>NC_136062.1:203582823-204259666 GCF_964261635.1 Lissotriton helveticus
GAGAAATTTGGGGGCAAGTCAGGTTTAAAGGAAAGACGCAGATAATCTGTCAAGACAGTGCAATCTACAAAATTAGCGACAGATGGAATCAGCAACATATTTAGGGGTAAGGATAGGACCTGATTTAGATATACTGTGGGCAAACAATCTTGATCCAGTTTTGGAGGAGGTTACCTCCAAGCTCCAAAGACTGGATAAGCTGCACTTAACGATAGTGAGTAGAGTAAATATTTCAAAAATAAAGTTCATTCCCAGAATATCATACCTATTCGGCTCTATCCCGTTAGAATTGTCGGGTAATACATTCCAGAAAATGAACTTTATCTTTTCAAATTTTATTTGGAACTATCAAAAAACAAGATGGGCGTTGAGAACACTAATCCTTCCGCGGGAGAGAGGTGTTTGGGCTGCTCCAAACGTACCTTTTTATTATTGGCCAGCTTTTCTGCAACAAATGGGTGCCCTGATGGGAGTGGATAGCTCTGCGCGAGAGGGCGGTTTACCATCTGTATATCATCTAGCTATTGGGGAGGAAGCAACAGGACTTTTTGTTAGACAGCTGGAGCTCAGCTATTATAAAAAGGTCCGCTTCAAGTGCTCGAAAGCTGCCAGCATGGTATGGATAAAAGTTATTAAGATTATTAAAATCCCCAAGTGCAATAGATATACCCCCATATGGGGGTCTTCGCTTTTTCCAGCTGAGCTATCGGATGGTATGTCCAGAGAGTGGGCACAGGCTGCTATCCATCGGGTCGCGAGTTTACTTAGTGATAAATTAGAAATACTACCCTTCCAGGAATTAGTTCTGAAATTTGGGATTAACAGCAAATCATATTTTAAATATATTCAAATAAGGGGGTGTTTAAAAATTCAGTTGTTAGATTTGATAACCTTCGAGCAATACCCCTAATGGACAAGCTATACCGAGGGGGTGGGCGGATTCGGGACTTTTATAATATACTGATGGAAACAATACCCAACGATTTAGGTAAATCTGAGACAAGGTGGGCATCAAAAATAGGGGATGATGACATTGATTTCGATATGTCAGTAGAACTGGGGAAAAATATATTTTTGGCAGAAACCTTAAAGCGCAACACAATAAAACCCTGTTTAACATATAATATACTCCAGCAAAAACTTTTCGGTTGGGGGAAACGAGAGATGGATCAATGCCCTAGATGTCAGCATAACCCTGCCGATACAATACATATATTTTACGCATGTAAGTCCTTGACTCCATTAAAAAAGGGTATAGAGACATTCTGGCAAGAATCAATTAACTGTGCGATTGCCATTAGCGCGCTGCTGATCCTATTTGGATATGATAGCTGAATTGGGTTAGCATCAGCACATCGGGATTTTGTGTTTGTTACAATAGCGGTTGCAAGATTATTGATAGCTACAGCATGGAAGGATTTGGAACCCTCTGTATATACTGCCTGGCTACATTGCTTACTGAGTATACATGTTCTGGAAATGGCTCTCTGTAAGAACAAGGGCCACCGAGCTAGAGTGAAAGGGGGTAAGATCTGGGTACCCATGACAAACTGGCTTAAAAGAAGCCACGTTGAGCTGGCAAGTAGGACAGGAATCGGATAATCTGTGTTTGTACCCGTAAAAAAAAGGGAAAATAACCTAACTTGATGTTTTTCTTCTCTGTCATTTGTGAACCTAAAGAGTATACTGTAATATAATGATTGAATTCAATTGTGTAAATGCCTTTTGTTTGTGCTTTATGATGTACCTGACAGCATAAAATTTAAAAAAAGTATTTCTTGATATCTTGATTTTTCTAGTTATTATTTTAAAATAGTAGATGAGGTTTCATAGAATTTGATATCATAATTTTTTCATAAATGTTCTTCAGAATAAATAATGTTTCACAGAATATAAGTAGGTGAAAAGTTGAAGGGGTTTTGATATTGAATTTTATTTTAAAACATTCAACAATGTTCAGAAAGAGCATTTAAACTGCATAGAGGCACTGTGGGCTACAGAGGGACTTCAATCCATGGATTGCAGTTTGAGGTTTGCATAGGATGAAAGTGTTAGCATTAAACACCTTTTCTTACTGAAGGTTCCTGGGAAATCCCATCAAGTACTTCGACAGGCTTTTCTGCCTGCTGGGGGACAATATAGCTGCTATGGCACAGAGGCAGACACAACAACAGTTTCCTTAGTGAACACTGCTTCAGTTGTTCTAAAAAGGAAGAAGAGTGTGGGTACGGCCATCTGAAAGATTCGCAATAGGCCCCTTTTGGTGCTGAGATTAATTTGTTTAGCTCATGGGAATGGATAAGTTGGGAAACCGGCACAGAGAGGTCTTAAATTACCGGTATAATGTTACAATATATATATTGTTTATATTGTTTCACTAAGATAGGTTTTTGATTTTAATGAAACATAAAAATACATTCCTATTATGAATTCTTGAGTGTGTCATTTTATGATGAAAGAGGGTTTGGAGCCCACAATAACTGTTCCTGTGAGTCTCCCAGGACTGATTGTTACCTAATATGTACCTTCCTTACTTACATAATGTGCAGAGGTCTGTGGAGGGAAAGGACACAGGGGTTGCAGGCCACTGGGTTATGTGTACCATGTTCTACACTGGCTAAGGGCCTGATTCTGATACCGTTAGGAAGGCCTCCTAACGGCATTTGCTCCTTTCAAATCGGATGGGGAACGTATCTTTCCGAACGACTCGGAAAGATCTCCAACCAACCGAGTATGATGCGAGTTAGGTGTTAGGAATATCCCAATCCCAACCCGACGGCATTTGGAATGACCGAGCCATAAGGAGCAGAATCGTACGTCTCTCCGAGCCACTTTTCCGAATGACTGAGTACGATGCTGGATTTAGATAACCTTTCTGAATCGTGCCATCCGACTCAAATCGGCAGTCAGAATCAGACTTTGTGGCCCCATTGTGGGCCCCCCTGCACCCACAGCTTTCCCATTTGGGCCCGTGGGGGTGCCCATTGTTCCGTCTTACTAGCCATACACAGTGGGTTCCCGCCACAGGGTGCCCAATATTCCTTAGCCACCCCCTGGGTGGATGGAAATCCAACCAAATTGTATCTGGAAGCATCCAGATGCATCATACTAGGTCTGTTGTACTTTCTCCAAACAATTCGGTCACCATTCGAAAATCCATTCGTGCAGGATGCTTTCTAAACCGCATCAGAATCGGGCCCTAAGTCTTTAGTATCAGAGGGTCAAGAGAACCCTGTCTTGGACTTGGAAATCCTGATACCATACCAGCCTCACTGTTAGGGACTGAAGTAAAAGGTGGTCAGTATGCTCTTCTTTGTCTGTTTCTGAGGTAAGAGGCAATTTTGTTTTGAGCATTTTTATGTATTGCAAGATGACCAAGTCTTGTGGTGGTGGATAGTATGAAAATTCACTGGTAGATCAAGTATCAATAGGGCACCACTCTGTTTTTATCCAATGTGAGTGTGAGTTTTAGATCACTTCAACTGGATATAATGGCTGACGCTGTACCTCCACCTGGACTGAAACTCTGTAGTTGGCCTCACATTAAGTAATTTCCGTAAATTTGGAGTGTTGAGTAAATACTGAACTTTCTGATATGTTTCCAGGGAATGGGCTATTAGATATTGATCTGTAGTTTGCTGGGTCAAAGGTTTTTCTTCATGAGGATTGGTTTAATGTAGAAGGTTTTCAGGAGGGGTAGTAATGAAACTAGGGTAAGGTGTATTAAGCATTTTTGAGGTCGTAAACAAATCGCACCATTTAAAACCGCAAAATGCTTTTTGGTATGTACAAACACCATAGCGCAATTCTACAGTATCACAGTTTGAGTTTGCGAATCACTATTTAGAAGGGACATGTTTAGGCCATCCCTTTCAAATACTGATTTGCAATACTAGTACGGTTTCGAAACATTCTTTTTTTTACCCACTTCTGAAATGTAGTGGTAATCATTTGCAAATGGGAAGCAATCCCCATAGGACTCCTTCCTGTTTGAGTATGTTAAAACAAATATTTACTGGACCACTGCCTGCTTTTAAAAAATACATTTTATTTGCTCTATTTTCCCCTAAGTAAAGGCTACATTTCAAAGAAAAAAAGATTGCTTTATTTAAGAGCAATAACAAACAACGTAGTCTGCTGACCCCAGCAGGCCGCCATCCCTGTGATGGCTATCATTTGTAATGGTTTGCTAACTACAACCTCCCTATTCATGAGGTGGGTTGGTTTGCGACCCACTAGATGTTGCTAATTTTAATTTAAAGCTTTCATACATTAGGAATAGTTATTCGCGGAAAATCACAATTAGGAAATTGCTATTCCTAATGCTAATACATCTGGCCACTTGTACCAAGGGCTTGCTGAGTAAGCTTCCAGCTATCTCCTTTGCACAGATTATGTAAGGGATTTTGAAAGATTTTTGGAAGTGCTGACTCTGAAGGTGATCCAAATGTTATTCTTGCGATGATAATATTGATATATGATGTAAAATGTATTTTTAAATCTGTTTTTTTTTTGGTCATTGTTATCACCGAATAAAAACTATTCAGAGAATGATAATGTTGAGGAATTATTTTTCTGAGGGCTATTGAAAGTTATAAAGGTGTGAACAACGTTCTGTAGTTGTTTGATCATGTGTTGGAGTGATTTTAGCAGGGTTTTCCCTAAGTAAATTAAATTTCCATCGTTGTAGTTTTGAGATCAACTTCATGGCGATTTTATCACAGAAGGCTTGTGATTGAGTTGTTTCCATGTTTCTGCACTCTGAAGTGCAGAATTAATCACAAAGTACCACTGTTCATCGTAGAGCTGTGTCATGCTTACAACTCAAGCAGGAACCTATAATCATACTCAGATATTTCCTTAACCATCCCTTTCTTCCACTGATCAAGAATAGGTGGTTACACATTTGTTACCCAAGCATTCCATGGGCTGGTATTTGTGGTGCACTGAGGAGGGCAATGTTTCTCTGGGCTGTGTGCTATTCACCCTAGCTAGGATAGCATGTTAAATTCAAAAGTGCATGCTATGTCTGCCCAAAGGTGCCATGCCACATCTAATATGCACTTCTAGCTAAGAGAGCGTGTTATAATAAAGAGTGCATCCATTGCAGATGAAAAACTGTCTTTAGTTGGTTTGAGCTGCTTCTAGCTTTTTCCCTCCCAAACACTATACCTCATTTGTGCATTGGTCTCTGCCTCTGCCTTGGAGTCTCTCTGTCTTGCTTATCTGCTTTTTTGTGGTTTGACATCCCTTCTCCACGAGGTTTCAACTCTCCGCCTAAGATCCATCTATTTTATCTCCAGCACATCTTTGTGCCTTGAATGTTCCTCTGATTCTATCAATCTTGCTCCTCTGTGGCTCAGATGTCTGTTGATTTGAGTTATTTTTCTGTACCACGCTCTCACCCTCTCACCTATAAAATAAGATGGATCTATTTTGCCCTCCTCTGTCTTTGCAATATTAGCTATGTGTCTGTTTTCTCTTCCTCACTGTTGTGCCTCTGTTGTCTCTCTTGCTCTTCGCTGTCCCTGATGTCTTTCTCTTTATTTGCCTCTCTCTCATCAACATGTCTCTGGTAACTCTTTCAAGATGTCACTCTCTTTCTTTCAGTTTTTTTCTTTTGATCACCTCTGCCTCTTATTAGTCTCACCGCTCTCTGAGCCTCTGAGTCTCCCTTTATCTCTCATCACTTCATGTCGACTGCAATGGAGCGTGGACCAGATACAGGGACCCAGGGGGGCTCACTGAAGAAAGTACCTTAAATCCTGGTTGCGAAGTTTTGCGAGATCTCCTGTTAAGGCTGCGTCATGCAACAGGTGTTCCGAGGAGCTGTGCAGCTGCAATTTGCAGTCCTGCATCATTGCTGAGGATGCCATCAACAGGTGGCTTGTGATGGGAAGTTCTGCGTCGAAGATGCCTTAAAGATGCATTGCTCCCTGCCAATGCCGAAGAAGCTGTGGGGCTGCCATGCATATTCCAGCATCGCCGATGAGGATGCCGTTGATGAGGGGCTTGTGAGGTGAATGCTCGCATTGAGGATGCATTGTGCAGCAGTCGTTCTGAAGTGACTGTGAGCTGCAATGTGAGAACTGGCATCAGGCATGCATCGCGCTCCAACGGTTCTGAAGCGGTTGCGAAGAGATGTATTGCGCTGCATCAGTTCTGCTTAAAGGGCCTCAGCTGGACTGGCAGAGCACCTTCATTATCCCTTCCAAGGGTGCAGGACTGGAGTGGAACCTCTTGCAGGTAGTTCTCACAGCAGACTCAGTCCAGATGCTGGGTTCTAGGTAGTTGGAGCCTTTTCTGTTCCCAGGGCTTGGAGCAGGAGGCCAGCCAAGTAGTTCTTGGAGTCTCTCTGGTCATCTTGGGATCAAGATGCAGGTCCAGTCCATCCACTCAGGCAGCAGGGCAGCAGCAAATCAAGGTAGCATTCTTTCTGGCAGAGCAGCACACCAGTCCATCTGAATATTCCATGGGTCCAAAGGTGTAATGAAGAGTTGGGTCTGAAGGTCCACTATTTATACCTAGGGCCCACTTTGAAGTAGGAGACGGTTCTGGAGGTTTCCACCCCCAGAGGTGTTTGCAATTGTTTGTTTAGTATTTTGGTTTTTCAATAAAAATTTGATAATGTATACACCTGCATCTGAGATTTATTTTCTTAGTTTATTTTATTGTACCAAGTTAAATAACTTTCAATTTAGTCGTGGTCATGTTCAGACATCTAGAAAAATTAAGTTTATTTGTAACAGTATTTAGGAGTAAATGTTTTTCAGTCCAAGAACATGCAAAAGCTAAACATGCATGTCCAACTTATTAATACACAACACACATCCTTATGGGCTATTTATGGCCGACTCTAGGGGTGGCATTTATGTTTAAAAAAAGGAGATATAAGTCTGACAAAATATTTATTTTGCCAGGTCAAAATGGAAGTTTAAACTGCACATACAGGCTGCAACGGCAGGCCTGAGACATGTTTGAAGGGATACTTATGTGGGTGGCACAATCTGTACTGCAGGTCCACTACTATCTTTCAATTTATAGGACCTCAGTACATGTAATACTGCTGTACTAGAGACTTACAAGAAAATTCAGGGCCTCATTTATGAGGTCCCTTGCGGCACTTTTGCACCATCAGAACATCACTTTTTTGATGTTCCGGTGGGGCAATGTATCACGATATATTTAAAAGGCCACGTAAAGCCACTTTATGTGGCTCTTCATGGCCTTGTAAATATGTGCCCCTTTCACGCAGAACACTGCGTGAAAGGGGCGTTCCTTAGGTGTTGCTGTGGGTGTTCACACGCAACACCCATGGAATCTGAAACATTACCAGATTTACGAGAGTTTGTAAACCTGTGAATGTGTCATAATCTAGGGAGGTGCAACGAGGAGTAAGGTTTTTATTTCTCCTCGTTTTTTCCTATTTCTATGTGTGCTGCATTCTGCAGCATACATAGAAAGAGAAATTCGCCTGAATTGATTGATTTTGTGCAGGAAGGTGCCCCTTTCTGCAAAAATCAATCCGCCCCACAACTCAGGCATTCTTGCACCATGGTGCAAAGGTGCCTGCATTGGTGCATGGCAGCCCATTGTGAGCCAGCGCAGGTTAAAAGGGCAGAAAAGCACTGGTTCTTATAGATACAGCGCATCCCTGCCCTTTTCTTTTGACTTAGGGCAGCACAGCAAGATTCCCTGCGGCGCTGTCCTGCGCCAAAACCTCATAAATGAGGCCCAAAATGTGCCAGTTGGGTGTAAGTCAATGTTACCATGTATTGGGGAGTGAGCATGTGCTTTTTAACACTGGTTGGCACTGGTAATGTGCACAGAGTCCTAATGACAACACAAATGAGATGAACAAAAATGGAGGAGTACGGCAAAATGTTTAGGGGAAGACCACCCTAAGTCTGACAGGTCTAATATTCGACATCTAGCCTACATCTTCTAACCATCTAAGTTGTATTTGTAGATGCAGCAAAGGGTGGAAAAAGAACTTGGGATAGGTATATAGCATGTGTCCCTTCTCTGGGCCTAGTTATTGGAAATAGAGGCTCTCAGCCAATGCTACTTCAGCACCGCCCTGAATGGTTATGCTAGGTCCACATGACATTTCAAGTCTAAAAAAGAGAGACCAATCCATGGCCTTCTATTTTCATGGGCTACCTGGGTCTACACCCAGGACATCAATGGTCAGAGGAGTGCATGTAGCTGCTGGTACTAGGATAATGCAGCAATATTTCTATAACCTGGATTCAGTGATTCATCTTAAACTGTTTTAATCAAGTTTTAACACCTCCTCTAGCCTCTTCCTTTGCCTCCTCTTCCCAACTCACAAACGCCCCTTGTGTCATCTACCTCCTCCCCCCAAACACGCGAATACATTCGTTCACGTGAAATGGTGGATGGCCAGAGATGTTTACGTTCATAGGCCAGTCACTGCTCTGAAATGAGCTTGGGACCAGGGTGAACAGATTTTAAAAACTAAACTCTGGGGCATATGCCACCAAAAAAACGTAGGAATACACATTTGCATGGACTGAGGGGCACAGATTCACTTAGTTCACATCGCCTAACAGCGAAGAAAATGCAGATTAGTCACTAAGGATATTGAAATTGTTCACAAAGAGTATCATCTGGGTTAAATAAATTGCTTTCTTACAAGTGCTGCTAACTAATTCTGCAGTGGAACACATGAAAACATGCCTCCCTCTGTGTTCAGTCGACTCTCTGAAAACAGGTAAATGTGCTGAATTTTCTCAAATTTTCATGGGCAAATGGTGAAAAGCCAGGACTGTCCCAGTAAATCTGTGGCACCTGGTCATCCTACCAGTAACTGACCAGTAAACGGAAAAGGCTGCCCCTTCTTGCTTGACTTTACTCACCAGCAGCAGTGAGGGTGTCAAAATTGACTCAGCCAGGGTACTATCTGAGCAAAGGCCGGCCCTGGACCCATATCTATGTGACCAACTAACGTTCTGCTGCATGCAAGGCAGATTGCTATGCAAGCATTTCATGAATTAGGTTTGACATAGATTCAAAAGTTTGCAGGAGTGGGAAATCTTATCGGATACAGATGCCCTGGCATTTCCAGAGATGCAGAGTATACAATAAAGCACAGACAAGTCTAAACATTCTTAATTACATTCTTAATGATCTGCTCCCCACCTTACTTTGAAAGAAATGTAATTTGACAACACTGTGTCTTTCAATACATTCACCAAACCCCAGATCCTTTCTTTTTGTACATTGCTTCTATCTCCATGAACTACATTAATCCTTTGAAAAAAACACACCTCCCCAGCCACCATCTCTAATTTAAAAACGAGGCATCAACTAAAGAATGCATCTTGATATAGATATAATTTTAATTCACAAATGATCCCATGCCTACCTAAATGACACCTCCCTCAGTAGGAGTTAATCTGCTTCTCAGACTGTTGATAACAACTTCTCTATAAACAGACTTTTCACTTGATACCCCACACCTCCCCATCCCAACTCCAAAACGTTAAGATCTTTATTCATCTGACAATTACACTGTTCCTTCCATGAAGGAAAATGCTCCTTCCCTAGAGGATTGTTCTATCCATTGACAAACCATTATTTCCTCCCTCTGTAGATTACACCATTCCTTCCTCAGACCTTTCCATGCAGACCACAGTCTCTCCCTCAATCCCCTTCTCCACCAATGTATAGCCTCAATCCCCATGGGCCAATTTACTTTCCTTAATTTGAATTTATTGAGCCGTGAAACCAATAACATACAGCTTTTGACCTTATGCATAGCTTAGCTCTGCCAACACTTTTCTCAACCAGATGGCTTTGTGAATCAAGGTAACTGTGTCAAATTGAATTCTCTGGAATTGGCAGCCAAAGTAGTTTTAGGAGGGTTGGAGCAATATAGTTCCCACACTGAATTTTGGCTAAGCGTCGGGTTGCTATGCTTTGAATGTTTTGCAATAATTGTTTGAGTGCCAAATTGAAAGGGGATGCAGTAATTCAAACAGACTCGAACATGTGCTCTATCACTCTCTCCTCTTCAGAGGTTGAGTTCTACTCAAATGTTTTCGATAGAATGTACTCCAATTAGTTACCTTCAGTGGCGCACAATATAAATAAAAAATGGTAGGCTGGTGGAGGGGGCGCAGGAGAAGAGCACAGGGGGAGGGGGTTAAAAATAACTAAATAAAAGACTTACGCCTCGGTACTCCTCAGCTCTCCTGGCCCCAGCAGTCCCTGGAACACATCATAGACTCCCTATCCAATCCAAACCCTGCTCTGATGCTATACTTAGCATGAGAGAAGCAAGGAGATTGGCCTGAGTGGGTTGGCTTGTGGCTCGCTCAGGTACAAGGAGTCTTTGCTTTCTTTCCACCCGGCTGTGGAGTATAGCTGGTTTAGACTGTCATGTATTCCTATAGGTTCTGAATCGATCCCCCTATTCCTGACCCTATTCTAGTTAAACAAACCAACAAGTTAACTAGCAGTCAGCCCATGAGGCAGAAAACCCCCATGATGCAGATACCGTTATCTGACGCAGTCACACTACGGCACAGGAACGTGTTATCTGATTAGGTCATAACGCTTGCGATTTAATTAGACAAGCGATATTCCTCCAGCCCCTGATAAGGCATACGGAGTTCTCATAACAAATCAAACCTATGACAACCTGGGCAAAACCCTGCGGCCATTGTTTTGATTTCACCGAGAACTTTAGTAAAAGAATGTGCTAACGAGAAAATCGTATGACATCTTTACTGACGTATCTATGTCCATCCTTACGTCAATCTCGGCACCTTAAAGGTATAAATATTACCGATCTTGCCATATGCAAACACACGCGTGGTGACGAGACGGAGCAGCCATACTTGCCGAAGCCAAGAGCAGAGCAGACCCCGCTGGCAGCAGCCCCGCCTTCCTGACGCGCTGAGAGAAGCTGCTTTCTCCTGCCGAGAATCCAGCACCGGCGTTTCCGGGTAGCCCTCGCAGGCAGCCTGGAATATCGAGACCAGAGAGAGAGATACCATTCCTCATTCATCCTAACTTCCAGGTACAGAACTGAATAACCCCTCACAGAGAATTCTTTAGTTATTCACTTGGCAAAAACAAACTTAACTTAAACTGTAACTATCTATTCCCGCCCTCGTATTAGACTCAGGTCAGGTACACGGGGTAGGCGTATCTAGAAACACCAGTTGAGTACGTTTAGTCAAATGTATATGTGTATGTAATATATTTTATTCATTTTAAACATCTTATGGCTTAGAAACCATATCAATGTTTTTACAGTATTATTTTATACTGCTGCTCTTAATGTATGCACTTTACTTAACTATAAGTATTGCAATAATATCGATCCATTTCTCTTGTATGAGAAAAGAGACTGATCAATAAATAACACCTTTTTATTGAACACGCCCGTCTCTTCCTTTTCTCTACATTCTGATGAGACTAAGAATGCACGTACTGACTGAGTAAAATAATTTGCCTTTTGTTCACACGACTCTCGAGATTGACTCTTGATTAGGGGAGAGCAAAGTTGTCATGTTCTATGGTTGTCAGAAACTAAATCCCTTCTTGTCTAATCAGGGAAGTTAAGTCCTCCTTGAACATTCGAGAAAGTTTCTAGTGAACTCTGAGCTAAGCTGGCAAACCCAAAACTTTAAGTCTAGTATCGACAGTAGTAGACCTAGTTAACGTCTGGCCTAGGCCTTTACTGCTGTAGGTATTATTCCAATGCGCAGAGCCTATTGGGAAGATAGGAACTACACTACATGGCACCCAACGCGTTTGGAAAGGGCGATAAAACGAACGTAAGACATTTAGAGTAACTCAGTCGTGCTTTCTCACTCAGACCCCTTTTCCCATAATACTCCAAAGACGTCTGGAGTGGGTGAAAGGTTATATCCGCCAGACCTCGCAGGAGGGAACTCCTATGTATGGTTCTTGGTATAGTCAACGTTGAAGGATAAACAGTTCCAAAATATTGTGCATCTAATCTTTGTTTCCATAAGAAACCTGATCTGCAAACAAACAAAATAACCATCCTGTCGGTAAAATGGCAGACAGTGATGAAGAAAGAGAGGCAGTTAGATTAGCAGCTGACATAGCAGAAGCTGATACTGCACTACAAAATGCAGACCCGGAGATAATACTCATCCCGGTCATTAAAAGAAAATCTATAACCTTAAAACTTATAGAAAATGGACTGACACCTAGAGGTGGTACAGTCATATTCGTAATTGAGGCACACGAATATCGGCAGACAGAGGTATACTATTCATGGATACATTTTCCTGCAGCAAATGCTGTAACAAAGTACTTCCACTATTACAAAATAGAGGAACCTCCTAATGAGTACACTCCTTTCGAGGAGGTGGAAGTACTACTCAAATTCCAAGAGCATTTGCTCTTATTTGATGGCGCCCTAAAACATAATAATCACATCACCAGGCTCGGTCCTTTAGGTAGACCAGGAGCAACGTGGCCGGTCCTAGCCGGATACACACCACATCCAGACATCGATGGGATGTCTGCACCAAACCTTTTAACACAGCTAAAACAATTAATAAAAATTCATAGACAATTAGTTCAGTATGTGATGCGGACTTCAACAATTCAGCCAGCGATTAAACTTCCACAGCTGACCCCTCACCAGGGGAACACAAATAAAATTACACCACAGAACATCCAATCCTGCCTAGGTAAAGTACCGGCTAAACGGGAACAAATACCATTCTGGTTGGCACAGAAAATTACCCAAATAGAGGCGGTGTTTCCTGACACCACCCCGCTAGAAAAACACAGGATTCTGACTATCTGTCTCCCAATGGGAATCGCACCACACATAGAGGACTGTGACACTTGGGGTACAGTCTTTGCTTCCATCTACACAAAAACGCACGGTGTTCCATCCATTTCGGTGATACCAGATGTGCTAAAACAAATTCAAGACGAATACGGTCCAGAACCTGCTTTAACTCTTGGTATGAAATTACTGAAAGACTTCAAACAGGTCTCGGCTATATTATTAGCCAACATAAAAGGTGAAGCAGCAAACGTGGCGATCCGCCAGAGGTTAAAAGAGACAGATATAGCAGACCAACCAGCTGAAATTGCCAGAATCATAGAAAAATCCTATGAGGAACTAGGTAGAGATAGTTTAGGTGGAATACCAGTAAAACCGCAACTGACTGAAAGTCCAGAAAAAATATTTTTTAATAATAATTCACCAAAAAAGAACTGGGATGGAAACAAACAATCCAATCCTAAAGAAAAGAAATTCCAGTCCAGAGGAAGGTCTCCTAGGCGAAGAGAGAAATCTCCGAACCAAAGACACAGGTCACCCCAGAGTGACCCCTCTGGGAAAAGATATAACCTTAGAAATAGGGATAATATAAAAAAGCCTGATAGATATCAAGACATTGATACACGTCCCTCTCAATCTTTTCAGACTTCCTCGCAGAAATCGGAAAGAAGAGGACGATCAGAACAAAGAGAAGAGCACGCCAAGTCCAAAGACAAGGAACCTGCTCAACTAAAAAAGAAATTACAATTTCCAAAAAAGAAGGTAGCCAGTATCAAGGTAGTTAACAATGCCGAGAATACTGAGGACACAACTGAAAAACGGAGAGTGGGCTCAGACAATGCTAGACAGCGCAGCAGAAGTGAGCATAGCTCGCAAAGTCCTTATGAATCATCTGGAGACAGTGGACACGAATGAATATCTTCAAGTGGAAACTGCGGACACCAGAGTTAGCAAACCTCACAAAATATACGAAATAACATTGCGGATAGAGGGGGATAAGACTAGGAAAATAAGGGGACTATTTTGGGATAACCTCTCCAAGGGTTATGACATCCTTCTAGCTGAAAAAGACTGGCCACCAGAGTTTGTCAGGGAGTGCCCTCATGGCGAAGAAGTAATTATGCCTGCCTTCTCAAATCAAATTCCAATTCATAAAAAATACACACTTGCCAGAAAGTGGGCAGTGGCTCTAGCACCTGCTTTATATAAAAATCATGTAGGATGGGATGAGGACTCCCCTCCTCACAAAATCCAGTTAAAATCACAACCTACTGCACAAAGGCAGTACCCAATTAAGCAAGAAGCTAAAAAACAGGTAAATGAAATACTAGATCAGCTAGAATACCAGGGGGTGATTGAAACTTGCACCTCACAAATGAACAACCCTTTGTTTCCGGTCTCCAAACCAGACAATTCTTATCGTCTAGTTTTGGATTACCGACACCTTAACACATGTTGCAAAACTTTTGCAGTGCAAAACTCACACAGTGCTGCACTAATGAATAACATAGTGCGCAAAAAATACAAAACAACCTTAGACATCTCCAATGGATTCTTTTGTCAAAACATAGCACCAGAGAGCAGATATTTAACTGCATTCTCAGTAAATGGCACTCAAAAACAATTCTGTCGGTTAGCCCAGGGGTACAAGAACAGCCCGGGGGTATTCTCAGCGAGAGTAACAGAATTACTTCATCTATATGATGATGAAGCATTATCTTATGTCGATGACATTTACTTAACAGATGATGACTTGGAGACTCACTTGAAAAGAGTGAACACCATAATACTTGGGTTCGCTGCAGAGGGTTACAAATTCAATTTAAAAAAATCCAGAATTGCCCATCTGACAGTCCTATTCTTAGGATATGAGTTATCAAGTGAAGGCAAAAGCCTGGCTGACAATTTCCTAGAGAAATGTGCCGTACTCCAAGCACCTAGAACACTAAAAAACTTACAGTCGATTCTAGGCTTCCTAAATTTCGGAAGAACATACGTTGCAAATTACGCAGAAAGGGTCAAACCCCTTTATGATCTAATTAAACCAGATTTTAAAAGATCCAATTGGACTCAAATACACACAGAAATTTTGAGATCCTTACAAACAGACATGCTAATTAAAACAAAATTAGAAACACGTGATAACACACGCAATCTTGTGATTCGAGTCATCCCAGGGAGATGTGGATTCACATACCTGACCTCTAATGAGGGAGAAAAGGTACCAATTGCATTCAAATCACACTTGTACACTAAGGCTGAAATGAAATTTAGCCCAACGGAAAAAATTCTTACGGCAACACAGACAGCTATAGCAAAAGAACGAGCCCTGGCACAAGTTAAACGAATAATAATCGTGACACCAATACCAGCCTTAGAGGCGGTAACAAAGGCAAGCATTCCAAATGCTAAAGCACTCCATCCGAGATGAATACAATGGGCTAATTCTCTTGCTGCAACAGGCGTGGCGTACGAATTTGATCCTTACTTAAAAACACAAGAATTTCTCCAATATGAATTTGAATGTCCTCCGCCGACCGAAATTCTGCCTCTAGACCACTACGGCTGTATAATATATACAGACGGATCAGCACAACCCGCAGTGGGGGGTAAGCAAGCTTACAGTGCTGCGTGCGCGATCGTTAAAGGTCGCTGGCACGAAGGAAAATTTAAACCAGCAATCACTAAAACACAATCTTTAGGAGATTGTACAGCTCAGCGAGCTGAACTACTGGCATTGAAAATGGCGCTAGATAATGCGGATCGCGAATTCCCGACACTTATAGTGTCAGATTCATATTACTGCGTCAAATCATATAACAGCGATTTGCAGACATGGATCCAAAATGGTTACAAAGATGACACAGATGCACCAATAAAGCAGAAACTGCTCTGGGAACAAATAGCTCTTTTACAAAAAGAACTACCAAAGACTCACGTGACTCACTCACTGAGTCATCAGCGTGATGGCGTTCACGTTGTAGGGAATTCATTGGCTGAAACAGCCGCAGCGGCAGCCACTAAATCGGCTCCCGTAGTTCGAAAAAAGCGTACATTAAAATACATTGACGGTGAAACAGTGCTGGCGGTGAAAACGTCATCAAAAGGCGACTGCTCAGCGTTACCGATCAACTATCCACTCAATTATACATACATAATCGATGCAAACTCCGTCCCTTTTGCTCGAATCCCTGGAGTGGGGGATAGAGTGATTCCAAACATGGACAGGAGAAACTTGTTAATCGCAGACGCGCACATGGGCGAGGGTCTCAGACACCTTAAACTAAAAGATTCTCTGGAAGAATTACAATCACGGTACTGGTGGCCAGGCATGAGCCTGCGTCATACCATGTTTGTGAAAAACTGCCCAAACTGCAACAGAGATCGCAGTGGGGAGAGAAACAGTTTAATACCTCGTCGTTCTACTCCAGGAAAAATCAGGAGTAAAAAGGAAGGGTTGCGATTAACATATACAGGCTAGTTCCACTTATAATGTAGATCACCAGCACTCGGCTGACGTCCGGACTGTTATACAAAGATTTGCGGGTCTAAATGGCATATACGCTAAGCGCATGCTACGTTTGACTATTGTTTTCACTCAAGCCCTCCAGCCTGGGGGGAAACATGGCCAAATGAGCATAGTCCAGCGGGAATCTTCTCACTTCCTTCCTGAGGGTACGGGACGGTGTAAAGAAAAAACCAAGGCATAAAGCAATCTATAACGGAAAGGATATTAGGTTCGGGAGCTGGGTGGGTCAAACATCTAATAAGTGTCCAACGTAGTCTCAATAACTTGCCAAGAAATTCTCTGAAGGGATTCAGTGCGTACGAATTATTATTTGGAACTAGGATGATGATCTCTGACATTGATAGTCAGACTTCAGTGGTGAAAGAAAAAACCTTTGATATCAAAGACCGTTTGGCTATTTTGCAGGACTTAAACAAAACAAGAAAAGACCTGAGCAACATAAAGTTGAAACAACAGCCAACAACCACTGAAGAACCACCACCAGTCCCAGCAAGACCTGTCTGGATTCCAAAAGTCGGGGATCTAGTCAGGGAAAAGATTGCGGTAAAGAAGGAATTTGGGCCTTCTTACAGAAAAGCAGTTCCTGTCTTGTCTGTCAACGGGACAAGATCAGTTGTACTACCGCCACTTGCTGGAAAAAAGGAGAACCGAGTTGTATCAATCGACCTGGTAAAACCACAACATGTGGCCGATAACAAACAGTAGGCCAAGTGGACTCCCAATAAGTAGCAGAACACCAAGGTTTGCTACCAGTACAGAGGTCCTAACAAAGAGGCTCATCGCATTCGAAACGCCTACAGAAGAACAACAAGGACTATGCAGCAATGCAATAGAACTCAGACCTCTGAAAACCCAAATAAAAACATTTAGCAGAGACACACCAATCTATAATGAAGTAACAAGTGAAAATGCAAGAAACAGAAATCCTGAACCAATTGGAACAATTGACAGAACTGCATCCGGCTACTTCATAAACTTCGATGATTCCTCTGAAGGCTTCAGTGAATCAAAGACACAGCCATCATCAAAAAACCTTTAAAGATAAAGCTAAGGAACTTTTGAAACAACTGAAAGAAACATATCTGATTTCTCCATGGATTGAATTTTGGGTGGGTTTTGGTGCATTTATCCTCATACTTTGGCTCATCATGGTACTTACTTTGGGACGCTTCATTGAGGGAAAATATGCTAAAATGGACACAGCAAGTCAGAAAATCAACTTGATCCTCAAACCACACACATCCTCACACGTCGAGAAAAGAGAACTTTCTTCAGCCAACTTCACAGCCAATCCGATACCGGGTGGGGTAGCCTGGGACAACACTGACTATGAAATTTATGGTCCGGTCGAGATCCTGAAATATCCACACCAAATTAAGATCTCATTGAGTGACTTTGCAAAACCAAACTCATTTGCTGATGATTGGGACTTCGAAAGCATTAATAATATGATGTCTGACTTAGTAATGTCTGCTAAATTTACCAAACATAATTATTTGCAGGGTTCTACAAATTATGATAGTATGTATTGCTATAACCACTATGGTAACCAGTTCTTACATAGATCTGCACAACCTAGAAATGTTTTAAGTTATAATCAATGGGAACATTGTGCAACACCTCCAAAAGGGAGCTCAAGAACCGTTTACGACAAATATTCATATTTTTCAGGTTTTAACACAAGTAATGCTGAAACATTTTATTTTAAATTGTCAAACAAAACAGGGACCAAGACCATGATAACCAACACAAAATTGTTATATTCAGACTCATTCTTTGAAAAAATGAATACTTTTGGTTTTGAATATTGGGACAAAAATGTTGAATTGAAAAGTGTTTGGGGTACAAAAGAATGGCAAGTACAGGGTATAGAAGCTTTGTTTAGAGCCTGCATGATCCCAGAACAAATGATATTTTTAAATGACACTGTCCAACAAACCACCTGTCTTGGCCTAGCCAAAATCAAAGATTTAAATAAACCGTCTACTCCAAAGCCAACAATGTTTAGCAATAACTCTGATACAGATGAAGAGATAGACGTAAACCATATATTAAACCAAAACAGAACACATCCTGATTGGAAACAGTGGTTGATCTGGCCCACAGATACTAATAACTGTCAAGACAGATTCCTGAACAAAACACAGGGGTTCAAAATGACCAGGCCAGACCCTAGATATCCTCAAAGACATCGCCCAGGGATAATAACCACCTACAGTGTGGGCAAATTATGCCTTCAGTGGCTACAAACTTCCACACTGGCAGAAATTAAGCAACACCTAATTTTACTTACTGATGGTGCTGACTTGCGTGATTTCACTTTGGGACCACGCAAACAGCGTCAAAAGCGTTTCATAGCAGCCTCTGTATATGCAGCGTACAATGAGGCCTGGAAGGTTACTCAAATTGAAACAGCAGAGAGAATACGGGAAATTGACCGTATTAATTTGGAAAAATCACTTTCTGTAGTGGACAATGGGTTAATGACTCTGTCCTCCAGAATTTTTTCTTTGGACAGCATTGTGTCTTCAGCAATCGACATATTATCGCAAGACTTACTGTTATTACAACACGGTCAGTCTCAATTGCGTTCTATTGTACAGCTTGGCTGGACGTTACAAAATCTGCGTTCAGGCTATGTGCCTTGGCGTTTAATCAACACAACGTCACTATTCCAAATCTTTAACCTTACTGATAGACAAATCAGTATGGCACAAAAGGGTGCTGATTATACAATCTTGAGCATTGAAAAACTCGAAAGATTACCAGTGACAATGTCAGAACGACCTGTCAGTGAATGGATAATACATGGGATAATAAATATTCCAATCTCAACCTTCAGGTTTCAATACTGCCAAAAATATATACAGGCTGGCATGTACGAGAAATTGGGAAAGGGGTACATAAAAACAACATGGAACCTGCCCTATTCACATGCATGTGTCAGTAATAAAGGACAGAAAGTGTTTCTTAGTGGCAACAATTGTGCGATGTCACTAAGTGGCACACTTCTGTGTAACGAAATTAGTTTGCATGGAGCCTGTGAAGGGAATTCATACAACCTTTCATGTCACCAGCAAGGCGCACCTGCAACAGAAATAGAACCATTCTTTCAAAGACTCTATAATGGGAGTTACATTCTTATTGTAGACCGTAGATGTTGTAGTCTTATGCCCGGGACTCCTTATCTAGTAACTACGACTGCGAAGGTCAAGTGCTGTGGACGCTCATTGTTCCCCAGCTCCTTCCCAGACAGGGAGGCAAAGGGCATGGCCCGATTTGAAAATTACTTCTATTTGAATAGATACTTTAAGCAGAATGAAAACAGTGCTTCTTCAGACGCCTACCAGGCTCTCGTCATCAAAAGAAACGTATGATCTACAAGTCGCAAGGACGACTGCAGAGATACATACATTATTATCAACTAATTCCCCCGTACATTTCGCGGAAATCCTGAATGAAATCTTAAATATTTCTGATACCAATGGGGTCTCAAAGGTAGTTAAGACAGTATTTTCGATGGCATTAACACCATTCAAAGCCATACTGGGTATTTTTCCAGATTTCGTCCATTCGATTTTTGGCGGACTTCCCCTGATCTTGGGACTAATTGCAGGAATCCTATTCTTAGTCCTTATTTTTCGTTATGGCAACCCATGTCACAGACAAAACTCTTGCGACAAGGGAAGAAACAATCCTAGCCATTGGATACCGGGACCGGATATCAAAAATCCTGGGACTCTCCCGGCTTAGAGACCTGAACATGACTTGGTTTCTATCATTTCGACCAATGTGGCAAAGATGTGTTTTACCTGTATTGAGGTGTCTGCTATGCGGAGAAGAATGCGTGTTAGACACCTGTCTGACGCTACAATCGGATGCGCCGATGGATGCAGAAACATTGTTGAGCCCGATCAAGGTTCATGCTTTGTGCTGCCCTCAAAGGCTACCAATCCTGATGACGGCATTCGTGGAAGCTTCACCACTACGATTGATGGGTAGTGAAGTTCAAGATGAAAGCAGCATCGAACAGGTACGACCTTCTGTCAGCAATGCGAATCAGAATGTCAATGGAGACAATCATGCACAAGAATGCATGATTACACCTATTTCCGAGTTAGTGGAACTTTCCCAGGAAGCTGTTGACAGTTTTTTCGAAAGCCTAAATGATATGATGTTCTCACCCGAACAGAAATAGAGACTTTTGAACAAGCCCGCACACGGCGTTCCCTGAATTCGGCCTTCAACTTTAAATAATAAAGTCACATGAACTATTTTTCACTCCAGTTCACGGACAGCAACTCTTTCAGAAGCCCCAATTCATTTTTTCGGTTTTTCGGGACACTTATCTTCTGCTTAAAGTAAGAAACTATTCCTAAAGAACTAAGATTTCTATTTTTTAGATACTTTATAGACTTTAGCTGCCCGCTGGTATGTTCATAAATATTTTATTCTGTGATGGAATGGTCTCGAATCTTTTTTCTGTATTTAAGAAACCATTTCATGTGTAATTCTCATATACCAAACGAGCAATAATGTATACAAATGCGATTACTTTGGCATTATTCTACAGCTTGAGTGCATACAATATATATCTCGGCAATTTTTTAGTATATTTGAAGAATTTCAAAATGCATTTATGTATTTTGGGGTGGTAAGGTATACACACTACTCTATAGTATGTTGTACTATGTTATACTATGCCTAGATTAGTAAATATGTCCATAGTTAGCGTGGAGTGGGTGTCATGTATTCCTATAGGTTCTGAATCGATCCCCCTATTCCTGACCCTATTCTAGTTAAACAAACCAACAAGTTAACTAGCAGTCAGCCCATGAGGCAGAAAACCCCCATGATGCAGATACCGTTATCTGACGCAGTCACACTACGGCACAGGAACGTGTTATCTGATTAGGTCATAACGCTTGCGATCTAATTAGACAAGCGATATTCCTCCAGCCCCTGATAAGGCATACGGAGTTCTCATAACAAATCAAACCTATGACAACCTGGGCAAAACCCTGCGGCCATTGTTTTGATTTCACCGAGAACTTTAGTAAAAGAATGTGCTAACGAGCAAATCGTATGACATCTTTACTGACGTATCTATGTCCATCCTTACGTCAATCTCGGCACCTTAAAGGTATAAATATTACCGATCTTGCCATATGCAAACACACGCGTGGTGACGAGACGGAGCAGCCATACTTGCCGAAGCCAAGAGCAGAGCAGACCCCGCTGGCAGCAGCCCCGCCTTCCTGACGCGCTGAGAGAAGCTGCTTTCTCCTGCCGAGAATCCAGCACCGGCGTTTCCGGGTAGCCCTCGCAGGCAGCCTGGAATATCGAGACCAGAGAGAGAGATACCATTCCTCATTCATCCTAACTTCCAGGTACAGAACTGAATAACCACTCACAGAGAATTCTTTAGTTATTCACTTGGCAAAAACAAACTTAACTTAAACTGTAACTATCTATTCCCGCCCTCGTATTAGACTTAGGTCAGGTACACGGGGTAGGCGTATCTAGAAACACCAGTTGAGTAAGTTTAGTCAAATGTATATGTGTATGTAATATATTTTATTCATTTTAAACATCTTATGGCTTAGAAACCATATCAATGTTTTTACAGTATTATTTTATACTGCTGCTCTTAATGTATGCACTTTACTTAACTATAAGTATTGCAATAATATCGATCCATTTCTCTTGTATGAGAAAAGAGACTGATCAATAAATAACACCTTTTTATTGAACACGCCCGTCTCTTCCTTTTCTCTACATTCTGATGAGACTAAGAATGCACGTACTGACTGAGTAAAATAATTTGCCTTTTGTTCACACGACTCTCGAGATTGACTCTTGATTAGGGGAGAGCAAAGTTGTCATGTTCTATGGTTGTCAGAAACTAAATCCCTTCTTGTCTAATCAGGGAAGTTAAGTCCTCCTTGAACATTCGAGAAAGTTTCTAGTGAACTCTGAGCTAAGCTGGCAAACCCAAAACTTTAAGTCTAGTATCGACAGTAGTAGACCTAGTTAACGTCTGGCCTAGGCCTTTACTGCTGTAGGTATTATTCCAATGCGCAGAGCCTATTGGGAAGATAGGAACTACACTACAAGACAAACCTAAGTGTGCATGTCTGTTTGGCCAGCCTAAAACGACAGGCCAAAGAGACATGTGCGCTTGTAGCAGTGCGTACCACTCCTCCACCGACCCTCCGAGTGTCAATCAGGATGGCCCGACCCCCAACACCCTGCCCTTGAATTGGCATACCGCCAGAAACCTATGACCCAGTACCCCATCTGCCACCTGGCTGCAGACTCTATTGATTGGTAGACCTTTCTTGTTGAGGGTTTTGAAAAATTAAACCGCTTTATGAACATCAAATGCAGACGGATACCACTATATTTCATAATTACATTATCCTGTATAGTGTGGGTTGCACTCACTGATCCCCCCCCCCTTCTTTCTGGCCTTGATAGATGCTCTCCGATGCTTTGGTGACATTTCTGGGTTCCAATTCATTCTGCAGAAATCGCAGATACTTAACCTTTATGTCCTCCTGCAACCCAACATACCTTGGGCGCCCAGTTCCCAATAACATAAGTGGAGACTTCCATTACTTACTTAGGTCTTCAATTTAGCAGAACCGCTTTAAAAACAGCAGCTATTAACTACCGTTTGCTCCTCCACCAGGTTAATCATTCAAGATCTATCTCCACCAGCAAGATACGCTCTCTTGGTTTGGAAGTATTGCTGCTCTAAAACTTAATATGCTTCCTTTCCAACCACCCTGCCAACATGCTTAGGACACTACACACTGCGATTAATATGTTTGGTTGGAGGGGACAGAGATTGCGCATGCACCGCATAGTGATGTACAGGCTTGTAGCGGAGGTAGATCGAGGAGTACCTAACGTTATTCAGTACTATCAGGCTGCCCAACTGCAGTGAATGGTGGAATGGGGTCGGGAGGAGTCCGAAAAGCACTGGTGGTTTATGGACAAGGCTATTGTGGACATACGTATATGGCCTACCCCTGAAACAGAGCAGAGGGCGGTCTACACTCCTTTATAATTCCGACAACTACCATGGCTGTGTGCGATAGAGTTCCAGAGAAGAGGGGGTTAACCTAATGTCCCTCACCACAAACACCAAGTATCTCTAATCCAGACTTTGCTGCTGGTCTCCTGGTAGATTACTTCTCTAACTGGCAAACATCAGGGTGTAAACGAACAGGCAGCCTACTTGGCCTAAAAGAATCGTTCCCTTTGACAGGTTGAAGATGGAATCCCTGCTCCCGGGGCTCGACCATATGCAAAACCAGCAGATTCGGCACTGAGCTACACTCCCCTCAGTTAAACCTTTCGCCCATAGAACTCGCACAATATTTGAAAAATTGATCCTTTCTAAAAGAAAGGACTTGATTGAGCTTAATTTCTGAGTTATATTCTTTACTAGAGCAATCTCTCCCAAAAGAGAAATCCGTGGGCCAGACATCTTGGGAAACTGAACTAGGTTGCAACATTTTTTGCTGCACGTGATCTACTGCGAGAAATGTCTCTGGCAAAGAAATTATGACCAAGATAGCAACTTATTGGTATTTTACCGCAGCCCAAACTCGGAGATGATACCCAGAGAGAAATAATGAGTGTTGGAAGGGTGATGGGGGCACAGGGACACTGCTACATCTCTTACGAAGTTTTCCCAGATTGACTCAGTGCTAGAAGAGGGTCTTAAACGACATACACAATTGTAAATCAATTTTTGTCTAAACAGTTTGTGATATTGCTATAAAAATCAGTCAGTGTCCGTGCAAATTGGTTTCCATCTTTCCTAGTGCATGTAATTAGTGCGCCCTCCCTGTAGTGATAGTACCCACTATAGTCTTTTAGAAATGGTGGGAAAACAGGGTGTGACTCTACAGCTCTGATTTCCAGTCAGTGAATTGCCCTCACAGTCTAAACACAAGACGGCCCAAAGTGCAATTGTGTGCTGAATCAAGTCCATATGGCCACGTGGAGACAAGTGAGTATCTTAGAACAGGACTTTGTGTCAGCTGTTGTAATTGAGCCCCACTGTGGAACTGGCAGCAGTAGTCAAAAGAAGATCTAAGTTTGAACAGAGGCTCACCACCGTTTCCAGAGAGTCACGCAACAACTTCACCCACACTCTATGTGATGACACGTGACCGAGAAGAACTAGTTGGCCACAGCAGCACTTCTGTCTTGCATGTAGAGAAGGATCATTGAAAACATGGCAGCATGACCCTGAAATGTGTGACTCTCCCACATATGACAAGATGGAAGCATTGTACACATGAAATATCAATACTACACAGATCAGAGGAATTCCTAGATGGGCTGTGGAGATATAGAGCCAGGCGGCCTCACAAATAATCACAATAAATAAGGACAGAACCACAGATCCTCTTATGTTTACCCTATTAGGAAGCCCTGAGACAAGAGTTTAAAGAAATGACGAAGGTAAACAGAACAGGTAAAGGCTGAACTTACTAGAGTGGATGTTTTTGCATGGGCTCCTGTGCCTGCTCACAACCTGGGAATGTTTGACCAGTACACACGGAAAGCATGAGCCATATTGTAAATAATGGGCAGTCTGTTGATCGGTGATAGAACCTTCTGCTGTCTTCCACCCATCTGGTTTGTCCGTTCCTCAGCTCCATAATTAAGTACATTAGCGTTACGTTGTCTCTGTGTCTTGCTTCAAGGGGTCTGTCATTGCTTCCTATTATGCCCTTTATCAGAAACCGGACAGTATGATGGACAAATATGCAGCATTCAAGAACAGTCTTAAGGCGTTAAAGAGAAAATCAATGAGTCAAGAAATCGATTCCAGACAGTGAAAGACACAACAGAAAAAAATGGTGGGCTCTGTTGCCAATTGAAAGCGAGGAAGGAAAGTTTATGAATTATAGAAATGGGAAACTACCTCTACTCTTCAGCTAGTGGATAGAGATGAATGTCTGAGTATGATCTAAAAGATCTTAACCAATCATTGCATTATATACTGGTTCAGGTAATCACAAATAGAGCTAGAAGTGTCTTTGAGGTTTTCCTTTCACAGACCATTCAGAAACGAGTGAAGAGCAGTCAGGATGGTAATAAAAATAACTAGACTTCCTACCCTTCTCTCTAAAGCTAAAGTGGAGTGGTGTGGCTCACTGGTTAGAGGTGGCAGACCCGGGAGCAGAGGACGGCCTGGGACCAGGGTTCAATTCCCGACGCGGCAGTGTCTTGGACCAGGGTCAATGGACTCGATAATTCTCACCTCGGTGCCTACTCTAACTAGGGATCACACTCGGCAACTCTGGGCATTAGCTTGCCTCATCTCCACAACGGCCCCCCACATACGCTGGGGATGCCTGGTTTCACCTTGGAGATACCCAGAAGGGACCATCTCACAGGGAAAGCCAGGACGGGTTCCCCAGCGGTCTACAGCGCAGAGATACTCCTTCGGGAGTCGATTCTAGCACTTTAGAAACCCACAATCAATCAATCAAAGGGCTCTGTAGGGAAGAGTGTTAGAATTGACATCCTCTATGTTTTTTTTGTTTTTTTTACTGAGTTTTATATAGCGCGAACTTGATTGGGTATCAGAGTGCTTTACATAGCACCAGTTGCATTACAGGAGGACACATTATTATTATTATTATTATTATTGCATTTTGTAAAGCACAACAGCTACTTCCAACAGAGGTGTCCCGGCGCTATCAGCAAGTTCAGTGAGCGAAGGGTCTGGAGAGAAGTATGAAAAGGGAGAGTCTAGGGTAGACTAAAAAGCCAGGTTTTAAGATTCTTCCTAAATATCAGTTCAGAGCTGGCCTTTCGGAGATGCTCCGGCATGGAATTCCAGAGAGAGGCGGCTGTGACAGAAAAAAAAAGACCGCCTAGTCTAGCTTTTTTAAAACGTTGGATAGAAAGAAGGCTCTGGAAATTCGATCTCGGAGTCCTGTTTTGCGTATATTTGGGATGTCTTAGTTTTAGGTACTTAGGACTAATGTCATTCATGGACCTGAAAGCCAAGGTCAGAGCCTTGAACTTGATCCGCTTCTGGACAGGCAGCCAATGTAGGCTGCGTAGATGTGGAGAAATGTGATGACAAAAAGGTACATTTCTAATGAGCCTGGCGGCTGCATTTTGAATGACCTGCAGCTTTTTAATAAGATAGTCTGGGAGACCCAAATAAAGACTGTTCGCATAGTCCAGTTGTGAGGTAATTAGTACGTGCACCACAGTTTTTCTGCAGTCCATAGTTAAGAGGTAGAGAAATCTCTCAAGGGTTTTCAGCTTCCAGAAGCATGCGGATGAGACTTGGCCTATCCAGGCCTTCCCTGAGAGGGCGGAGTCAAATTTGAATCCTATGTTTCTCGCCGACGGGACTGGGGTAGGGGGAGGATTCAGCTTTGGGGAGTGATGGCTGATTAAAGAATAAAACCTCAGTTTTTTCCGTATTTAACTTTAAACACTTATCAGTCATCCAGGATGATATGTTGATCATATACTGCCTAAAGTTAATAAAAGCAGCTTCTGAGTGGTTCTTAAAGGAATATAAAAGCTGGGTGTCGTCAGTGTAGGAGACCACTTTGATACCGCAGTGCTCGATGATTGAGGCAAATTGAGCGAGGTAAATATTAAAAAGGGTTGGGCTGAGAGCCGAGCCCTGTGGGACACCACATATGAGTGGGCGGGCAGTGGAGACATGAGGTCGTAAACAGATTTCCTGGAATCGTCTCTCGAGAAAGGAGCGGAACCATTTCAGGACAATGTCCCCTATGCCCAGCTGCTCAAGCCTCTCCAGTAGAATCAGGCGTGAGACAGTGTCAAATGCTGCGGTCAAATCCAGCAGCACTAACATAGAATGGTTTCCACGAACCAATGATTCTCAATTTGTTTCTGCCACTTCCAGTAAAGCTGTAGCCGGCCCTGAATCCAGACTGGGAGTCATGCAGAAGGTTGTTTGAGGGGAAGGGAGGCGAAAAACGTGGCTGGGCACGGGTCAGTGGGTGATCCTGATTTGACTTTAAGAAGTTGTTTAAGAGATGCTTCAGTGCTAAATTGATGAAAGTTGCACCAGGCCACTGAGCTGTGTTGTTTAGGTGGGACTGGGGGAGGATTATTAGTAGGAATAAATGCAGAGTATATAGCTTGGATTTTGTCCTGAAAAAAACAGGAAAGGTCCTCGCACAGGGAGGCCAAATGGGCGATAGTACATTTCATGGCCTCAGGCTTAATGAATCCTTGAACAATCTTAAACACTTCTTTGGAGGAATTGTCTGAGGCAATGTTTTGAGCAGCAAGAAAGTCCCCGATGGCCAGAAAATTAAGTGTTTTGAATTGTTTTAATGCTGCTCTATAGGTGTCCTT
The DNA here is from genome assembly GCF_964261635.1 of Lissotriton helveticus. NCBI lineage: Eukaryota > Metazoa > Chordata > Amphibia > Caudata > Salamandridae > Lissotriton > Lissotriton helveticus. The sequence continues at coordinate 203,610,546 of NC_136062.1, forward strand.
AGTTTTAGTGTCATAGTTTTTGCGCCATATCCGTTCCAATTTTTTACAGAGCCTTTTCTCATTGAGGAGTTCATCTGTAAACCAGGGGGCTGATGGTTTGGTTCTAATCTGTTTTGTAGTTTGGATCGGGCCACTTTATCGAGAGCCTTGGTCACCCAATCGCTGAAGGATGAGACGTCTTGGCTGGGTTCTTCTGTTAACAGCAGGGGGGTATTAGAGAGAGCCGGTCCCATAGATTCCAGTGAGACTTTCCCCCAATTCCTTTTTTCTTCATATTTATTTTTCACTAGGTCTTTATTACTTGGATCGAGGAATGTGAATGGTACAAGGCAGTGACCTGACCAAAAACTCGGAACCGGAACTGAAACATTTAAAGTTGGGAAATTTGTAAAAAATCAGGTCAAGTAGATGACCAGCATTATGGGTTGGAAGTGTGACCAGTTGGGTGAGGTTTAGTCCTGTTAGGGAGTCTGCGAACTGAGAGGCAAAAGGACAGTTTATCTTGTCCATGTGCACATTAATGTCTCAAAGGACAATGAACTTTGAGGGTCTCAGTGAGAGCTCCGCGATCATATCGCACATCTCCAGCAGTTCAGACGACTAAGAGTCCAGGGGCCTGTAAACCAGTGGACCTGCCACTGCGAAAGTGGGGGATATTTTAATGCTGAAGGACATTGCTTCAATTCCTCTAGTCTGATCAATTTTTTTATGTGAAATTTCCCAGTGGGCCCTTAAGAATACAGCAGTCCCTCCTCCCCTTCTGTTGCATAACCAGTTAGCTGTGACTATTTTATAGCCTTCTGGTATAGCCTGCAGTATATCCTTGTTGGAGCAATCCCTTAACCAAGTTTCAGTAAGAAACATGATGTCAAGAATCTTTGATTCAAATAGAAGCCACATGTCATCTCTTGTTTAGGGAGAGATCGACAATTTATTAGGCATGCGTTAATAATGGGCCCCTTGGTTGGACTATGAGTGTTAGACAGAGTTTTTGTCTTAGTGTCTTTATAATGCAACCTTGGGACTGCCCATTAATGAAGGAAAAAGAGCATGCCTTACACTGCCAATCTTGGCCAACTTCACCTTGTTTAATGGCGCCAGGATCTACATTAGGGTGCAGATTGCAGCTTCCCCTGGATAATTCCAACAGTTCATGCCTCAACCAAACCTTTAAAGGAGTATGTTCCGAATGGGCAGCATGACTGGCGCTGGACGCGGGCTGGACGTGGACGGGCGCAGACGGGCTTGCTGTTCATTTTTGTTAGGCACGGGGAGATTAAGTGGTTTGCCCAGAATCACAGGATGTTCAGCGTCATTGCTGAAACTCAAACCCAGTTCCCCAGTTTCGAGGTCTACCGCCCTAGCCGTTAGGCCAACTCCTCTTTTGTTGATCAAAAAATGACCCTCCATGAGGCTCTCCAAGGACTTTTTCTTCAGATTTGAGTCCTGGCAAGACCCCCACTAGAAGAAAAATGACTGACATTAAAACGGTGCTTGTAGGCTAGAATACGGCACTTAGGTACATTGAAATCCATTGTCAAGGGTGTTAGCGCGTTTCTTTATGCAAATTCACAAACTGTAAATCGCTTCTCTGGATAGACAGGGAGTAATGTTAATTGTCTAATGATGCTGGTGCTCCACACCTAAGCCTGGTCAACAAAGCAATACAAAGCAATACAATCAATATTTGTGTGAAACATCTTAGGCTCCACAAAAGGACAATGTTTAAGTATCAAGCTATGAAAGTTTATTAAAAGTTAATGGTTTACAGAAAGCAAAATTCAGGTTAGCAGCAATTTATAATCAAAATGCTTATGCTTCAATTGATAGGAAATCGAACTGAATCAATCTTACAAAGCATTGGACTATTAGAAAATGGGTTATTGGTTGAAAGGGTGTGAGCCCCTCTCAAACAACAAACACAATCCCTTTCAGGGTAAAACACAAAAAGTCACTAAATTAACCTGTTCTTAACACTCTGGTAGCTTGGCACACATCAGTCAGGCTTAACTATGATGTCATGTGTAAAGTATTTACACAGCACTTAAACAGTAATAAAGTGAAAACACAACACATGAAAGATGCCACATCAATTTAAAAAAATGGAAAAAAAAATAATAAATGATTTGACACCACAATGACGAAAACTCAATCATGAGAACCGGAGAGATGCAATATTAAAGATTTAGGTAAAAAAAGTGCTTCGAAGCACAAAGCGCCACTTGTGATTTTCTGGCCGTGCGAGACAGAGAGAAAAGCTCAAATTCAGACCGACTGCGATGGAGAGCGGCCAGATCCAGGGACCAGGTTATCCTGCTTAAAAAGTTACCTTTTAAAGATAGCAAGAAGAGTCCAGTTTCGGTGGAGGAGCCCAAGAGGAGCATGGAGAGCATCCTGAAGGTGTATCCCTGTAATGAGAAGAGCAGTACGGTTGGTCTTTGTAGTGTGAATAGCCTGTTGGGTGTCGTGAAGGGTCATTGCTGGAGCTTCCTATCGGTGATTACTGCTGCTGCTGTAACAAGTGCAAATCTCGCTTTGTCGGCCATTGCTGGCTGTCGCTGTAGTGCGAAGAGTCGGTTTCATCATAGCTTCTCATTGGCCGTTGGCATGGGTGGCAAGATCTTTGCACAAGCAGGCCTGTTTGTGGTCACAAATTGCCCAGAACTTCAGGATTTCTTCTTTTCCTTCAAGGAAGAGCTCAACTATTGCCACACTGGAGTTCTAGGACCTGAGAGACACCTCTTGGGGATCAAGAATTCACTTCAGCAGAGGCCAGCAGGGCTCAGGCTGGCCCAGTGCAGAAGGTTCACCCGGGCAGTTGCAGGGAGGCTCCTGGAGCTTGTTGTGTTCCTGTGGCCTAGAACAGGAGGTCATTCAGCTGAACCTTGGAGTCACTACAGTCTGGAATAAAGGGGTGCAGGTTCAGTCTTCCTCCTCACACAGCAGTGCATGCCCCCAGCAGCAGGGCAGTCCTTCTTCTGTCCAGAAGAGCAATGACGAGTGGGGACTGAGAGTTCTAATGTTCTACCTGGTGCCTCCTTTAAAGTGGAAGTAGCTTCCAGAGTTTTCTCCTCGCAGAGGTGTCTTGAATTATTTGCCTCCCTGCCCTAGTCCCAGTCTGTCTGGTGGCACAATAGGCTAGTGTGAAGTCCATTGTATGTGAGCTGAGCCAATGCTTTTGAAGTGCAAGTATGGTAGATGACAGCTCCTTACCCCATCCTGTCAGAGATGGGCCAACCAGACTCTCTATTGTAATAATCTCTGGGAAGAACACACGAAGGCCAAGTGCCAACTAGATCTGGTCATGTGACCCAGAAATAAGCTGCAGACTCCAAATGGTTAGGACAAGTAAATGTCAACATTCTAAAAGTGGCATTTTCAGAATGATTACTTAAAATCCGACTTTACCATTAAGGAGGGTATTAAATTACTATTCCTCAACCACCAAATATGACTTTGCTTCTTGCTCCAAATCAAACGTTATCACTTAATAAATGTAATAAGGTAACCAAATGTTATCCTTTGAGAGAGGTAGACCTTTCAATAGTGAAAAACATATTTGGGAGTTTTTCACTACAAGGACATGTAAAACTTGAAAATACATGTAGAGGTTTTGAAATACAGCGCACACTGCCCTATGGACTGTTTAGGGGCTATCGTATGGGTGAGTTACATGCATTAAAAAGGACGGTTTAGGCCTGGTAAAAGGTTTTCTTCAGTAGGTCGATATGCCAGTTTAAAACTGTATACACAGGCTGCAGTGGCAGTCCTGAGATATGTTTTTAAAGGGTGTCTCAAGTGGGTCACAGATTAAGTGCTACATGTCCCCTTGCAGCTTTTATTTTAAAGGATCTGGGTACATGTAGTACCACTTTACTATGGACTTACAAGTAAACTAATTGATTAAAATTACATTTGCTGCTCTGTTCTGCTCTAGTCTGTCACAGAAACAAACATTTTACCCAACTACACACAGCTCTCAAAAGACTCTGCAATCAGGTTAAAGCTAAATGACACCATTGCAAACTGAATAGATTTTCAAGTTTCTCACAATATGCCTCTAACATTATACAATCTGCAATACAATAAGATTTATGGACTTGTCAGTACACCCGCAGATGTCTCCTGAATGTGCTATTCATTAAAATAACATATCACGATAATCATGAAGAAGAGAAAACATTTCATCACATGGGAAAGAAGGAAAAAAACATTGTACTGGACAATATCGGAACTCCAGATTGCCTAGAAATGAAATGTTCATGTGTCACAAAACATAGATAGCAATCAACATTAAGTAGACTAAAAGCCAATAAACATAATTTCTCTCTATATGAACAGAATGTTTGCGCTGCCATATTAATGCAAAACATTTAGGGCCAGATGTACAAACATTCACATTTGCGATTCGCAAATTACATCAAATTGCGACCCGCAAATGTGAATGTATAACAGTGTCTCAGACACTGTTTGCGATTCCCAATGGTGTCTTAAAAAATATTTTCTCATATACTCCCAAAGTAGAAGGGGTCCCCTGGGGACTCCTTCCAGTTTGCGAGTGGTTTACCATCTACTTGATGTATGTGGTAAACGGCGCGTGTTTTGCGGCCACAAATGCGGTTGCAAAACAATAGTACATGGCTTGGTGACTCGGTATTAGGAAGGGATGCCCCTTCCTAATAGTGAGAGTCGCAAATGCTAATTTGCGAGTCAATGACTCGCATAATAGCATTTATACATGCCATAACCCTTTTTTGCGGTTGCAAACTGGAGGATCTCCGGTTTGCGGCTGCAAAAAAAGGGTAGTACATCTGAACCAGAATATGTTAAGACTCTACCAAAAGAAGAAGGTCTGCTTTTTTGATTTAATTCAAAGAAAAAACCCTCCAGATGGAGGAGATTTAATGTTTTTCCTTCTTTTTTCTCATGATTGTACACTAGTGTTACATTTGGAAACATGGAATTAAAAAACAGAGTTTGCAGAAATATATTGGCTAAAAAGACAGGAGTGGATAACAGTGTTTCACTCTTTGTGTCACTCTTGAGATAGTGCTGCTTGACTGCTGTGCCACCTGCCCCTTCCCCACTGCCCATACTGCACTGTCCTGTGATGCAGGCCTATATGTTTGCTGCCAATTGAGTACCTTTTTTTTGTTTAGCAAAGCTTGGTCAGCAACTTTCCATGCCGTATCTTTACCTTCCACATACTCTGCACATAGTTGTCATGCTTGGTGTAGAAAGTGGTATACAATGCCCACCATGATAATAATACTGCGTTGGTGGATATTCTTTTTTTTTTTGCGGTTTTACCTAGCACAAACTGGACCCAAAGGTATTGAAGCACTTCACATGAGCACCAGTTATGTTACACAAGGACACATTAATTTTTGGTAGGGGGGGAGATTAAGTAATTTTCCCAGAATCAGGATGTTGAGCCGACTCCGAGGCTTAATCCTGGCTCCCCAGCTTCAAATTTGGCAGCTCTGACTGTTAGGCCACATCCTCTACTTTCTCTGCTGTGTATCATGGACCTGTTTCACAAAGGTAAATTTACACTTTTGTGTAAGATTAGGTTTGTTTTGGTATTCACAAACTCCGATTTAATAGTAAGTTTGCTACCGCTGTGACTGCAGTCGGGGCAAAGATACAACATGCCTATCGTCTTATGTGTGGAGTTCTCTGCCCCTACTGTGAAGCCTCCATGGTCATATATTTACTATTACATTTTTGAGTTTATAGATTCCAAAACAAAGAATAACCTACACAAAAGTGTAAGTTTACCTTTGTGAATCAGGCTCATTGTGGGTAAAAGAGGCCTACACAGCTCCTCCTCTTGCTGTATGTGTTTTTTGCAAACTTGCCAGCAATTTAAAACTGATAAGTGTGAGATTTTGAAATAATCTATTGTGGTTTGCCCACATGGGTTCTTATCCCACCCTCGTCGCCAAATGTAAAATCCTTCTTCACAGAAGCACAGGAAGCATGTGTAAAGATAGAAAGGTCTTTATTAAGTTAAAGACATCAGAGACTCCATCCAACACTGAGGACTGGTAACTGTCAACTGACCAGTTACTTAGCTTCACTTAGCAACCCAGGGATTCCACATTCCATGCAGAGTCAAAGAACAGCTTATTCATAAAGTAAAACACTACAAATGTATGTGCCAATTGACTTTGGATGCTCCAATCAGAGGCAATTTTAGGGGGTGATAGCTAATATAGAGTCGTTTTTGTCTCAAACAATTGGGAATCTTCCGCCTGAATCAGCTCTGTTGGCCTGTATATTTTTACAAGAATGTTTTTCACAGCTGGTGTCCTTGCTGTGTGTATTGCTCCTCTCTGTGGTGTGTATGTTCTCTTTGTGACGAACGCAGGCACAGTTACTGCTCTATGTGTACCTGTTTTTTTGCCTTTTGCTGCTGCTGTTTCTGTTCAGTGTACGGGAAACGTTCACTGCTTTTGCACAAACCTATTTGATGTGAGAAACTGTTGCAGTGTGGCTATCTATGCTGTACCTCTTCAGTGTGAAAGGAAATCTAATCTTGCACTCATGACAATATTGTACCTATAGTGTGTGCTTAAAACCTGCAATGCTGTAACTTGCCTAGGCTGTACCTGTTCTCTGCGTGAGTTACGTTATTGCAAGCTTTCCTATTGTATACTGTTACAAGTGTTGAACTGATGTCTATTCACTGTGTTCTCAACTTCGATCTCAGTATTAAGGGTCATAAAAACGCGTGGAAGAGACTAACCTGACCAGGCTAGTAAGTTTGTTGTAGCAGAAAGTACTCAACATGGTGAAAGAGAAAGGCAAAGAAATAAAGAGAATAAAATTATTGAAAGGGAGGAAAAAGAAGAGAAAAAGATGTAAAAAATATGATAAATGTTGAATATGAGGACAAGGATAACAGGACTGGGAAGATTTAATAGGAGGAAGAAACAGAAAAAGCAAAAAAATGATAAAGATTTAACAGTACCCCTCCCTGCCCATGAAAAAAGAGGTAAAAAATCAAAAATGGAGAATGTCGAGATTGAAGGAAAAAAGGAAAAAGGGTCAAAAATAAACATAAATAGAAACTTTTGATTAAAAGTGACCAGAAAGAAAATTCACTTAATGGACTGAAAGGATAGAAACACTAAGAAAAAAGTAGAAGAGTAGGCAGAGACGGTGAAATGGAGATCTAGTGTGAGCTGGATGCAAACCGAGGAAGAGAGATGGAGATATTTATTAAAGGATGGATGAGGAGGTAACAGAAGGTGGATAGAGATATAACAGAATGAGTGGAAACATAGGATGGGAAAAAGAGATGGAAAAGTACTGTAATACATTAAATAAAAAGGGAGAGAATTAAAGGGAACACTCAGGAATTAGAATGAACTGAAAATTACATTGGGAAATGTACCAGTAACAGAAAAATGGGGAGTAGGCAAGGTGCCAGTTTGAGCAAACAAACTGGGAGATGAATGTGATAATGGGAGAGGTAGAGGTGATAAAAACGGAGATATCGAGCAAAGAAGTGAGGTAAAAGTGAGGGTAAACAAAGCAATAGTAGTTACTGAACAAGAAAAGAAGGGGTGAGGGAAACCAGAGTAATGGGATAATTTCTTGATACTATTTCTGTAGTAAAACAGCCACAGCATCACTTGCAGTGATTGATTGTGGTGCAGTTTGTTTTTGGGTGAAGTGGTGAGATAGCCAAGGTTTGGTTTGGCCTGTTCCCAGGAACATGGTCAGTGCTGATTTTCCTTAGGCAGTCCTGAGGGATAAAAATTAGATTTCCCGTGCATAAGGGGTATTGGACCTATGTTATGTTAGCATGATGTATCTATATGTATACTTTCTGCTTGATATATATGTCTTTTTGCTAGGAAGACACCCTATTTTCCTTCTCTATAAATCTGCTGCTAGAAGAGGAGGCCAAGAACCATACAGACGCCATTTTCAGCACATGTGCTCAAGCACAGGATGCGATCACGTGCTGATCGTGCTCTGCTGTCCTGAAATTCCGTAAAACCCTCAAAATCTGGCTGTTTGAGCAAGCCTACATCTGAAGATCTCCTAGGAAACGGTTATGCTTTTGTTTGTCGTTCCGATAGCCCCATGAAACCGCCCGGTGTACGTGCGCTTTGTAAGACATTTTTAACATTAACATGAGCATGTGCTGTTTTTAAGCTCCCTGTTCATCTAAGTTACTGGTAGCAGCTGTTTACTTTACTGTTTTAGACTCAAGGTCGCATCGGGCTTTGGGAGTGATTAGAGCATTCCTGAAGGTGCCGCCTCTTCTTTCCCAAGCACCGAGATGAAAGGGAGTCACCCCTCCTGCACTCCCCAGTTTTAGATAGCTATGCTTTTGTTCCTATCCAAGCTGTGTCATATATGGTCCCTTCCTGGTGCTAGGGGGCCAACTGGTGTTTTTTCTTTTACAGGGATGATATGGGCTGGGCGAAAGTGTATATAACTCAATGTTTGAATATGAGCCAGCAGTCTTCTCTGCGCACCTGATGGGTGAGGGAAAGAGAGGCTCCTCTATAGAGTATTTTGCTTAATAAACGGTTAAACCTTCTTCACTGCCAACTGACTGATTATTTGATAATGGTATTAGGACTATTGGTAGGTATAGTCCTTTATGTTATTTTTTATGGTACTACAGTCCTCTGTAAGAGTGGTACAGTGTACGAAAACCAATGGGTTGGAATGCCACCATGAGCTACTGCTAGTTGCTAGAGTATTTGTAAGCATTCGCCACTATTCAAGGGCGGAGGCGCAGGTCGAGGGCACGCATCACATCACAGGTTCACCACAGTCCAAATGTCTGGGGTGGGCTGGAGAGCCAGATGCTGAGGGTGTAGCGCCTGCAGGTAAAACATATGAGGTCAATGCAGGCACAACTCTGCAAAATGGCTTCTACTGCTGGGGGAAGCAATGTGACGGGAAGAGGGATGTGAGGAGGCGACCAGCCTCACTAGCCTGTCAGTGCCAGTTCCCACTTGCAGGAGGCACACCACTCGGAGCACAACACCTTCCGGCGCCTCCATGAGGGATGGAGATGATGCCGGCGAGAGGCGTTTGGGGGTGCATGGTAGAACAAGATAGACTGACTTGGGCAGAATAATTCAACCATGGTGAGGTAACCATTGACAATACCATACTAGTGTCTGAAATCCAAGTCCGAAAATTAGGTTATTTTTTTTTTCGCCGTTCAATCACTGTGCTACTTTGCACCTGCTATGTGTGCTTTAACATAACTACATGGTTTAATGCAAGTAAATACAGTACAGTTCAAACAGGCTGTGGCATGTCTCATCATTACTCACCTCAGAAATAATGTGTAATTTCTGCACGTCTCATTCGCCCTTCTGCTGAGCTTGCCCCATGTGCAGGTCGTAGTTGTGACCCTTGCTTGTTGTCCTCCTCAGGTCACATTATACCTCTGCTCATTTGGGGTGACTGGGTTGAGGTACGGTGTCAATATGTAGGTTCGCATGACGTATGTGCTGTCACCTACAGGGTAGTGAGAAAAGGGTTAGTGACAGTTATGCATTGCCATTTGGCCATTGTTTGAGAGGAATCATTATATATGTTTACCAAGCAGATGTCCTTCGCCAAATTCACCCCTGAGCAGACGGGTGTGTATGCCACTGTGTCGAAATATATAAAGTCATGTGTGCTTCCAGGGTATTGAGCCACAATGTCTGTTATGATATAGTTAGCATTGCAGACTACTTGTATATTGAGTGTATGATAGGGTTTACGGTTCCTAAAAATCTATTCATTCACTGCTGGTGGACAAATGGCAACATGTGTACAATCTATGCAACAGATTATATGTGGAAACCGGGCTACCTGGTAGAAGTCCTGTTTGCTCTTATTCAATTCCTGTGGTGTTGTGGGAAAGGTAATGTGGTTGTGGATCTAATCTGGTTGTGGATTCTTGTAATCATGGCATTCAGGAAAGATTTAAAGAAACGTAAAAGGGAGCTTTGTGACACCCCTCCAGCTGCAGCTACTACCCCCTGGAAACTGCCTGAAACAAGTAGGTGCAGGCAACATAGGGCCTGCACATGAGTGGGGATGGCATTGGTTCTACGAGTCTGGCGCTGCATTAGGGGTTCCAATTCTGCAATTAGATCAAGGATCATGGCACCATTCAGCCTGTACTTGTCGTATATTTCATCATCTGTTTGTCCAATCATTGTGATTCGGACTCTGAAAATGCGCTCCTGTATTCTCCTTCCTCGCTGGGCTGCTGCATGGAGCCTCATCCTCCTCACCATCACTTAGCGTGCTGCCATTGTAAATGTTTCTGAGGCCTCCTGGGGTCAGTTTAAATAGGTTTCTAAGGATTAGCACCTGTCCGGCTTCTTTACTCATGATTACCACCTGTTTGTGATCCTCTTCATATTGTGCTTACAAAATTGCACATTTAGTTGAAATTGCTATTTGCAATTTTTCATGCATGTGTTTGCTAGTCCTTAATGGCGAATCACTATTTGGTATTCGCAATTAAGGAATTTGCAAATAAGGATTCGATAAATTGAGATTCGAAAATGTAGCGATTCCTGATTTTTGCAATTGTCATGGTTTTTCACAGATTTGGGTTCATGCATTGGGAGTAGCTAAATAGCGCTCGCAAACAGGTTTTTTTTGCGATTCACAAATTTTGCGAGTGCAATTTAGCTTGATGCATGTGCCTGTATGTTATTAGCAGCACTTAAGGATAGTCTGGCATTGATGGAAGCACATGTTCATATATTTTGTCTTCAGTGTCAGATATTCTGATGGTATTTTATTTCCTTGCACTATTATTATGATGCAGTTACAACTCGCACTAGAATAAGAATGGGCACACCATATGAGTCACTGCATTTCATGTGGCACAATTATTTGTGTTATGCACAATAAGCGGCTCATTACGATGTTGGGCAGGATAACTTCAGCCCGACACTGCATCGGTCATGGGACCAACCAACACCTGGTCGGCAGTCCCGATCTCCCCTTAGGATACGACCGAACACTGTTCTGTCGCATTCCTATATTTTACTATAGTAGCATGCATTCCGCCGTAAACTGGCCGGAATGCATGCTGCCATAGTAAAATGTGAGGTGCAGTTAATCCCTGTACCCAGTGGCAGGCACAGGGATAAACATAGAGTCACCATAGGTGCCCCCTCAGCCACCAACCAGAGGCCGTGCACCAAAGAGTGCCCCCAAAGACGCTTTTCGGCATGGTTTCCTTGTCAAACCCATGGCGATGATGGATGAAGCACTGAAACTTTTCAGACACCCGCCCCAGGCACCGATCTGGGTTGAATCTATCATCATTCTTTAGCTCACTTCACCACCTCAGTTCAGACCCAGCTATATGCAAATCAATCTTGACACTGTTCCTCATGGGAACAGTCCAGCTCGAACTGCCAAGCCAGGTCTTCCCTGAACCGGAAACAAGCATCCTGGGACCAGTTTCTGGGTAGCACCCTTCATCAGCCAGGCTAGCTTGAATCCAGTGGCAAAGTGAGCAAGGGACCCACGTCTGGGCATACCACACCAACTTAGGCTGGGTCCAAACTGGAACGGCATGGTGAGCAAAAAAACAATGGATTTAGGCCCATATCTCTGTACTAGTGTGAATGTATGACATTGTTCTGCATTCTGTCCGTCAGTTGTTCTTTTTTCATTTGTCACCCCAAGTGGGACGGGTATGCCCAGACATGGGTCCTGTGATCATCATGCCACTGGAGTCAAGCTATCCTGGCTGATGAGGGCTGAAAGCTCGAAACCGGTTCTAGGATGCTTGTTTCCAGTCCAAGGAGGACCAGGCCTGGCAGTTCGGGCTGGACTGTTCCCATTGGGCACAGGGTTGAGACTGATTTGCATAAGGCTGGGTCCAAACTGGAATAGTATGGTGAGCAAAAAAACTATGGATTTACGCACAGATCTGTGTACTGGGGTGAATGTATGCCTTTGTTCTGCATTCTGTCCATCAATTGTACTTTTTGCAATGGTTTCCTTGTCAGACAGACTGGCATGGAAACCATGTTGGAAACCGTCATTGTAATCTCAAGGGCGGCAAGGCCCGCCTTTGATATCACTGGACACATTCCGTCTGGCGGACGGGCTCTCCGAGCAATGAGGTCTCCTAAAGAATGGTGTATAAAACCTTTGGATTTCTAACTAATTGTTTGGGAAACCTATATTGTAAAAATGGATTTGGACTCATTTTTATAAATGTTCTTGTTGCTGAACATATTTCTACCCCCTCTCTTGTCCTGAAAATATTCTGGGGATGGTATCTATGTCCTCAGTACCTCATTGTAAAAATGAATCGCCTCTAGGCACTCCCAGTTTTAGTGACAAGGAAACTAAGGTACAGGGAGGTACATTGTCTTTTCCAGGATAGCACATATTGGTGAATGGGGAAGTTTGGATTTCAGCCCTGGCCATTTAACTACCAAGGCAAGCTAGGATGTACTTCTTCACCAGTGGTGTGTGGGTAGAATCCTGCCACATGGCTATTTGTAGTGTCTGTCTTTCAGATTAGGAATGCTTGCGCCATGATGTTCTGGCCACAGCTATTCCATTAAGAATGTTGGGTTTGAAAAGGTGATATTGTTTTACAAAAAGTAAAATACAGAGCTCGTAAACTGAGCAAAGGAAGAAGACACTGGTATTATTCAAAGAGGGATAGTGGTGATCATAAAAGTTTAATGTTCATTACTTGTTGATTGTCTTACTTTTTCCATCCTCACATCCCTTACAAAGAAGATCCCTAAAAATATTTTTCCTGAAGGCTACTTTGAAGTTCTCCGAGGCCAAAGACACATACTCAGTCCGAATCTCAACAACAGTCCTTTAAATGAATAACGTAGCTTCCTGTGTGCCCTGATGTCACTCTGTCTGCAGAGAATGTTTATATCTTCTAACTGTATCAATGAACGTTTTGTTGAATTCCCAGATGAGGGTTTCAATGGAGCAAGGGAGGGGAGATCTGGCTGGCATGTTGAGGTAAGTGGGGCCCCTCGGCTAAGCCCCTAAGGCTTTGTTTTGCCACTGGATATAATGCACTTGTGATAGGGAGGATGGAATGTCCACCAAGTCTGCGACAAAGTAACCCATCTACCAAACTCTAAATCAGACCTTAAGCAAGCAGGCAAAATCTGTGGGAGGAAAACCAGGAGCAAATGAGGAATTACAACGGGAAACGGACATGAAACTGTATCTTCCTGTGATAATTATCCATACTCTTAGTATTGGTAACTCCGGAGGTGGAGCTCACAGGGAGTTTAAAAATGAGGTCCTGAGAGACAATATTGTATTTTTAGCAATAATCATAATTGTATACCTTCTTAGAGAATGTAACTAATAGGAGCAATGTTTTTGGCTCTTTGTTCTTGTTGCAAATTTCTAAAAATCTTAAAATGTTATTGATTGTGATGCTATCTTAAAATCCTTAAAAATAAGTTTTAAAACTTGACCCATGGATAGGTGAAGAGTCTATGGGCCTGTATGCAGGCTGTGGCTGAGGATTGCGTGGAAATACATGAGGCTCTTAAAATGGGGACAAAGCATAACTCACCTTGGTGCCCCTTTCTAAGTCTGTTCTTTTACAAGCTCCATAGAGTGGGCTCCAACCAAGTCCATAGAGGGCAGTTTACTATCTACTGGTCCAGAAATGGCATTATTACTTAAAGTAATATTACTCCAACTATATTTTGAACCAGATTTGTTACTAGATGTAATGTAATGTAGCAAATGTTGGTGATAGGGCATACAACACAAAAAGAGCAAAACTGAAACACATTAATATTGCTATATTTTTGTTACATAAACAATAAGGAAATAAGGAATGGAGCATGATGAATATGTTTCAGATCTATTCGAACTGAATTGCACAGTTTTATACAGGGGCAAATTTTGTTATTTTTAATATGGTCTAGATGAACTAGAGTTCCTACTGTCTTTAAAATGCTTTATTGTTTTGCTCCCTTGCAAAGCTTTCTGCATTGTAGACCCACGGCTGGTGCTAAGTGTTTTTGCCGCCATAGTGAATTAGCAATTTCCACTCCTCCTGTGCCACTCCTCTACCCACAGCACTTTACTGGCCGTTGCTACCTAAAGTACTAGTCTGACACCCCTTCCATCATGGAGTCACAGTAGGCAGCTGACTAGCCTTGCATTACCCCCAGGTCCCTCCTGTCCTCGTCCCCTTCATAATAAACAAGTGAGATAACCTATCTTATAGACAGAAAAATGAAAGCAGGAATGCTGGTACGCCCCTCCCTCTCCCTATAGGGAGTACATAAGGGTACAGTACCCAGCATGCCTCCTGTTCTTTTTTCTGTCTTCGACAGGTTTTTCTGCAGTTCCAGGAGCCGGTGGGCTCCTGGTGCCTACCTGTTGCTGGGCTTCGGGTGGTGCTGGTTTCTTCGGGTTTCCCCTCCTGACGGGCTCGAGGGGTGCCCTGGAGTCTTCCTCCTGCCTGCCTTGGATATTGGATTCGCGTGTGGCTGGAGGAGGATTTGGCCGCGTCTCTGTCCTGCTGGGCTTGATCGGAGACGCGGCTCTGTTTCCTGTGCCTCCGGTGGTGCGGCGGCCCTCGCGTGGCTGGGGTGCTTCCTGACGGAGTTTGCCTGACTTCCTTTGTGTGGGGCAGGAAGTCAAGCGTTTCGATGATCGGCCGGCGGCGGTGTTGTTTGGAGGCTTGCCGGCTCTTCATTCGTAAGTACCGCGTAGCGTTTTTTTCTCATTTCCTGTTATTTAAAGAGCTTTTCCCCTACGGTGCCTGCATTTCTTGCTGTTTTGGCGTTTTTTGGTGCTCCTTCTCGTTCCTCTGTGTTTGGAGAGTCCTGTACATTTGGGGCGCCTTTGCTGTGCTTTCTTTCACGTTTTGCCTGCTGGCCTTGGGCTGTCTTTGGTGGCTGTCTGGTTCTGCTGGCATTTTCCTCATGGGGAAGCACTCGAAGAAGAGCAGGCATGTTGTGGAGTCCTCCGCTTCTTCGTCCTCTTCATCCTCTCCTTCTCCTGCAAGATCCAGGCATCGTGCCCGTGGTGTTGATGCCAGATTGAAGTCACTGATAAGGGAGACTTTGTTGGAGATGGGGGGTCCCCGGTCTAAGGGGTCGCGCTCCCTGTCCAAGTCCGGTGGTGTTCCTCGCCCTTCTTCTTCTTCTTCTTCCTCTGGGTCGGAAGGTGATGATCTGGAGCAGGATATTGTCAAGGGCAAATATGTGGATAAGGATATGATGCCGGATTTGTTGGCCCATGTGAAGGAGAATATGGGGTTTCCTGCTGATGATGTCCCGGGTACCTCTGGAGGGTCCTTGCTTCGTCAGTTCCAGTGCGCTGCGCCTGCGGTTTTGCCTGTCCATCCTTGTGTCAGGGAGGTTTTGGATCGGGAATGGAAGGATCCTGATCGTATTCTACTTCCTCGCTTTATGGCGTAGCTCTATCCTCTTCAGGATATGGCGAAAGATTTGCCGGACTCTGTTCCTGTAGATTCTTTCGTGGCCAGTCTGGTGGGTCGCACTTCTTTGGCTGAGGATGCTGTGGTGCGGGATCCGGTCGACAAGAGGGTGGACGCTTCTCTGCGCAAGGCTTATTCTGGTTTGCATCTGGCTCTAAGGGCGGGCATCTACGGGACTTATGTTGCTCAGTCCCTTCTTTCTTACTTGAAGACTTTGTATGGGTCCATGGATAATGCTACTGACTGTTCTGCTGTCCTGGCCCACATTGAGCGTCAGGTGGAGTTTCTCTCTGACCTTCAGGATGCATATTATCACGTGCCTGTCCATCCCCTCTCCAGTCCCTACCTTCGCTTTTGTCTTCTGGGGGTCCATTACCAGTGTGTTGTTCTTCCTTTCGGACTGAGGTCGGATCCGAGGGTGTTTACCAAGGTGGTGGCTCCCTTGGTGGCTTTCTTGCACCTACAGGGGATGATGGTTTATCCTTATCTGGACGACTGGCTCCTGCATGCTCCCTCCGCGGAGCGGTTGTTGGTGGATCAGGGGTTGGTGTGTGCGGCCTTGCGGGACCATGGGTTCCTGATAAACCTCCCCAAGTGTCAGCTTCTCCCCTCTCAAGACTTGCAGTTCATAGGGGCCCGTTTCCGCACGGATTTGAATCGTGTGTTCCTGCCCGTGGCTCGGGCTGTGACCCTGTGTGCGCTGGCTCGGCGGTTTCTGTTGGGTCGGTCCTTTCCGGTCCGTCTTTGGTTGCGCATTCTGGGGTTGATGGCGGCCACTGTGTTCACGGTGCCTTGGGCGCGTTTCCATCTTCGTCCTCTTTGGTCCTACCTGTTGGCACGGTGGAATCCCTTGTCGGGGGACTTGTCCCTTTTGGTCCCTGTGTCTCTGTCGATCCTTCCGGCCCTGCGCTGGTGGACTCTGCCATCCAGTCTGGACAGGGGCTTGCCTCTGCAGTGTCCTCCTCCGGTGCTCCTTACGACGGATGCCAGCGCTTTGGGCTGGGGGGCGACTTTGGGGTCGGAGTGCCTTCAGGGACGGTGGTCCCTCCGGGAGGGTCGTCAGTCTTCGAACTGGTGGGAGTTGTCTGCTGTGTGTCGGGCTGTCCAGGGGTTTTGGCTCCTTCTGTTCGACCAGCATGTGTTGGTTCGGTCGGACAACTCGGTGACGGTGGCCTACTTAAATCACCAGGGCGGTATCCGTTCTCGGTCCCTGAACGCGGTGGTGTCCCCCTTGTTTTGCTGGGCAGAGGGCCATCTTTTGTCCCTGGCGGCTGTACATGTCCGGGGGGTGGACAATGGGGTGGCGGCTTTTAGGGCGCCTTGGGGTAACCTTCCTGATGTTGACGGGTTGGTTTCTCGCTTGTTGCGCAGTTTTGCGATTTCTCGCCCTGTGGTGCGTCCTTCTTTTCCTCTCTGGGATCTTCCCTTGGTTTTGAAGGTTTTGGTGGCTGCTCCCTTTGAGCCTTTGGAGGAGGTGGATATGAAATTTGTCACCCTGAAAGTGGTTTTTCTGGTTGCTATCACCTCGGCTCGTCGCCTGGGGGAGCTGGGTGCCCTGATGGCTCGGGAGCCTTTTCTGTCCTTTTCTGCAGATGGGGTGGTTCTTTGTTTGGATTCCTCTTTTGTGCCTAAGGTCTCCTCCCAGTTTCATCATTCTCAGGAGCTGGTCCTTCCGGCTTTGGATTCTGCTCAGGTGGACGTGGATGATCTTCCCTGGTCTTTGCTGGATGTTTGCCGGGCTTTGAGGGTCTATGTTGAGCGGACCCGTGCCTTTCGGCTTTCTGACTCCCTGTTTGTCTCTTTTGGTGCTGTCTCCCGGGGTCAACGTGCTTCCTCTTCTTCCATTGGGCGTTGGTTGAAGCAGGTTATTGTGCTTGCCTATTCTCTTTCTGGTTCTCCTCCCCCGGCTGGGGTTCAGGGGCGTTCGACTAGGGGGATGGCTGCTTCCCGGGCGGAGGTTCGTGGGGTGTCCCTTTCGGAGATTTGTAGGGCCGCCACTTGGGCGTCTGCTAATACCTTTGTTAGGCATTACCGTATCCAGAATGTTCTTGGGGATGACACTAACTTTGGTTTGGGGGTTCTTCGGGCTGTGTGTTCCTGATTGCCCTTCTTTTCTTTCCATGTGCTGTTATTTTCAATAAATTGCTGGGTTTTGCTGTGCTGCTGTGTCCTGGTGGTTTGTTTGATGATGGCCGGTTGCTGCTTGGGTATTCTCACTTGTTTATTATGAAGGGGACGAGGACAGGAGGGACCTGGGGGTAATGTCCTATTACTTACCGGTAATCTTCATTACTCCTGGTCCCGTTATCCTCGTCCCCTTCATACCATCCCTCCCTCCCTCTCGACTTTCCGGCCCTCATCTTGGGCTTGGTGGTTCAGGAGGCATGCTGGGTACTGTACCCTTATGTACTCTCTATAGGGAGAGGGAGGGGCGTACCAGCATTCCTGCTTTCTTTTTTCTGTCTATAAGATAGGTTATCTCACTTGTTTATTATGAAGGGGACGAGGACTACGGGACCAGGAGTAATGAAGATTACCTGTAAGTAATAGGACATTGTCCTAGAACCTGTTCTGCGGAGTCCACTTTTGATCTAAGACCTCGTCGCCAATATGTTGTGAAAAGAAGCCCAAGAGTCGAGATAACTTGTAGGAAGATTGATTACTGTTTGCATACGCCTACGAAAGAGTCTCAGAAACTGATTAACGTTGTAAAAACCTTCACATGCACCTTTCCATTCCAGATGATGGAACTCTACTTAAGTCAAAACATGACAAAGCATCCTCGCGCTACAAAGACACTCGAAGATGCTCAATAGAATCACCTTACTACAACTTGGTAACCTTTGGCTCCCAGGGAGGCTTCCTATAGGCATCTTTTCTTCCCCAGCCAGAATTGGTAAAGCCATAGAAGTAAACACCATGTTACCCAGGCACCCCAGTCTCCACCCTCCCACCCCCACCGCTTCACTTCCCATTAGCTGTCTTCATGAAATCTAATGAGCTGCCTTTCATCTGAACCGCACGCCCAGTCCCCGGCCTGCTCCGCGCCCGCTCCACAGACAGGTGAAGCCTTTGAAATGTGCTGGGCTTCAGCTTTTCAAAAGAACCTTTGAACATTTTGAAAGATTAAAATGTTTGCTGGAGTTTGGAGCCTGAAATGGCGGAGACAGGTAATGATGCCAGTAATCAGAATGAAGTTTCCTTTGAAAAGGAGACGCCTGCCACTGTGCCACAGACGTGCATGGAGCGCCTGCCTTGGTACCGATTAACTCATCTCTTTCCTGCACTTTAGGGGCTTTTTTTTCCTCCTTTGAGCCCCTGCTTCGCTGCTCGGAGGGGGATGGCCTGGCACAGCGACAGCACGTCGTAGAAAGAAGCTGGCATTCTACTCGACGAAATGAACACGGGCAAATTTGAGATTAGGGAAAGGAAGATTAAAGTCAGGATACATCTCACTAGTGACACATTCTCAGGAGTCGAGCTTTGTCAACTAATAAGACTATATTATTCAAAATAACACCAAAATAAATACACCCTGGTTTAGCTCGATCCTGCTGTAGCCTCCTTCGTTTACACCGTAGTCTATGTCCACAAAACATTTCTACGGAGCCAAGTTTGTCAGTCGTATTTTGCAATATTATCTTTTTATTTTGCACTCTACAGTCCAGATTACTGCAAGCCGTTTACAACTAGCCTTCCTTTTTAATTTTATTGTATGCAAATGACATACAAGTTCCTCCTCAGGTCAGAAATATCTATCCCAACTGTGGCATGCTTGCATTTTATTTCCTCTAATGTACTACAAAACTTAACTTCAAAATGTGTCATTTAAATATCACTATGTATGGACTTTAGGAATGCCTATATACATCAAGTTTGAACCATGGACAGCCTGAGGATGAATACATGGATGCAGTGGCATAACAGAAAATGATGCACCCCCCTAACCCCCCCAAACCCGCAGAATATGGTGATTGGACCCAGAGTTCCATATTATCTCATGGATATTCATAGGCTGAAAGGGGCCACCCTGAAGGGTGGGGGCATCTCTGCCGCTGGGGCTTTACGGGCCTATTTTATGTCCCTGCAGGCCTGCACATGGTAACTTATTCTACTACGAAAAAATTGTGACAGATGCAAACTGCTTTAGTAATCGACTGATTGTACTATCTCCAAAATGGGTTGGCACTCTAAGCTGCTAGACATATGTGGATCACGTTTTCTCAGACACACAAATGTCTACAACGCTAACTATAGTGTAAACATTGGACATAAGGGGATCTTGCACCACCAAGCAATAGTAAGAAGATGCTTTCTGGAAAAACTAAATGGGTACTGAAATGTGGGATCAATGGGCACGGCTTTAGCGCTGGTGACGCCCGGTGCGACAATGTTTGTTGGTGCTCCCCGATCCATTGTGGACGTGGTGACCACCTCCACCACGGATTCCCTCATCACCATCTTTTTTTACAGTGCCCCGCAAGTCTACATAACCACTCTCTTTCAGATGCATTTAATTACATAGCATCACTCATACCCGTGTAGTGTGTCAGAGCACTTTGCATCACACACACAGACAATCAATCATACGTCTGTAAATCAGTGTATAGGAATTGTTACATAAGCCAGAGGACTACAGGGTGTAGGGGTGACATGTCATCCATACTGGTAGGAGTATAGTTTAAGGGGGTTTGGTCTGGCGTAGCACAAACTCAGAAATAAAACTCCATAATTGGGAGTTCTCTTTAATAATAAAAATCGATTTCTGCCCAAATAAACCCTTTTTGCAATCTGTGCTCTAATCTATACTTTGCAGTGTGGATGCAATTCTTTCATGACAGTGAATAAATACACTGTTTTATATTCGGATTTTAACTTATAAACTGCAAGTAACACAAGGCTGTCTCTTAGAAATGCAGTAACTCACGGACATATTTACATAATGTGATCGTCATGGTACACGTTCATTGCAGCAGGGATATTAACTCTCTGTGCTATTTTATGATCAGTCAAAACCTTAACTAGGCAAAACTCCGATCTCGCTGCAGAAAGATCATTAATCACTGGAGTTATCTTGACGTTTTTATCATTGCCGTGAAATTGCTGGAGGCAAGGAACACAGCAGCAGGTGCTTTTAAAACCAAAATAAACTTGGAAACTCTGCGCCCTCTGAAGTCAGCACCTGGTGCGGTGGCACCGATGGCCCCGCCCTAGAGCCGGCCCTAGTCTGGGGGATGTTCCAGTGAACATTGATATTCATGAATGCTTGATTCAAGCTCACACAATTTCATATACTACACCACACACATCTTACATTTATGGCCTTACATGAAATTAATTTCGAGAGATGTAATGCATGCTCTAGACGTGGAATCAGATGTGCTGGATCATTCCTCTTCATATACACATTCCCTTAGGTCGCACTATTTTGAAAAAAGATTTCTGACAGATTAGCAAATTTCACAGGGCTACGATAAAAAAATATCCACCGATCTGTCTCCTGAGAGTTACTCCAGTCCACCGTAAGGATAAGAAGAAGAAAAGGGTGACTTGATTGGCACTTACGAATGTGAAACGTAGGGCCTCATTTATGAGAAATGACGCATCGCTGCGTGAAAGCAGTGATGCGTCACTTCTCAGTGCGCACTCCTTGCATCATGATTGATGCGTCATATTTATAATATGACGCATCATGTCACAAGGAGTTACAGACACGTCAGTATTTCTGACGTATCTGTAGGCGCAAAAGTGACGCATTGCTGGAGTGTGTCACAAAAGTGACGCAACTCCAGCAATGTGTACTTTCAAATGGGCAAGTCCCATGTTGTTAGTGCCTGCGTCAGTCTTACGCCTGCCATGAAGCAGGCGTAAGATTTTGACGCATTAGCGGCCAAGAAATGGCGCAGTGAAATCTTATAGATTTTACTGTGTCACTTCCATGACCCTTTCTTGCGTCAAAAAGGCCCCCTTTCATACATTATACCTGGCGCAGGTATAATGTGGGGCAGGGGTTTACAAAGTGACGCATCTACCTAGATACGTCACTTTGTAAATATGGCACAACAAGGCGCATTTTTTACACCACTGGTGCGTCACAAAAAGTGATGCACCGGCGGCGTAAAAGTGACGCACAGCCTCATAAATGAGGCCCGTAGAGTTTTAGTGAGCAAAGAATGAGTCGAGGTGACTTGACTGGGTGAAGTTCTTAAGAAAATGGTCTGGAGCAGAAGAAGTCAAAAGTCAAACTTAGATAATTTTGATTCTAATAACTATCGGGCTATTTCCAGAATACCTCTTTCTGCCAAAATGATAGAGAAGGCAATGAACGCAGAAATTACAGCCTTCATTAAAGCACACGGACACCTTGATCCTACAGAGTTCGGCTGTAGAAGTCATCACAGCACCAAACTTGCTCTGATCACAGCATCAGAGCAGGTTAGGCCAACCTTGGATGCCGGATCGAACGTTGCATTAGTTCTTTTAGTCCTTTCCACAGCGTTCGGTAATGTCAAACATAACATGTTACTTGACTGTCAGGCCTAGATCAGGATCAGTTGGCTTGCACTCTCACTGTTACAATCCTTTCTTACTGACAAGGAACAATTTGTGGCTATGGCAGATTTTAACATGCCTACTTTTACACCTCTGTATGTCGTTCCTCTGGGCTCTTTGGTGAGCCGTACCCTTTTTAATATTTATATTGCCCCACTGACAAAACTGATTCAGTCTTTTGGGTTCTCGGTAGTATCTTATGCCGATGACACCCACATTTTTTTATCTGTAAACAGTGACCACTGAAACAGCCACATGCTTTCATAACTGTCTGTGTCAGGTTAAGAACCGGATGGCTTTACATTGTTTAAAACTCAACTCCAATAAAACAGTGGTTCTTCTTTTCGGGAAAAAGGTTTCCTTTTTGTCTCCTACATGGTGACCGTAAGAACTTGGATCACTTCATACATCTGTAAATAAGCTGAAGAACTTGGATGTAGTTTTTGATGAGAATCTTTCCTTTGAGGGCCTTGTTAACATCATTACGTACTCTTCTTTTTTCAGGTTAAAAATTCTTCGTAAGATTTTCCCTTTCATTACTTATGATCTGCAAAAATCTTACCTCAGCCCTTGTTCTTTCTAAGTTTGACTATTACAACCCCTTATTCGTCAACATTAGTAAAATGTGCATGGCCATAACCCAGATTGTCCAATATGTAGCTGCCCGCCTGCTTCTGGGCAATCGTAAACACAAATCTGTTTCTTCTGCAATCAGTCGCCTGCACTGGCTCCCAGTCAGGAAGAATATTGTTTTCAAGGCATTGTGCATCGGCTTCAAGGCACTTAACTGCATTGGCCTGGAGTACCGTAAACACAGATTTTGGTAGTACCCGCTACTTAGTCTACCTCAGCACACAATTTAATAGTGCCTAAATACAAAAGAGCGGGCTAAGGAAGCAGAAGCTTTTTTTTAAATCTTTTTTTTTTATTAAAGGAATACAAAGAAAACCAACAGCAGTTACCTTACATTGCGGAGTAGAAAGGAAAATATACAAACATATAGTGCAGAATAGACGGGTGCCCACCAAGGCGAGAGCTGAGCCATGAACTATAACAAGCACGTGGCCGTATAATATACAAAAAACATTCGAAGCCCAGTCCAACCAGTACTGACCACAAACCCCACCTCCCAAAGCAACAGGATTGTCATTAAGAAAGCAATTACGAGTGGCAGGAAAGGTGGAGCGCAGCAGAGTAATGAACCAAGACAAAGACCGCAACCAGCATGCAGCAATAAAAGACGCAACACATTGCTAAGATCTGTGCAATCAATACCGCCCTCAAGACCCGTCCACCCACAAAACAGGATTGCCCATCGGTAAGGCCCCCAATATCAGGATCCGAGTAGGATTTCAAGCATAAAAACAAAAACACATACAATACAAAAACCCTTTCCCCCACCCTGCACCCCTGCATATGGCTTCCGCCTAACCCCAACTAGCAGTGTGCCTGTCGCCCCATCTAACTAAATACTAAAAATAGAAAATGGAGGAGGGCACCTTCGTATGTGCCCCCGGTCCTCCCTCCCCCTGCCAGAACCAAGCATCCCCCAGAATGGACCCACAAATCTATTAGTAAGCTCATACATAACGAAACAGGGATAGATGTAGACACCGCCAAACCTCCTGTATGCACCATGGTAGCAAATCCCACATCCATAGAGGCCAGGATATCAAACCCAGTTAATCAGTCTCATCCCTGTCCCTTCCGGTCAATCGTGCGAACCCCTTCCGGTCGAACTGCCGCCTCTGCAGGATATTCAAAGTGCCAAAAAAGTTCAGCAAAGTTCATCCTGAGACGAAGCAAAGATAGTAAGTCACTGAGAACCCCAACAGCACTAAAGACTCCCCTCACCGCCATGAACTCCCAACGTTGTTTCCTCCGCAATCGTAGTGAAACTGCCGGGTGGGGGGGAGACGCGGTTTCGAGCCTAGAACAGTTCCCAACAGGAGTCTCCGGAAAGGGAGCACCGATTAGTCCTCCCACATTCAGCAGCGATGTTAGGCTTGACGAACTGTTCGAAGCACCGAGCTTGCCGTTATCGGCCATCACACTGACCAGAGGCTTCGACACCTCTCGCTGCACGGGGCCCACATCCTCAATTGAGATGGCCATATTGGGCATATTAGCTCGGTTTAGTTCTTGCAATGGAGCAGGGTCCGGTCCCATATGCACTGTTTCAAACGTACCCACAATCATTTTGTGGACAAGGGCTTCCACATGAGAATGAAGTGCCCTAATGGCCGCTAATACAGTTCTCAACGACGGTTCACACTCCGTCCGTCCCATCTCTCCTCGCTCGGTATCGACCATGGTCATTTCCCCCAGAGAGCATGGTCTCTCAGAGGGAGCAGGCAAGAGCGGAACGGATGGCGGCTGAGGGCGACTTATCCTTCACCACGGCAACAATCTGCACTCCGCTGCCGCAAGCGAAGACCCTGACCCAACGAACACCGGCGGGGGACAGACCGGGTCCCCGGGTCAGAGGTATCCGCCCACAGCCTCAGTCGTGCCTCATCACCCCTCCTTCGATATTAACCAGCTCAGATGACCGCCATCAAAATCGGGCAAAGAAAACCTCCACAGCGATAGACCGGACCCTGCCGAACTCCCACGGCCGATGTTGTTCAACTGGAACCCGGCTGGGCCAGTACTCAAGGCCCCGGCTCACAAGCTGGGCTAGGCCGCAAACTAAAACACGACGTAACTCCGTCTACCAAGCCGGTAAAAGTCTCAGGATCGCACCATCAGACTGTACTCCGGTCCATACACACGGAGGCAGGGCGTAGACACAAGGTAAATGACAGGATCATCTGACAGGAGACGGAGGCTGGCGGAACCGGGAGCCTAAGCAGCCATCTTGTTCGCTAGCGTAGCTCCTCCCCCTCAGAAGCTTTTTTTGCTGGCGCTACCAGAATCTGGAACTCTTTTTCCCTGGAACTTAAAAGAAAAAATTACCTATTAGCCTTTAGGAAGGCACTCAAAACATGGCTATTCAACTAATAATCTTATTTTTCCATCTTGGCAGTTCCTCTCTCTGAGCTAGCGCCTAGATACCCTCCGGCATTATATGTGCTCTAGAAATCTCATTTCATTCAATCCTTCAAGACATTTGTCTGAGAATAGTCAGTTTTGCTGAAAGGGTGATGATGCTGCCAGCTGGTTGGCATACCTACAATTACTGTTGTACCTACCCATGACACTCCCATATAGGTTATACTTAAACACATGACTAGGTGTTTGGTGATGTTTGTCCAGGTGTGCATTAAAATGACACCTCACGCTTCAAGAGCGAGTTGTGGGATGGGGCTGTTAATAAATACTTGTTTACAAAAATGTGCCACAAGCCTGATTCCCTTTTTTCTGAGCTTATCATGGATTACCTTCTCTTTACTCTCTACTAATGAATGTAGTGAGTAGAGAGCTGGCAAGAGATCATGTGATAAACTCAGGTTTCCTTCCCTACGTGTCTTACATATCAGGCCCAATTCATCCTAGAACGTGCAGCCACGTGCCAGGCTCGCTCCATGACTCTTACCCTGATGAACTCTTCCCACAGGACTCCTCCCATGCCTAATCCACTGACTGGACATGCGCACGCGGGCATTAAACTGCACCTTCGGGGAGGGATATTTTTCCAGAACCCATATAGATGCTTCACACAAGCTGAACGTTCTTCGTTTGTATGAGGGACTATGACAGAACTCTAAAAGGCGTTAATGTCACCCAAGTAAATGGTACTGAATGTGCAATCCTCAGAAGCCAGAAAGACACATCCAACTTTAATATTTGAGGACGAATGCTGCAAAGAGACTCTGTCTGCTCATTTATCGTCTGAAATCCTCCATTTTAGTTCCTCTTCAGCTGCATTTAAGCATCCATAGTGTAGCACAAAATGATGCCCCTTCTGCAAAATGTGAGGAAGGTCCCCTAAGTGTCACACATCTCAGATAGTCATTGGTCTTGAGCTAAAAGGGGGCCACATCAAGGTTTCTGGCCCAATGAAAGGTTGGGGCCCGCCTTCACAGTAGGGAAGCAGGGGTCTGTACTACACCCCTTTCAAGCATGTAATGTAATGTAACCAATGTTTATATAGCGCACTGTGACCCAACGGATATCCTGGCGCTGTGAGACGGCAAGCCTGTGACATGTGAAAAATGTGCATTACGCTCTAGGAAAGAGCCAAGTCTTAACTTTCCTTCTAAACGGGAGTAGATCTTTCAAGCTGTTCCGAAGCCTTGCTGCAGCAACACTGAAGGCTCACCCCAACAATCTAACTCTTCGGAACGAGGGTACCTTCACCCAGTTAGTCGAGGAAGACCGGAGACAGCAAGTAGGAGCAAACCAGCTAAATTTGTTCTGCAGTGGTTGGGGTCCCAAACCATGCAGTGCCTTAAACACGACACATTGGGATTTAAAATGAATCTTCTGCAAGACTGGGAGCCAGTAAAGTTCTGCAAGGGCTTGGGAGGCGTAGGATTGGCGAGGTCTCAGCAAGGTGAACTTTGCCGCCGTATTCTGGATTCTCTGTAGTCTCCTAGTTAAATACATTGGGGACTCCAGAAGCAGCCCATTGGGGTAATCCAGATGCTTCTCACTACCAGTGCACGAGTCTGAATAGGAAGCATGGGAAGAATTTTCCTAAGGGCCCTAATAAGGTAGAAGCAACTCCCAATGGCCTTGTTGTCCTGTGATTCCAAGGTCAGCTTATCAATAAAACAGATTCCGCTGGAAGATGATCAGGCCATATCGGATGAGGAGGGGGAAGAGGACTACTAGATTACGCGGATTCTACAGGGAAGGGTTGTCATGGGAACGGGGCGGACTTAGGATCTAGAGAGAGAACTCAAGGGACGATCAGGGGATGATACTGAGGGAGCTGCATCCTAGGGACCCTGAGCGCTTTTAGGGCCATGTCTTGCAGGGTCTTGGAGTGACTTAGGCTGAATTGACGTTGAGGTTGCGCTTCCATACTCAGCTAATGCAACCAATTACCACCAATGTACGACCAAAATGTGATTCCTTATGTTTTTTGTTGTTGTTTTTAAAATAGAAAACCAAAAAACCTGTATTTATCAGCAGTATATCGACTATAATGTACCCTATTATCCTATGTAATAGTGAGAATTGCAAATGAATAACAATCAGACTCCAGCTTTATACTACTGAATGGAGAATACAAGATTGTAATAGCGGCCGGCCCCTTGGGTTGTAGGCCAACAGCTGTGTGAATTTAAAGGTGCAATAAAGGTTTAAAAAAAAAAAAAAAACAGATTCCCAAATTGTGAACCGTCTTAGATGGGACCAGAGGAGGATCAGCAGGGATGGGCCAGAAGTCCGCTGGGAGAGGATGTGGCACTCTTTCTCCCCAATACATAAGATCTCTGTTTTACCTGCATTCAATTGCAGAGAATTGTCTCTCGGCCAGTGTACCACATTCAGCATACAGGCATGGAAATGATGTAGAGTGGTTGACTGATCACCCTCCAGTGAAAGGATAAGCTGGGTGTCATCAGCATAGTTCACCAAGCCTATATCATAAGATTTAATGATGTCCACCATGTGAAGCATAGAAGTGTTAAATAATATAGGGCTGATCGCATATTCCCTGCGGAACTCCATAGTGTATCTTGGTGAACTTTGAGCGGAAGGGTGGAAGAGCCACTGCCTGACATCTGTCAGACAAATAAGAATGGAGCCACTTCTGCGCCAAACCCACAACCCCCACTCCTTCCAGCCGTTTTAGGGGGACCTTAGGATCGACTGTGTCGAATGTGGCAGACAGGTCTAACAGGATCAGTATGGCAGAATGACCCCAGTCTGCAGATTCGACATACGACCATGAGGGAAAATTAAATAAATAATTAATTTTCCCTCGTCATCTGTCAAAATCCCCCACACTCAGCCCCACCACCTCACTTCTCTTAACTGCAAGGCCGTGGCTGTACATAGCACCCCACCAGCAGCGATGATGGCTTATATGCTTAGCTGATCAAGGCCACCAATTAAACTGGCAGCATCAGTAGCAAGGGCTGGCCTTCAGAGTGAAATGAGATCTGCTGGTAAGTTGCAAGACTTATTTTAAGTGAGACTTTTTCCCCCCTCTTCTCCCGAGGTCAATTTAATTGTTCTCACTAGTGCATGCTGTGTTAGAACTTGTCCAACATTTAATCCGTAGTCTTCTTGCAAGGCCTCAAATGTACATAGCGCACCATTTGGAAACAGATCCTTTACTGTTTGCCTTGAGATCCACACATGTGATTTGCAGCTCTTTATAAATCCTGATTGATTGATTGTTTTAATCTCTGCTGGTTTCTATGAGTGTACCCTGTGCGTTTTGGTCAAATCTGCTAATTTTGGAACATACTATAGCAGTATGCTGAGCGAATACAGAATAGGGACACCCCTTTCCTTTTGTATTTCAGACTGCATGTTTTAACAACACGTACTGGTCTCGAGTGTGATTTATTGACCTGTATCTTTCCTGATATACCCTCCAAAGGACTTAATCCTCCGAGGTTAGCTATGAGGTCCCTCCCCTAATGGTCCAACTCCATCATCGGCAATCTTGTAAGCAACACTAATTGTGCCGCCATTAAATATACCTGCCAACTTACTCAGTGCCACTGTGTGTAACCTGATTCCAGTTCATACTGTCCCTAGTGAAGAGCTGAAATCACAGGGTGGCATGACAAACAGCATGAAACCACCTTAAACAGTGGATTTTCAGCATGTTTTCGTAAGCTGTAAGAAGTCGATGTCTGTTAAAAGGTATGAAAACACCCCAGGACATCGACAACCACCTCAATGACCCTTTGTTTTTATTTTTCTGGGAGAGGCATGGGGTGGGAGGGACATGGGGGGCTTGGTAAGGGGTAGGGGGCCTGTTAGGTAGCTCACAACATGAGGCCCGTCCCTTCAAGGCCCACCCCCCCTTTAATATAGTGAGACTCATTTGTAAGTTGGCAGATATGCATATAATATATCTCTGAATGTTGGCTCCTATTTCTCCTCCACCCAACGGTTTTATGGCCTTCTCTATCGATAATTCTTTCCTGTTGGCATCCCATATTAAGTCCGGCAATAGGACCCATAGTTCTGTAAAAAAAGGACCTCTTAAAAGTCAGAAACAGGGATGCAAAGAAATAAAGCAGCCTTGGCAGTCTCATCATTTTTGCAATTGCCACCCTTCTCAATGGCAACAGCAGAGGCACAACCCAAAATGGGAGTGCCTGCTAAAAATTCCAGATAGCTTTATCTAGGTGATACGCTAAGGGGATCATAACCTGTGTGATAAATCTGTTCTCCTCTATGTCTAACGGTGCTGGGCTCCCATCTCACAGCCTTCCTTGCATCAGGCATCCGTTCTGTAGGATCTAGCTGTTGATTGGGCAACAGGAAAGATTTATCCCAATCTATTTTGAGACCCCACATATTACAAAAAGCTGCATTGCCATAATGGAGGTTATACTAGCGCTTGGATCTCTTAGGGACAAAAGGGCATTGTTCACACACAAGGCCTCCAGATCTGTCCTTCCATTCCAAGCATGTCCTCGAGCTCATAGGAAACAAGCTAATGGCTGCATGGCTAACACAAATAGAATGGGTGATGAGGAGATCCCTGCCTTGTACCTCTTTTTTCTGTTTAAAAAGCTTTATTTGAAAAATAACAAGATATACAAAAGACCAGCAAAACAGAGGGAAGTATATTAAAATAGAAGTATAATGGAAGAATTGTCTAGTACATTCAGAAAAATGAAAGCTGTTTTAAATTTTATAGGGAATAAAGAGGGAGGATGGGGGAGGAGAGAAGGGGAGGTGAGAATACATTGGTCATTGGTATAATAGAATAGTGCATATTACAAAGGAATGTGAATGAACTCCTAAGTAAGTAATACGTACAATAAGCCAACAAGGGTAAAAAAGCGAAGAACAGGTTGATTTAAAGTTTTCAGAATGTAAACAAGATTTATCTGTTAAAACAAACTGGTCAAAAAAAGTAGTAAGAGGTAGCTGAAAAGATCTCTATTTAACATTGGCTTACAGGAGGAGGCGAAAGCATTGTCAAGTCGATGAAAATGACAAAGACTTTTCCACCAGTGGCGTACAGAGAGTTTTGTAAGTATTTTCCAGTTGAGAGAGATATGTTTGAAAGCTAGGGCAAGCATAAGGTTGAAGAGACCATGATTATGGGAAGGTATGTCCAAGGAATCAGAAAGACTTCCAGAGAAAAGAAGAGGAATGGAATAAGAAATAGAAATATTAAAGAGGCAAGAAATATAGGACCAAACTTTCCTCCAAAAGGTAGAAACCGAAGGGCAAAGGAAGAGAAGATGTATAAGATTGGCAGTAGAAGAACCACAGGTCCAACAATTATAATTAGTAGAATGTGAAAATCGAGCTATAGAGGCAGGGGTGAGATAAAGTTTATGATAAAGGAAAAACATAGATTGGGTAAGAGAAGCAGAGCAAGAGATTTTTAGAGAACGGGACCAAAGTTTGTCCCAGAAGTTGAAAGTCCATTCACATCCCAGGTCAGATTCCCAAGAGAGTTCCAATTTGGATTTTGCACGTTCTGGATTAGGAGTTGAGAAGTATTTATAGATGAGAGAAGCTTTAGGTAGAGAAAAAACTATCTTAAGAAGAGAATTTTGGACAACAGGAAGAGGCGAAGAGAGTAGTAAGTATCGAGAATAACCGCCATGAGAGTAGTGAATTTCTGTAAAAAGGACCGGGACAATGGAATAAGGCTTGAAATTGTGGAAAGGAACATGGAGATAATCCATCAAAAAGGTTTTTGACCAATATTATGCCCTTTAACCTCCAAGCTTTCCCAAAAATGGTTCTGTTATAAATGAGAATAAGGGAATTATGCCAAATGGAAGAGTCTAAAAAGGATTCTCTAGAGATGGGATTAGGCTGCATCAAAGGTTTCAAAAGGGAACAAGTATGCTTAAACAAAGGAAGAGAGGTATAAGGGGTTTTGGCTGAAAAAGCCATAATTTCCTTCAAAGAGAAGGGTAATAATAAGGTTTTTTCACTGGATAGCCAAAGGGGAGTGAAGGGAGAAGGTTCGGAAAGGAGCCATTTCAAGTCCTAACGAAGGGAAATGACTTATGAGTGAGACGAAAGTCAGGAAAGTTCACACCTCCATTAGATTTTTTTTTGCGAAGAGAAGATAAGAAGATCCTGGCTTTCTTGTTCTTCCAAAGAAACTTAGAAAGACCAGAGTCAATACGCTTAAAAAAACGAGCAGGAATATGGATGGGGATCATGGAGAATGTATAAATCAAAATAGGGGTAATCATCATTTTGATTGAGTCTAACCGGCTCCACAAAGAAAGAAAAAGGGGGTTCCAAGAGGAAAATAGTTTGTCAATTCGGGATAAGACTGCGGGCATATTTAATTTAATAGAAGAAGGGATGGAGTTGGAAAACCACATACCTAAGTATTTGATTTTTGAACTATTCCAAGCAAAGCAAGTAAAAGAAAAAGAATGAGGAAGACAAAACTTGAGGGGAAGAATTTCTTTTTTGTCTGAATTGATTTTATAACCAGAAACAAGGGAAAAGGAAGCACATTCATGTAATAAAGGGGGAATAAAAGTTTCAGGCACAGAAATGAAAAGTAGGATATCATCCGCATAAGCGGGAAGTTTTAAATGATGGTCACCAAGAGAAAACCCAGAAATTGAGTTATTATTGTGAATATAGGATAGGAAGGGTTCAAGAGCTAAGATGAAGAGGAGAGAGGAAAGAGGACAGTCTTGGCAAACTCCGCGTTGAAGAGGAAAATAAGATGAGACACAGCCCTTAACTAATACCGAGGCTCTGGGGGCAGAGTACAATAAAGAAATGAGTGAAATCAATTTGGGACCAAATCTGTGCCACTTCAAGGATGCAAATAAAAAGGACCAATTGACTCTGTCAAAAACCTTTTCATCATCAACCAAAATGGCCGCTAAAGATGGGGAAAGGGAGGGGATATTGTTTAAGACATTAAGAAAAAGACGAGAGTTATCTGAAGTAAGTCTACCTTTGACAAAACCACATTGCTCCTTACCAACCAAGTGAGGCATAAGAGGGTCTAGCTGTAAAGCAAGAGTTTTAGCAAATAGTTTATAATCGAAATTGACCAGGGAAATCAGGCGATAATTTTTACAAAACATGGGATCACAACCATCTTTATGTATGAGGCAAATTGTGGCTTCCTGAAAAGTACCTTCTGTCTTACCGGCTAGAAAAAATGAATGGAAATGATTTAGGAGTTTAGGGAGTAGTAAATTAGAAAAATGCAAATAAAATTCAACACAAAGACCATCCGGGCCGGGAGTCTTTCCTTTTGTTAAGGACCATCTGGTTCATCACAGCACCCTCTGGGTCACCACTGTCACCCTCTGGTTCATCACTGCCACCCTCTGGTTCACCAATGCCACCCTCTGGTTCATCACTGCCACCCTCTGGTTCATCACTGCCACCCTCTGGTTCGTCACTGTCACCCTCTGGTTCATCACTGCCACCCTCTGGTTCATCACAGCACCCTCTGGTTCACCACTGCCGCCCTCTGGTTTACCACTGCCACCCTCTGGTTCTCCACTGCCACACTCTGGTTCATCACTACCACCCTCTGGATTACCACTGCCACCCTCTGGTTCATCACTGTCACCCTCTGGTTCATCACTGCCACCCTCTCGTTCATCACTGCCACTCTCTGGTTCATCACAGCACCCTCTGGTTCACCACTGCCACCCTCTGGTTCACCATTGCCACCCTCTGGTTCATCACAGCACCTTATGGTTCACAACTGCACCTTCTGGTTCATCACAGCACCCTCTGGTTCACCACTGTAGATTATGGGGAGAAAGCACACCTGCCCAGCCTCAACCGGGGGCTGGTTAATGTGTTACTGAATTTGAGCTTCAAGTCCAGCACCTGTTTCCTTATCTGTAAGTGCTTCCTGTTGCGGTTTAATTTTTGTGACAGCCTGGGACATTGTGCCATACTTGTAACTATTCTCTGACCCTGCTTCGAGGGTCAGAGCAGGGTCAGAGAATAGTTGCAAGTAGGCAACAACTCTGGAGGGGCCGCTCAGGAAGCACTTACAGGGTTACAGCAGGTGCCCAAGTTGAAGTTAATTTCTTTGTAACCAAAATGGTTACAAAGAGATTAGCTTCAACTTGGACACCTGCTGTAACCCTGTAAGTGCTTCATGTACTTCAGTTTTTGAAAATCGTCCCGAACGAGATTTCGCGGATTTTTCTGCAATTTTGTGAGATTTGCGGACCGCAAAATTGCAGAAAATACGCAAATTCCGCGAACGGAACAGATTTTACGCCCATGCTTAAAAAAAATTCAGTAGCAAAAGTGTGAAAAGAAGAAGAAAAAAGAGGGTTCAGAAGAAGAGAACTATTAAAATGCCAACGGGAGGACCTGGTATGTGGAGGTTAGCAAATCAAGATCTGTTATAATTTGGGCATGGTCAGAGTTAACGATAGGCTCAATAGAGGAGGATAGTAGATTTTGAGATAAAGATTTATGGAGAAAAATATAATCTAGACGGGAAAGGGAGTTGTGAGGAGGAGAGAAGAAAGAAAAGTCAAGAGTGTCAGGATCGGATGTCTCCAAGAATCTGCAATGTGTGTTTGAGAGATAGTGTTGAGAAAATGTTTATGAGTTTTGTGGGGAATGAAGCGAATTGGAGATTGGCCTATGACTTGATTGCAATCGCCTTCTAATGTAAAGAGGTCATCCCTAAATTGAATACATTTCTGCGTATTCAGAGGCAAAAAGGAACAATCAGGATGTGGGGGTCCATAAATATTAAAAACAGTTAAAGAAACATTAATAATTAACAACTTAGCTGACAACCATCTACCTTCTGGGTCAATTTCATGCGATATAACTTTACAATTCAATTTCTTCTGGCATACATTTATAACAACATTTTTCTTATTGGTAGAAGGGGAGAATAAAACCAAATCCACCCAGCCTCTTTTTAGTTTTAACGCTTCAATTTCTGTAAAGTGGGTCTCTTGTAAGAGAACCAAATCAGGGTTATAAGAGGCAAGATGGGAGAGTATTCTCTGTCTTTTAATTGGGTTAACAAAACCTTTCACATTCCAAGAGATAACCGTAAATGTAAAACCATTACAAATACATAAAGAACAAAATATGCAGTATTAAAAGTGCGAAACAAGGGACAAATGGGAATAAGGAAAAAAAGACAAAGGAAGGAAAAAGGGAAGTCAATTAGAATAAGAGAAGAAAAAGATAGCAATATCACCAGACAGAGAAAGGGGAGAGATACACTAAGGGGAGAAGAGCAGGAGGGTAGAAAGAATACAAAAAAGAAAAGATAGTACATGTCAAAGGACGACTGTGGTACATACCTTATGGGGAACAAGGGAAAATGAGAGGCAGCAAAGGACAACTAAAACAGTGCACCCAACAACGGGCAAACACACCACATCAGGACTTTAAAAGGACAGAAATAGGAACAGGAACATGACTGGGGGACACAACGATTTGTAGAAAACCTGTAAGGAAAAAAACAAGTTATGCAAGTGAGAACAATAATAGCAATGTAAATAGATAATATTATTAATACACTACAACTGTACTATAAAGTGAATAGCGCCACAAAAGAGGTATAGAGTCAAGGTATAAGAGGAAGGCCAGCGCGTTCCATTGAGGTTGTCAAATGAGACTGAATTAATCTTCTAAGGTCAAGCGGATCTTCAATAGTGGACGTCTTGTTTAAGAAGGTGACTTTAAACAGACACGGGTGGAACAGTCCATAGCGTGCACCGAAGGAACGAACAGCCGGAAGAAAGTCAAGGAATTCCTTACGTCGTTTGGCAGTAGTCGAGGAGACATCTTGAGAGATAAATACTTTGGTGCCAAGGCACATCAAATGTTTTTGGGTTTTAGCTGCATTTAGGACTTGTAAAAGGTCCGTAAATTGCAGAAATAGGATGATCACTGCACGGGGTTTAGAAGGATCTGCCGATGAAGATAAACGAGGGCCTAGTCTATGAGCTCGTTGTATATTTAATTTGGTCGAAGAGGGGAGGTTCAAGAACTGTGGCAGAAAGGAAGAAAAATAAGCAACAGGATCATCCCCTTAAAGGCCTTCAGGTAGTCCATAAATGCGCAGCTTATTGCGACGATTTCTATTTTCAAGGTCTTCGGTCGTTCTTCGCAGCTGTATGACTTTTTTCTCCAAAGAGGAAATTCTGGTAGTTGATTCCTGTACCATTTCAGGTTGCTGTTCCATCACAGAGAGGCGGGAATCCATGGAGGACCATTTGCTATCCATTGTCTGGAGACAAGAATTTGTTTCTTAAATGAAAGGTCTGAGGGCGCGGATTTCTTCCAAGACAATATCCAGAGAGACCGGAGAAAAAGGTTTAGGAGGAGAGAGAGGTTCATGTTTAAGTGTCTTGACAGTAGTTGAAGGAGATTGAGATTTAGTTGCCATGTTCAATGAAGCTGTGGGAGCAGAGCACCCCTCTTGCGCCAAAGCTTCATTAGATTGGGAGGAGGAAGCAGTTGCTGTAGAGCAAGTAAAGCTAGCCACCGTGACGTTGGAGTTCTGTTTTTTTAGTTGAATGGAGTAGATATTTGCTTCTACCCATTAACCAGAATGTGGACAGCCAAAAGAAGAGGTTATTGGAAATGGCGCCAAAAAAGAAGCAACAGGTAAAAAATTACCACATGGGTACAGCCAAACCAGTAACAAGCAGACCGTCCAGGGTTGAAAGAGGTTTCAGTAAAGATAAAAGGCTGCGCAATTGAGAGAAACTTCGAGAAAATAATGTTTCAGGATACCATAAGAGGTAACATGAGGAGAAAAGGCTGGAGAGAAATGCAAAATGGCGACCAGAATCAGTTAGAAAATCACTTACGTGAGTATTGTAGTCATATTGCAAAGCAGGGGTTGGTGATGGTAGATTCCTGTAGTATAGGCATTCCGATTTAGGAAAATGGTTCCATGATAAGTTTGAAAGCACTGGAACTGCAATTAAATCATCCGCAATGGCTGACACGGTGCGGAGCTCTGACGCTACGTGGCCATCTTGGGTCGCTATGCGCGCACTTCAGTCGTCTTGTACCTCTTTTAATCTGCCATCTGCAGTGCTTAATTTGAGCCAGCGATTTCTGGTCCTCTGCACCGGCACCTAAGTGTCAACACCAGCAGAATTTAAATTACGCATGAGTAATAGGAGTACATTTGGAAATTCCGCGTTACTCTTTCATATTTACAAGTTTTATTTTATTAGCGTAGTTACTTAAAGCCACTATTAAAAAAATTCATTATAAATTACAGTTTTAAGAAAGATAAAAAGAGAGATTTAGTAAAAAATCAGTTAGATCAGTACAAAACAGTTAAGTCGGTTGACCTGTCATGTTTGGAATGCAAAATGTTGTGATTAGTTCAACAACTTAGCAGCATTTAACCTTTTTTTTAAATGTATGCAGTTAAATTGCATTGTCCGATTTAGTGCTGAGGCATGACTATAGCTAGTGTGGCATTTTCTTTTCTACGAGCCTCAGAAACTTTACCAAGCGGCAGTTCAGCTGTGGGTCCTCGGGTGCAAAACACAACGCCACTGCTTGCCTCCATGTGCCGATGCCTCTGTAATTAAGAAGTGGTTTTAAAAGCTGTTTTCGTTCATGTATCATTTCTTTACAGATGCAGAGCAAGTGCAGCATGTCTTCCTGCGCTTTGCCGCACAAGCGGCAGATGGAATCATATTTGTTTTTCAGCCAGTCCGGAAAGTGCTTTGTGCATGGTAGCAGGCCATGTCCGTATTTTAAGAATTGAATTAATAGATCTTACAAATCCCAGGGCTAAGTATTTTTGGGCAGTGGAGGTGGAATAGGTGCGCAAGGTCATCCAGGCATGTGACCTCTTGGATAATGCTGCTTTGTCCTCAAACCGGAATAGGCGCTTTACAATTTCCTTTACTGTTTTTTTGAAGAGACAGTGACTAGTAGGTGTTTCCCAGAGCTCGGTGAGCCCCAGGGTGGTCAGACTTGCTTGTAGATATTTTGCAGCAAGCAATGACATATTATATTGTAGTTCTGACCACAAGCACCAGTTGAGGGTTCCTGGGCTTGATTTCCGTACTTTGTCCCAGAAGATGGCTATTGCTATTGACTATTGTCTTGCGGGGGTCTGTTACTGAATGCCAAACTCGAGCCTGACCTGTGCTGGAGAGACTCTTTTTGGTAAGCCAAAGATTATTCTGCACGCTTTTGCAAACGTGTCATCTCGGAGCTTGGAATCCCTGCCCCACTGTGCCTCACTCCTATAAGCTATTGTGTGTAGGAGTTTTGCCCATATTACTTAGGCTAGTGGGGCAAGTGAAGGGCCATTTAGCTTGGAATTAAGATTTCTTCGCGAGACTGACAGGGCTGTTCCCCTCCTCCTGATTGAGTACCTTTGGGCTGTAAAGTGCCGTCCTTTATCGATGACCACCCCTAAATGTTTATATCCTGTTGCTGAGTCAATGTGGGTATGACCCCAAAACCAGATGGGTGTTTTCTTCGACTTCTTGTTGATTGTCTGGTTTTGGTTTTCTCCAAGTTAATGTTCAAGTTGTTTGCCTCAGAGTATTCGACAGTGGTATTAAGAAGTTGCTGTAAGCCCACCTTCATTTGACTAATTATAACTAAGTCATCCACGTAGAGTAGACATGGTAACACTAGGTTCCCTAATCTTGGAGAATGAGAGTTGCTGGTATTTAAAAGCAGTATAAGGTCTGCTAGGAACAGGTTAAAAAGAGTTGGGCCAACACACATCCTTGCTTGAGACCTTTCATTACTGGTATCCGTCTCGAAAGAGTTGACCCATCCCCCAGTTTTACTTGAATCCAGGTGTCGGTGTGCAGATTGATTAGTAGATTGAGCAAAGCTTGGGAGGTACTCCAGTAGGGCCAGTTTTGTCCATAGTTTGCCGCAATTCACATGATCGAAGGCCGCCATGTAATCAATAAAGCATAGGTGTAGTGGCATTTTTGTTTTCTCTGCGTTGTCGATAAGCAGAGCCATAGTTGTTATGTTTGTTACCGTTCCGACGGATTTAGAGTAGCCCGTCTTATTCAAAGGGATGATGGTGTTATCTTCGGCCCATTGTTGTATTTCGGCCAGATGTGTGCCTGCAAAAATTCTTGCCTCGTTATCTAGTAGAGCGACCAACCAAAAGGTTTTTGGCTGAGTCTTGTCTCCTGACTTAAAAATTGGCGAGATTATCGAATCCCGCCAGGACAGGGGTAGTAGGCCTGTCTGCCTTATCTCAGTGAAAAGTGGACTAATGGCTTTTGCCCAGTAATCTGTGTCTTGTTTGTAGAGCAGTGGTGGTATACCATTGGGGCCCGGTGCCCCTTCTTTTCTTCCCTTCTTTATATGGTGTTTGATTGCTTTGAGGTAATTGCTTGGTGGTTTAGCTCCCAGCAGTTCCTCTTCATCCCCCTCCAATGCTGTTGTACTTTCCTCGCTGAATCGATGCGTGATAGTGGTAGTTCTGGGAGTTGTCTCCGACCTAGTGCCTATAAGCTCTGTGGTACTTTCTTGATGGAAGTGATTTCCAAGGTATATTGCCCAATCCTCCTCAGATATATTTGATGAAAAACCCTCATATGTAGGTCAAATTAGTCGGTTTATTGTCCCCCAGAACCTTGTACTATCATTCTGCTTAATGTCAGCATGAAAATTTGCCCTATAGAGAATCCTCAGAGTCTCTCTTGGCCGCCCATTGTGGTTGCTTCAGCTGTTTTTTCTGCTGTTGTAATACTGTTAAAGTTATGATGTCGGTTGGATTCCACCGCAGGTTATGCAGCGTGCGGTTAATTGTATTTGTTATTGATCTCATCATATGTTTTGCATTTTAGTGAAGGTGGTTGTGCCACTGTAGCTCAGCTGTGCTCTCAATATAATTGGGACAGAGAAGGATTTTGCCAAAGTATTTGTGTAGTTCACCTATTTCTCTTTTTCGTTGTCCCCTTCCTGTGTTTCGAATAAGAGTGTTGCGGTTTGTATAAAATTCCCTTACATTGCTTGACTATATTTTATTTTCTTATAGTTGACTGTAGCCATTGTTCCTAGTTGGCGGTACCATTATAGAAGCTTTGGCATGTTTGTGCGAAGTGTGAGCTTCTGGGGCCAATGATCACTGTCCGCCTTGTTGCCCATGCTGAATGAAATGATTTCGTTAAACAGGGTTAGGGACACAGAGGTATAGTCTAGCGTTGAGCTTTTGGTTGATGTATAGTGGGTGAATGCCGGGGGGATATCACCCTTCCTTCTGCCGTTCAGCACTCTAAGGTTGAGGTGTTCTAGATCCTCTATGAGGAGATGGCCAATTTTTGTGCGTAGCTCTTCTGAGCTCTTACCTGAATTGGGATGTTCCATAATTGATTGTGTATGGATACTTCCTCCACTGTCGATGAGCCGATTAAATGTAAATTAAAGTCCCCAGTAAGTATCATGTCTGGTGTGTAGACCTCACTTATACATTGCTCTACAAAATGTGTCAGTTATTTTGTAGCCTTGGTTCTTCTTTTCGGATGTATGTAAATATTTATTATTACAATGTCCTTGCGTCCTTTACCTGGTATCCCCGTCAAGGTAGATATTTTTATTGCAACCACATATGATGTTCTCAGGCCAACTGAATGAGCTGAAATTGTGCTTGTGTTGTACATGCAGATTGCAAGGCCTTCCTGCAGGTGCCTGATCTAGCCCCTTTGACAGATGGTGAAAAAAAAATGTAAATATCCCTGAAAATGTGGTGGGTCGATCAAACAGGTCTCCTGCAATGCACTAATGTGGCATGTCCTTTGGTAGTTAATGAAGTCAACTTGCTGGACAGCCAATTGATGTTCCATGAGCATATCCTCAGCAGGTTAATTTCACTTGCAGATTAATGTTGCCTCCTGTTTTGTCAATTATTTCTTCTTTGCTTGATATTTGTCGTTATGGGCCATCTTGCATCGTCTGAGCAAGGTCCTCGCTGTGTAGTGTCTAAAAAGTTTGTCCATGTGCCCCGTGATTGCCTCATTGTGAGCGGCAAATGCCCTCTTGCCCCTCTTGGTACAGACCTTGGGGTTTTTTCCGGGCTATTGTTGTTCTTTCTATGTTCTGCTGGTCTAGCGGAGCAGAATAGCCAGGTGTATTGATTGGCTTTATCTCTATGCCCCAGCTATTAAAGATTGTGCTTTCAAGCAATATTTTTTGCACCATGGTTGCCTGTTTCCAAGTGGTCAGTGTGACCTCGCCCCCATGGGAGATATCACGGTTGATAAACTCTACTGAATCCAAGTCTGTGGTGGTAACCTCTGTTAATGATGGTATATGTGTCAGTGTATTGTGTGCCCCTCTTGATCTGTAGGTTGGTAAGAACTCCAAGATTGTCCCAACCTTATTAGGGTTTTTCACTTGATTGGCTGATTGATTATTGTTAATGGGCTGATAGTGAATGGTGCCAGGTTTGACTAATGGTGATGGTCCTTCAGCTCTTCTCTGATCACTAAGAGTTTTGTTTGCTGGTTGCCCAGTGTATGGCAGGTGCTCCATATATTTATAGCCGGGGCTGCCATTGTTGATTGTCTCCCATATTTTGATGCAGCATAATTTACTGGTAGCTCATTCTCTGTGGTAGTTGAAACTAAGTTGGGCGGGTGTTGAAGATCTCTTTTTATTTGATCATTGGACTGACTGTTAGAGGTGACCAAGGCATTCTGCGATTTCATAGCACCTTTATCGGCAGGCAAAGCTGTTGTTAGAGGGGAAGAGTGGCAGGGTGTCGCTGGGGGGTTAATGCTGTGGGCTGGTCGCATGGTGGTCGCGTGCTTGCATGCACAGCCTGGGGCTGCCCCAAACCACTGCTTACCACCACTGTTGCCTTCCTCAGCAGTTCCGTTGTTTATAACGGCTTGTCACGAGCTGCTTGTTATTGGGCTCGCTGGCCCCCCGCACAGCGTCTCTGCTCCGCATCCCCCGTTTACTTTGCCTTTTGCTTTGCTGCTGGTGCTTTAATCTTACCGCCTACATCCTCTGGGCTCGTGCTGCTGCTGGATGCGGCTGACTGGATGCGAGTGGATGCAGGCTGAGCGGCGTTGGGTTCCCAGTGACCCCCAATGACGAAGAGAAGAAGGGCAATCATCGAGGAAATGGGGAGACGGGAGCCTAAAGCGGCGGGAGCCGTAAACCGAAAGCTTACCCACAGCAATACGGTGTCCGCACCTCCCGCTCTCTCTCTCCGGTGGTCAGACCAAGTATGAAAATGTGGCAACTGGAATAGGTCAGACCGAATGCACTCATCACCCATCAGCACGTAAAAGGTTCTGCAGTACTCTTTCATGTGGAATTACCGATGATTACACAATTACTCCTACACACCTAATTTGGGGGGTAAAATCCTACCATGTGAGCACCTTTAGCAAGCTTAGCTGCTGGCACTCACTAATCGTGTTCTGTTGCATTTAGTGCTATTTCTTAATGCAAACATCCTCACATTTTTGTACTTAGGAAATAGCACCAAATGCTGTAAGCAATTGAGAGAGAAATGCAACCACAAGAGCACAACCCAAATGGCAATCAGTCAGATCCGGCATGGAAAAACTCCACTGGTTGCCGATGGCCCAGAGGATTGCCTTTAAGACGGGTTGCACCGCCTTTAAAGCATTGCACGGTAACGGCCCTAAATTTATCAGAAACCTGATCACCAATTATAAACCCCAGCGCAACCTTCGCTCTGCCCATCTCAATTTAGTTACCATTCCTTCATTTAAAAAGAAAAGACAAGGAGGAAGCTGATTCTGCTATTTGGCGGCCATTTTTTGGAACTCCCTCCCTCTATCACTTAGGAACTGTGACAACCTCCTGGTATTTAGGAAGTCCCTGAAAACATGATTATTCAAGCAGTCCTACGCCTAGAGTTTGTATAATGTCTTTCACAAACAGCGCCATGAAACCCATGGGTGTACA
Organism: Lissotriton helveticus; assembly: GCF_964261635.1. Taxonomy (NCBI): domain Eukaryota; kingdom Metazoa; phylum Chordata; class Amphibia; order Caudata; family Salamandridae; genus Lissotriton; species Lissotriton helveticus. Next base: position 203,652,550 of record NC_136062.1, read on the forward strand.
AGGGCTCTATAAATAGTTATTAACATAACATAACACAATTAGTGAGCGCGAGGGTCAATCGTGCTCGCCAGTCATGTCATATTTGGAATGCAAAATGTTGTGATTAGTTCAACAACTTAGCGGCATTTAACCTTTTTTTTTAAATGTATGCAGTAAAATTGCATTGTCCGATTTAGTGCTGAGGCATGCCTATAGCTAGTGTGGCATTTTCTTTTCTACGAGCCTCAGAAACTTTACCAAGCGGCAGTTCAGCTGTGTGTCCTCGGGTGCAAAACACACCGCCACTGCTTGCCTCCATGTGCCGATGCCTCTGTAATTAAGAAGTGGTTTTAAAAGCTGTTTTCGTTCATATATCATTTCTTTACAGATGCAGAGCAAGTGCAGCATGTCTTCCTGCGCTTTGCCGCACAAGCGGCAGGTGGAATCAAATTTGTTTTTCAGCCAGTCAGGAAAGTGCTTTGTGCATTGTAGCAGGCCATGTCCGTATTTTAAGAATTGAATTATTAGATCTTACAAATCCCAGGGCTAACTATTTTTGGGCAGTGGAGGTGGAATAGGTGCGCAAGGTCATCCAGACATGTGACCTCTTCGATAATGATGCTTTGTCCTCAAACCGGAATAGGCGCTTTACAATTTCCTTTACTGTTTTTTTGAAGCGACAGTGACTAGTAGGTGTTTCCCAGAGCTTGGTGAGCCCCAGGATGGTCAGACTTGCTTGTAGATATTTTGCAGCAAACAATGACGTAGTATATTATAGTTCTGACCACAGGCACCACTTGAGGGTTCCTGGGCTTGATTTCCGTACTTTGTCCCAGAAGATGGCTATTGCTATTGACTATTGTCTTGCGGGGGTCTGTTACTGAATGCCAAACTCGAGCCTGACCTGTGCTGGAGAGACTCTTTTTGGTAAGCCAAAGATTACTCTGCACGCTTTTGCAAACGTGTCATCTCGGAGCTTGGAATCCCTGCCCCTCTGTGCCTCACTCCTATAAGCTATTGTGTGTCGGAGTTTTGCCCATATTACTTAGGCTAGTGGGGCAATTGAAGGGCCATTTAGCTTGGAATCAAGATTTCTTCGCGAGACTGCCAGGGCTGTTCCCCTCCTCCTGATTGAGTACCTTTGGGCTGTAAAGTGCCGTCCTTTATCGATGACCACCCCTAAATATTTATATCCTGTTGCTGAGTCAATGTGGGTATGACCCCAAAACCAGATAAGTGTTTTCTTCGACTTCTTATTGATTGTCTGGTTTTGGTTTTCTCTAAGCTAATCTTCAAGTTGTTTACCTCAGAGTATTTGAAAGTGGTATCAAGAAGTTGCTGTAAGCCCACCTTCATTTGACTAAGAATAACTAAGTCATCCACGTAGAGTAGACATGGTAACACTAGGTTCCCTAATCTTGGAGAATGAGAGTTGCTGGTATTTAAAAGCAGTATAAGGTCTGCTAGGAACAGGTTAAAAAGAGTTGGGCCAACACACATCCTTGCTTGACACCTTTCATTACTGGTACCCGTCTCGAAAGAGTTGACCCATCCCCCAGTTTTACTTGAATCCAGGTGTCGGTGTGCAGATTGATTAGTAGATTGAGCAAAGCTTGGGATGTACCCCAGTTGGCCAGTTTTGTCCATAGTTTGCCGCAATTCACATGATCGAAGGCCGCCATGTAATCAATAAAGCATAGGTATAGTGGCATTTTTGTTTTCTCTGCGTTGTCGATAAGCAGAGCCATAGCTGTTATGTTTGTTACCGTTCCGACGGATTTAGATTAGCCCGTCTTATTCAAAGGGATGATGGTGTTATCTTCGGCCCATTGTTATATTTCGTCCAGAAGTGTGCCTGCAAAAATTCTTGCCTCGTTATCTAGTAGAGCGACCAACCGAAAGGTTTTTGGCTGAGTCTTGTCTCCTGACTTGAAAATTGGCGAGATTATCGAATCCCTCCAGGACGGGGGTAGTAGGCCTGTCTGCCCTATCTCAGTGAAAAGTGGACTAATGGCTTTTGCCCAGTAATCTGTGTCTTGTTTGTAGAGCAGTGGTGGTATACCATTGGGGCCCGGTGCCCCTTCTTTTCTTCCCTTCTTTATATGGTGTTTGATTGCTTTGAGGTAATCGCTTGGTGGTATAGCTCCCAGCAGTTCCTCTTCATCCCCCTCCAATGCTGTTGTACTTTCCTCGCTGAATCGATGCGTGATAGTGGTAGTTCTCGGAGTTGTCTCCGACCTAGTGCCTATAGGCTCTGTGGTACTTTCTTGATGGAAGTGATTTCCAAGGTATATTGCCCAATCCTCCTCAGATATATTTGATGAAAAACCCTCATGTGTAGGTCAAATTAGTTTGTTTATTGTCCCCCAGAACCTTGTACTATCATTCTGCTTAATGTCAGCATGAAAATTTGCCCTAAAGAGAATCCTCAGAGTCTCTCTTGGCCGCCCATTGTGGTTACTTCAGCTGTTTCTTCTGCGGTTGTAATACTGTTAAAGTTATGATGTCGGTTGGATTCCACCGCAGGTTATGCAGCGTGCGGTTAATTGTATTTGTTACTGATCTCATCATATGTTTTTGCATTTTAGTGAAGGTGGTTGTGCCACTGTAGCTCAGCTGTGCTCTCAATTTAATTGGGACAGAGAAGGATTTTGCCAAAGTATTTGTGTAGTTCACCTATTTCTCTTTTTCGTTGTCCCCTTTCTGTGTTTCGAATAATAGTGTTGCGGTTTGTATAAAATTCCCTTACATTGCTTGACTATATTTTCTTTTCTTATAGTTGACTGTAGCCATTGTTCCTGGTTGGCGGTACCATTATAGAAGCTTTGGCATGTTTGTGTGGGGTGTGAGCTTCTGGGGCCAATGATCACTGTCCGCCTTGTTGTCCATGCTGAATGAAATGATTTTGTTAAACAGGGTTAGGGACACAGAGGTATAGTCTAGCGTTGAGCTTTTGGTTGATGTATAGTGGGTGAATGCCGGGGGGATATCACCCTTCCTTCTGCCGTTCAGCACTCTAAGGTTGAGGTGTTCGAGATCCTCTATGAGGAGCTGGCCAATTTTTGTGGGTAGCTCTTCTGAGCTCTTACCTGAATTGGGATGTTCCATAATTGATTGTGTATGGATACTTCCTCCACTGTCGATGAGCCGATTAAATGTAAATTAAAGTCCCCAGTAAGTATCATGTCTGGTGTGTTGACCTCACTTATACATTGCTCTACAAAATGTGTCAGTTATTTTGCAGCCTTGGTTCTTCTTTTCGGATGTATGTAAGTATTTATTATTACAATGTCCTTACGTCCTTTACCTGGTATCCCCGTCAAGGTAGATATTTTTATTGCAACCGCATATGATGTTATCAGGCCAACTGAATGAGCTGAAATTGTGCTTGTGTTGTACATGCAAATTGCAAGGCCTCCCTGCAGGTGCCTGATCTAGCCCCTTTGACAGCTGGTGGAAAAAAAAGTAAATATCCCTGAAAATGTGGTGGGTCGATCAACCAAGTCTCCTGCAATGCACTAATGCGGCATGTCCTTTGGTAGTTAATGAAGTCAACTTGCTGGACAGCCAATTGATGTTCCATGAGCATATCCTCAGCAGGTTAATTTCACTTGCAGATGAATGTTGCCTCCTGTTTTGTCAATTATTTCTTCTTTGATTGATAATTGTCGTTGTGGGCCATCTTGCATCGTCTGAGCAAGGTCCTCGCTGTGTAGTGTCTGAAAAGTTTGTCCATGTGCCCCGTGATTGCCTCATTGTGTGCGGCAAATGCCCTCTTGCCCCTCTTGGTACTGACCTTGGTTTTTTTTCCGGGCTATTGTTGTTCTTTCTATGTTCTGCTGGTCTAGCGGAGCAGAATAGCCAGGTGTATTGATTGGTTTTATCTCTATGCCCCAGCTTTTAAAGATTGTGCTTTCAAGCAATATTTTTTGCACCATGGTTGCCTGTTTCCAAGTGGTCAGTGTGACCTCGCCCCCATGGGAGACATCACGGTTGATAAACTCTACTGAATCCAAGTCTGTGGTGGTAACCTTTGTTAATGATGGTATATGTGTCAGTGTATTGTGTGTCCCTCTTGATCTGTAGGTTGGTAAGAACTCCAAGGTTGTCCCAACCTTATTAGGGGTTTTCACTTGATTGGCTGATTGATTATTGTTAATGGAGTGAATGGTGCCAGGTTTGACTAATGGTGATGATCCTTCAGCTCTGCTCTGATCACTATGAGTTTTGTTTGCAGGTTGCCCAGTGTATGGCAGGTGCTCCATATTTTTAGCCGGGGCTGCCATTGTTGATTGTTCCCCCATATTTTGATGCAGCATAATTTACTGGTAGCTCATTCTCTGTGGTAGTTGAAACTAAGTTGGGCGGGTGTTGAAGATCTCTTTTTATTTGATCATTGGACTGACTGTTAGAGGTGACCAAGGCATTCTGCGATTTCTTAGCACCTTTATCGGCAGGCAAAGCTGTTGTTAGAGGGGAAGAGTGGCGGGGGTGTCGCTGGGTGGTTAATGCAGTGGGCTGTTGGCATGGTGGTCGCGTGCTTGCATGCACAGCCTGGGGCTGCCCCAAACTACTGCTTACCACCACTGTTGCCTTCCTCAGCAGTTCCGTTGGTTATAACTGCTTGTCACGAGCTGCTTGTTATTGGGCTCGCTGGCCCCCCACACAGCGTCTCTGCTCCGCATCCCCCGTTTACTTTGCCTTTTGCTTTGCTGCTGGTGCTTTAATCTTACCGCCTACAGCCTCTGGGCTCACGCTGCTGCTGGATGTGGCTGACTGGATGCGAGTGGATGCAGGCTGAGCTGGGTTGGGTTCCCAGTGACCCTTAATGACGAAGAGAAGAAGGGGAATCATCGAGGAAACGGGGAGACGGGAGCCCAAAGCGGCGGGAGCCGTAAACCGAAAGCTTACCCACAGCAATACGGTGTCCGCACCTCTCGCTCTCTCTCTCCGGTGGTCCGACGAAGTATGAAAATGTGCCAACTGGAATAGGTCAGACCGAATGCACTCATCACCCATAAGCACGTAAAAGGTTCTGCAGTACTCTTTCATGTGGAATTACCGATGATTACACAATTACTCCTACACACCTAATTTGGGGGGTAAAATCCTACCATGTGAGCACCTTTAGCAAGCTTAGCTGCTGGCACTCACTAATCATGTTCTGTTGCATTTAGTGCTATTTCTTAATGCAAACATCCTCACATTTTTGTACTTAGGAAATAGCATCAAATGCTGTAAGCAATTGAGAGAGAAATGCAACCACAAGAGCACAACCCAAATGCCAATCAGTCAGATCCGGCATGGAAAAACTCCACTGATTGCCGATGGCCCAGAGGATTGCCTTTAAGATGGGTTGCACCGCCTTTAAAGCATTGCACGGTAACAGCCCTAAATTTATCAGAAACCTGATCACCAATTATAAACCCCAGCACAACCTTCGCTCTGCCCATCTCAATTTAGTTACCATTCCTTCATTTAAAAAGAAAAGACAAGGAGGAAGCTGCTTCTGCTATTTGGCGTCCATTTTTTGGAACTCCCTCCCTCTATCACTTAGGAACTGTGACAACCTCCTGGTATTTAGGAAGTCCCTGAAAACATGGTTATTCAAGCAGTCCTACGCCTAGGGTTTGTATTTTGTCTTTCACAAACTGCGCCATGAAACCCACGGGTGTACAAGCGCTCTATAAATAGTTATTCACATAACATAACACAATTAGTGAGCGCGAGGGTCAGTCGTGCTCGCCAGTCATGTTCTTTTTAAAGCGCAAAAATAGATCTGTGTGTCCGTTATGGACACGAGTAAGCATGGGCGGATTTTGCGGATTGGCAATCCGCGAACTTGCGTATTTACGGATTGGCAATCCGCAAAATCCGCGAACTCCCGCAAATTTGCGGATTTTTTTTTTTTGTTCGCAAGGGTTTCTGCCAGTTCGCGAGGTTTGTGTACCAGTTCACAATTGCAAACTTACTTGTCGGCTCGCAACGGCCGCGACTATGTTGTTTCTACGTCTGGTTCATCATCACAGGTTTGCGAAGTTACCCTAGCGGTCGTACATGGGCGCGGTCATCTTGTTTGCGTGACGTAATTCCGTTTCCGGGCGCTATGTGTAATCTCGCAAAGTGTGCGGCTTGCTAGTACAATTTCGCGTGTGCTTACCCATGCGGTCGTGAACGGGCGCGGCCATCTTGTTTCTTGTTTCTGGGCATGCTTTCTGTATCCTCTCTGAATCTCTGCCATCCTTTGCTTGTTTGAAGTTTTTTTTAATCTATTTTACTTATTATCTATCCCTCTATTTTTCTAGCTCTATATTTTTGTGTTTTCTGCTACTTTTTGTTAATTTTAAACTACTTTTTTAAACTCTTTTCTTTTCTTCTTCCCTATTCTATTTCTTCTTTATTATTTAGCTTCCTTTCTGCCCAGACCATGGTAAAGGGAGTCGGGAAGCAGCCCGCGAAGGGGAAGGGTCCTGCACCCCGTGCCCGGCTCCCGTGCGGGCTTTTGAGGGGGGAGAATGTCGCGCCCCGGGAGATCTTCAGCGTGGAGGAGGTGGCCGCACTAGTTTTTTATGTTCAGCGCCGCCTCCCCAGAACCATCATGGCAGGCGGCAAGATCGCTAGCAGTTACGGGCTCCGGGAGCGCCGGAAGCGGTGGGAGAAGGTGTGCCGGTCCACGTACCAACAATCTCGGGTCCGGCGCACCTACAACCAAGTCACCCACCGTTGGACGGATATCCTGGACCGGGAACGCGATCTGCTGGACCTGCTCGGCCTTGAGATCCCCGGGCTTGGTGAGTAGTAGTAGCTATTTCTTTACTACTCTGTTTTATCCTGCTCTGTGTGTTATTATCCTGCAAATTTTTGTTTTTTACCAAGAGCAATAATGCTGCTGATTACATTGTAGGTAAATTATATTTCAAAATCTTCTGTGCATTTCAGGTGCACTGCTCTCCTTCTCAGTAGCGCTGCTACTATGCTTATTTGTTTTCGATTTTGTCTTCATTTCATTGGCCTGTGAAATTATGCATGAGTGTAGTTTAAAGAACTGTGTAATGCTAGACACTAAGGGTCAGATATTTAATTACCGGCGCATCCCTGCAAAGTAGCAGGGATGCGCCAGTAATTGTGCGCCACGCCACCACCACCCATGGTGCACCGTATTTACAATGCGACGTACCATGTGCCCAAAACGTCACCGAAGCGTTATGCTTCTGTGCCGTAAAGGCGGCGCATTGCTGGAGTTGCGTCGCAACGATGGTGCAGCTCCAGCAATGCTCTGGGGTGCTCTATCTCCCCAATGCTGCGTCAAGCCGTACGTCTGCTACAAGCAGGCGCAAGGTTTGAGTCACGCATCATTGTCCTCAAAGTGATCGATTAAAATCTTGTAGATGTCACTCAGCCACTTTTAGGATGCGTTCCTGCGCAGGAACGCTCTCCCTTGCGCCGGAACGCCCCCTGATGGCGCAGGGCTTTACAACGTGATGCATCTCCCATATGCGTCACGTTGTTAATATACGCCGCACCATGGCGCCTCTTTTGTCCTGCCGCTGCGTCACAAAAGTCACGCAACAATGGAGCAAAAGAGCCGCAGGGGCTTCTAAATCAGCCCCTACAGACTCAAGTCTAGTCCTTCCTTTGTACACATGGCGATAAGAAGAAATAGTGGTGGAGGATTGATAGTTTGAGTATTTTAATGACTGGTTAATGTAGTAGGAAACTTTTTAGTGTTGTCGCTGATCTGCAATCACGATGGACTTTGTCTGTCACTTTGCGTGCTGTGGACTGCTGCCTGCCAGTCCTAGGCGAACCTTTTTAGTAGTTTGTTTAGTGAGTTACATAAGAACTTTCCAAGTTGACGGTCCGCAAATCAAGCAATACTAATAACGTAGTAGACCACATGGGATCGGTCAATATATCCCGTGGAATAGTTGTCTATTTGCTATTTCGCCAAAATATTTTGTTATTGTTCTTTTGAAATGTTTGATTTTGTTGACAACAATCATCCATGTTTTCGTGTCTTTCTTTCTTTCATGTTGTACATCAGCTCCCCCCAGGGGCAAGAGGACAGAGGAGGAGGTGGTTGCTGCTGCTGCTGTAGAGGGCCAGGATCGGCCAGGCGAGGGCTCCTTTGCTGGCCCCAGTAAGTTTTTATTTTAATATAGAGTACCTATTTTTTCCTAGCGTTCCTCATTCGATTTTTTTCTAAATCGTCTTTGATCTTTAGACTGTATCTAAATTCTTATCCTGCCTCGACTATGACTCCCTGTGGTATTACTAGATTATTCTTATTAGTCTGTCTATGTAGCTAACTAAGATTGCACATTTGGCAATTCCTTTGGACTCCCATTCTAGTCAGCAATAGCTCTATGCACTGAGCCTTCCCTGGAAAAAGGAACATTTTTACTTTAGATTAGACAGTCACAAATTATTACATTGTTTTCTGTTTTTTTTCACATTTCTTTATTCCTAGACCAAATATTATATAGTAGTGAGTGGTGTATTCTAACAATCTTAAATGTACTTTGTAGGTGGAAGATCTGGTGGCGGGGCTAGCGCGGAGGTGGTGGTACTGGATGAGGAGGACACTTCTGGGGAGGAGGCGGTGCAAGTGCCGGACGACACCAATGTGCCTGTGAGGGTTCACACGGTGGTGGCGGGCAGAGGTAAGCTATATATTCCTTACTTATTGAGATTGAAGACTGCAGAGTGTGCTTTCTGCACGGGTGTATTATAAATCAACCAGGTAGTAGCCTCCTCTAAATGTACTTCGACATAGCTGTGAAGTTTTTGGCGAGAAGAATCCCAATCATATCTGAGATGAACTTGATTGATGGGATGAACGAAAAGTGAAAGAAGGGTGTAAGTAAGTGTGGAAGGACGAGAAATTTAATGATGACTGGCAAAGGAGAATGATATGAGTTTGCTTGGTCCCGGAGGTGGCTGGGAAGGAAAGAATATGGTATGGTGCATGGCTGGGTGAATGATGAAGCAAGGATGGGTGGAAGGAGAACAGCCTTGATGGGTGAAACAGAAACTGTATATGTGCATATACTTTGAATGGATGGATGCCTGGATAATGGTACTATCTGACTCTTAGATAGCATATGTGTATCTAGAGAGAGTAGATGGTCACTGGATGAACTAAGTGTTACTTTGAAGAGCATGTAACACCGCACCCGCACGTCCGTTCCAGTGTAGGAAAGGCAAGGAAAAGAAGTTGTAATTTTGTCCAAATACTACCATCAATAGTAGCAGTAGTTTGTATTGCAACTGCAAGCACAGCATATATCCGGTTATTATGGTGGACACTTCCTACCTCTCTTAATAATTTTAGTTTAATAGTAGTACGTCATTCATGTGTGGGTGTATCCCTGTTCACTCAATAAAAAGCAAAGCACCTAAAGTCATCCCATATGTAATCAAATACATCCCATGTGAAGTGATAGATAATCAGATTATTTAGTTTCTTCTTTTTCCTTCTCTAGTACTCATTTGCACTGTAGGGTGAAAGTTAAATTAATTAAGCAGTAGCCCTTTTAACAGAGTATTCTCAGTGCCACCTGTAATAGAAAAATATGAGCTTCACCACCTGCATGTACTGTACCGGTACAGTAACGCAAGTCTGTCTCACTCATCATGGTGTGCGTCTGTTTTTCTCGGGTGCAAGTTCACTGCGCTGGCATTATGCCGGCTTGCAGAAGATAACGTACCAATTTTCCTAAACAAGAGAGAAGAAGAAGAATAAGACTGGTGTACTGTCATAGTCGACTGTAATGGAAGTCTATAGTGCTCGTAGAATTTGTTCCTTAAACTCCCACTAATGTTAGAGCAAGGATGAAGAAGTGGGAGGTTAGATAGATACTGGCCTCAATAGTTATGTACTGTGCTTTCAAGTTGCTAGTTGTACTGTGACACAACTTTCTGCTCAATCATTTTGTGTTAATCTTAAGAGCATTGGTTACAGACTATGTCTTTCTTTCTTTATATAGTTGCTCCTTCCAAATCCAACAAACCATCAAGGAAGGAGCAGGCTCGAATGGCCCGGCAACGGAGGCTGGATGCCACTGTCGCAGAATATCGGCGGCTGCTGGTCCTGGAGGAGGAGGACACGCAGTCTACTAGTACATCTACTGCGACAGCTGCATCCTCCTCCGGGCCCACACGGGCAGCAGGCAGCGCAGTGCTCCAGCGGTACGGAGCCGGGCTACCAAAGCCAAACGCCACCGCCGAGCAGCAAAGACATCAGCTGCCCCCCATAGGAGTTGCAAGGCACGCCAGCGCCGCTTATGCCTCAGAGTGTCCTACCTGGAGCAGGAGGTCTTAACTTATAAGAACTTGGTGGAGGGCCTCCGCTCCGACCATGCCACCCTCCGCAAGGAGTATGATGCCCTGGCCGCTACAGTGAACAGCATCCTGCTGTAGTGTCCCTTGCCCCTTTTTTAGAAACTTTTGGGGGGTGGGAATTGGGAGTTGGGTTCTTTTTGGGACTTTTGAAGGACAATCGTTGGGGTTAGGGAGGGTCTTGAGGGAGATTATTTTGTTAGGGCTACACAAATATACTTTTTGAAACTTTATCTGAGCATACCTGTTTTTTACTGCTTTTGAGTCTGGTGGGTGGGGGTTTAACAGTAAGTTTGTTTTCCTGAAACTTAAGTCTGTGTCATTTTCTTCCTTTAAATGTCAATGGCTAAATGTTTTCAACACTAAGTGCCTCTCACAGAGTAAGTCATCCCCCCTTTCCCACCATGGATTTTCTTCAAATCACTTGCAACCAAAATTACACATTCCCATGAGTGCTCTAAGACCCCAGAACTCAGTTGCAAAAATCAAGAACACCCCGAAACACATGCAATCCTGCTGCTAGGGCTAACCCTAACGAACCCTAAGTTACAAAAAGTGCCAAAAGGCTTTTCCTCATGGATGTTGTCCAAACCAGTTTTATCCGGTATTAGACCTTCCCAGCAATGGCCCCAGAGCCGTCAACCCAGGCGAAAACAAGTAGAAGACCCCCAAACAGCCAAAAAGCAAAAGTACAAAAATGGGGACTTTGTCACTTTCCTGAAAATTTCCAAAATCACTCAGTGCGCGCTCTGCAGCTAGGCCCTAACTCCCCTCTGCCTCCATGGATTTCCTTCAAACCTCTTGCAATGAAAAGTATCCATACCCAGCGTTGCTCCCAGACCCCGAAACCCACCCACAAACACCAGGAAGCCCCCAAACAGGCCCCCGAAAACGTTACATTGAGCGAAATGTCAGAAAATGCAAAAACTTTTTCCTCATGGATGTTGTCCAAACCAGTTTTATCCGGTATTAGACCTTCCCAGCAATGGCCCCAGAGCCGTCAACCCAGGCGAAAACAAGTAGAAGACCCCCAAACAGCCAAAAAGCAAAAGTACAGGTGATTAAAGTTTTAATTATATTAACTGTGCAAAACAAAGAAAGACAGAAGCACAGGAATAAAAGTAAAGAAAATTTCTGATTCATTGGCTCATTTTCAGGGCTCGGTGTCAGGGAAGAAGAGTTCGTCCTCATACTCTGCAAATTCAGACAGGAGTAGGTCAGTGTCACCTAACACAGAAGAAATTCCCTCATCTAAGTTGCTGTCCTCCTTGTCTTCTTCCGTCGTGCAATCTGGTATTTTGTAATCTGGTGGTATGAGGTACTCATTCATCTTGATCATTGTTAACCTCTCCACATTTTTGGGCGAGAGGCGGGTCCGTTTGCAAGTTACAATGCCACCAGCAGCACTGAAAACACGTTCAGAAGACACACTTGTAAGTGGGCAAGACAAGTAATGTATAGCCAGGTTGGTGATCTCTGGCCACGCCATGCCAATACGCCAATGGGTCAGCATTAACATAGACCTCTCTTGAGTCATTCAGATAGTCCTGCACCATCGACTCAAGGTTCTCCACGTTTCCTCCACTTTGATTACTTTTTGCTTGGACCTTTTGAGAACCAAACCCAAGCACAGCTAGCCAATTCTCTTCATCACTCGATATTTCTGTTGTGTCTGGTGCAGATGATCCGGTTGCCGGTGTCTTTAAACGGCTGAGAGGTCACTTCTGCCACAGCCACAGGTGCAGAAGTGGAGTCTTTTGACTGGGGATGGCCTGGTGATGCTGATGTACTGCCTCTTCCTTGAATTTGCTGCCGTTCTCTTTCAAACCTCATGGCTGACAAGGCTAGCCAATGTTTGTACTTTGTAACATCTTCATCACCAAAAGGAAATAATGCACTGCCTGCCAGCGCCTTTTTGTAGCGTGGATGCAGAATAGTAGCACAAATGTAATTCTGTTCTGAGTGGATATTTTGAAGACGTTCATCGCCAAGTAGGCGCTCTAATAATTTCTCCGGCAAAACAAAAGCTTCTTGCTTTTCTTCATCTTTTTGAAACTTAGAAGACACCGCCTTCAGTTTGTGCTCCAGCATGCGCAACAATGGGATAGCTTTTCCCAAATTACAGTCCTCCCTGCTGACTGCACGCGTGAAGACCTCAAAAGGACAAAGCATGTCTGTCAGGCTTTTAACTAGCTCCCATTGCTCCGCATGTAACCTCAGGTCCTTCACAGCTGTACCCAGTGTAAGGAAATACTGATCGAGTACCGTAAACTGCTCATATAGACGCTCAAGCATGTAGAAGGTTGAGTTCCAACGTGTTGGCACCTCCTGGATGAGTGCTTTCACTGGCATTCGACGTTCATGTAGCAGGCGCCTCAGATGCTTCCGGGCCTTAAAAGAATGGCTGAAATGGTTGCACATTTTTCGGCAGGTGACCACTAACTTGCATGCTGGACTGTCTTTATCCAAGAATTTTTTAACAACCAGGTTGATACAGTGCGCCAAAGACGGCACTCTGAAATAGTTACCCAGATCCATGGCCTTAACTACATTGGCGCCATTATCCGTGGAAACATAACCAATCTCGTGTTTTTTTGGGGACCGCCAGTGAAAGACCTTTGTGTTAAACTCATTCAAAATGTTTTCTGCTGTATGACGTTTCTCCAAGCCAAACATGGCTAGTGTTGCATGTTTCCGAGCAGCTTTAAAAACTTGGTCCAGGTCAGCACCTGCGTTTAGCTTTGCTTTAACCCCTGAAAAAGAGACCCAGTGTGCAGTGATGCACATGTAATCAGTGCCTGCGCCACTGGTCCACATGTCTGTTGTCAGATGTATAGTGTGAACAGCACTCTTCTGCAAAGCTGCTCCAATCACCTCCAGCGCATCTTCATGTAGTGCTGGAACCGCAACTCGGGCAAAATAGAACCGACTAGGAACCTTCCATTTAGGGCAGAGCGCTGCCACTAATTCTAGAAAACCAACCCCTTCTACAAAAGAAAAAGGGAGAAGATCCAGCGCTAGCATTTTAGCCAGCTTAGTGTTATACAGACGCGCCGTTGGGTGCTTGCGTTCATATGGCGCGTCAGAAAACAACATGGTTCTAATGTTGCCCTGGACCATTTTACGGGATGATGATGATGACTTCTTCGACCCAGTTACGCTCGCTGATGAACTTTTTCGCATTGGTGTCTCACTCTGTCCCACACTCTTAGTGTGGCTCACAGGGGGTGTGCTGACAGGGGTACTGGGTGTAAGTGAAGCGTGTGACGCTTCTTCCTCCTCGTCATCATCAGATGGAACATCAACGTTTTCTCGACTTGCAATTCGGGCTTTCTTGATCTCCTCTAGGTGCGCAAACCATTGGACAGTGTGCTGTCTCTCAAGATGACCTCTCTGGCCTCCAGTCCCATAGTTGGTACCAAGCTTACCACGACTAACTGCAAGCTTACAAATGCTACAAATTGCTCGGTTTTCCTTTTTTGTGCAAATACTAAAGAAGTCCCAAACTGCGGAATTGAAATGTCTGGGGGGGCCAGAGGAGGCGATACTGGTGGTGGTCATGCTGCTAATGCCAGATGAAGTGGAGGATGCGTATTGCTGAACTTTACTACGTTGTGCACTTTGCCCACCACTAATTGAGGTCGAGGTGGATGGAGGTCCCATCTGGCGAGGAAGAAATATGTAAGCGGTAGGTGGTGGTGTACTAGTTAACTTCAATGATTGTGGTGTTCCCATTGCCTCCTCGTCGACTTCATCATCACACTCAGCAGCTTGTCGGGCTAGGGTCAAAATGTCTGTTTGCTGCATGCCCGCTGGGACTTCAGTGACGTTAGTGATGACTGTGTCGTCGTCGTGAGAGTCTTCAGCAGCAGGAGTATACGCCACTTCTTGTTGAGCGTCATCACACTCCATAACTATGAGAGTTTCGACGACCTTCCTTTTACGCTTAGCTACCTTTGTCAGATCATGGTGTGCCTCAGCCTCACTCTCAGAAGGCAGTGGTGCTGGTTCCCAAGTAAGATCCATATCATCAGAAGGAGGTGGGCTTGAAGAAGATGTAGACACCACCACCCTTGATCTTTTCCTTGCTCGGGATGTGGAAGACAATGAATGATCATCAGGAGGAGTGGCTTCCTCGAATGATACCTCGGCTTGAATGTCGATTTCCAGATGTGCCCCTACTTCGGGAGGAACAACTATTGTGGGCACTTGTGCCGCTCCATGCACCTCTGCTTGCTCCTCTCCTTGCGCCGCCTCTCCTTCCACATGTACTTGGGCTTGTACTTGCACATGTGGTTGTTGTTGCTGCTGTGGTTGTTCAACACTCGTCAGATGAGTTACAACAACCTGTGTTGATTGAGGGACATTGCTGCTACTTTCTTGCGATGAGCCTACATCACTGGTCGATGGTGATTGAACAAGTAGACTGGCTGCCTCTGCAGCACTCAAGGGCTTGGACTTAAGTTGGCGTGGGGGTGGTGGCACTGAGCCCAATGGAGCGGGGGTGCTGCTCCCAGCTTGGTCCCCAGCAGATCCCGCTGCTGCTGCAGGCGTACTTTTTTTTTTATTCCCAAAAAATGTGGCGGGCGGCACACCAGTTTGCTTGGTAACTTGCTTCTTCTGCTCCTTTCTGGCATTTTTTCTTGTTAGAGGAGCTACGGGGAACTTTTTTGGGGGCCATCTTCTTCAGATGTCACTCAGAACAGCAGGCCGCAGTTGCATAAGTTGCAGAGTTGTCTGTGGCCACACGTGACGTTGTGCTGCACACACCGCAGCAGGACTTCTTCCTGGCACTGGTGGTTCTCTTGTGCACCTAAAAGCAATGGAAGACAGAGGAACATCAGTTATACAACCCAAGAAATCGACAAAAAACACAAAATTCAGCACAATCCCAGCCCACCCATGCCCTCAATGATGTTTAAATTCAAGAAGACACCCCACAGAAAGACTAGGCCCATGCACCACTCACTACCCCTGGGCATAATGGATGAATGTTATGCAAAATGGGTGCACCCCAAGCACATGTTGCCTGTACCAGCACTCAAGATGGCCACCACCACCCACATGGCCAGTCCACATCAACAGGACACCCCAAAAAAAACGAAAAACGCACAAAAATCACCACAATCCAATGCCATCCAGGATGTTTACATTAAAGAGAGTGAGAGCCCACAGGCAGACTCAGTCCATGCACCACTCACTACCCCTGGGCAAAAGGCCCCACCAGCAGCCCCAAAAAATCGACAAAAAACACAAAATTCAGCACAATCCCAGCCCACCCATGGCCTCAGTGATGTTTAAATTCAAGAAGACCCCCCACAGAAAGACTAGGCCCATGCACCACTCACTACCCCTGGGCATAATGGATGAAAGCTAGGCAAAATGGGTGCACCCCAAGCACATGTTGCCTGTACCAGCACTCAAGATGGCCACCACCACCCACATGGCCAGTCCACATCAACAGTACACCCCAAAAAAAACGAAAAACACACAAAAATCACCACAATCCAATGCCATCCAGGATGTTTACATTAAAGAGAGTGAGAGCCCACAGGCAGACTCAGTCCATGCACCACTCACTACCCCTGGGCAAAAGGCCCCACCAGCAGCCCCAAAAAATCGACAAAACCACAAAATTCAGCACAATCCCAGCCCACCCATGGCCTCAATGATGTTTAAATTCAAGAAGACACCCCACAGAAAGACTAGGCCCATGCACCACTCACTACCCCTGGGCATAATGGATGAAAGCTAGGCAAAATTGGTGCACCCCAAGCACATGTTGCCTGTACCAGCACTCAAGATGGCCACCACCACCCACATGGCCAGTCCACATCAACAGTACACCCCAAAAAAACGGAAAACACACAAAAATCACCACAATCCAATGCCATCCAGGATGTTTACATGAAAGAGAGCGAGAGCCCACAGACAGACTCAGTCCATGCACCACTCACTACCCCTGGGCAAAAGGCCCCACCAGCAGCCCCAAAAAATCGACAAAAACCACAAAATTCAGCACAATCCCAGCCCACCCATGGCCTCAATGATGTTTAAATTCAAGAAGACACCCCACAGAAAGACTTCCCTCACCAAAATGGAAGCTCTTCATTTAGTGTGATTTCAGTGTTTACAGTGGTATTCATTTACCATTAAAACGTAGTATTCATTTAGTATGCATGAAGACTAAGTAGTATGCCCACAAGCCGAAATATGTAAATGAGGGAATACTAGTTCTACTCAACTACCCTTCAAATACATGATTAACACTTCAATTGATTGCTAAAAGAAGACTAGTAGTATTCTAGAAGAATATTATTCGAAGCTTACTAGTATTCTGTTAGTGTTTATTTGCAGCTCATGTGCTATTTCAAGAGCAAAATGAAGGCTAGTCTCATTGATTGTGACCACTATTTGAAGACTAGTGGTATTCTTTGTGAGCAATATCTGAATACTAACGGACCACTATTTGAAGACTAAATTTTATGCGTTACATATCTTGGGAGTCAATTATTCTTCTATAGATTTCCCAACAGGTCAGCTGGCGTTTGACTGAGCCTGCCTTAGCCCTGCGCTGCCTGGCCTGTGACTGGCCCTGTCCAGTCCTAACCTTTTACGTGTCACGTGACATAGGTTTTGACGTTAGCGTCGTCACCACTTCTCTTTCACACCCCGACTGTCGGGATATCCCTAGTTTCCCAGAGCTCAGGCCTCTTTCAGCTTTTCTCATCCAGTCTTCAATGGCATCTGTTACCATGAGCAGTCAGATTGCCTGGCAATGCTGAAATAACGCCTGACTTACCTCAGAGGCTGGCAACTTACCCCACCTGGTGTCCACAACACCTAATCCGGGTGCGTGAGCAGCGATGGGCGCCGTGCCAGAAGAACGGCTGACAAACCACGCCAGTTGACAACTGCAAAACTGAACAGATCTGAGAAGCTTAGTCCTTGAAGTTCAGGTATTCCCGCCTCAGTGGCGCCATGAAAACGCCTCATGCTCGGTGAAATAAGAATTACACATGGAACTGTTACCACTTCTTACCATTTCAAAGACAGCACATTCTTAATTGTAAATAACATACCAGGGTGAGGCATACATGATTTGATATTTAAGAAAAAGTCTGAGGGGAAGATGTTGTGCGTTTTCGGGCACTAGAAAACGTGCCGTAGATATGTTTTAATTTCAGAGAGGTTTGAGGTAGAAAAATAGCTCTGTGCGTATACCCCCGTAGAAAGAACCAGTGATGGAGAACCAGTGTTTGAAAAGCAACTCAACCTGGTGACAAAGAAGGGTCTTCCCCAGTCAACCAAGCCCACTGCGTCCACCCGGGTCCAGGTGCACCTCATTGCTGGAATTCCCTCTGCATGGTGTCCAGTCATTCTGCAAGCATCAGTGCTCTGCAGCAGGCCCGATACCCATATTCTGCTGGTACCTTCAGTCTCATACAGGATAGGACTGTATAGGTTATTAGAGTGGATCTGTGCACAGAGAGAAAGATACTTTACCTAGAAAGCATGCAGTAGAAAGATTTATACTTGCAACAAGTAGGCCTCAGTGTGTTCCACTCCAGTGGGGAAGGGGGGGAGCAGGGTAACAGGCAAAAAGAACATATATGATGTGCCCTGGTGAATCTAATAGCATTGCCAGTGCTTGTTGTACTTTCAGCAGTAACACAGCCCACAACCATTGCACTGTCACCATACATAGATAGTCATACTCAAGACACTATATTTTAGACATAACCACACCATCATGCCTGTGCCCAGGGCAGCCCCAGAGCCCTAGGATTGGCACAGCACTGCCTCACAACGGCTGTCCCCGTGAACATAAACACCAGCAATACACACTCTGCTATTAAAATCACCCCCTCGAGTGCACAATTTCCCATGGTCAACAGCAACCAGGTTTGTGATACGTATACTACAAGCATTGGCAAAGTCAACAGGTTGGTCTTAGTCAAGCACACATTCGTTATCTAAAACGAACAACAGATAAATGGATACAGGTACCGAGTGACCTGCAGCGGAACACAGCCATGTAAACAAGCAGAAAAAGGAAGTAGTTTCCCTGCCTGCCTGGGAGGGTTTGCCCAAATCCGGGGCGGGTTAAGCCCGGACCATAGGGGGCCTGGTCTCTGATGGGACAGGGCAAGAATTATGGTAATAGAAGGAAATATGGTAACGGCCCATATCGCTGCAAATATTTTTGGGCAGATTTTCAGTGTGAACTCAACCAAAGTGTAGTGGAGCGTTATGACTACCAATTAAAATACCCACAGTCGTATTCCTCTTCTTTCACGCATGTAAAGATTAAATACTTTGCCCAGAATAACAGGCTGTTGAGTCCACATCGGGACTCGAACCCCGTCCCCCAGTTGCAAAGCCGGCAGCGATGACCGGTAAGCCACATTGATCACTTCCCAAGCACAATGAAAATACCTTCCCTGCAGCTGACCAAATTCAACTTGTGCAACACGTTTAAAAAAACGAGAAAAAAATAGTATGGTTTATGTATCATTTTTATCTTCCCAGTGCATTTTACATCATGTCAACTAATATTGGAGCCCATTTCGCTGCAAATAAAGTGAGCAACAAGGATCACAACCTGCAAGAACATAACTGTTTAACAGTACATTTCTAAAATCCGAGCTAGCTTTAGCTTCGAAACGCACAAATAAACAGTTTTTCATTATTAGGCAAATGTTACTGTCGTGATACAAACCTTCAAACTGCGAGTGTTCCTGGATCTTTGGAGAAATAAACCGGAAAGATATTAAGGGGGCCAGAAACAGTTGTTCGGAGCCGGGCCCGCACCCGCGTCAGGGCAGACGTTGTGAGTGAGCTACACGTCTGTAACACGGCCGGGGCACCCACTGACTGCAAGCAGTTGCACAAAGTATTTGTATAATGTAAATGATTCAACACACACACATACTCAGATGGCTGCAATGCAACCCTCAGTCTCGTTTACTCATTTACTCTACAGATTATCAGGCAAGCATTAAAAAGAACATTTGACACTCTGGCCTCACACTTACATGCAAGGACAGCAAGTCCGGTTATTCCCCAGAGTCTGATCACAAGTTTACACTCGACTCCAGTCCATTGGGAATGGCAAACGTGCGTGCACTCCCGGCGATCCCCATTAGAATCCCTCAGGCTCACAGCAGGAGCAGGAGCTCAGAGCGGGTCATTCATGAGTATTGATTTAAATTTACCGCCGCGACCGGCCGGACGGTACGATCAGCGCCATCACGGTGCCTAGGCTGACAACCTCCCAAACTTTGAACTGCCGTCCTATCAGGAGCCAGTACGCAACCAATGTACGTCATCGCGTCAGCGCTGCGCTACGCAAGTAGAACAGGGAAAAAATACTACTCACAAAACGGAAGGCCACAAGCAATCTAGCAAAGTATCAAAACGTGCAAAAAGTGGCAATGACTGGAGAAAGAATAAAATATGAAAAGTACAGAAATCTAATTTAAAAAAAAGGCAAATGTGAAAAAATAATAAATAATCCAAGTAAACAAGCATTGAAAATGAATTAGGTCTCGCCCTCCTTTAAGTTAAAGCAATTCTGTTTGAAAGTAGGTGGCTTTTTAGCTTTGCTTTTATTAGTGTCTTTCAAACTTTCATGTACATATCAAGCATATGTATGCTTATATATATATATATATATATATATATATATATATATATATATATATATATATATATATATATATATATATATATATATATATATGTGTATGCATTTATATTTGTATTTACATAGATATGCAGATTATATACATGTTTATATATGTATGTATATATACACATACATATATATAAATGCATATGCACATATATATATATATATATATATATATATATATATATACATACATATATATATATGTGTGTGCATATGTGTGTGGGTGTAGAGGTAGAGAGTAGTAGAGAGTAGAGAGTAGTAGAGAGTAGAGAGAAGTAGAGAGTGAGTAGTAGAGTGAGTAGTAGATAGTGAGTAATAGAGAGTATTAGAGTGAGTAGAGTAGAGTAGAGTAGTAGTGAGTAGTAGAGAGTAGTAGAGAGCAGTAGAGAGTAGTAGTGAGTAGTAGAGAGTGAGTAGGAGAGAGTAGAGGGTGAGTAGTAGTGAGTGAGTAGTAGAGAGTGAGTAGTAGTGAGTAGTAGAGTAGTAGAGAGTGAGTAGTAGAGAGTGGTAGAGAGTAGTAGTGAGTAGTAGAGAGTGAGTAGGAGAGAGTAGAGAGTGAGTAGTGGAGAGAGTAGTAGAGTAGTAGAGAGTGAGTAGAGAGTAGTACAGAGAGAGTAGTAGAGAGTAGTAGAGTGAGAAGTAGAGAGTAGTAGAGAGTGAGTAGGAGAGAGTAGAGAGTGAGTAGTGGAGAGAGTAGTAGAGAGTGCCTAGTAGTGAGTAGTAGAGTAGTAGAGAGTGAGTAGAGAGTAGTACAGAGAGAATAGTAGAGAGTAGTAGAGTGAGAAGTAGAGAGTAGTAGAGAGTGAGTAGTAGTGATTAGTAGAGTAGTAGAGAGTGAGTAGTAGAGAGAAAGTAGTAGAGAGTGAGTAATAGAGAGTGAGTAATAGAGAGTGAGTAATGGAGAGTGAGTAATAGAGAGTAGTAGAGTGAGTAGTAGAGAGTGAGTAGGAGAGAGTAGAGAGTGAGTAGTAGAGAGTTAGTAGTAGAGAGTGAGTAGTAGTGAGTAGTAGGGTAGTAGAGAGTGAGTAGAGAGTAGTACAGAGAGAGTAGTAGAGAGTAGTAGAAAGTAGTAGAGAGAGTAGTAGAGAGTAGTAGAGTGAGAAGTAGACTGTAGCAGAGAGTGGTAGAGAGTGAGTAGTAGAGAGTGAGTAGTAGTGAGTAGTAGAGAATGAGTAGAGTAGTAGAGAGTGAGTAATAGAGAGTGAGTAGTAGAGAGTGCAAAGTAGAGAGTAGTAGAAAGTGAGTATTAGAGAGGAGTAGAGTGAGTAGTAGAGAGTAGTACTAGTACCAGCACAACCCTCCCCCGACCCCTAGTCCGATCCCTACACTCAAACACTACCCTGCACGACCCCCAGCACTACCCTAAACCTTAAAACACTACCCTACACTACACAAACACCACAACACTACCCTAAACCATAAAACACTATCCCCAGCATGACCCTCCCCTGACCTCCAGCCGGTCCCCACACTCAAACACTACCCTGCACAACCCTGGAGCACAACCCTAAACCCTACAACACTACCCTACACTACACAAACACTACAACACTATCCAGAAAAACTACCCCCAGCACGACCCTCCCCCGACCCCCAGTCCTGTGCCCACACTCAAACACTACCCTGCGTGACCCTAGGAATACCCTAAAACACTACCCTACACTACACAAACACCACAACACTGCCCTAAACCCTAAAACACTACCCCCAGCATGACCCTCCCCCAACCCCCAGTCAGGTCCCCACACTCAAACACTACCCTGCACGACCCTCCAGCACTACCCTAAAACAGTGCCCTACACTACACAAACACCACCACACTACCCTAAACATTAAACCACTACCCCCAGCACAACCCCCAGTCAGGCCCCACACTCAAACACTACCCTACACAACCCTCCAGCACTACCCTAAACCCTACACAAACACCACAACACTACCCTAAACCCAAAAACACTACCCCCATCACAACCCTCCTCTGACCCCCAGTCCGGTCCCCACACTTAAACACTACCCTGCACGACCCCCCAGCACTTCCCTAAAACCTAAAACACTACCTTACACTACATATACACCACAACACTAAACCCTAAAACCCTACCCCCAGCACAACCCTCCCCCAACCCCCAGTCTGGTCCCTACAATCAATCACTACCCTGCACGATCCACCAGCACTACCCTAAACCCGGAAATACTATTCTACACTACACAAACACCACAATCTATATATATAAAAACAAATGCATGTCTGTCTGTCTGTTTGTCCTTTATGCATTACTACACCATACATCCGGACGCCATGAAACTTTGGGAAGTTGTTGAGTACACTCCCGCGAAGGTTTCTTGCATACATTTTTTTAACTATCGGCCCCCCAGAGCCCTCATAATCTTTCAAATACTGATGTACGCACCAGACGAAAAAACAACAAATCGTGTATCCACAAGCACTCAAATAAATAAATAGAATTAAACACCATTCATCCGATCGCCATGAAACTTTGGGAAGTTGTTGAGTACACTCCTGCAAAGGTTTCTGGCATAACATTTTTTAAATATCGGGCCCCCCAGAGCCCTCATAATCTTTCAAATACTGATGTAAGCACCAGACGGAAAAACAAATCGTGTATCCACAAGCACTCGAATAAATAAATAGAGTTAAAACAGCATTCGTCCGATCGCCAGATAACTTTAGGAAGTTGTTGAGTTCACTCCAGCGAAGGTTTCTAGCATACATTTTTTTTAAATATCGGCCCCCCAGGGCCCTCATAATCTTTCGAATACTGATGTAAGCACCAGATGGAAAAACTAAAAATCGTGTATCCACAAGCACTCGAAGAAATAAATAGAATTAAAACGACACTTTGAAATGTTTTCCATATTAAAATAAATAAGTTTCAATAAAAATGACACAATGTAAATTGAATGTTATCATAACGAGTTTCCTTGAATTTCCTTTCTTCGGAAATCGCAGCAACGTGCGACGGCTAAGCTAGTAGTATAATAAATAAGGCATAAATATAGTATAATAAATAAGGCACCGATCTACCATTCAGCATGCAGCTTGAATAGAATGTTAATAGTAGTCTGGGTAAAGTCCAGTAGTATTCAAATTGTTTGTATTCACTAAATGTTCTGCATTGTAAATGAAGACTATGCGATTACAAACAAGCATGTCCTTAGTATTCTGTTAGTATTCAAGAAGTACCACTCACATATCAGTAGTCTTCACGCACTAGCCTTCCCCGAAAGAACACTATTGAATACTAAAAATGGCATAAAATAGTCTTCGAATGCTATAAAAAAGACAGGTTAACCACTAAATGTAGTATTCCACTTCGGTAAGGGTTGGCCCATGCACCACTCACTACCCCTGGGCATAATGAATGAAAGCTAGGCAAAATGGGTGCACCCCAAGCACATGTTGCCTGTACCAGCACTCAAGATGGCCACCACCACCCACATGGCCAGTCCACATCAACAGTACACCCCAAAAAACCCGAAAAACACACAAAAATCACCACAATCCAATGCCATCCAGGATGTTTACATTAAAGAGAGTGAGAGCCCACAGGGAGACTCAGTCCATGCACCACTCACTACCCCTGGGCAAAAGGCCCCACCAGCAGCCCCAAAAAATCGACAAAAACCACAAAATGCAGCACAATCCCAGCCCACCCATGGCCTCAATGATGTTTAAATTCAAGAAGACACCCCACAGAAAGACTAGGCCCATGCACCACTCACTACCCCTGGGCATAATGGATGAAAGCTAGGCAAAATGGGTGCAGGCCTCAGACACTGCCTGTCTTCAAAATGGCCCCTTGCACCCCAAGCACATGTGGAGGGCCTGCCTGTACAAGCACTCAAAATGGCCACCACCACCCACATGGCCAGTCCACATCAACAGAACACCCCAAAAAAAATGAAAAACACACAAAAATCACCACAATCCAATGCCATCCAGGATGTTTACATTAAAGAGACCCCACAGGCAGACTCAGTCCATGCACCACTCACTACCCCTGGGCAAAAGGTCACAACAGCAGCCCCAAAAAAATCGACAAAAAACACAAAATTCAGCACAATCCCAGCCCAACCATGGCCTCAATGATGTTTAAATTCAACAAAACAGTTGTATCATGCACCCATAACTAACCCTGGTCCTACTGGATACTGTGGCTACCCACAATATATTTTATTTAATATTCTGAAAAAGATCCAAAATTGTAGTTGCAGCAACTGTAATGCCCCAAACAAACTTACTTGTGAAAGTTGATTTCTAATCCAAAAGTGATCCAAAGAAAGCCAAAAAGTCCTTAAATCCAAATATCCAGCAGCATCCACAAAGAGTAATCCTTCCAGGTCAAGGTCCAAATGAAAGTGACCAGCACATGAAGAAAGCACTGGGAGGAGCCTGCTGTACAGGAACAGGAAGTTGGAGACTGTGGGTCACTTCCTTCCAAAATGGACTCCTTGCTAAAAAAAGTGCAGGCAAATATCAACCTGAGGAGTGATTCTGATGAAAATCATAATTTTCTGAAGGTTTATGCTGTTTGCTGGTGGATTTTTTGTGCGAAATTGCAAAATCTGTATTGTGCGAGTGCGAGATTGTTGCTGCCCGCCGCACCTACGTGTTCAACAAACTACCGCGGGATCCCGCAGCAAGATCCAAAATGGCGCAGCACTAGCAAAATATCGAGAAAAACAACTCGGCAAACGCTGAATGACGGTAAGTGAACGCCGCTCGCCGCAAAATTGTATCACCAAGAAAAAAAATCCGCCGCGTGCGAATTTACGGATTTTCGGCAAATTCGCTAGAGTTCGCGGATTGCGAATTTGCCGAAAATCCGCAAATTCCGCGAACGGAACGGATTTTACGCCCATGCTTAGACACGAGGAGGCATTTTTGCGCATGGAAATAACACTAAATACAGAATTACTCCCCTCACACAATTCTGCGTAATCTCACGGAATTCTTAGGTAAATATGCGTGATTTCAGTACACGGAATTACATGAGTTATTCCTACCCCTCGTGAAGACCTACCTATGGTTCTGAAATGACAGTGCCCTCACTCTTACAACAGTAATATGAGCTTAAAGTATCGCTCAGCAAAAAAGTAGCAGGTACAGTTCATTACAAACACAAGGGGCCCGATTCACAAAGGTAAAATAAGACGAAAGTTTAACTTTAGGACTTTCAGTGTTCACAAAGGGCATGTCCTACTCATAAATGCCCTTTGTGAATACCAAAAGTCATCCGCTTCTCAGCTCACTTTTCTCTGGAAGGCTCTCTGATTTATAGGCCCCCTGGTCCGGTGGGCCCTTTTCTTCAGGCTTGTGATGAAGCTGTTGCTTCCAGGGCCGTGAGATTCTCTCATTGTATGATCCTGGGTGATCTTAATATCCATCTTGATCAGGCTGACTCTAAGGACTTGCGTGATTTCTTGGACATCTTACATCTGGCTCAACTTGAACAGCAGGTTAGCCTTCCCACACATCAGGCTGGCCATATAATGGGCCCTATTTGTACCAACCTTCCCATCTTGTTAAGGGTTCCATGCCTGGTTCCTTAATCAGATCACCTTTTAACTAATTTCTTGTGGGAAGTGTCCAATGCTGAGCCTTTAACGTGATCATATTGTAAACCAGCCTTTGGTAAAATTGACCCACTTGAGTTCAATCGGGCCCCGGATGTTTCTAGGCCAATTCTCTCAGGGAACCTTGAGGATTGTCTAGGCTGGATTCACTAGTTGGGTCTCTAATGCAGTGGACATGGTAGTCCCACAACGCTCTTCTAGGCTGTCCAGGGAATCTCCCTCAAAACATTGGTTCAATCCAGACCTAAAAGCTTTGAAACATGATTGTAAGATTCTTAAGCGTGTGTGGCGCCATTGTGAAGAGTGCCCTGCGCTCTACTCAAGAAACCAACAGCGGACCCCACCGACCTCAAGAACTACCGCCCCATCTCGCTCCTCCCGTTTCCAGCCAAAGTCATCGAGAAGACCGTCAACAAGCAGATGGCCGCCTTCCTCGAGACGAACGGATCCCTCGACCCCTCACAGTCCGGCTTCCGAGCCAACCACAGCACCGAGACCGCCCTCATCGCCGCCACCGATGACATCCGAGCCCTGATGGACAATGGAGAAACAGCGGCCCTCATCCTCCTAGACCTCTCCGCGGCATTCGACACGGTCTGCCACTGCACCCTAGTACGGCGCCTCAGCAACATCGGAATCCAGGACAAGGCGCTGGAATGGATCATCTCCTTCCTCGACGGAAGAACACAGAGAGTCCGCCTACCACCGTACAAGTCAGAGGCCTCCGAAGTCATCTGCGGCGTCCCTCAAGGATCATCTCTGAGCCCCACCCTCTTCAACGTCTACATGAGCCCCCTCGCGGCCATCGTACTCAAACACAACCTCAGCATAATCTCCTACGCCGACGACACCCAGCTGATCCTCTCCCTGACCAACGACCCCGCCGCCGCCAGAGCCAACCTGCACGAAGGGATGAAGGAGGTAGCCGAGTGGATGACGACCAGCCGCCTAAAACTGAACTCGGACAAGACGGAGGTCCTCATCCTGGGACCCTCACCCTCCGCCTGGGACGACTCCTGGTGGCCTCCCGCCCTGGGCACCGCACCCAAACCAACAGACCATGCACGCAACCTGGGCTTCATCCTGGACTCCTCCCTCTCCATGACCAGGCAAGTCAACAACGTCTCCTCTGCGTGCTTCAACACCCTACGCATGCTACGGAAGATCTTCTGGTGGATCCCCACCGAGACCAGGAGGACCGTCACCCAGGCCCTCATCACCAGCCGACTGGACTACGGCAACGCCCTCTACGCCGGTACCACCGCCAAGCTCCAGAAGAGACTCCAGCGGATCCAGAACGCCTCAGCCAGACTCATCCTCGACATCCCACGAACCAGTCACATCTCCGGACATCTCAGAGACCTTCACTGGCTCCCCGTCAGCAAAAGAATCACCTTCCGCCTCCTCACCCACGCACACAAAGCCCTACACGACCAAGGCCCGAGCTACCTCAACAGCCGAGTCAACTTCTACGCTCCCAAACGCCACCTCCGATCAGCCAACCACGCCCTCGCCGCCGTCCCCCGCATCCGAAGAGCGACTACAGGAGGAAGGTCCTTCTCCTACCTGGCTGCCAAGACCTGGAACTCCCTCCCGACCGACCTGCGCCTGACCCAAGACCACCTCTCCTTCAGGAGGAAGCTGAAGACCTGGCTGTTCGAGCAGTAGCGGCACCCCCCCCCCCCCCCCAGCGCCTTGAGACCCTACGGGTATGTAGCGCGCTTTACAAGTGTCATTGATTGATTGATTGATTGATAGCTAGGCGGAAGCTCAGAACTAAGCAAAAAATGTACTATGATGCCATAACGTTGGCCAAAAGGCAATTCTATTCAGCCTGTATTGACTCGGCCAGAAATAATGCTGAAGAAATCTTTGCTATTGTTCAGAGTTTTACGTCCCCTGTGGCCAGAGCTAGCGTGTCTTCATCTTCAGTCACATGGTGTAACGCTCTTCCTTGTTTCTTTATGGAAAAGATTTGGACTACACAGATGGCTTTTTCTTCCTGTGACAACAGTCTCAGGACAACTTCTGTACTTTAATCTATCAATCTTGACCATTCCCTGCATGAGTTTAATCCTGTGGACCTGCCTGATTACCTTAGAATTCTGAAGGGTTTAAATCGCCCTCAGACCCCTGCCCTGCCAGATTACTGACAGCTGC
This sequence comes from Lissotriton helveticus, assembly GCF_964261635.1. Classification (NCBI taxonomy): domain Eukaryota; kingdom Metazoa; phylum Chordata; class Amphibia; order Caudata; family Salamandridae; genus Lissotriton; species Lissotriton helveticus. The sequence continues at coordinate 203,680,325 of NC_136062.1, forward strand.
CGCAGAGATCACTAACGCAGAAGTGAATAGCATTATCAACATGTCCCTTCAGGAAGTCGTTGTACCACAGGCTTGGAAACAGTCTAAGATTGTGCCACTGTTAGAAAAGCCGTCATTGGACCCCCTTAGTCCAGGGAATTATCTTCCCATCTCCCTCTTACCTGCTCTTGCCAAGGTGTGTGATAAGGTAGTGAATAAACAGCTTACTGAGTTTACTGAGAGGGAGGACCTTCTGAATCCAGCCCAATCAGGGTTTTCTGGCTTCTTATAGTACTGAATCAGCCCTGGTAGAGGTTTCGGAGGCCATCCATGAGTATTTAGATGCCGGTGGGAGGGCAACATTAATCTTGCTGGACATCTCGGCGGCGTTTGACACGGTCCCGCATTCTCTATTCCTAGCACGACTTCCAAATTAGGTGTCCAGCTCTTTTTGGGGCTGGCTCAGGTCCTTTCTGGAAGGGCGGGTCCAGCAGATCTGGCTTCCACCGTCCTCCTCTTCCCCTCAGTCAGTGACAACTGGAGTTCCCCAGGGGTCCTCCCTTAGTCCCCTTCTTTTTATTATTTATGTTACACCTTTAATATATCTGGCTGAGGACCTGGGAGCCAAGTTAATGGCCTATGCCGATGACACCCAGCTGCTTTTTACCTGGGACAAAAATTCGGACTCTGTTGTCTTTGTCCAACATTGTCTCTCTTCTATTTTCAAATGGTTGGAGGCTGCACAACTCAAGTGCAATGAAGAGAAGTCCGAGATTCTCCTCTTTGGGAAATTTCCTATCAATTTCCGAGATTCTCTCTGGCGACCTGAGTTCCCCTCCTCCACTTCCATGGGGAAGCCCGACAAGAATCTGGGGGTGTGGTATAATGAGAGTCTTTCCTTTTCTACGCACATTAAGAAACTGGCCAGCAATTGCTTCAGTCTTCTCAAAACCCTAAGAAAATTCTTTCCTATTCTACACCAGGCGGCGAGGGAAAAGGTTACTTGTGCATTGGTCTTGTCTCTGCTGGACTATGCCAATGCTCTTTACATTGGCATTCCTGGATATCTGTTGAAAAAGCTTCAGGTGGTCCAAAACACGGCAGCCAGACTTCTTCTGGGCATCTCCGCCAGGAATGGAGTCCACCATCATTTGCGCTCACTACACTGGCTCCCTGTAATTGATAGGGTAAAATTTAAATCACTAGTTTTGGCCCACCTTGCACTTCATGGTAGTGGCCCTTCCTATTTGCAGAAACAGTTCTCCTTTTATGTTCCATTGTGACCGTTGTGATCCATGTCCCTACGTTTCACCCAGGTCCCTCGTTTCAAATACCAGAGATTAGGAGGCAGCTCTTTTGCTCAGAAGGCATCTGCTGCTTGGAATGTCATTTCTCTTGCCTTATGTAATATACAATTAGTTGTTAATTAACAAATAATTAGAAAAACAATTGTTAATTAATGAATGTACACATTTTACTCAATAACATCACAATTATACAATTATGAATAAATATAAATTATTCAATAAATTTCATATAATTAAAATACTATTTGCCTATAAACCCACAACAGAACAAAAAACGCAAAATTCAATTTAAAATAATTTCTGAACTACTATAAAAATAAATAAAATCTATATAATTAAATTACTTCCCACCCTATTCCTCTATAAATCCACAACACGCTACGGAACTAAAAACGCAAAATTATATTTAAACAAAAAAAATATGAACTACAAAAATGTTAACACATATAATAAATATACAAACAATTCTCAAAATATTAAAATACATAACATTAATAATAAATCAATATTTTAACAATTATATTTTTGTAAACGATATTTAACACTTCGATATTTTTGTAATCGATATTACTTACCTGACAATCAATATTCTTGTCCACGATATTTTTTTCATCGATATTTATGACCCACGATAGTTTTACCTCGATATTTATGTAGAACGATATTTATACATCGATATTCTACCTCTGTACCGTGGAAAACATCCAATTTCCTTTGCTGTCCCAATTCCGCCATGTCCACTATCACCAGATCATCAAAATATAGGAAACATGGGATATGTGTCGCCCTCATCTTAGGGCATAGATCCCCAGCTTTATGTAATGTATTTGGGAAATCGCACAAGAATAATGAGAACAATAAGGGCGCCAGGACAGAGTCCTGTCGTAGGCCATTCTTTATCTGTACTTTCCTTGATAGGGTCCCTTGGGTATCTAAAATTAAATGGGCCCAATTCTGCAAATGCAATTCCTGGATTAGTCAGAGTAACGCCTAGTTGATACCGATCCGCCCCAGTATATCCCACAGTAGCTTGCAATAAACCAAATCAAAGGCAGCCCGGAAATCAACAAAGCAGCATATAACCTACCTCAGAGTTCATTTGCTGTTTTTGCTATTGTCCATAGACTAAGACAATGATCTATTGTTGTGTGGCCCTCCTTTAAACCACCTGGCTGTATTAGAATTAGATTGTTTTGCTCTAACAGACCTTCATTATGCCTAACAGTATTTTTTAAAATACTTTCTCCTCCACATTCAGCAAACTAATTAGGCGCAAAATCTTGGGCTGTGTGGCATCATCCTTTTTATATTTCGGTCGGACTATTGCTCATTTCCAACTCTCAGGAAAGTTCACAAAGGTCAAGACTTTTTGAAAAATGACATTAAAGAAACTTGCCCACCAATCCACATAATGTTTTATTATAATTCCCAGTAGGTTATCTGGGCTCGCTGTTTTTGTTAGGTTTAGGGATTGGATGGTTTCTTTTATCTTCCGAAAGGAAAACTGCAGCTCTACTTCTACATCATCCTTAATCATATTTTCCTAGTTCTCATCTACCCTATTACTATCATATAGATTGCTCAAATGTCTAATCCAGTCTTCTTCTCCTACTAATCACCTCATTTCCCCTTGCACGCTCCCCTACAGCACAAGTAGCCAACATGTTTTCATGTTATTTGTGCCTATCACTACAAGCATAGTTGGCAAATGTTTAGTTATATACTCCAATTTACTTTCCTTCAACTTGTTTTTATACTCAGGTTTTGACAGGTAGAGGCTCTCTACTGTAAACTTATCCTGCCTTTTTCTAAGCAGTCTTTCAGATTCCCGTACCATTTATTTGAAGCTCCTACACTTGTTGCTGAACCAACCATTTCTCTTGCCCCCCTTAGCCATAATCAAATTCCTTAGTCACAGGCCTGATTTTAGTTCCACCCTAAAAACTTTTACCACCTCCTCAATCCTCTGGCCATACCATATTAGGGCATTATTTATTTCCCCTGGTTTGCCGAAAGATGTATAGTCGACCATGAGGTTGTTAAGTAATTAAATAATATCCTCAATTATACAAGTGATTATTCATCTAAGATACTCTGTCTGCAGTGGGGCCATTCTATCTCTTTGTACTCCTTGCCCTATCTTGGTTATTACCTGTAAGGTCCAGTGATCACTACCTTCAATTTGCAGCACTTCAAATCCCTCTACTTCAGACAAGTGCTAAGCATTTATGAAGGCATAGTAAACTGGACAACTCTGATTACCTATATGAAAGGCCTTTCTTGCGGCCAATCGGTATATGCTTGTCCAGTAGCACAGAACAGCCCTATTGATCTTTTTTAGAAAAATGTTTACAGAGTTTTTTACAGCACGAACTTGACCAGAATTGGGTATCAGAGCGCTTTACATAGCACCAGTTGCATTACATGAGGACACATTAATTTTTGTTAGGCACCGGGAGATTACGTGATTTTCCCAGAATCACAGGATGTTCAGAGTCATTGCAGAAACTTGAACCCAATTCCTAGATTCAAGGTCGACAGCCCTAGCTGTTAGGCCAACTCCTCTCCTCTCTTAGAAGCTTTAAAAGGGTTTTATCTCGTGCGGTATAACTTGATCCCTGGAAAGTAACCAGAGGCACCTGCGCCATGAATAATAATTCTTTAAACAATTAGTCACTGAAAGAGGGATCCAATTTATGTTTAAAATCCCCTAAAATCATTACCAATTGTGTTGTATTTGATGTGCATATTAACTTCAAGTCTTCTTCTAACAGTCCCTGCTAAGCTTCATAATCTATTATGCACCCTGGCTGAATGTATATATTAGCCACTATTATTTGTCTTCTTGCCTGAAGGCCCCTATGGAGCTCTAGCTGACTAGCCAATAGCCATTAACTATAGGCGTTTAACCTAGTTACTTTATTGGCTATTTTAAGTCATATTAAAGTGATCAGTCTCCATGAAGGGTGTCCTGGGCCCACACTCATTACATCTTTAGTAAGCATTAAAAACTCATCTACTGGTTCGGGTACTTTGCACAGCCAAGTCTCTTGAAAACACATAATTCATATCTTCCCAACATCTCTTTAAAGGTATCTTGAGTTGACATTCTCCTTTACCCCCTATGTTTCATGTAAATATCCGCAGACTGTGAGAGTACTGCACTTTCTAATCCAGATCCCTCATACCTCCGATTGTGTTATCATCACAACTTGCTATTGGATGAGATAAAGGTTCAAATTGATTCCTTAGCATTGGTCCTTTTACAGCATTTACTATAGTTACTTGTAGACCACCTTTGCTTCTATCAGTAAATCTTTTTCTATGCTCTTCCCCTTATAAACCAAACTATATTTGATCAGGGCATAATCCTGTGTGGTGGGTGACAGCCCCAAGGCTCCTGGAACCACTCCCCTTTATTCCCAATTCACCAACTTGCACCAACTTGCACCAGCCTCATACCCTCCTTTTCCAATTCTTCCTCGTCTATCACCACCATCTGTTTAACATATTCTGAGTGAAAAAGGACCTTTGTCACCTCTATTCCTTCAAAGTTTGTTGTGAATCCTATTTGCGTTATATCACCAGTTGTAATCTCGCACAAGCTAGGACATTTATCGAGATCTTGTATTAGATATGAGCGATTCAGGTGCTTTAGCTTCCTCTGATGTTTCCTCCCTATCGTTCTTCCCCATGGTTCCATAAATACTCATAAACTATCCCTTCTATTATACTTTTCTTCTCTCCTCCCATCTCCGGAAGCAGTAGCTGATATTAAGCATTCACTTTTCCCAGGTTGATTTAAGGTGGGCTCGTCCCTTTCATTTATGCCAGGCAACTCTCCCTTCACCCTACTTTTATCTTTTTTAATTCAACTGTTTCCTTTCTTCTCTAGTCTACAGATCTTTGGGGCAGAGTACTTCAAAAGAATACCTTTATCTCCCCTTGACCTATTACTCCAGATCTACTCAAGGTCTCACTCGCCCTTTTTTTGCTTACCTTTCCACTCTGTTATGTTTCATATAGGTACCCCAATATAGGCTCAGGTAGCAAACAAACCTTCCACCTATATTTCCCCTGTCAGTACACTACATATTGGTTCCCGGGACTGATCTTTTAACTAGTTACGGTATTGCTTACAGGACGTGGGGTTTTCCCTGAAAACTAGCCTCATTCATTATCCATGAAGATTCTTAGAAACTCAGCAAGACTACAATCTCCTGCATAATAACTATGTATAAGGGTAATTCCTTCCATCATCACAAGTCCGACTAGACACAGCAAGGTAGATCCCTTGAGGGTACCACTTTGGATATATAAACACCATCTCTTTGCTGAGGCAAGAAGAGGAGAAAAATGACTTTCATGCTGACACACTGACACAAGACGCTGTGGTTCCTGCACACAGACACTCCAGCTCGCAGTGGTCTGACATCCCTTGCGGGGTGTCTATCTCGAGACCAAGACGGGGTCCCACAGTCTCTCACTACAGGTAATGGGGTTGACTTTATCCTAGAGGGGTTTTTGGCTTTACACCTACATACCTGCTAGGTAAACTTAGATACATTTAGTTAGGGTTGCATTGTAGGAGTACGCCTTATTACTGTCATGTATTTTTCTATGTGCCTGTAGTCATTGCTTTAGCTGACTTCCATTACTGAATGGGAATTGGGCTCTGACAATGCTAGACAGCGCAGCAGAAGTAACAATAGCTCGCCAGAACCTGATGGAATTTCTGGTGACAGCAGAGATGAATGAACATATCATAGTGGAGACACCTGATGAGAGGGTAAGTGTCCCACATAAGTTACATGAAATAACACTCCTAAAGGGGACAAACAGAGAAAAATTAAAGGTCTTCTTTGGGAGAACCTGAGTTATGGATATGACCTCCTTTTAGCTGAGAAAGATTGGCTGCCTGAAATTGTTATGGATTGCCCAAAGGGAGAAACAGTAATGTTACTGGCTTTTTCCGACCTCGTTCCAATATACTTTAAGAAAACATACGCGCAGGAGTAGGCAAAAGCATTTGTTCCAGCATTATATCGCAACCATGTTGGGTGGGATCCTGAGTCTCCTCACCATGAAATCCCAGTAAAAACTACTCCACCTCCACAGAGACAGTACCCAATAAAACAAGAAGCGAGAAAACATGTCAGGGAGATCTTAGATCTACTTGAATATCAGGGTGTAATTGAAACTTTCACATCTTCTATGAATAATCCTTTGTTAACTGTAATGAAACCCGATAATTCATACCGTCTAGTTTTAGTCTACAGACATCTGAACACATGCACTGAAACATTTGCAGTACAGAATGCACATGGGGGCATATTATCAAGAAACGGCGTTAAAATCATTGCCGCTTTAACGGCAGGAAACTGCCCCAAAGCGGCGATAATGGGCTTGATAATATGGCCTTATTAATTCCCATAGAAGCCCATGTTCACACCAGAACATGGGTTTCTGTGGGAATTCATAAGGGCATATTATCAAGCCCATTATTCATGCTTTAGCTGCAGTTTCCTGCCGCTAAAGCGGGGATAATGTTAACGCCGTTATTGATAATATGCCCCACAGTGTTTTTGATGAATAATATTGTTTTTTCTGTTCTGGATTGGCCTAGTGACCGTCTTTTGTGTACTTGTAAATGGAAACTATCTCCAGAACGCTCTGCAGTATCAAATGTGAACTTGGTCCTGAAACCTCATACATCATCTCATTGTGAACAGAGACGTGTTCTCCATGAATATTACAGTGGTTCTACCTCCTGGTGGTATAGTTTGGGACACCGTTGCATATGATGTATTCGGTCCCACTGAACTTTTGAAAATACCTTACGTGTTCAGAATTTCTTTAAATTATTTCATTACGTCCAGTACATTTTTTGACGATTGGGATTTTGAAACTGTAAATGTTATGCTGTCTGATTTAGAACAATCCGCTGCATTTCCAAGCACTGAAATATTAGAGGACATATCTGATTTCGACACTATATACTGTTACCAACATTATGGTCTTCACTTTTTTACATAAATACAGTATCCCACATAATATTTGTACATACCACCAGTGGGAACATTGCCCAGCACCACTGAAAGCTAGTTCTCAAAACGTTTGCACAGAAATGTTCTTATTTTTCAGGGTTTAACACTTCTGACCCAACCTTATATTACAATAAGGTTGAAACTAGAACTGCACAGAAAAATATGCTAACAAACACCAAACAGATCTACTCTGCATCCTTTGTTTCCCAACTGTCTGAACACGGTTTCGACTTATGGAAGGACACTATAGACATAAAATCAGTCTAGGGTTCAAAGGAATGGCAAGTTCAGGGAACAGAAACACTATTTTGAGCGTGTCTCATTCCATAGCAGATCATATTTCTGAACAACACTATGCAACAGACCTCATGTCTTGGAATAGCCAAGAAAAAAAGACTTGACACCTCAGATTCCCTTACCATTACACTTTGAGGGGTGGCAAAACTCATGGTGGGGATACAGTAGATGACAGTATACATTATAATTCATCATACCCCAATTAGAAGGGACAGCTAGTTTGGCCTGCAGACACAAATAGATGTCGGGCAAGATTTAGAGGTACAACCGAAGGGTTTAGTATTCATAGGCTGGACCAACACTATATAGAATGAGAACATCTGGGGGTGGTGACAACATATACTGTTGGGAAGTTATGCCTCGATTGGCTAAAAACCTCAACACTGTCCCAGGTGAAACAACACTTATCCTTACTATCAGAAGACAACGGATCCAAGGGGCTTTTTATTAGGCCCCCGAAAGCCGCATCAGAAACGTTTCTTATACGCTGTTTATAATAAAATCTGGAAAATCTCTCAACAAGAAGCCACAGAGAGACTTTGTGAAATTGATAGAATTAACTTAGAAAAAATGTTAGCTGTAGTCGATAATGGTATGACTACATGAACATCCAAGATTTATTCACTGGGCAACATTGTATCTTCTGCTTTAGAAACACTAGAACAGGATTTGTCCATACTACTGCACGGACAGTCTCAGCTACGTTCTCTTATGTTGTTAAGCTGGATGCTACAATTATTGCGTTCCGGTTAAGTGCCCTGGTAATTTATTAACAGAATGTCCCAATTCTCTGTATGCAATCTAACTAAGAAGCAGATATCAATGGCACAAATGGAAGCAAAACATACAATGTTAAATATGTGACTAAGCATGGGCGGATTTTGCGAATTGGCAATCCGCGAACTTGCGTATTTACGGATTCGCAATCCGCAAAATCCGCGAACTCTCGCGAATTTGCGGATTTTTTTTTTGTGTTCGCAAGGGTTTCTGCCAGTTCGCGAGGGTTGTGTACCAGTTCGCAATTGCGAACTTACTTGTCGGCTCGCAACGGCCGCGACTATGTTGTTTCTACGTCTGGTTCATCATCACAGGTTCACAGCACCCTCTGTTTCACCACTGCCACCCTCTGGTACACCCATGCCACCCTCTGGTACATCACTGCCACCCTCTGGTTGGTTTATCACTGTAGATTATGGGGGTGAAAAAAAGCAAGCACACCTGCCCTGCTTCAACTGACATGAATTAATTTGGGGTTGATTAATGTGTCACTGAATTTAAACTTCCAGTCTGGCTGGCACCTGCTTCCTTATCTGTAATTTGCTTTCTGTTGCAGTGCAATTTTTTTTCACAGGACCTTTGTGGCCTACTTGTAGCTATTCTCTGAGCCTGCTGTGAGGGTCAGAGCAGGGTCATAGAATAGTTGCAAGTAGGCAACTGAACTCTGAAGGGGCCCCTCAGGAAGCACTACAGGGAATGGTTACTAATGATAAGATTGCACTTTTGCACCTGCTGAGTGCTTTCAGTTTTGTCTGTAATTGCTTTCTGTTGCAGTGTAATTTTTTTAACAGGACCTTTGTTGTATGCTTGTAGCTATTCTCTGACCCTGCTGTGAGGGTCAGAGCAGGGTCATAGAATAGTTGCAAGTAGGCAAATGAACTCTGAAGGGGCCCCTCAGGAAGCACTACAGGGAATGGTTACTAATGATAAGATTGAACTTTTGCACCTGCTGAGTGCTTTCAGTTTTGCAAAAATCCAAATATCCAGCAGCATCCACAAAAAGTAATCCTTCCAGGTCAAGATCCAAATCAAAGTGACCAGCACATGAAGAAAGCACTGGGAGGAGCCTGCGGGACAGGAACAGGAAGTTGGAGACTGTGGGGCACTTCCTTCCTCCCACCCCCCCCCCCAAAATGGACTCCTTGCAAAGAAAAAGTGCAGGCAAATGTCAACCTGAGGAGTTATTCTGATAAAAATCCTAATTTTCAAGGTTGATGCTGCCTGCTGGTGGATTTCTTGTGCGAAATTGCAAATTTTGCAATCTCGCAATTGCGAGATTGTCGCTGCCCGCCGCATCTACGTGTTCGCAAGTGTTTACTCCCGCAAAATTGTATACTATTCTAGTTTGCAAGTGCGACCAAGCAAAAAATCCGCTTCGCACAATTTTACGAATTTTCGGCAAGTTCGCGAGAGTTCGCGGATTGCGAATTTGCCGAAAATCCGCAAAATCTGCGAGTGGAACGGATTTTAAACCCATGCTTATATGTGACTACTCACTGCCTTCACTCCAATATCATTTTATGTCCTCTTTCAGTGTTTTCTGCCTGCAGTGTTTTCTACATTAGAAACATCACCTCTACTAATAATTAGGCAGAGGTTTCAGTCATATCTAGGGCCATGGAGGTCTGTGAGGTATTACCGGGATAGGGTACTGCAGAGGGATAACCCTTCCCACCTCTTCTAATGAGTCATTTTCCCTGCTCCCTGTTCCCTCCCATTGCCCAATCACTGCTTGCTGCATTACCTCGCTGTCCTCCGTGATGCTACTAATCTGAAAAGGAGAAAGACAGGATGATGACGATAACCTTAATTCAAGCAGAAACATCCTTCTAAAATTGTTATCCCCTCCATTCCCCAAAGCTTGTACCAAGTCTGGTACTGTTTCAACAACAATAGAGTCACTCGATATCTTCTTCTCGCATTTTTTCCAGTCGCTGTCTTGAAGACTTATTTTATTTTGCATCCACTTTCTTGTACAAACCCTATATGTGATGGGCAGCAGTAGCTAATGTCCTAGCTGGTTAGACAAAGCTCCCAAATTCACTTCAGCCCTTATGAGACTTGGGAATTAGAGATTGGAAGATCAGTGCATGATAATGATTGAGCCAGAGCACTTGAATGACCATACATTGTCTTGCATATTGCCGGATTTAAATGAATGCAGTTTAAAAGTTTGCACAGAGTTCACCTCTCCCCCTTAACAATTATCAAAATATTATCTAGCACCGATGCCTCTTGCGCACACTTTCGTGCTCCATCTGCAGATTTCTGCCATATCTTATGGGGATGCCCATCCTGACATCATATTGTTCGGAAGTGCTTCTGTCTGTCTGTATCTATATATATATTCACTGAAAAAACCATAGGTTATAGACCATATATAGTTAGGAATTAGCATTTAAAAAACCTTATTTTACTCACACAAAACCATTGAAATTCCATATATAGTTAGTTGCACTAACTATATATCGCGCACCCGCAATCCACTGCTGATCATGTCACATATTACATCATTCATGACATGGTCAGTGACATCACTGATGACATCACTGATGACAACATCCAGTGATTATGTGTTTCTGTAAAGTTTAAATATGTTTTACATATTGAAGAATGAGTGGATGTATAAGTGTCTGAATAAAGGTTTTAGTAGGTGCGTGATTGACTGTATGAGTGAGTGATTAAATGCGTCTTACTGAATGCACGGGTTAGTGACTAAACTGTCTAAAAGTGTGCATCAGTATGTCTGTTGTTGTGCAAGCTGCTGCACGTGTTAATCAGTAGCTATATAAGTAGCTATATGGGTTATTGATTGGTTGCACAAGTATTTGTATGGGAGACTGAGTGTGTGTATGGCTGGCTGGGAGGTGTGTGACTCTGTGCAGATCAATGTGTACTTGTATCAGTGATTCTATAAGAGAGTAACTATGTGTTAGTATATGTTTCAAAAATGTAAGGTGTTCTGTGTTTAACTGTATAGATGAGAAAATGGAAGTGTGATTGATTCTTTTCAGGACTGACTAGGTGTGTGAGTAACTCCATGGATGAGTGGCAGAGTGTGAGTGTCTGTATAGGTGTATGAGTGCATATGATAGTGTTGTAAAGATGAGTGATTGTATGTATGAATGATTGTATGAGTGAATGTGTGTGTAGACATAGGAATCAGTGAGTGCGTATGTAGTAACTAGTATTGGTGTGTCAATGGTTTCAAAAATGATACTCTCTATTTAACACTGGGTGTAACGGAGGTTATATTAGAGTGTGAGGAGATGCATTGTATTATCACATGAATGATATCATCAGTGATGTGATCATTGATGTCAAGTGAGATGTCATCAGTGATGTCATTTGAGATGTCATCAGTGATGTCATCAGTGATGTCACTGACCATGTCATGAATGATGTAATATGTGACATGATCAGCAGTGGATTGCGGGTGCGCGATATATAGTTAGTGCAACTAACTATATATGGAATTTCAATGGTTTTGTGTGAGTAAAATAAGGTTTTTTAAATGCTAATTCCTAACTATATATGGTCTATAACCTATGGTTTTTTCAGTGAATTTTCAAGGTTTTGTAAATGCTAATTCCTAACTATATATGGTCTATAACCTATGGTTTTTTCAGTGAATTTCATTGGTTTTTTAACAGCTAATATCTGTAGCTGTAAAATGTATTCTTCTTTAAATCCAAAAATATATTTTATATGTTTATTAATAACTTTTTTTTTAAATATTTTTTTTTCTTCGTTCCCGCTTCGCGAATCGGGAAGCTTCCCGTTAGCTGACCTTGATGCCGCGAAATAGACCGCGAGCCGGTAAACGTTTCTTTACCGCAACTGCCGCGTTAGAAAACAACATCGTGACGCCTCCCGTCCGCATGACGTTTCGCGTTGTCGCGTGATACGTCATATGACGTGCTACGTTAGCGAACTCGTACGCTTACCGAGTCGCAAAGCACAGGTTTCTGGAAGCAAACCGGGAGGCCCTGCAAAGCGCGTAACATACACACAGCAGGTCATGTGACTTGGTAATAACACTTTTCATTGGTTCATTTCACTTTCGGTTTCCTAATGATGTAAGACTAGGTCATATGATCTAAAATGAACACTTTTCATTGGTTGAGAACTATTTTTTTTCCCAAATGGTGAAAATCCCTCCTTCTTTCCTCACTCTGACTTTCATCATTGTGAGAGAAAGACCCTTTGTTACCAGTGAGCAATGGCTTCTTTACTAGCTTCAGCTGGTGATTCCCCACCACCTCCACCACATCCAAGGAAGAGTGGACCACCTGCTAAAGTTATAATTCAGCAAGAAGAGGAAGAAGAGGAACAGGACGACCTAGATAATCTCCCTATTATGGCCAGAAGATCTGTTGTACCGGAAGTAACGGGACCAGAGGGCAGGGAGATGGTGCCAAATATACAAACGAGATTTTGTGAAGTAAAACAAGTCTGCGTACATTGCAGTGGATTCATTTGCTACGCAGAAAGTAGCATCACTCTGATCAACAGAGCTATTGACAATCATGCTCATGTTTGTCCGACACTCCCCAAACAATAAATTCTTTTTTTTTGTTTTCTTGCTCCTGTTGAGCCCTTTACAATGAATCGTTTTCGTTGCCCCCTCCGAAAAAAAAACAAAAAAAATATAAAACTGTTCAGAAAAATTCAAAAAAAGTAAAAAAATGTTCAGAAAAATAATAAAAAAAATATAAAACAACAAAAACAATTTAAAAAAAGTTCTTTTCAGAACTACCTCCACGTTATTAAAAAATTGGTACAATATTTGCAACTGTGCCAACCTCTATTTCTCTTAGTTCGCTTCCCAGTTTTTAAAAAAAGAACAGTAAGTATAAGGGAAGGAAACAGACACTTATGTTAAAAGAAAGACAGCTATAAGGGAGTAAACTAGAGATACTATTACCCATAATCCACTGCTGATGATGTCACATATTACATCATTCATGATATGCTCAGTGACATCATCAGCAGAGGATTGCGGGTAACAGTATCCCTAGTTTATTCCCTATAGCTGTGTTTCTTTTAACATAACTGTCTGTTTCCTTCCCTTATACTTACTGTTCTTTTTAAAAAAAAATTTTTAGATCAGTCAGAAACAGTGAAAGTAATGAAATATAAAAGACTACGTAGAATATGAGCACTGTATGCAACAACTTTGACACTTACAGAAGCCTCACCTTCTCCATGCCTCCTACACAGTTCTACATGTACATCATAAATGCAAACAGAACAGAATTAATTATACATGTTAAATGGTTTATTTTTGCTGTTCTCAGAATGTATCAAATTTCACTAAAACAGTGACTTGAAGGTATTCATCATATAACAGCGGGGAAAAAAAACCACAATCAAAATGATTGTGTTTAAAAAACCCATACAACATTAGAAATCAGAATTCAGAACTCCTTAAAGTTAACTTACTTTCCATGACGGCCAAGGATGTCCTATGAACAGCTTACACTCTGTTGTGCTGTTATTACTTTCAACCCGCCACTTTCTGAAAGAAAACCTCCATCGTTTTCAAAAACATGTTACATACAATAAATGACTTCTTGCTCTCTACCACAAGATTTCACAAGGCCAAATCTTGTCAGAGCCATGTATAACTCTTGGATTTCTTGTTAGCCAATCCCGTCTTTTCGCATTTCCACAACTTTCAGAATTAAAATGTTGAAGATCATTTACACAATCCTGGACTAGTAATATCTTCCCCTTCTTGCTCAATCATGTTCTACATTTCCTATCACACTGATACTGCTTACTATGAAGCAGACTTATACTACCTTTATGACTAGTACAATTATTTAATTCTCTACATCACTTTTAATCACAAAGCAATGTAAAACAGTAGACAGCATTGCAGACTTACATTCCCTCTACTCCATGTTTTGATTCGCTGCTTCAATTAGCTTATAAAAAGAAATAGTTTTTCTGAACTCATTCAAAGTGCACATATTTCTCAATAACGTCCAGTGTTATGGTAAAAAGTTATGTCTCTGTACTACACTTATCTTCAAGGCCAAATAGTGTAGGAGCCATGAGAACTTCTTGAAATTCCTCAGAGCACATCCCGAGATTCTTTCCCTAAAATTTTGGTTTTAAAAACACCAGGTAAGAGTTTTTAAGGTCATATGGCAATTTTTTTTTGAAAATTAAAACAGAATCATTGCAGAATGACCAGCCATTTCTACACTTTAAATAAGCTGTATAATGTCCTGATGTTATTGAAGAACCATCATGATATATAATTGCTACAGTTACAAAAGTCCTTCCTGATATTGACAACTGTGAAGCCACAAAATTTTTAATTAAAGTTGTCAATTTTGTTCCATCAGGCCTACATCGTTGGAACATTAAAATGACATACTGGCCATATGTTCGTATAAATAATGTGGACATCATTTCAGATTTACATTGCCTACACTCCATATTGTGATCAGCTGCTTTTACTAGCTTATTAAAAGAGACTGATTTACTGTCTGGCAAAGTTAAATATATAAATCTTTCTGAGTCTACACTAGTACTACTTGATACCCTACAGTTCTCGCAGTCATGCTGCCATTGATAAGAAAGCCCAAACAGATGATCTACATCTACACCTTCAGCATACAATACATCAAGCATATACATTAAAAACTCCTGACAATCTTGCTGACTATTTTGAGAGAATTGTGTTTGGCCTGAACATCTGTCTAACAGATTTCGAATTTCAGACACACTTTCTATGTTTGTTCTATCAGTGCTACATTTCTCTAACACAGAATTTAACAAACTGCAAAATCTTTGATCAGAATTGACCACAATCTCTTCTTTTACATTTTGTAGAGAAAACAAAACATTAATCACTACATTAGCATAGCAGTTGACACTAGAACTGTTTTCAAATTGAAAACCAACAACATCTTCAACAGAATCCTTTTTGTTTCTGCTTATAATTTCAGGTTCATCGACTTTTCGTCTTTTTGCTACAACCTCCCCAGTATTGGTCACATTTCTTCGTTTCCGGCCTACCACACGTTTCTCAAACAAAGGATACTGAGGCAAATGTGGCGCATACTCTCTTCTCAACCTATTGTATTCCTTAACACAATCTAGATCCGCACAAATGTTTGTGACATCACACTCAATCAAGTACAATCCCGATAAAGTCCTAACTCGTGACAATGCCACATATGCCATACCCTCCTTGAACACAGAACTGCCAATATTCACCAATGCACAGTCTACACTTAAACCTTGCGATTTATGGATTGTCACCGCATATGCCAAGCAAACAGGAAACTGCTTACGACGAACATATAAGTCTTTTACAAGCAAAAATCTAGCAGAACAACGAGCAATTAGCTGTACTTCCTCAATGCCATCAAATTTAATTTTTAAAAATTCAATTCCATCTCTATTTCTGTATTTCACAAAATCAACAACATTACCCATTGATCCATTTACCAGACCTCTTTCAACATGTAAATTCCTTCTTAAAATTATACGGCAGTTCAAGCACACATTCAGAGTCTTTTCAAAACCCGCAGTTTTAGATATACTCTTCTCTAATGAATCCAATTTTGTTTTCAGATTCTCAGACAAAATAATTGTTGATCCCATATGCTCTACTCTGTCAATAGCTTCCAATTTCACAATCTCTTGCTTTTCTAAATGCAACATTTTGTTGTTGAATTTGGCACATTCTGCAAGAGTTGGCATCAAACATATTCCAGATTTTTTCTCAGTAACTTTCTGAAAAATATTCTCAGGCACAACATCTTCGTCTGGATATAAATTTGTCAGTAATCGTGCATGTAAAGCTTCTTTCCCATGCTCGGTCACTTTTCCAATTCTAACATCTTGTAGAATAGTCTTGTAAACTTCATCCTTTGCCTGACGCATATTTTCATGCAGTTCAGCATAATTGAAGTTTAACCATATATTGACGTTGCCAATACTCCCTAAGCACTTCCTGGTATCTTCATGCGTGAGCATTTTGAACACAGGTTGCCCTTTCACTGGTGTCAGCTGCAGAAGATCTCCGAAAACAATGATGTGTTTGCCACCAAATAACACATCATACTCTGTTTTGAGAACTTCTTGCATTCTCAAATGCACAAAGGCAAGCATGACATTGGAAACCATGCTTACTTCGTCAATGATAAGAAGTTTCATTTTCCTCAAGACTCTTGAAACTTCAAAACAAGCATCTCCAGATAGCTTGTGATATTCTAATTTGTTGTCATGCTCCACTGGCAGCATCAGTAAACGATGTAAAGTAATCCCTTTAATGTTATGTGCTGCCAGTCCAGTTGGAGCGGTGACAACACAAGACAGCGATGACTCTGTCCTTTACTGCAAATAACATGAAATTGCTTTAATAAGGAAACTTTTTCCAGTTCCCGCTTCTCCACTCACGTACAGTCGGACAGGCTTCAACGACGTACATGAGCACTCTTACTTGTCATGACTTAATCCATGATCAATTTGCATGGTAAGTTCGTCATATATTTTCCTCTGCTCAACGTTGAGTTGTCTTTCCAACTCTTCTAAGTTAACCGCATCCTCCTGAGCATGTGCCATGGCTCTTTCCACTTCATTCATAGCAGTGGCAGCTTCATTTTCGATAAGAGGTCCTCCTAGTGGATCCTGACTCAATGAAGCAGAACTCTGACTGTCCTGAGAACTGTCTCTGGCAATCTCGGCTGCAATCGTTGCTTCCTGCTCAATTTCCACATTCAACATTTCTACATATTTGGGAAAAGCAGGACATTCTATGGTCTCCTTGGCAGCATTGAATTAGTCTTCGTAACAAAGGAAATCTCCAAGCAGTCCCTTTTCTGCACGCCAAGGCTTAAAAAGTTGCAAAAGTGCTAAATAGAAAAACTCCTTTTTTTCAGGAGATTCGCCACTCAATTTTCGATGGTTTATCAAGTGGCATTTTCTTTGCTTGACCAGACATCCCTCACTTCCTATTACAGCATACACTCCTTTCTCAGTATCTTCTTTGATGTTCCTCTTGAATATGTAATTTTGCAGAACCTCATACAGACAAACATTCTCGAGGTGACTGCTTCGATTTGGATAATATGTATCCAACATGTTGCTCTTCAAAATGTCGGTACTGTTTGGCTCCTTTTCCGCCAAATACTCAATTTCCCGCACAGGTTTCAGAACTCGATTACGCGTTGCAGCAAGACCAACACTCGCCCAAACGATACTCCTGGACTTGGCATAGAGACTTGCTGAAGACAACCGGTCAGAACATTCGTAAGCTCCGATTTCTCGATGCGACAACATCTTCAGACTGAAACTGTACAACTTCTTGCTGAGGCTCTTTTCATGGGAAATGTCCTCCCACATATCCTTCAATTCTGTCTTCTCTTTTTTGGTGATGTAAGATGTCACATACCGAGCCACAGCCATACAGTTATCAGCCACAAACTGTATATCCATGTTAGCATTCCACATGGACAAAATCACCGGGTTGTAGTCGTTAATGTACTTAGACTCTTCGTTCCTCTTCAAATTGTATGTGTTTTTAGGTGATTTCTTCATCACATTATGTCGCAGCGAAGACATCAAACTGTTCACTCTTCCTTTAGAAATCACCGATCGTGGAAAGCCGAAACGACATTTGTTGTAGAACTTGTCTTTGTTCCGGAATTTACGACGACAGTACTTTCCACATCGATGGCTTTGGAAACGTAGAACTTTTTCTCTTAGGCTTTTTTTCTCCTTTGCGTTTGGAACAGCACACGTAGAATACTGTTCTATGAAACTCATCACTGAGTCGTCTGCATCCGTTCCAAATTTAGGTGCATCCTTGATCCACAGCAACATATGTATATGAGGAGCACCTCTTGCTTGGTACTCCTTCCTCCAGAAGAAATCCAACACCTCTCCAAGAGGTGGATTCTTCTTATTCATGATGAAAGACATCATACCTTCAAATCTATGATTGAAGTACCTACATACATTGACTGGATCCAAAGAGCACAGTTCTCCGGGTGTCTTGAATTCGATGTTTTCTACGTTAGCATTTGCCTCTCGTAGAAATTCAAGTAAGTCTTCCCAGCCATACTCAGCACAGCTCAAAGTGAGGAACCATGTGGGAGTTCCTAAGTTCCTCAGCATACATTTTAAATCACCATGACGACGGTACCAGTACTCATTAGTACCACGCTGACACGCCATGAGATTAATCAGGTGAGAATCCAAAATACTGTCTTGGACATTGACTTTATCCATAAAGTCACTTGCCGAGATGTTTTGCATGTGGATACCACTTTTCAAGATGTGGTTCACTGCATATGACAGTCCAGACAGATCGCTTTCAAACAGGAGATGAAACAAATAAGGAATGCATTGTCGAAACCTAGGATCTCCTGCATACAATCGCAAAGTCCGGTATTCAGAAGCAGGAATTTGATGAGGTCGCTCATCATATCTTCCTCCCTGACCTGTTGGAAAAAGCTGTGGGAAACACCGAGCTTCCAAACTTTCCTCCCAAACACTAATGGGACTCCCTTTCGCTTGTTTCATTTGAAACAACTCAATAGCATTCCCCATGACTTCCTTGGAATGCAAAGGATGAACACTATAATGTTCATATATTTCTTCACTAGTACAGGGTTCTACTTTCTCAATTTGACCAGCACACAAATCGCTATCCTCTTCCTCACTTACTTCCTCTTCTGCAACATATACATTTTTATAGTATTTATTATATTTTTTCAAATACAATGTTGCCCTTTTGACTTTCCTAACATCTACTAAATCTTGCCATATTTTCTTATTCTTTGTCGGAACCCCATTAACTAAGATAACAAGAGGTTCCTCTTCCACTTTTTCTACTCCAATTGTGTTAATGTTTTTCTTCAAATCTAGAGGCAAATAAACAACTCTTCCCTTTAATCCTCTCTGTAAATCTAATGGAGGCAATTTCCCTGTCTTTGGCTCCATTCTTACAATAGCCTGAAAGGGATGGATACTTTGAATCAAAATAGATTCATAAGTATTTAAATCCTTCAATTCAGAAGGAATCTCAACCAATTCCAGATTATTATGAACTGCTCTAGCAGGCATCTGGTTTTGATTTAATTTGTTACAACAATAAGTACACACACGTTGATCCAATCCCAAATCAAAACAATTTTCTACCATCAAGTATGTTGTAAAATCCTTCCATTCACTATTATTTTCCCTTTCACTTTTTCCATATAAATCCACTAACTTAGTCTGATTCTTATAATAAGTGCGTCGACAACACACACAAGTGAAATTTGGCCTCTCACTTGATTTCACCTCAAACGTCGCAATTTCCCTCTGGAAATTATCTGTACTGGAAACCTGTACACTATCTTCCACATTACTCTCTTCTTCTTGGTCAATTTCAACATTCTCCTCTTTACTTCCAAAGTAACAAAACTCAATTTCTTCACATATATTCTTCACATCTATTTCAGAACCATGCAAAAGAGCAGCGCATAATTGTTTAAGCATAATTGCTGGACTCTTAGCATAATACAACATTCTAACTAATTTCCTCACTTTATTATGATGCACTGCTAGCATCCTGAAATGATGAAAAACACTCTGGCATACTCTCCTGGAAAGACAAGCCAGTGAATGACCATGCAAACCTATCACTTCTCTCACTCTGCAAGGATCTAATTCTTGCAACAACTTCATTTTCTGCTTCAAACTTTTCTTACTAAATGACCGTATAAAATCACAAAGCAAATTGATGGAATCCTGTCGTACACTGCAAATACTACTACACTTCCAGGTGTACACAGGACCCTTAGGACGTCTCCCTAAAACCTCATTACCTAACACCTCTTCTATCTCTGTTCTCACAAGTTTTTCTTTTTCAACTGGACAACCATCTTTCACTTCATAAGCTCGACCACTGGTGTCAACTGCATGCACCAAATCATTATCCTGGAAATAACTCTCCTCATTAAAAAATGCCTCAGAGCTTGAACTATGCATCCATTCTCCAGAAAAAACTTCACAAAAATTACTACGATTAACTATTCTCTTCCATCTACTATTTCTTTTGAAATCATAAATTACCTTGTTTAGCTTCCTAATTCTATTGATTGTCAAAATAAATAACTTACGTTTAATTTCAAATGCCTGATCAATAACTTTCTCAACAATTTTTTTTCTCTTATAAAAAACCACTTTCTGCTGACCTTTCTTAATATTTTTTAACAAATTCCCAATTATCCTGTTGCGGAACATTCGTTTACGAATATCCCTAAACTGTTGTTTCCTTCTACTTTCATGCATAGAGTTATCTCTTACTCTAGCAGTAACATTTCTCATTGGCCTTTCCTTACCATTTGAATTGTTTGTCCTTTTCTGGACTGAAACATTTTCTGTAGTAATATTTTTTTTACTACACATATTTCTTAAGACTGTTTTTCGACTCTTACCCGGTGCTTTCTTGGTGACTTGACAAATCTTTTTGTTAGAGGACTGCTGCATTATTCCATGGTCCTGCTGTCTTTGACGTTTTGCAGCCTTTCTTACTCTTTCTTTGCTAGGCATCCTAAAATCTTGAAATAATCTGCAGTTGAATCTGTGGTGAAATATAATAAAAAATGTTATTAACCACTATTACCCAACAGTAAATTAATAACAGTCATCAAAAACTTAACACACTACTTAAGTATATAATATACTGAAGCCTATCTCCAATTTTTCACTGAACAGGACTCATCTCTTCTTAACCTTGGATAAACCTCACCTACTCTGTGTCCCCTGCACATAATTAAATGTAAAGGGGCAGATTTATATTAACTAGCACATCCCCAGGGATGCACCAGTTAACGTGCACCGCTGCTCTGCCACCCACGGTGTGCCGCATTTACAATCAGATAGGACAAAGCTACATCAAAACCCTGCGCCTGCTTGAAGCAGGCATAGATCTTGACGCAGGTAGGCTGAAAGCTAAAGCAACAACTAAGTGTTGTGTGCAGAAGTTACAAAAAAGGAAAAATGGCGTTTAAACCAGTAATGAGACCATGCTAACGTAATACAGAGTAAAAATATCCAGGATCTACATCAGTTTGGGGTTCACGAACCTGGCAGGTACAAGGCACTGAGGCTTTCCACCGTGCATGTCTCATCCCAAAACATATGTGGTTTGTGAATGAAACAATTTCCCAGACCAAATGCTTTGGATTGGCTACTTCTAAAAAATTAAACACCCCTACTATCCCGGAGTTAGAGGAATATGATGGTTGGAGTAATTTTACTCGTTGTCTATTAAAGATTTACAGGCCCTACTCCGTAACTCTTCCTTTAACATTTCCAGTATAAATCCAAAAGGTTGACTGCTTTGGCAAAGTGCCTTATCCACGGTTTAATAACGCTGCCTTTTGCTTTATATAAGTTTTCAAATTGTATGAAATATATACCAATAGGTCGTTATTAACCTTTAGGTAGTGGTTTTCTTCATGAAGTCTGGTCGCTTCCATACACATACAGATTTTCAAAGATGATCAAGAACTTTATCTGAATGGAGAGGAATGCACTGAGACGCCAGATCATTCACTAATGTGTAGGCACATACAGTTACACGGTTCATGCAACAAACACCGACCAAATATGGCTTGCGTGTTGCAAGGCACACCAGTTCCTGCTATCATCCCCACGTTCAAGTTCTTGGAAAATGGTAGTTATTTGATGCTCAATAATGAAGATTGTTCTGGGTTAATTAAAAGTATTCATTTTATCGTAACAGTAAATGAACGGGTTATTTGCTGCAGAAATGTTCTATTTCCTCCCACACATGAACATAGGGAGTTTTCAATCTGGCCACAAATACCAACCTTGGGAGCACATTTCAACGGCATGGCAAGAATAAGAGCTCTTTTGTCTCAGAGAGAGGTGGCCTTGAGTTCGGCCCGTAAAACTTTCGTGCTTCACATAGCGAACACCCGTACAGAGGTGCAGACCCTTTTAAATACAGATTCGACTTTGCATTTCAGCAAGATTACCCATTCATTTCCATGCAGCAGGAGGCCCATAGGAATGAAGGTGCAATTTGCGATTAGCAATTACCTCATCGCAAATTACGAATTTTTCCGACGGTGCAGGGGTGTCTCAAGAACACCCTGCTGCACCCCTGAAAAAGAAATTTGGGGTCATATGGCGCACATAAATTTTGAAAACATTCCTTTACCTCAAAAACGATTTTCAACTCATAATTTGAAAACACTGCACATGGGGAAATGACTTAAAATGTCCTTAAGACACATAAAAGCATTTTTTGATTGCCTTTGCAGCATGTTTCAGTCACCTTTAACATGCCTATGTAACGGAAACATTCAAAATCTAAATTTGCCATGCACAGGTGGGAGCATATTTACAAGCAATTTGCTCCACAGACAAACTTCTTACATTGAAATGGGAAAAATAACATCAGAGACTCTCAATTACCTTATAAAGAAGCAGACACCATTATGTCCTTCTCATCAATATTAAAACCATTGCTTTTTCTCAAAACGATTTACAAGTCATAATTTGAAAACACTCCACAACTCCTATGCACATAAAAGCCCTGTCAGTACTAATACTTCACATTTTCTCCAATTACAATTTCTCAAAGAAACAAAATCTATTTGTGAAACACTTGAGACAAAGCAACATTTGAAAAACACAACTTTCTTCATAATTTTCTCCTTAAAGCACACTATTTTCTATCTAAATTAAAGAAATTTTTTCTCACCTTAGCAAATACTTTGAGTTTCAAAACAGTCTCAGAAACACACCAATTTGTCTTCAGCAGAGCAAAAGGTATGCACTCCAGAGTCTGCAGCTATCAAAAGCACAGAAATGCTGTAATTCCTCACACAGATCTCTCATGTCACCCAATCAAAACTCTTCCCTCACTTTTTTTCAAAGCAAAACCCTTCCCCCCTCTGCCCCCTCTCTGCTTTTTCTGCATAGCAACCACCTCTTGCAAGACCTCTCACACAACAATGTTGCAATTGAACTCTGAACTCTCAGTGCACCTGCATATCCAATGCAATCTATCATTTAATGATTTTTTCTTCGCCACTCAAAATACATCTTTCAACAAACTCATCCATGCACACTAACTTTCTGTTTTCAGCAATCAAAATCCACCAATCACTCTTACTGCTTCATTAACACAGAAACTCCTCAGTTTTTTTCATTTTACACTCTCATTTTTTCAACTGCCATTTCATTGCCACACTTCATCTGACTGCAGGAGAACCTTCTCTCGCCATGTTTTCTGTCTGGATTGTTGGACATAGCTACATCTATTGGGCTCAAAGGTACGCTGAAAACAGGAATTTGCCTAACCTCAATTTACAAGATGTGGAAATTAAGTGGTTTGGCCACAGAGGATTAAAATGTCACCAATTGATACCATTGGTGAAAACCTTTATGCATTTGCCAAAACCTGACCTGTTAATTGTGCACTGTGGAGGTAATGATTTGGGCACTTTGACTGGGGTAGGTCTGGAAATGCTTTTAAAGGACACCTTTGAGCAATTGATGGCACTTTTTCCTCAGACTGCCTTGGTATATTCAAATATATGCCAAAGACAGAAATGGAGGTGGTCGAACCAATTTTGTCCACAAATTGAGAAATCGAGGAAGCATGTAAACAAATCTGTTTCAGCTTACATGAGAGACCATGGAATGGGCTCCCTGTACAACAATAACTTGCGTTACTACATGCAAGATATCTACAGAGCAGATGGAGTTCACTTCTCAGATGAGGGCAACAGAGTTTTCACTCTGAATTTAAGACTGTGCATTGGTACCTACTTATAAGTACCTAAATGTACCATAAACCCAAAAGCTCTTCTCAGAGCTACCCTACATCTGATCACTCACAATTATTATTTTACTCTAACTTTTTTCACTAATTTTCAAGAAAGTACGCTCCCCAGACCGCTTCCCGGTTCGCGAACCGGGCGCACTCCACGCAAAAAAACTAAAAAAACGGTATATTTTTTTTTTGCCCTGCGAGACCCTTTCAAAGCCTCTACATCAAACCTAGGGGGTCAGGGAGGATCTACTATGCCCCCTTATGGTCATTTGCCCCTTCGCTTTGGCCTCCTCTTGTCTCTCGATCCTACCGAGAGACAAGATGGCGGCCGCTACGGACTGTTTGGAATGTTTACAGACGCCGAAAAACCAATCAGCTTCGCAAACCTCCGTAACGCGAAAAGTACGCGAAGCGGAGCGCTGTTACAGATATATATCTTTTTTTGAACGTTAATTTCTCAAAATCCACTAGAGCACATATATTGAGACCTAGCAAAGGCACATCGGGCTACCAGTCCCTACAATTTTGCCAAGTTTCGTGCAAATCCATTCAGCCGTTCGATTATTATTATTTTTATTTTTTTTGCCCCGCGGGGCCCTTTTAAAACCTCCACATCAAACGTAGGGGGTCACCGAGGATCTACTATTCCCCCTTATGGTCATTTGCCCCTTCGCTTTGGCCTCCTCTTGTCTCTCGATCCTACCGAGAGACAAGATGGCGGCCGCTACGGACTGTTTGGAATGTTGACAGACGCCGGAGAACCAATCAGCTTCGCAAACCTCCGTAACGCGAAAAGTACGCGAAGCGGAGCGCTGTTACAGATATATATCTTTTTTTGAACGTTAATTTCTCAAAATCCACTAGAGCACATATATTGAGACCTAGCAAAGGCACATCGGGCTACCAGTCCCTAATATTTTGCCAAGTTTCGTGCAAATCCATTCAGCCGTTCGATTATTATTATTATTTTTTTTTTTGGCCCGCGGGGCCCTTTTAAAACCTCCACATCAAACGTAGGGGGTCACCGAGGATCTACTATTCCCCCTTATGGTCATTTGCCCCTTCGCTTTGGCCTCCTCTTGTCTCTCGATCCTACCGAGAGACAAGATGGCGGCCGCTACGGACTGTTTGGAATGTTGACAGACGCCGGAGAACCAATCAGCTTCGCTTCACAAAGCTCCGTTGCGCGAAAAGTACGCGTCCTGGGCCGCTGCCAGGTCCGCTGTTACAGATATATATCTTTTTTTAAACGTTAATTTCTCAAAATCCACTGGAGCACATATATTGAGACCTACAAAAGGCACATCGGGCTACCAGTCCCTACAATTTTGCCAAGTTTCGTGCAAATCCATTCAGCCGTTCGGGCTAAAAGTGAGGCCAACCGCCCTATGGAAATTAACATGGGAAAAACGCGTTTTGGGACCCCCTTTTTTCTCGGCCCCCCCTTGACGAACCCCCCCAAAATTTTCAGGGGCTGCTCAGAAAAAAAATGTGCCATTTTCCTGAAAATTTCAGCCAATTCCGTCCAAAAACGCCAAAGTTATTAGACATAGAATTTTCAAAAAACCCATAGAGAAAAAATCCTAACTATATATACCTACTGGCGACCGCCAGTAGGTAATATATATATATATATATATATACTTTAAATCTTAATATTAATATTAATATATTAAATATTATATATTTTAATTATATATTATAAATTATATATATATATATATATATATATATATATATATCACTTCTTTCTTATATATATATATATATATTCACAGAAAAAACCATAGGTTATAGACCATATATAGTTAGGAATTAGCATTTACAAAACCTTGAAAATTCACTGAAAAAACCATAGGTTATAGACCATATATAGTTAGGAAATAGCATTTAGAAAACCTTATTTTACTCACACAAAACCATTGAAATTCCATATATAGTTAGTTGCACTAACTATATATCGCGCACCTGCAATCCACTGCTGATGATGTCACATATTACATCATTCATGACATGGTCAGTGACATCACTGATGACATCACTGATGACATCTCAAATGACATCACTGATGACATCACTGATGACATCTCATTTGACATTACTGATCACATCACTGATGACATCATTCATGTGATGATACAATGAACCTCTTCAGACTCTAATATAACCTTAGATACACTCAGTGTAAACAGACACTCACAGACTGTCACTCATCCATGGAGTTACTCACACACCTAGTCAGTCTTGCAAAGAATCAATCACACCTCGATTTCCTCAACTATATAGTTATACACACCTTACTTATTGGAACATATAATAACACATATTTACTCTGTTATACAATCCCTGATACAAGTTCACAATAATCCATACAGCCACTCACACATTCACTGGCTCTTATGCACAGTTATTTATATATGTCAACTATCACATGTACTGTGTTTTACATATGTACTTACTTTGACATGTAGCACTGAGATATCCATTCACTCACCAATACACTCATGCACACAGTCAACCGCCCATACAGATGTTTCCACATGCACTTTTGAACCCATACATCTAGTGAATCAACTGCTCACACATCTATGCACAGAGTCATACACCTCCCAGACACCCACACACACACTCAGTCTCCCATACAAATACTTGGGCAACTAATCAATAACCCATATAGTTAGTCATATAGCTAATGATCAACACATGCATCAGATTACAAAACAACAGACACAATGATGCACAATTTAAAACAGTTTAGTCACTAACCCATGCACTCAGTGAGACACATTTAATCACTCACTTATACAGTCAGTCATGCACCTACTAAATCCTTCATCCAGACACTTATACATCCACTCATTCTTCAATATGTAAGACATATTTTAACTTTACAGAAGCATACAGTCACTGGATGTTGTCATCAGTGATGTCATCAGTGATGTCATTTGAGATGTCATCAGTGATGTCATCAGTGATGTCACTGACCATGTCATGAATGATGTAATATGTGACATCATCAGCAGTGGATTGCAGGTGCGCGATATATAGTTAGTGCAACTAACTATATATGGAATTTCAATGGTTTTGTGTGAGTAAAATAAGGTTTTCTAAATGCTATTTCCTAACTATATATGGTCTATAACCTATGGTTTTTTCAGTGAATTTTCAAGGTTTTGTAAATGCTAATTCCTAACTATATATGGTCTATAACCTATGGTTTTTTCTGTGAATTTCATTGGTTTTTTAACAGCTAATATCTGTAGCTGTAAAATGTATTCTTCTTTAAATCCAAAAATATATTTTATATGTTTATGAATAATTTTTTTTTAAAATATTTTTTTTTCTTCGTTCCCGCTTCGCGAATCGGGAAGCTTCCCGTTAGCTGACCTTGATGCCGCGAAATAGACCGCGAGCCGGTAAACGTTTCTTTACCGCAAGTGCCGCGTTAGAAAACAACATCGTGACGCCTCCCGTCCGCATGACGTTCCACGTTGTCGCTTGATACGTCATATGACGTGCTACGTTAGCAAACTGGTACGCGAAGCGAGTGCCAAAGCGCAGGTTTCTGGAAGCAAACCGGGAGGCCCTGCAAAGCGCTTAACGTAAACACAGCAAGTCATGTGACTTGGTAATAACACTTTTCATTGGTTCATTTCACTTTTGGTTTCCTAATGATGTAAGACTAGGTCATATAATCTAAAATGAACACTTTTGATTGGTTGAGAACTCTTGTTTTTCCCAAATGATGAAAATCCCTCCTTCTTTCCTCACTCTGACTTTCATCATTGTGAGAGAAAGACCCTTTGTGATCACTGAGCAATGGCTTCTTTAGTAGCTTCAGCTGGTGCTTCCCCACCACCTCCACCACATCCAAGGAAGAGTGGACCACCTGCTCAAGTTGTAATTCAACAAGAAGAAGAAGAAGAGGAACAGGAGGACGAGCACGAAGAGAGGCAGTTTTTGCCTGAGCAGCCCAAGACGTCTCACCGGAAAGAAAACTTCATTTGGCAATTTTTTAAAATTCCCAAAGGTCAGAAAAAAGTAAATGCAAGATACGTAACTTGCCTTATATGTCAAGATAGACTGTCCAGAGGGACCGACAAAAAATACAGTTTCGGAAACTACACAATGCATCGCCATATGACTAGGTGGCATCCTAACAACTACAGTGCTGCACAGTTTCGGAACGACCTAGATAATCTCCCTATTATGGCCAGAAGATCTGTTGTACCGGAAGTAACGGGACCAGAGGGCAGGGAGATGGTGCCAAATATACAAATGAGATTTGGTGAAGTAAAACACACCTGCGTATTTTGCGATGGATTCATTTCCTACGGAGAAAGAAGCATCACTCTGATCAACAGAGCTATTGACTATCATATGCAAGTTTGTCCGAAACGCCCAAAATAATAAATACTTCTTTTTTTTGTTTTGTTGCTCCTGTTGAGCCCTTTACAATGAATCGTTTTCATTGCCCCCTCCAAGAAAAACCCAAAAAAATATAAAACTGTTCCGAAAAATTCAAAAACAGTAAAAAAATGTTCAGAAAAATAAAAAAAAAAGTTCTTTTCAGAACTACCTCCCCGTTATTAAAAAATTGGTACAATATTTGGAACTGTGCCAACCTCTATTTCTCTTAGTTCGCTTCCTAGTTCGCTCGCTGGTACGCGAACTGGAAGCGAACCAAAAACAGTAAGTATAAGGGAAGGAAACACACACTTATGTTAAAAGAAAGACAGCTATAGGGGAGTAAACTAGAGATACTATTACCCATAATCCACTACTGATGATGTCACATATTACATCATTCATGACATGCTCAGTGACATCATCAGCAGAGGATTGCGGGTTTTTTGGCAACATGCCTTATCCACGGTTTAATAACGCTGCCTTTTGCTTTATATAAGTTTTCAAATTGTATGAAATATATACCAATAGGTCTTTATGAACCTTTAGGTAGTGCTTTTGTTCATGAGGTCTGGTCGCTTCCATACACATACAGATGTTTCAAAGATGATCAAGAAGTTTATCTGAATGGAGAGGAATGCACTGAGACGCCAGATCATTCACTAATGTGTAGGCACATACAGTTACACGATTCATGCAACAAACACCGACCAAATATGGCTTGCGTGTTGCAAGGCACGCCAGTTCCTGCTATCATCCCCACGTTCAAGTTGTTGGAAAATGGTAGTTATTTGATGCTCAATAATGAAGATTGTTCTGAGTTAATTAAAAAGTATTCCTTTTATCGTAACAGTAAGTGAACGGGTTATTTGCTGCAGAAATGTTCTATTTCCTCCCACACATGAACATAGGGAGTTTTCAATCTGGCCACAAATACCAACCTTGGGACACGTTTCAACGGCATGACAAGAATAAGAGCTCTTTTGTCTCAGAGAGAGGTGGCCTTGAGTTCGGCCCGTGAAACTTTTGTACTTCACATAGCGAACACCCGTACACAGGTTTGCCTTTCAATTTCAGCAACATGTTTCCGACTATCTTTAACGCATCCTCCACAAAATCCCTGGCACACTTTTTTAAAGTTGTTACCAGTGGTCTCGTGACTTCATTTGAGAAAATCTTTGGAGTCATCCCTGCTCCCTTTCATTCCATTTTCTCCACTCTGGTTCGTGGATTGCATTTTTACTTGCATTACCAGCGGACGCTCTTGTGCTTTTTTACATTTTTAAATATGGATGTCCCTCCTATGCAACCTCCGACCCTGCAGCTGCTGACACTGTTCCGCAATCGCATGCTAGAATATTATGGCACAATGCCGTTGGCGATATTAAGCACGGCATATGGATTATCTTTTCGGTTCTCCTACTTCACCTGTGTCCAGCCTGTATTTCACTGCCTGACCTGTGATTTCGATTGGGCCATTGATTTGTGTCTCTGCGGACCGGTTTCTCCTGACGTCGACTTTAATCAGCTGATGACTCCTATCATTACTCACGAGTTGATTTGTCCTGGCGAAAGGATTATGGCTGTGGCATTGATGCATGGACTACTTGGTCCCTGGAATTTACTGGCGGCAGCACAGTCTTTCTTGGAACACAGCTTTCTTGAAAACCCACCGAGCTGTCCTCTGATGGTGATAGAGGATCCGGTGCTGGGAGAGCACGTATGTTCTTTTCCGCTTTTAAATTGGATGGCTGAACTGTTTTCGGATGAAGACGGTGACTTCCTATTGGAGGCTGTTGCAGCTTATTTTGCATACACAGTTATGTCATAGACCTTTTTCATGTTTGATATGCTGAGTACTAGCATTTCATTGACAATTCATTGACTTACTTGTCAAGTTTTTATTATTTACCTTGCCTATTGGCTTAAGACTCGATAAAGTACTTGGCTGTTTTATTTTTCTTTAGCATTGAATTTTCCTAGTTTTTAATGCTTTACCTTGCGGACCGTCCACATATAAACTTGCAATCTGCTCTCATGAGATGGCACTTCTATTATCTTATTCAGTTCGTTTCCGGATCATGAGGAGGTGTCATCTAGGTCCTGGATATCTTTACACCGTGTTAAGTTAGCATGGGCTCATTACCGGTTTAAACGCCATTTTTCCTTTTTTGCAACTTCTGCACACGACACTTAGTTGTTGCTTTAGCTTTCCACCTAGTAGTTCATCGTGGTTTACATGAGAATAATATGTTATTGGTCTACTATCTGCTTTACTTGTTAAACTATATCTGTACAGCGAGTGCTAAAGTTTCAAGAACAACACGATACAGAATTGTTATGAGGTCTGATCTCCACGACTTCATACTCATAACATAAGTGCAACTTCTGCCAATTCTGGGCATGAGGCGGGTTTTATATTGCTTTGCCGAACACACATACACAACAGTTGATGCGGTTCACATGAAGAGAGAGCTGGTGTATGCTGATGTGATTCCTTCAAATCTAAGACACTAAAGTATGGACACGCCCTAAACCAACACAAAGAGACCTTCTTAGCAAATAATATAATATGTGTATTAGGGAGGGTGAGATATAAGCAGCCGCGGGCCGTGGAGGGAGTTACGATGGGGCAGGGAGGCGGGGAGGGGGAGAAGCAGGGTGGAGCCCTCTCTACCTTGCCCCTCCCCCTCCCCACCTCCCTGCCCCACCGTAACTCCCTCCACGGCCCGCGGCTGCTTATAAGTGTTGCTAACTCTTATTCATTTACAGCATGTTAACATACTGTCACCATTCGCTTTTTATGTACTAGTAACTATGCTGGTAATTTTGCTACTGATAATATGTGTACTTGTATTCTCCACCCTGCTTCTCCCCCTCCCCGCCTCCCTGCCTCACCGTAACTCCCTCCACGGCCCGCGGCTGCTTATAAGTGTTGCTAACTCTTATTCATTTACAGCATGTTAACATACTATCACCATTCACTTTTTATGTACTAGTAACTATGCTGGTAATTTTGCTACTGATAATATGTGTACTTTTATTATCTAAGGTACTACGCCTGAGAAGACGGCATTAGTAAATAAACATTTCAAATACACATGTGTTCTTCTTAACTCCATGTTCTGGTTTCTAAGAAATATATAACGACCGACTGTTCATGAGTTCCACGTATCCTGAGGTACTATAAGTTCATATTCTGGATTGTCTAAACATTGAGAGTTTGTTATATCCAATGTGACACTGTACCTAGCTTGCTAAATAGTTTTTGATTACTAACGTGAGTTTTGGGACACCCTAATTCGCCGAGGTTCCAATCCTCTGTCCACAGTTCTGTGTGAGAACAGAAACCCTGCGACAGGGGCACCCCCGACCCTTGCTGGAGCTTCATCACACTTGCGATACAACTCCAGCAATGCGCCACCTTTACGGCACAGATACATCACGCATCTGTGCTGTTTTTGCCCCATGATGCGCCGCATTGTAAATGCAGCACACCATAGGTGACGGAACAGCGGCACAGAATGACTAACACATCCCTGGTGATGCGCCAGTCATCATAAATCTATCCCTATGCTTCTTATCTTGTTAGAGATGAACCGCCATATGTATCATAAAAGTTATTTGCATTTCCTAAATAGCGAACTTTAAGGAATAAATAGCGATTCTTTACCATTCCTAGTTTGCGATGAGCTATTTGCTAATTAGCCGAATGTAGCCCAATGAAGCCCAATGTAGCCCAAAGATGGCCGCCAGACACACAAAAAAACAAATGTAGCCCAAATATCAGCCAGATGTAGCCCAACTATAGCCCAGTGACAGAATGACCAATCAGCTTCGCAAACCTCCGTTACGCGAAGCGGAGCGCTGTTACAGATATATATCTTTTTTTGAACGTTAATTTCTCAAAATCCACTGGAGCACATATATTGAGACCTAGCAAAGGCACATCGGGCTACCAGTCCCTAATATTTTGCCAAGTTTCGTGCAAATCCATTCAGCCGTTCAATTATTATTTTTATTATTTTTTTTTGCCCCGCGGGGCCCTTTTAAAACCTCCACATCAAACCTAGGGGGTCAGCGAGGATCTACTATGCCCCCTTATAGTTATTTCCCCCTTTGTTTTGACCTCCTCTTGTCTCTCGATCCTACCGAGAGACAAGATGGCGGCCGCTACGGACTGTTTGGAATGTTGACAGACGCCGGAGAACCAATCAGCTTCGCTTCACAAAGCTCCGTTGCGCGAAAAGTCCGCGAACCAGAGCGCTAACCGGTCCGCTGTTACAGATATATATCTTTTTTTAAACGTTAATTTCTCAAAATCCACTGGAGCACATATATTGAGACCTACAAAAGGCACATCGGGCTACCAGTCCCTACAATTTTGCCAAGTTTCGTGCAAATCCATTCAGCCGTTCGGGCTAAAAGTGAGGCCAACCGCCCTATGGAAAACTCAATGTTAAAAACACGTTTTGGGACCCCCCTTTTTTCTCGGCCCCCACTGGACGAACCCCCCCCCAAATTTTCAAGGGCTGCTCAGAAACAAAATGTGCCATTTTCCTGAAAATTTCAGCCGATTCCGTCCACAAACGCCAAAGTTATTAGACATAGAATTTTCAAAAAACCCATAGAGAAAAAATCCTAACTATATATACCTACTGGCGACCGCCAGTAGGTAATATATATATGAAGAATCTTGTCGCATAGAACCGCAAACAGCAAACAGTTCAAACAGTTCAGATACTCAGCAACAAAGAGCCGACCCAAAAGGTGCTGTTGAACGGTGTCTTTATTTCATAAAAGCCAGCGCTGCCGCCATGACGCGTTTCGCCTCCAGGGAGGCTTGATCACATGACAAACTGCGTGCATCAAGCCCGGCCATTTAAAGTGACAATGCATTACCTCGTGTCATAGAAATGGAAAAAATATTCCACACAAATACAAAACTTTGCTGCAAATATCAACAGCGGAAAAAGAAAGGATGAAGCCCATGTGAGCTACCTTGATTCAAGATAAAGCAATATACATATTTACAATCAATTATGTATCTCAATTCACAAAAATACACGGTAGAAACATGTAAAAAATTGCAAAACTTGATCAATATACACACTAAAATTATTATGTACATGATAAATTAATTCATCTATGTAAAATCTAAAGTGTAAACATCCCAAAAACTTTTTTCGCCATAGATAGAAAAATAAAGTATTTACAAATAGTGCAAATAGTACAAATCCAAGTAGCAGCAAGAGTAATGACACGCAAAATATGTATTCTTAAATTAGGCCCCAGTGGGCAAGTCACTGTAATAGTCATAGGCATTAAAGTGCATATATAAAGTGCAAAAGTGCAAAGAAATATTCATTAGTGATTCCAAGATTAAAATCAAACAGTTGTATACTGGGTTTAAAAAGAGAAAATTTCATCATATATACATCTAGTAGCAGATAGGAACGAATTGGCAGGAAACAATTTAAAACATACTCAGCAAATGCTCAAAAAGTATGATCAGAACTTGCTCAAATATCCGGACAGGCATGAATAAACAAAAAATGGGGACTAAAGACAAGTGTAAAGGTCTTCCCTGTCATTGAGGCCATTAGGATTCTTGGTATTTAATTCCAGAATGTATCTGGTCTCAAGGAGACCGAGCTTTGCCTCACGGTCCCCACCTCTCCTTGACGCCTCAACACAATCAATTAAGAAAAATGTAAGTGAATCTGGGACCCCTGAATGCTTGTCCTGAAAATGCCTGGCAACCGGATAGTTTTGGTCGTGACCCAAAATTGCACGTATGTGTTGGAGTATTCTTTTGTGGGCGGGCAGCTTAGTGCTGCCCACATACTGTAGCCCACAAGGGCACTCCAACACATAAACGGCGTATTCCGTTTTACATGTAAGCCACTTGGAAATGGCAGTAGGATGCTCAAAAAAAGGACTTTTGAAGTGTGTCCTATTGCTGCCAAAACAGCAGGCCTTGCACTGGGGGCAGATCTTAAAGCCCTTCTTCAGCGCTGACCAGGTAGCTGAAACCTTGGGTTCTAGAGTGTTGCTTACCAGGGCTTTAGACATTGAAGGGGATCTTCTGAAAGTCAGGGTTGGCTTAAACTCCACCAAGTGCCCAATCACAGGGTCACTGAGAACCAAATTCCAATTTCTGTTGATAATTTTTCGAAGAGCCCCATGTTGTCTATTAAACGTTAGAATAGCCCTGGGGGAACACCTTTGAGCATCTTTGGTCACATCATTAGTCAAATGAGCAATCTTAGTTCTTGGTATCAATGCCTCCTGCCTGCTCAAGGAATTAGAACGTGCGATTGCATTAGCCAAAATTTCAGTGGAATAGCCCCTAGTCAGGAAGCGTAATCTGCAAGCTTCTTGCGCAGCCGCGCATTCGGCATTAGTACTGCAGATT
Source organism: Lissotriton helveticus (assembly GCF_964261635.1). Classification (NCBI taxonomy): domain Eukaryota; kingdom Metazoa; phylum Chordata; class Amphibia; order Caudata; family Salamandridae; genus Lissotriton; species Lissotriton helveticus. Next base: position 203,715,386 of record NC_136062.1, read on the forward strand.
CTCTTAATTCGCAGCATTTCCCCAAAGGGAATACTGCGAATTAGATGTGCTGGATGTTGGCTATGGGAGTGCAGGATGGTGTTTCCTGCACTCGGCTTCCTGTAAAGTCTGGTATTTAGACTAGTGCCATCTACCACAACCTCAACGTCTAAGAAACAGATAGATTCAGTGCTAAAGTTCGCTGTGAAATTAAGATTGATGCTATTCAGGTTAATCAAATCAACAAACCTTTTGGCCTCATTTACATCACCCCTCCAAATCAAGAAAACATCGTCAATGTAACGCAAATATAACAAAATGTTGTCAGTAAATAAATCATGGTGCTGCCCGACTAGGACCTGTTCCTCCCATAGCCCAACGTGGAGACACGCGTAGCTAGGTGAGAAACAGGCCCCCATCGCCACACCTCTGACCTGATGATAGATTACGCCATTGAAAATGAAAAAGTTTTGTTCCAGGCATATTCTGGTCATGTCCACCAGCATTTTATTGTGTGCCGTAGGGAGGGGTAAATCTTTGTTCAAATAGTAGGCCAAGGCTTTGAGTCCATCCTCATGTCTGATTGAGGTATAAAGGGATGAAACATCCAAAGTCACAAGAACCATGTTGTCCTCCCACATGAAGTTTTCAATCTTGGCAAGAAAATCAAAAGAATCCTTGACATAGGAAGGAAGATCTTTGACATGGCTTTGTAAAAAAAAGTCGATATATTTGGACACATTTTCTAGAGAACTGTCAATGGCCGAAATAATCGGACGGCCGGGTGGTACATGGTTGTCCTTATGAATCTTGGGGAGTAAATACCAAGAAGGAATAACAGGATAATCCTTCTTAAGGTATTTGAATTCCTCATGTGTGAGCAAACCCGCACTTCTCCACACCTGTAGTTTTTGATGTTGTGTGGTCCACGCATTCTTGACAATCTGTAAATTACTTTTCCGATAACAGGATATATCGTTCAATTGAGAGTCCGCCTCTTGTATGTACATATCCCTGGGCCACAAAACCACATTACCGCCTTTATCGGCCTGTTTGACGATAACATCAATATCAATCAATCAATATATATATATATCAGTCCAAACAGGGTAGCCCCAAATAGAAGAGACCGCAGGTCGATACTCAGCCGGTACTTTATTGATGAACTGCTGCAAACAGAATAAAAAACAAAGCTTCATCTCTTGATTTTGCCAGACGCGTTTCGGGTAATGAATCCCTTTCTCAATGGCATGGACTGCATCACACTGGATAATTTTGCGCACAGATTTAAACTCTCAGGGACAACCCCAGTGGGTGGGGCCAACCGCATGGCCCCATGGTCCTTGTAGTGCCGCAAATGTATTCCTCTAGTGAGTCTCCTGTGTTCTGCCACTTAGTCCCAACATTTAAACCCCAGTGGGTTGATGCAAAAGTTCGTTATTTTTAAAAAGTTGCATGTTTCACGCTGATCATCACGGCAACGAACCTCCCGTAAACAGCATGACGCCGGTTGACGCCAATGCGGGCCCGCTTCGCGGTGGGTCTCTTCTGCGGCTGGGCTTCAGCCGCTCAAATCAGTCCAAACAGGGTAGCCCCAAATAGAAGAGACCGCAGTTCGATACCCAGCCGGTACTTTATTGATGAACTGCTGCAAACAGAATAAAAAACAAAGCTGCATCTCTTGATTTTGCCAGGCGCGTTTCGGGTAATGAATCCCTTTCTCAATGGCGTGGACTGCATCACACTGGATAATTTTGCGCACAGATTTAAACTCTCAGGGACAACCCCAGTGGGTGGGGCCAACCGCATGGCCTCATGGTCCTTGTAGTGCCGCAATTGTATTCCTCTAGTGAGTCTCCTGTGTTCTGCCACTTAGTCCCAACATTTAAACCCCAGTGGGTTGATGCAAAAGTTCGTTATTTTTAAAAAGTTGCATGTTTCACGCTGATCATCACGGCAACGAACCTCCCATAAACAGCATGACGCCGGTTGACGCCAATGCGGGCCCGCTTCGCGGTGGGTCTCTTCTGCGGCTGGGCTCCAGCCGCTCAAATCAGTACAAACAGGGTAGCCCCAAATAGAAGAGACCACAGGTCGATACTCAGCTGGTACTTTATTGATGAACTGCTGCAAACAGAATAAAAAACAAAGCTGCATCTCTTGATTTTGCCAGACGCGTTTCGGGTAATGAATCCCTTTCTCAATGGCATGGCCGGGTCACACTGGATAATTTTGCGCACAGATTTAAACTCTCAGGGACAACCCCAGTGGGTGGGGCCAACCGCATGGCCCCATGGTCCTTGTAGTGCCGCAATTGTATTCCTCTAGTGAGTGTCCTGTGTTCTGCCACTTAGTCCCAACATTTAAACCCCAGTGGGTTGATGCAAAAGTTCGTTTTTTTTAAAAAGTTGCATGTTTCACGCTGATCATCATGGCAACGAACCTCCCATAAACAGCATGACGCCGGTTGACACCAATGCGGGCCCGCTACGCGGTGGGTCTCTTCTGCGGCTGGGCTCCAGCCGCTCAAATCAGTCCAAACAGGGTAGCCCCAAATAGAAGAGACCGCAGTTCGATACCCAGCCGGTACTTTATTGATGAACTGCTGCAAACAGAATAAAAAACAAAGCTGCATCTCTTGATTTTGCCAGACGCGTTTCGGGTAATGAATCCCTTTCTCAATGGCGTGCACTGCATCACACTGGATAATTTTGCGCACAGATTTAAACTTTTAGGGACAACCCCAGTGGGTGGAGCCAACCGCATGGCCTCATGGTCCTTGTAGTGCCGCAATTGTATTCCTCTAGTGAGTCTCCTGTGTTCTGCCACTTAGTCCCAACATTTAAACCCCAGTGGGTTGATGCAAAAGTTCGTTATTTTTAAAACGTTGCATGTTTCACGCTGATCATCACGGCAACGAACCTTCCGTAAACAGCATGACGCCGGTTGACGCCAATGCGGGCCCGCTTCGCGGTGGGTCTCTTCTGCGACTGGGCTCCAGCCGCTCAAATCAGTCCAAACAGGGTAGCCCCAAATAGAAGAGACCACAGGTCGATACTCAGCCGGTACTTTATTGATGAACTGCTGCAAAAAGAATAAAAAACAAAGCTGCATCTCTTGATTTTGCCAGACGCGTTTCGGGTAATGAATCCCTTTCTCAATGGCGTGGACTGCATCACACTGGATAATTTTGCGCACAGGTTTAAACTCTCAGGGACAACCCCAGTGGGTGGGGCCAACCGCATGGCCCCATGGTCCTTGTAGTGCCGCAAGTGTATTCCTCTAGTGAGTCTCCTGTGTTCTGCCACCAGAGACAAAAGAGCCCAAATGTAGCACAGATATCACCCAGATGTAGCCCACATGTAGCCCAATGACAGAAGTGTGCAAACACTTTTTATTTTTTGTATTTTTGCAGTTTTATATAGTGCAGACTTGTCAGGTATTGGAGTGCTTTACGTGAGCATTGGTTACATCACACAAGAACAAATTCATTTTGGTTTTAGACATGGGGGGATTAAATGATTTGACCAGAATCACAGAATGTCGAGCTGAAGCAGAAATTCCAACCTGGTTCCCCAGTTGCAAAGTCTGCAGCTCTGGAAGTAACACCACATCCGCTCCCCTAAGTGCAACATTTAATCAAGTGGTAAACAGGATAAAAAAAAACATAAAGATAACAAATAATTTAAAAGTGCTTTATCGCTATTTGAAAACACAGAAAATATGTTAATTTTTTTAGAGCAATAACCATAATTTTGATGCAAATAAGACACTCTCATATATGTAATTTCTAAAGGAAATGCTCTAGGTATTACAGTTTTGATTACATCAAGATGACATCAGGCGTTTCACACTCTTGTAATAAATATAGAATGTTAGCAATCTAGTTGGTCATTAGGATACTGTTGAAAGGCAGCGGCCAGAGGCACAGACTCTGAAAATTGAAGGCAGGTAGGAGGGTGCAGAGGAAAGAATTTGACCACACTGGGCATGCAGGAAGGGCAGTGGCCGCACAACAGACTATGGAGGGCAATGGAAAGGGGGGAGGGGCAACACAAATACAAGACTGGCAAGAGATGCTGTGGCAATATAATAGACCATTGGGGGCAGAAGGAAGAGGCAGTGGTAGTACAATCATACATGCCAACAGACCCTATTCAGCCAGGAAACGTCCAATGTTTTTAAGCCCAAATGGGCCTTATTTGATCTGTCTCCTCTCTACAATCTCCTCTTTTTCAATGTAAGTCCCTCTTACCAAGTTGAAAATGTTAGCAAGTATGATACATTGGATCATGGAAGGCAAGAGGAATTGGGGTAGGGACATGGACTCGGAAAACAGAGGACAGGAGGGACATGGAGAGGTGCACCAAACTGACCCTACAAGGCAGGCATCAGGGTTTGCAGCAGCACAATACACCGCACATGGCATGCGGGACTGGAGTGCAGCACAACAATCCATAGAATGCAATGGGGAGGGGACAGGACCACGCACATGGACAACAGAGAACAGAGGGGAAAGAGGCAATGGTAGCTAGCTGACCATAATGGACAGACAGAGAGAAAGCTGCAGCATAACGGAGCATAAAGGGCAGAAGGGACGGATCAGGGGCATTACAATGGAACAGGCAAGCAAAGAGGGAGGCAATAGGGATCTGCACATGGAAACAGAGGGCTGGGGGTAAGGGGCAGGTCAGGAGCAGCAAGGTGACCTTGGAGGTCAGGCAGGTTGGGCACTATAAGCAATACACACCATGGAGAGAAACAGTGAGACTATAAAGGCATACACACAGACCATGGAGGGAAGGTGGGAGGGGGTCAGGGGCAGCTAGCTGACCACCCAGGGAAGGTGGGAGGGGCCTTGGCAGCACAAAAGGCCATGCATGGTAAGCAGGAGTGTTAGTGGCAGCACAATGGCTATGATGGGCAAGAAGGAGGGTGCAGGGGCATGCACAAAGGACCATGGAGGTCAGAAGGGAGGGTCAGAACCCGGACACAGACAAGAGAGTTCAGGGGAAGGGGCCTCACAACAGACCACAGGGCAGGCAGGAGGAGGAGTTACAGCACTACAGACCAGAGAGGGCAGAAGGGTGTGGTAGTAAAATGGACCATGGGGGTCAGGAGGAAGGGGATAGGGGCATGGAATGTGCACAGGCAGGGTGGGGGTGGCAGGGACAGGTTACAGTCATCTGACAATGCTAGGCAGGTGTGAATGGAGGGGCAGCTCAACAGAACATTCAGAGTCGATAGGAGTGGCAGGTCCATGGAACATGGTGGGCAAAAAGGATGGAGCAGGGGCATGCACACAGACATCGGAGGGCAGGGGGAAGGAGAATAGGGGCAGCAAGCTAAGCACCGAGGCTAAGCAGGAGGTCAATGATCGGGCATAGAATTGAGCAATGGAGAGCAGGAGGAGTGGACTGGTACATCATGCTAAATGGAGGGCAGTGGCAGCACATCAGACCATGCATGGCAGGAAGGAGGAGGCTAGTCCATGGATTCAGACAACAGAGGATAGGGAGGAGGTGGATGGGGCAACAAGCTAACTGTTCAGAGAAGGTAGGAAGGGCAGTGGCAGAACAACTGCCACACAGGGCTGTAATAAGGGAGCAGGGACATGGACTTGGACAATGAATGGCTAGGTGGAAGGAAGGCAGGAGCAGCAAGCCTGGGTGGGGGCAGCACAATGCCAGGCCCTGCTTCTAACCCCCGCCATCCATTGTGATATGCATCTTACTTAACGTTAAAATAAAACTAGAAATTTGCTGAAAAAACTAAGATTACAGGGACAGTATAGTTAGACTCAGATTTCACTCATACACAACCAGCGAAATTCAGCAGCTATAGTTACCTGAGCTAACTATAACTTACGCCCCCGCAATGTACTGCTAATGACCTCAGACATTACATACTTCATGACATGGTCAGTTACATCACTCATGACATCACTCATGACATCTCAAATGAGCTGTGAATGGAACGAAACTATAATCGCTAGAACTTTATTTAGGGATAGTGTGTGTATATTAACACCCCCCCTTTTTTTCTTTCGAGTAAAAACCATTATAATACGCTACGTACTAAGATTTATATGGCTGATAACCTTTCACTTTAAAGTAATGTGTAGTCCATTGTTTATGTTGATGTTTGCAATCTTAAGTATGTGTATTATGAATAAGTCACATTGACGAACATAAAGGTATGGTGGTCACGAGGCAAGATATGCTGAAATGAAATAGTGTGCATATTAACACTTGTTTTCTTTTCTTTATTGTATCAATTCCTGAACCAGGCCAATATGGACGCCAGCTTTTTGGATTAAAGTAATATGTAGTCCTTTTTTAATGTTGGCAACTTTAGGCATTTGTACATTTAAATATGGATGCTACAATGATGTCTTGTGTCATTATCAAGGTTCGGACGAGCCGAAACGCGTGGATCACGTCCTTTGCAGATTAAATACTTCCAAACTACAACCTGAGTGCTGATTCCTTTCTTGTAAGAGTGAGAGGAGATTAAATACATATATATAAAATTCACTGAAAAAAACAGATTTTTCACAGACATTATAGTTAGAAATTAGCATTTAGAAAACCTCAGAAATTCACTGAAAAAAACACAGGTTTCATGGACGTCAGTTAGTTGGACATTTCACTCATACAAAACAAGAGAAATTCTGCCATTATAGTTATTTCTGCTAACTATAACTTGCGCACCCGCAATGCACTGCTGATGATGTCACATATTACATCATTCATCACATGGTCAGTGACATCACTTATGACATCACTGATGACATCTTAAATGAAATCACTCATGAGATCATCCAGTGAATGTGGTTTAGTTTTAAATCTAAATATGTATATTATATATACCAATTTGTATTGAAGATTGAGTGGATATATAACTGTCTGGATGGAGGATTTAGTAGCAGATGGTCAAGAAAAAAGCCTTTGCACATACTGTTGATAATAGTGCTACATAAGTGACCATGTAGAATGTAACAAATGAGGACGCTCCAGATGTACTTGCCACAACAGGTGAGGGGTTCAAAGCAGGTCACCTCATTTTCTCCTGAGCAAGATTGAGAGGATGTGTGGTCCAGAGATGCTGGTACATAGAAGCAGTGCCACAAGAGTATTTTTTTTCAATGCCTCTTGACAGGACTCAGTCACAAATTTTGCACGTCACCTTTATATCATTTACTTTTTTCTCTCCAGGTGGAAGAGTGAAGAATTTCCACACAACAGATTCTGGCCTCTGTGGACGTCGTGCCTCCTGCAAGACTTCTTCAGAAGATACTTCCTCCTGCTGCTGCTGCTGTCCAGATGCCATTTTGTTTGATATTTTTTTTTAAAACACCGAAAAAAACCAAGCAAAAAGGGTTCTTGTAGGAAAGAGATGTCTCTCTAAAGATGCTCCAACAAGAATGATTAAAATGGGTGGGATCCTTCAAGAGTTACAGTGAGAAATGTTAAGGACCAATGAAATCTTTTTTTTTTTAGGTCACATGGGATCCGCACACTCGGCGCTCACAAAGCACTCACCCGATGCGACTTCACAAAAATATATTTAAAAATATTATAAGTTTATTATAAGTACAAATATAATATTTTTATGAAAATCTTAGATAATCTCTTGCCCTAATATGTATGTTAAAAAACATACATATCATTTTAGAACATACATATTTTTTGCGGAAGTCGCACACCCAGCACGTATATGACGTCACGCGGGAACCGCCACCGCGCAAGCGTCGCGTACCATAATGCGCTTGTGTCGGGAATGCACGAGAGCTTGAGTCGCGGACTGGTCGTATACCAATCGTGCTCATCACGTAATATTAAATGTATATGATGTAACTGAAAATCACGCAGCCGTCGCACACAGTACGTGAATCATTCACGGCCTTTCTAAAATGGTGGCTAGAAACCGCGCACCCAAAGTGATGTGTATGCTTGGGGTGCGCGACTCCAATAAAAAAATGGAAAAAAAGAAAATATAAATATATTAAAATAAAAAAATAAAACAAAAAAAGTAAACAATATTTCAGTTTGATTATTTTATATTTTTTTGCAATTTTCAGAAAAATATATAATAATATTTAATGAATAAAATATTTATGAATAAAGTTAAAAAATTGTAGAAAATCAGTACAAAAAATAGGTATAACTACTATTACACTTAAAAATTAGCATTTAAAAAAGCTTTGAAATTCACTGAAAAAACCATAGGTTTCAGAGACGTTATAGTTAGAAATTAGCATCTAAAAAACCTTTTAAATTCATAGAAAAAAACATAGGTTTCAGGGGTGTTATAGTTAGCTGGACATTTCACTCATACAAAAGCATAGAAATTCCTCCGTTATAGTTAGTTCTGCTAACTATAACTATTGCATCCGCAATGCACTCCTGAGGATGTCACATATTACATCATTCATGACATGGTCAGTGACATCACTGATTACATCTCAAATGACATCACTGATGACATCATCCACATGAAAATCTGATACATCTCATCATACACTAGTATAACCTTTCATTACTCTCTGTAAAATACAGAGTACCATATTTGAAACCATTGACACATCAATATCAGTTACTACATACACATTCACTGATTCCTAAGTCTACACACACAACTACCCATTCGACAACAGAATCACTTATAAATGCAGTCACTAATTAATAGAACACTATCAAATGTACTTATACACATATATAGACATTGAAACATCCGCAGTCATCTTAGTCGGTTATGCAGTCATCCTACTCACTCATGAAAAAATTAATCACACTTACATTTACTCACTTACACAATTATACACACAACACTTCATTTATTCAAACACATAGTAACTCATAGTTAATATGTAAAAAAATCACCATTACAAGTATACACTCATTCATATAGTTACTCTCACAATTAATGACATATACTTTTCTCAGTTCATGAATCTTTATTCGAATTCCAGGAATTCATAAAAGCACAATTCACAAATACACAATAGTATTAAAATCCTTTAAGAAATGATAGACAATTCATTTGATACACCATAATAAAACATCAAACGGTTAGGCAAGGTTTCCATAGAATTTAAGGAGTCGCGGATTATTCATCATCTTACGAGCTCGAGTGGCAATTCTCAAAAAAGTGCAAGTGCGAGAGACTATTTCTTCATTTTCTAAAGAAAGCAACATCTGATAAGACTGTCCCAAGGAAACAGGTCTGTGTTTTTTTTTTTAAAAATGGGGTTAAAAGCCATTTCACATATTTTAGATAATATTTACAGAAAAAAAATGCAAATCAGTTTGTGCGCTCACTCCGTCACAGGGACATGGTGTATTTACAAGATTTGGCCCGTAGCCTAAAGGAAAACATAACAGAAATTTTACAGTTCCTGCTGTCAGTCGAAATAAGAGGCTCCTTTCCCAATTAGTCATTGGCAGAGTAATATATATATTGGTAAAAGATGCCTATACGATTCCATGCACATGTAACTAAGAACGGAAGATTTCCTAGATTCCGTACTGATCCTTTCTGAATTGTAGAGTGTGCAAAGTGCATTTTTCAGCTCATTCTTGTGGAGCGAATCGGCTCTACTTGGGTCTAGAAAGAGACTTCCTTTATCAATACTACATAAACTCTGATAGACCCTCGAGAGCCAGGGAATGTCCATTCCTCCCTCACATTTAGGACAATCCCTTATAATGTCTTGCGTTAAGGATGCAGATTTATTCTTCCAAACTGAGAGCCAAAATAGATCAGGACTGGCACTGATAAAATCACAAATTAAATTTAAATTAAGTTCCCTATGGCAAATGTACTGAGAAGTAGAGATTGGAACACCCAGCAGCTTCCTACAAAACCAATTTTCTTCCTGCTGGATGCGATGACTCTTTGCCAACCCACATATAACAGCTCCATATGTAGCTACTGGAACGCATTGCAATCTAAAAATTGTTAAAATAGGTGAAATAGCGCCAGTTTTCTTCGGGCGGGGGAGACTTAAAATAGAATTGATGGCCTTTGAGAACTTGCTCATGGAGTGGGCCACATGCCCAGTCCACGAGCCGTTCGCAGCAAAGACCATCCCTAGATAGGGAAAAGTACCAGTAGAAATTAGTCTATTGTTCCCTACCAATATAGAATTAAGCTGACGTTTCCCTGGTCCACATGACATGATAAAGAATTTTTTTAAATTAACACGTAGATCCAGATCGTCCATATACTCAACAAATATTTTAAGCAAAGTGCGCAAAGAGTTAGGCGTGCGACCTATAAGGACCGCATCATCTGCGTATAAGAGCACTGGTAATGGTTTTCCATTAAGTATCGGGACGTCTGGAGTTGACACTTTCACGGAATTATTCAGCCCATTTATATAAATAATAAAAAGCAGGGGTTCTAAAATGAACCCCTGTCTAACTCCCCTTCCTACCCTGATGGCTCCCGAGACCTCACCACCCATGCTAATCCTGACTTGTGCCTTGAGATCTCTGTGCAGATATGCCAAAAAGTATACCAAAGACTCATCCAAGCCATAATCCAAAAAAATGGACCAGAGTTTAGACCTATTCACTAAATTGATAGTGGATGATAAGTCCATAAAGGCCAAATAAATTGGGGAAGGTCGGGCAATGGTATATTTACTAATAACCAAGTTAAGATTTAAACACTGTTCAGTTGTTCCCACCTTACTTCGAAAACCCAATTGGCATGGCTCTAGTATGCCGCTTTCCTCTGTCCATTTTAAGATACTATTGTATATGATTCGACCCAGGATCTTTAATGTATTATCGAGCAAGGAGATGGTTCTATAGTTAATAGGTTCCGATCTGTCCCCTTTTTTGTAAATTGGGACGATGGCGCTCGTGGCCCAGGTACTAGGCATAGGGGCTTGGGGTAGTTTATTAAAAACATTCAAGAGAAGTGGGGCCCTAAACTCTGGTTTCCATTTAATTAGATCTATAGGAAGCCCGTGAGGGCCAGGAACCTTATTACCAAGGCTCCATGCAATTGCCTTTTCTACCTCTAATAATGTAATTTGCAGGCAACATGGTTGGCCCTGCACATAATGATCTGAATCATGAAGCGGGGTGGCATACATTTTGGAGAAGTGGTTCTCCCAAGACTCACTGGAAATGGTACAGCTGACAGGTGTTAATTGCTGGCCCATATTGCGCAAATCCCTAACTGCGGACCAGAAAATATTTCCCTTCTTTCCCCCAGCTGACTCTGATAATGCTTCCCAGGGTTCGTTGAGGAGAACACCCTTTTGCTTACTAATCGCACTATTGTACCTCTTCCTGGCTATTCTTACATCTATGCGGTTCCTTGGTTTAGAAGTTAGAGCCTTACATAGATTCCTATTAGCCTCTGAGCATTCATGATCAAACCACCTTGGTTCTTTCCTGGCCTGAAAAAGTGGTACAGACAAAAGGGATTTAATCGCTGAACAAAGTTTGGTAAAGTCTTCAAATACCCTCGAGTGTAAACCTTCAGTTAGTAAACATGAGGTGATTAGATGCATGTGCCCCTCTAACAGGGTCTGAAGTAATTTACCACTATCAAACCCCCTCCATTTCAGTCCTAGTTTGTCTGTTGAGGGAATTAAATCCCTAGCCCCACAAAAAGTAGTGTACACGGGCCGATCTGCTAATCTTAATATCACTTTAAGAGTGTTATGATCCCCAAAATCTGTTACATGAACCTCAGCGGTCAGTAGACGATCTGCGAGGCTGGGGGAAACACAAAGAAAATCAATTGTTGAAAAGCAGTCCCTGCCTCTGAATGTAGGTGCTTGCTGTTATGTTGAAGAGTAAATGGATTCAATGGCAGCAATATCCATTACATTAGTAAGGATGTGCTGACTCAGAAAAGTATCTAACTCCAAGCCCCTTCGTACAGCGGGATCCGCGTATGGTGTATTCATACCATGGAGTTTGGTTGGGAGTTTGGCATTAAAATCCCCACCTAGAAAGATCCCAATAGACTCATCTAAACCTTGCTGTTTGTCTAAGTTGGAAATATTACTAAAAAGCTCAATAAAATTCCTATTTGGAACAGAATAAAAATCGTTATTATAAAAATGAATTAGATAAAATGGGACTCGCCTTTTACATTTCAGTATTTGAATATTGGGACAATTGGTGGGTATAACCTTAATATTCCCTCCAGATGCTATACTAATCCCAATAAACAAACCCCCAGACGCACAGCCGAAGTCAGGCTTAGGTGCAGATAAATTGAAACAATGAAATCCTTCTATATGTAGATCATGTGTGGCCCATGTTTCCTGGAACATTATGACATCTTGCTCAGATATCATATGCAACCAATTGGCATCGTCTAACCTTGGTTCGAGGCCTGCAACGTTCCAACTCAAAACATTGAGGTCAGAATCAATTTTGCCTCTCTTAGAGTTATGAACAATGTTAGACATGTCAGTACGAGCAGTTGGTGTGGGTCCTATAACACCCTCTACCTGTAATTGATGGTCCGCTGACGCAAGTAATTTCATGTTCTTTAATTCCTGGCCATCTTGCTGCTCCAACTGGATGGGTGGTTAAGAGCCTAATGTATCCACTAATATATTTCCCACACATTCATTGACATTGATCATCCTACACAATTGTCAATCCTGTATGTCAAGGTCTTAAAGGGCCTGAAACCTATTGCTGTCATGTAAGGAAAGGGGTACATTGCTTTACATAAGCATGTTTGGGTTTATAGAAAAAACCCAAGGGTAATGTACTGATACCGGTGTTAGGTGATACAAATTGCTCCAGAATGCCTAATATCTGTCGGACCATTTGGGGTTTACGGAAAATGATTATGACGCAATCGCCACCAATACTCTTAGGTGAGTGGCCAACCCACCCTACCTGTCTCACCATAAGGATTTCATGCATATCTGAAGCATGGAATCTTTTATGTTTATTCAGCCAATCAACAGATTTGTTACATAACTCTGTCCAAGACTCCCTCTGGTCCCTAGCAAGTTGTGGAACTCCAGCTAGAACCAGCACATATGGGCAAGAACTCGGGGGTAAATTCAAAATATCATCATTTGCTTTTGTACAATTGTCTCCCATATGGTTAGTAATAGTTGTGCCTCTACTAAAATGTGATACTTCTGGACCAGCAATTATACCAGGTAGCGGGCGTCTGGGGCGACTGTCATTCCCCGGGTTTGTATGAATGATATCAATAGTTCTGGGTATATTTTGGGCCAGGCTTACACCAGGGTAGGACTGAGACGGATGAGAGGGATGAGGATTAGTATAATCCCTACGTGCACTACAAGAATTGGCTGTTGTGATATCCTTATACGCCAATGGTGGATGTGTCGTATCCAGCATACAATTTGTAGAGTTTGGTACTGTCAAACTGACCCTCCCCCTATTAACAGTTAAGCAATGCACTTTAGCGTCACTAAAATTGTCCACTTTAGAGTCAATTCTGTTGAGTCTTCCCCAAAGTAGTTCAAAGTTCTTGTTAATCTCCACTTTAAGTTGGGATAGGGCAGATTTTAATATTTTCTCCGCCGCATTTGCTAACAAAGTTCCCACGTTAGAGCTGATATCACCTCCTGCCACATGTTTGTTTAGGATTACATCAGTCTGTGTACCCATGGAGAGAGAGACCAAGTCTGGGTTGGCATCATCATTTGAAATAGCGACTGTAGGGTTTGCTTTGTTGTTAAGAGCAGGGCGCTTAGCTTTTGAAGTTTCCCGAGTGCGCTCTATTCTCTTCCTTTTGCTGACTGATGCTTTTGTTTTAGTACTCCCACTACTTTTGGCCGCCTGCGCCCTAGTATTAATACATGACGTCCCTGTTGCTACGGCAGTGGATGAACCACCCTCCACAACAACCTGTGGGCTAGAAACAACATTCACATCAGATACCTGAGATGTACATACAATGCCTGAATCATGTAAGGGCAAACAGGACTGCAATAAAGCCGGATCCAGGGACAAGCGGCATTCAGCAGTTTGACTTTCATGGGTTAACAAAGATTCTGCCCTCAAAAGGAAGGCGTCCAAAGTACCCACAACTCCTTTCTTTTTACTCATGTTGGAAGAGATGAAAGAAAACACTAGCCCCGCCCACTAGATGAAGATGCAATCAGAGAAAAATAAAATTTAATAGTAACTTGCCAATAAACAAATTAGATCCTTCACAGTACCTTAATATTCCTTTGCGGAGCGGCAAATGTTAAGGGGTGGCCCAGCCCAGCCTTCCCCGGTCTCTGACGGGTGCGGACGGGCCCTCCCATGGCCAGGGCTTCGCCCAGGCAGCGCCCGGGCACGCCCGCACGCGTCCCGCGCCGCGGGACCCCGAGCGTCCTTTTAGGCACCTCCTGGCGCTGCCAGCTACCGTCAGCGGCGTGCACGGCGCAGGGGACGCTGGGAGGTGTAGTTTACCTTCCCTCCGGCGTCCTGGTGTCGAAGCAATGGCCCCGGTGACTCTTAGCGGTGGCGGCTTCCTGGATCTTTAATGCCCAGCAGGTAAGTGCGTGGATAAGTGACTCTTGGCGGTGGCGTCAGATTATGAGCGAGCTCCTGACATATACTTATTTATATACACCAACTCTCACATACAATGCCTTTTATTTTTTTACAGTGATGAATATGTACAACTAAAACATATATTCGCTCACCAACACACAAATAAATACACTCAGTCACCCAAACTGTTTCCACGTGTACTCGTAAACCTATACACCAAGTCAATCAACCATTCACACCCTTTGTTTGCTGATAGTGGCAGTGAACTGTAAGTTCATTGTATTTTCATTGATGGATGTAACAAATTTGGTGGCTGATTGTTCTGTACCCTCCCATACAATGAACACACCATCAATGTATCAGCCATAATACTTTACGTGGGTATCCTAAGGCTCTTTATGGGTTATTTTAAGGACGTGTTCCTCCCACCAGCCGACCAAAAGGCAGGAATAGGTAGGAGGAAAACACCCCCCCATTGCAACACCTCTTAGTTGTTTATACAAAGTCTTGTTGAATAAAAATAAGTTGTTGTTAAGGCAGAAATCTATCATTTGTAGTAACATGCATTTGTGGTCATGGAAATATAAGGCCAGATTGCTTAAAAAACGTTTTACTGCTTCCAAACTCTGTGGGTGGTGAATGCTCGTATGAAGCGAAGCTATGTCCATGATTATTAATGTATAGCCAGATCGCCACTCCACTTCATTGATTTTCTTCAAAAAATCACATGTATCCTTTATAAGGATAGCAAATGTATCATGTGTGGCTGAAGGAAATAATCAACATATTTTGACATAGTCTCCAATGAATTGTTTCTGGCTGAAATAATGGATCTTCCAGGGACAGGGGATATGCCCTCATGTACTTTAGGGATAAAGTACAGAATAGGTATTGTGAGAATTTCTTTTTTTTTTTAATAAAAATTAATTTTTAGAAAGTACCTCCTGTCTTTTCCATTGCTGTAAAGGTTTTCTTACACAGACCCCCAGGATATAGCGGCATGGATTAACAAATTTAGTGGCACAATATGGAAATTTAGCGGCACAAATATGGAAATTTAACGGCATTTTTGCTGCCCTTTATTTTCGCTATTTGTGAATGTTCACTTTAAGCCCTGAGCAGCGCCCCTCATTTTGCATGTAGTGGCGCCGCAATACTCTTCCAAAAAACTACTTTGTTTTCGGTATTAGGCAGACTCACCTTCCTAACAGCAGCATGAGACTCTTGCAAGTCTCATGCCAGTGTATATTGCTGCACTATGCACTGCAGTGCCAGCCCCCGTCAGTCTAAGCAGGTTGCACTGTCCATATACAATAGGCAGCAGAAATCCAATCACTGTAAGTGCAACGCTTCCCTAACATGCAAAATCCTTAAGTGGAGTGAGACGGATACCTTGTGCTACACAAGCCTTCGAAATGCCCAAGCCAAAAACTGTTTGATCCAATTAGGAAGCCCCCTAAAATCGTGTCCTCTTCTCAGCATTATGAGAATCTGTCATGCAAACATAGCAGAAAACCGAGCTGCATTCACACACTTCATACTTTCTGGTTCACTATATTGAACCGGGCAGTAGATCAGATGCTGCCTCCACCTCACAGAAGTGATTTTGCGGGCGCCTCTGTAAAATTGCGGCATTTTTACAAAAGTGCCAAATTCGTGGGCACTTTTGTAAAAATCGCGCCATTTTTACAAAAGTGCTGATTTTGCAGTAAATCACGAAATCGCGAAATCCTGGAGGGTCTGGGTATTTAGGTCCATCTGCTGTCTTCTTCCTCTCATTCAAGCAACGCAGTGGCAGGGGTAGATCGAGCACATGCTGGGGCAGCGTGATGGAGTCCAGCTGAGCGGCCTTCCACCGGATTGCAGGAGTGCTGCTGCCTCAGCAGGTTGGGAGTGGGTGCGCATCTACACATAGCTGCCATTCTACCTTACTTTTTTATACAACTCCTCTGTTGCATTTACCTCTTGGCCCAACGTATTATTGAGCGACCACATTTTGCGGGATCCTTATTTACAAATCTGAGACTTTCCCTCCTTAGTACGGTGCTTAGCATCCCCCTTTCAATAACTAATTTTGGAGGGGTTTTATTCACTTTCATTTTCCTTCAGTCCACCCAGCCCAAAAGTATTTCGTTTTTATCAGGCTAAGCCACTGCATTAACACTGCGGACGTTTTTGTAAAAATTGGGGCATTTTTACAAAAGTGCTGATTTCGCTGGCACTTTTGTAAAAATCGTGGTATTTGTACAAAAGTGCCGATTTTGCTGGCACTTATGTAAAAATCGCAGCATTTTTACAAAAGTGCCGATTTCGCTGCAAACCATGAAATCGCGAAATCCTGGAGGGTCTGCTTTCACCTGAATCAAATGTTCTCGACCAACTTTTAAATAACAGCTAGAATCAGACAAATGGCACTGAGCTTCTAGAAGGTCGTCAGCCCTTGGCTACAATACTATATTGCCACCCTTGTCTGCACCCATGACAACAATTTCATTCTTTTCATGCAGTTTTTTCATTAATGCCCAGTAATTTCTCATGTGATAACTGTGCTGTTTGCGTTGGGAGTTAATAGAAATGTTGAGTTTCCTGAGATCTTTGATAACCATGTCACTGAATACATCCCCCGAGTTTTTGGGCATCACAGGTTAAAAAGATGAAGGTGGACGAAACGGACTGGCAGCCGCCAATCCTGTATTGATCTCCTCCATATTAGTTATTACGTTGTTGGAGTCCTCTTTGGCCAATGATTGCAACACACGAGTAGTGAAGAGGGCTCTAGCTTGAAGATTGTCGTGTGTGGCGTTATCACTGATTGACGGATTCAATGGTTTATTTAACTGGAAGAAATTTTTAAGCTTAATATTTCGTATAAATTTATAAACATTAATACGAGATTGCTTGTATGAATAGTTTGATTTTGGACAGAATACCAAACCCAAGCCTAGCAATTGTATTTCTGCTTTGGTGAGTGTGGTATCAGTTAGATTGATGATGGTATTGTCCTGCTGGTCTACCGATTCCACCTCTGTGCTCCTCTTCCCTTGGTTGATGAGTTTGAGCTGTTGCCGGTGCCTCTTCCTCCGGCATTTGCTGGTGCTGCGGCTGTTGTGTTTTGAGGATTCCTTTGGTGTAGTGTTGATTCCCTGTCCATAGTTAACAAATTCAACTCCTCACAAAGAGTATGTTTTATCGCCACTGGTGTTTGTACATTGGAAGGCAAACTTGAACCATCATCCGAATCACCACTTGTTAACATCAGAGTATTCTTGTGCAGTGCTGTTACCTTCTCCGCTTGGTGTAACTGTCGTAGATATTTGACTAGTTAAAGCTTTCCTCTTGACATTGTCAAATTTGCGGGAAAAGGTAAACACCCTTCCCGCCGCATAATCGTCCCGATCCCGGGTTAATTTGAAAGCTTTACGAGTATCCTCATGTTGTTTCAGTTTTATTAAAATATTGGCTCTGCTCTTGAAAACCTTTCTGGTCACTGGCTACAAGAATGCTGATTAATTCATCAATTTCTTTGAGGATTCTGTCCCTGTCGATCTCCACATATTTGATGAGGATATTCACCATGTTCATTGATGCCTGGAGATTATTAGATACCCATTCTGAAAGAATATCCGGATGGGGGTTCTCGAAGGTGGGTGCAATCACTCTTAAACCTCGTGGCACCCTTCCTGCATCCTGATATTTCTCTAAAGATTTCTTTCCCACCATTTTGAAGTTTTTCAAGTTTCTTTAATAAAGTCCAGATGTCATTAAAGTTCGTACTGTTTGGCTGTCAGTCAGCTTCACAGTTAACAACAGGTAGATTGACAAAAAGCGCCTCCGCCGCAGCCTCCCTGTCAAGCAGCGCGAAGGAATGAAGGCCGTCGCCGACTGGATGAAGATCAGCCGTCTGAAGCTGAACTCGGACAAGACGGAGGCCCCCATCCTCAGCTCCAACCCGTCAGTCTGGGACGACTCCTGGTGGCCAACGGCACTGGGGGCAGCCCCGACCCCGACACCGACCGACCACGCACGCAACCTGGGAATGATCCTCGACTCAACGCTCTCATTGACCAAGCAAGTCAACGCCGTCTCCTCCTCCTGCTTCAACATCATCCGCATGCTCCGCAAGATCTACAGATGGATCCCGATAGATACAAGAAAGACAGTCACCCAGGCCCTCGTCAGCAACAGACTCGACTATGGAAACGCCCTCTACGCGGGAGCCCCAACCAAGCTCATCAATCGACTACAACGCATCCAAAACGCCCCGGCACGACTGATCCTCGATGTACCACGGTACAGCCACATCACCCCCACCTGAGAAACCTGCACTGGCTTCCTGTCAACAAGATATCCTTCAAGCTCCTCATCCACGCACACAAGGCACTCCACAAAACCGGCTCAGACTACCTCAACAGACGGCTCTCCTTCTACACCCACAACCGCCAGCTCCGCTCCGCCGACCTCTCACTCGCCACCGTCCCACGCATCCGAAGAACAACCACCGGCGGGAGATCCTTCCCCCACCTCGCGGCCTAGACATGGAACACCCTCCCACTGAGTCTACGACAGACCCAAGACCTGCTGACCTTCAGGAGGATACTAAAGACCTGGCTGTTCGATCAGTAGCAGCCCTCACCTCCGACCCCCCAGCGCCTTTGAAACCCTTGCGGGTATGTAGTGCGCTTACCAAATGTCTGATTGATTGACTGATTGATTGGGCTGACATGAAATGTGGTGAAATTATTCGTTCTGTGCAATGCCTGCTGAATATAAGTTTCCTTGTTGAAATGGTAGATCCCCCAACCTGGTAATATGCCTCCCAACGATTATCACTCCTTACCAGTGATTGTACACCCCATAGCCTAACTACTAATAGGTACATGGGCCATCACCATGAAAGGAAAGGTTGTGCTTCCTCCTTCGTTTATGGCCTGGCACTGGCCCCTGTGAAATGGGCACAAGCAGAGAGCAAGGCCATGCATAGGGAAGAGGGCAGGCGTCTACGAAAATGCTCAAGTGCTAGGCAATAGGACACATTATGGCTCACATTAGTGGTAGCCCCAGAGGTGAACGTTTGCTGCCATGGGGTCACCTGGCTAACTGATCAGCAGCCTGGCCAAGTTGTCATTCCAATCTAAATCAACCTGGGCCTTGAGGAGCTCTTGAGTACACTCCTGTCAGCTCCAGACTTCCCCTGACCTGAACTCCGACAGTAATGCTTGACGTCGTCGCCTATGCTACTGACCCCCCTCTTAAGGCATGGGTGGGTACTTCACCCGCCTTTAGCTCCTTCTACTTCCTGTATATGCATCGGACCAAACAGTTTCTTTGTCTTAACTAGGGCATCCTTTCACCTCTGATGCGTGCAGCCATTCTAGAGTGGAATCAATCCCCAACACCCCTTACTTGACTACAGTCATTTGTGCCCCTGACCCGCAAGCTTTGTGTGGAAGGTATATGCAAATATCTGCTTT
Organism: Lissotriton helveticus; assembly: GCF_964261635.1. Classification (NCBI taxonomy): domain Eukaryota; kingdom Metazoa; phylum Chordata; class Amphibia; order Caudata; family Salamandridae; genus Lissotriton; species Lissotriton helveticus. The sequence goes on from NC_136062.1 coordinate 203,735,349, forward strand.
GCATTTTCATGTAAGTTGTATGCACTGTTTATGTGAAATGGCAATAATGGTGTTTATTTTTTTAATTAAGGGGACTCATCTTGCAGCACAATTCATAAGTGGGATCCCATGCTATCCATTTGATACTGATTCTACTCAGATGTCAGTGTTTCCTTGATCAGTCCTTGCACGGTTATCACCAAACACAACATAAGCTGTAGTCAGTTCCATAGAGGGCTAGTTGTTAACAGCTGTAAGCATTCATTTCAATGGACGCCTTCTCTTGAATCCATTCGAAGGGCGCGCGCGTCTTATTGCAGTGTTGCTGCGACACGTACCTTCTCGGCCTCCTTTCCTCGGTCCTTCACCTAATTTGCTGGAGGCATTAACTGTCCGTGGAAAGACACTCGTTCCTGCGCCCGGCCTTGTGATTAGCTCCACAGCTTCTGTCTGAAGTAGAGACTTCAAAGAGAAGAACGCTATTCAGAAGAGAACACCAATATATTTTTAATATCTCTGAGCTATTTACAGTCCAATCAAACCTTTTTAAGAGTTGCATGAATGAATAATCATCGAAAACTTATTCCATTCTCGTCCTCTTAGCCGACCCTTTGCAGAAATGTTTCTTCAGGCGGGTCTCCACGTGATGCCACCGTCTCTAACAGTACGAGAAGAGCTAATTAATGGAGGAAGGGGAAATGAGCCACACCAAGGAAATCAAAAAACAAAACTGAAGGTGAAAGGGTGGAAAGTTTGGGGGATGAGAAGGCGGGGTATGGGGGGATGAATGGGGTCCCACAAATAAACGAGCATTAGAAATGCAATCGATCTCGCATTTGTTTGAATTAGCGCTATTGGAATTGTAAACAGCAGTGGCTTATACCTATGGGTTATGAGGTGTATGTATGTGGTGTGTAATGGAATTATGTGGGTGGGATTGGAGTAGTTAGCTATGTAATTGTGTGGTGTGTAATGGCCCTGTGTTGAGGAATTATGTGGCATGGTGTGATGTGGAATTATGTTTATAGCAATTATGTGGTATTGAGTATTGTGGAATTATGTGGAGTGGGATTGTGTGTTATGTAGTGTAATTATGTGGAATGCTGTTTTGTGTTGTGGAGTGTTATGTAGTGGAGTTTAATTATGTGGTGTTCTGTTAAATTTTGTTGCATGATGTGGAATTCTGTGTGTGTATTGGATAAATGTGATGTTTTGTGTAATTGCATTGTTGAGTTGTATTATGTGGTTTTGTCTAGAATAATGTGGTGGGGATTGAAAATGTGTGGAGTTGATTTGTGTGGAAATGTGTGGATAGCTTTGCGTTTAGTGGAGTGGATGGATGTATGTGGTGTGGATTGGAATTATGTGAGTTGTATTGGAATTGTTTGTTGTGTAAATATGTGGCATAGATTGTGTGGTGTTGAGTGGAGTTAAGTGCAGTGGAATTTTGTTGCATGACTACATTGGTATTATGTGGGTAGTAATTTTGTGGCATTGAGTATACAGGAGTTGCCCGGAGTGGGATTGTGTGTTATGGAGTATTTATTTGCATGTACTTGTACAGGGCCGGCTCTAGGCTCATGGTGGCCCTGTGCAGGGAGCGTAGGTAGGGGGCCCCGGAAGAGGGGGTCCGGGCAGGGCGGAGTATGTAGCAATCTTAAAATTAGTACCTTTATAACATTCTGGGCATAGTTTAACTTTGACGACTTTGTTAGAAGAGACACTGCACATATACAATAACTGCTTCTTTAAGTCACGGATGGTATGAATTTTTGCTTGCACTATAGAAAGATCAGTACTATTGCCTTTGCCGCTAAAGCTAAATGATAATTAAAATGATCATAAATGAATGTACATGCGCTGTCACACTAGTACAAAGGCAAGGCCACAAAATCCAGATGCACTGGCACTGCCCGTGCCCAAGTGTGTAAAAGAAACCTTTCCAAAACGAAAATAATAACTGCTTTCACTGTAGCACATGCAGCCGAGCTCATGCTGGTCCTCAGACGTCAATCAGGAACGAGGAACACAGGTCGGTGCGGAGCCAGAGGCCAGGCAGTGAAAGGGAGGAGGGGGAGGGGAGGGGAGGGGGGTGTGACTCAGGGCTTTGGAAGTTAGTAATAGTGGAAGCCGGGGAGGCCGCCAAATCCCTGCCAGGGGCCGCCACGAATATGTATGTATCCGATTCCTCGTGGCGGCCCCTGGGGTTTGGCGGTCCTGTGCAGGTGCACACTTTGCACATGCCTAAAGCCGGCCCTGACTTGTATTATGTGTTGTGTGATTGCGTGTTATGGAGAGTAAGATTCCATTCTGTTTGATCGGAGGAGTGAAGTGAGGATATAAGGCCAGACAGAGGCCATGGAAAGCAACCACAGCCCTCGAAACGGGCAAGGAAAGCATATTAACTGTATGTGTTAGGGTCACTGTAAATATATCACAAGTTAACTGCTTTAGGTAAACATAAAAGTAAATAGCGTTCCAGAAGTACCCAAAACCGAGAACACATGCAGTGGCCTGGTAGGCAAGTTTAGGATTCACTCAGTGGCAGCTCGCAGGGGAGTGCTACAGGCGGTGGGGCTGGCGTGGGCAGTGTGGTGGGGTAGTGGAGTCGGACATACGACGGCCAGGAGTAAAGAAAGTAAATAAATAGATACAACTATTTATCTTGCGCTCGCTGCATCGCCGAGTTTGCCTGAGTTGTGTAGTGTTTTGATTGTGTGTGTGTGTGAGAAATTTGAATTCAGCGTTTTGTGTATCGAGAGCAAGTGTAGTTCCCTGAGGTGCGGTGTGATGTGAGTTCTGTGTGAGAGGTTGAGAATGAGTTTGGCTGCCAAGTTCTGGATTGTTTGTAGTTTTCTCGTGCGTTGCTTGGTGATCCCGGCATACAGGGTATTCCCATTCTGTGAAGGGAGCGCTTTTGCAGCATAAAAGGTTTGCTGAGCAAGCACAATTTTTAAAGTGTCTGTTTGACAAACCTTTTTGTTTAGAGAAAAACTCACAAAGCAGGAGCTTTCTTTCCTAAACTAAAAGAAGAAATTGCCCTGATACCGGGTAGCTTTCTCCCTGCATGCATGGCCTTTTCTACATTTTACCTCCCTGTGTTCATCATGCATAAGCCTGGCGGATATGGGCAGGGAAAATGAGTGATGGTCACCCCGCCTGCAATATGACCTTCATTGTGACCTCGTGGCCCTTTGGTAAATGAGCCATCAGGTCATTGGAACACCATGGAAGATCTACTATTGGCTCCAATGATGTAAACCTGCCTGTTCTCTCAACTCCAAATAGAGCACGACAACCGTGAATTTGGGGGGAGGTGCACTGCAGACTTATGGTGCTGCTCCTGCTCCACCAAACTTTAAATAAGGCTGTTCGTTTCCAAGTTTGGCTTATCACCAGGGGTCGAGAATGTTTTGGAGTTAAGCTTAGGGTTAGGGCAAGGATTAGGGTAAGAGCAAGGTTTAAGGTTAGTTTTAGTGTTAGCGGTAAGTCTTTGGGTAAGATTAAGTTATGTGTTTAGGGTTAGGTTCAGATTTAGGACTAATGTGTGAGATTGGATAAAGCATATGGCTACGGATATGGGCAGGCTAAAATTTAGGCTTAACAATAGGGCTAGGCAAAGTATTAAGGTAAGTGAAAGTGTTAGGCTTAAGATAAGGCTTAGGTTTAAGTTTATTATTAAGGTTAAGCTTAGAGTTAGTATTAGTGTAAGTGATATTTTCAGTGGTAGGGTTAGGTTTGATGTAGGTATTGAGACAATGCAGACATAGTTGATGTATTGACTAGTTAAATTACATACATGGTTGGCCAATGTAATTGTTTGTAGGTAGTAACATATATTTTCTTAAAATCTTTATGTACAAGAGGGAGAAAGATACATTTGCTTCTGTGGTGGAGTGATGCTTCTGTGGTACATAGATACATAATCAAGCGTTAAATGAATTCTTGAGCTTTTCTTTAGGGAACCAAGGCCTGCCTGGAAACTAAAATCTGCCCTGGCAGGAATGCTGAACCCAGCCTGACACTGCAGAAACCCATAGCTAGGAAGGGCCATGGGCTAGGTTTTATATGGCAGCCCATCCTGTCCTGAACAGAGCATCATAGTTTGTAGCCTATTGTGGAAATGCCAAAGAAAAGAATGGTCAATCCGGCTTTGTAGTGGACAAATATCATTTTCAGTGCATTACTTAGAAAACTAAACTGTAGATTAAAATTTACCACTGGGCTTTATAATTTGGACAATTCTTGGAGATGTTTTCCCAAACCTCTTTTGAACGATAAGGATTCTGCACGTATTTCTTTCACTGATCCTAGTACTTATTGAAGTTTGAGATTTTGATAGGGGTGGGCGTAGTTGGCGTAATTACCTTAAAAACCCTCGTAATTATGCGTAATTATATGAGAAGCATAATCACACATTTAGCATTAGCGACCAAAATGGGCTGGAGGATGCATTTTTTCACTAAGAAAATTGTGGTGTCTTCAATCAGGAATGAAGAAGCAGGAACACACAAAGGTAAGTGGCACGTAGGGTTTAATCACCTCAGCCATCAACAGCTAGGATTCAACTGACAGAAATAGAATTAACAACAGAATTCTTAATCAAACATTCCACATTGAATGAACAAAGTATTACTACATGGAGATTCTGTGCAAAGCAAGATCCAATGTCACACATCTCCCTCTTTATAGTAGGAAAAAACCCCAGAAACAACAAAAATGATAAACAAAAAAACAAAGCACCGAAAATGAAGGAAGAACAAAGAAAACATATCATACATAATCTTTCATGTACACAGGGAGCCTGCGCAACATCTGACTCCTTTCTCTAACATTTGTCGACACACCTGAGGAACCAGAAGAGGATGGAAAAACACTTGTTAAAGAAGAATGAGCATTTTTGTCGACTCCATGACCCTCACTAGAAGATAGATTGGAATTGACTACAGCCACCCGGTTCTTATTCCAAATTCTACCATCTTCAGTCTTGACTGCATTCTTAAATAACTTAACTACATATCTACTCTTGGAGAACTTAGACCAGGGTTGACGACCAACTGGAGTTGTTATCCTTACAAGATCTCCGAATTTCACTTCATTGGTTTGAGCACCTTTCTTATTATCAAAATACACTTTTCTATTGATCTGTTTATCCATTTCCCTGCTCCTCCAATCACTTATCTGGTTGTCTACTAGACCTTTGTTTAACCTCATCCACCCTGGACATAACTTCAAATTGGGAGCCCTACCTTTAAAAAGTTCGAAGGGAGACCTCCCCGTGGTCAAATATGGAGACATGCGGTAAAGTGTAATCTTGTCTTGGAGGACATCTTTCCAATTCAAACCATTTACCCTTGCTAGTTGTATACACTCTTTGAGAGTTTTATTGACCCTTTCCACAGCCCCATTGGTTTCTGGGTGGTAAATTGCACTTCTTTTTTGAACAATGCCACAATTTCTTAAGAAACTTAGAAATTCATTAGAACAAAACTGTAGTCCACTGTCAGAGAGAATACTATTGGTAAAGCTTTCCCTCTTAAACATTTCTTATAAAAACTTGATGACGCATCCTGTAGAAGTATCTCTAACCGCACCAACCTCAATCCATCTAGAATACAAATCTAACACAACATTCAGGAAAGGGGTGCAACGGACCAACTATAGCAATAGCAGTCTTATCCCAGGTATAATTCGGTAATTTTCTGCAGACCATGGGAATTTGTTTAGTCTTCAAAATCTTATCACTCGCACAACATTTTACACACTCACAAACCAACCTTTCAACTTTCAAATCCGTGCCCAGCCAACAAAATTGTAATCCGAAAAATTCCTTAATCTTCACAATCCCTATATGACCAGAGTGAGCAAGACTAAGAAGATTGCTCCTTATCCCTGCTGGAGGAACAAGTTTGGTCCCTTGAGCAAGAACTCCATCGACAACTGATAGCTCTTCACCAATCAAATCCCATGGTTTCTCAAGGCGCTTGTTATTCCTCAACATATCCATGACCTTCTTAATTCCTTGATACTTCTCAATTTCATCCTTCCATTCAGACTCCTTAACCGCACCAGAGGTGATCTCACAAACATTCACAACGTCACTATCATCAAGAATATCTTCATCCAAGTCAAGTACCTTTGAATTAACCAGCCAAGAAAGACAATCAGCAGATTTATTGATAACACCAGGAATGTAATCAACATCAAAATCAAAAACTTGACGAGAAATTACCCACTTCCTAATTTTCGAAGAAATCGAATCAAGACCTTCCTTGGAAAATACCTCCCTAAGTGGTTTATGGTCAGATACCACTTTTACTTTGGTACCCCAAATTAGATTCCTAAACTTCCTCAGGGCCCAATAGATGGCTAAAGACTCTTTTTCAATAACTGAATAGTTATTTTCTGAACTTCTCGGACACCATGAAGCACAAGCAATTAATCTTTCCACACCCTCATTTTTTTGTAGCTACACCGCTCCTAATCCTTTAGCGCTAGCATCAGTTAAAATGAAAGTTGTGTCACCCAGCACAAACACTTGTAAAGATGGAGCTTTCCTCAATTCCTCTTTAATGGAACAAAACTCATTTGCACACTTATCTGACCATTAAAAAACAATACTCTTAGACATGTTTCCTTAAATTTTGAGTCTTGTCAGCATACGCTGGAATAAATTTGCTATAGAACTCTACCATTCCTAGTAAAAATAGAAGCTCCTCCTCATTTATGTTTACAATAGAAACAACGAGTTCTTTTTTAGGGAAAACACCATATCCAGTGATACAATGCCCAAGGTAATTCACCTGTTCAACACCAAACTTACTCTTTTTTAAGTGATAAACCAGACTCCCTAACACGTTTCAACATAGCACAAACTCTGGAATAATGTTCAGACTTGGAGCTGCCAAATGGGTGTCACAAATGCAATTAACTCCTGTGAAGACTCATCCAGCTGAACCTGATGATAGTCTAACGTCAAATCAAGACTGCTGAAAGATTTTGTACCCACCAATGTGCCAACCATCTCGTCAATGTTAGGTAAAGGAAATCGGTCTATAATAAACTCTTTGTTAAGTGAGCGCAAGTCTATGCAAAGCCGTAATTCTCCATTGGCCTTCTTGGCAACGACTATGGGAGCCAACCATTCTATTGCTTCAACTGGCTCAATAACTCCCATTTCTACTAATCGTTCAATCTCCTTCTGAGCACCAGTTTGCAAATTCACAGGAATTCTTCTAACCTTACTGCACCTTCTCTCAACGTAATGTGATGCTTATAAGCTTTGAGACACCCAAGCTTGTCCCCAAAAGCATCCTCAAATTGTTCTGCCAACACAGAGACTAAATTGCCCACTTCTTGTATCTGAAATTGAGGAACGTCATTGGGATTAAGACTAACTCCAAGAAGGCGTTGATGGGGCCACCCCAAAAGAGCATCCCCACGCTTGGCCACATACACCTTTCCAGCAATCATGCATCCACACAACTCAATAGTTGCTATAAAATACCCTAACATTTTAATGGGTACACCACCATAACCTAGTGGAGAAATGTAATTTTTAGCCAGCTTGCGGTGGCACTGAAAAACTTTTGAAAAATATCTTCATTTATCATGGTTAAATGAGAACATGAATCAAATTTGAACTCAAGTTGAACACCTTCAATTTCTACTATATGAGAAGGATGAGCAGCTTTCAGTTCATCGACCTGAAAAGTAACAACCTTGACCGGTGGTTGATCTTTTGCTACAGATTGATCTCCTTTTTTTACCTTGCTTTGACAACATCTGGCAAAAGGACCCCTCCTACTACAAACAACCCGTCAGGCTGGACAGAAAGAAGCATTTCCCAGATGTTCTAGTCTACCACACCTAAAACATGTCGGTTTACAATCAAATGTAAAAGAATTTCCAGTAGCAGATGCAGATGCACTCTTGTCTTTAGCTACAACATTTTTGTTTTTGATTTGACAAACAACTTCATCAACATTAGCGTTAATTGGAATAGGTTTCCTTTTTTCAACACTCAATTCATCAACACATTTCATCATATGTTCCACTTGTTTTGCAATCGTAAGTACCTCATCTAAAGGAGGCTCATCTTTTAACCACAGCACTTTTCTAATATTGTCATGAGCACATTTTAATATAAATTGGTCCCTAATCCTCTCCTATGTAGCACCACCAAACTTACAAGATGGGTCTAGTTTTCTTAGGGCCATGACAAATTCTTCAACCGATTCATCTTTCTTTTGTTCAGGGAGCACAAAACGATACCTTTCCATAATTGTGCTTAACCGTGGAAGATAATGACGATCCAACTCCAGTATGCATATCTCGTATTCATTTAGATTCCTCTGATCAGCAGCACTGAGCTCAGGTAAATGTTCAAGTACTTCTTGCCCCTCTCCCCTTGGATAATGTACTAGCAAAGAATGTTTCCGTTCTGCACTTAAGTTTGTCCCGCAGACCCTGGCTTAGTTTACAAACATTTTTTTCCATTGTTGCCACTTTATACTTGGCTCACCTGGACTTGTTAGAAACAATGGAGGTTGTGTGACATTCTGCATGTTGTGGAATGATCACATTCACAAAAAAAAACACAAAGTAGAGATACAACTAACTTAAATGCAAATTAAAACAAAACTAGTAGTAGCTGTTCAACTAAAATAAAATCACAAGTGTAGACACTCTATAACTAAATCCCTTTTTTAAATAGTTTTTGAAATCACAAATGTGACGATTAAAAGTAATCAAAAAACAAAAGAAAATAAATTCTTTACTTAGAAGAATGTCAGTGACTGAATATGCCAGGATAAAGCAGAATACAACTTATTAATAGAGAATGTTACTTTTCATACAATCTAATGGTGTGCCAGTCACCGACAAAACTGGCTTTGGAACACAGGCATACTGGCCCTCGGTGACACTGCACCCTAGGTTGACTTTCCACACAGTGCGATGTCTATAAACCTTTAGCAGAAAGGCATTATCCATAAATTTTAGAACTGACTGTGTTACTAATTTACTATAATTAATGTAAAGGTGTGCCAGTCACCGACGAAGCTGGCTTAAAAATAAGCATATGCACAAAGCCTTTTGAACAACCTCTGAGATGATGTTGTTGAACTGCAGATTAGATCTCAGATTAACTCCTTTTCTTTCACGATGTTCAGGGATCACCGCTGTAGGACAATATAATAACAAAACTTGACACGCCGGTAACCTCGCAAAATGCTCCACATAAAGTAATTGCGTTTCCCAAACACAGATCAGAGAAATGGGTGTTAAAAATAATGAAAAGCTGAACACCTTCCCAACCACACAATATGGCTGGTGAGCGTAACGGCGTATGCCAGACTTCTAAAGTCAGTTTTCCACTTCTTACGATGGCACTAGCACATACTTGTATGTGCGCACACATCTAATGTGCTTTAAACGCAGACGTGAAACGCAGGGGAGCGCTGACACTTTAACGTCCAATGTGCTTGGAACGCAGAAGAAACAACAGTGAAACGCAGGGGAGCGCTGACGCTGAAAGCTTCCAACATGCTTGAACCCCCAAACGCAGACCTGGATGTGAATGAAACGCAAATCAGCGCTAATGCTTGTCCCTCCCTTCAACCTCCTCACCGTTTGATTAGGATACACTTCATCAGATTCACTAATTAGAGTTCGATGTACAGCCACTCGAGAAGGGTGACCTTCTCTTCTTTTAGAACACACTGACGCTGGAGGAGGATTTCCTTCTATTCCGACAAAAGGAGGATATAGCACAAGCACACGATGTTGAGGTGATGATACGAGTGCTCACACTCGTCGCCAAATAAATGTGGTGTATTCAATCAGGAATGAAGGAGCAGGAACACACAAAGGTAAGTGGCACGTATGGTTTAATCACCTCAGCCATCAACAGCTAGGATTCAACTGACAGAAATAGAATTAACAACAACATTCCTAATCAAACATTCTACATAGAATGAACAAAGCATTACTACATGGAGATTCTGTGCCAAGCAAGATGCAATGTCACAGAAATAACATTAAATGCTACAGGATGCAAACAGCAGTAGCCAGTAGACACTTGCTTTTTCTTAGTACATTGTTCCTGTACTCCTGGTGTAGGATTATAGTCCCAAATTACTCCCAATTACTCTAACTAGAGTAATCATGATAATTTCACATCACAATTGTAAGGCGCAATTACGCCTGTGTAATGCAAATTTCTCCCAGGCCTAGTTTTTTGACTGAGTGATACCAGTGCCTATGAGATATGCAACAACACTGGCCTATGGCTTCAGAAATTTGCACTATGTTAGTGAGAGAGAGAAACCTGGTGCATCGAAGGTGCACCTTCATTTCTGCTGCTTTTAGGATGCCATGTAGAAACACTTCTTGTATGTGCAATGTGCAGAGACATGGGCTTCGACTCTATGTGTAAGGATGGTATGCATGTGAGTGATATTCCCAAACTGTGGGGTGTGTAATGCTAAGGTTTCCACAATATTAGATGCCAGCAACTGGGCGCAACTGTGCAGTCAGCAACCAGATTTTATTTTTCCTTTCAAATTTGGTTCCTCAAATAATTTGGCACCCTTAGGTGACCACCTAGCTCATCTAAACTGACGGGCCACCCTTACTTCTGGCACGCTGTTGGAGAGTGATAGGATAGAGTTCCTTCCTACCAATTTACTGTGAACCGCTTGGTTGATGGACCTTTGTTACCTGCTGAGAAGTGTAGAGGGGAGAAATAACTCATTTAAACAGACTACATTTTATAAGACCCATGACTCTGAAGAATCACAGACTGTGTAGTTCGAGTTAGTGGGTTTAGTATAAAGTCAAAAACAATTGGATGTACAAGCACCTCATTACAAGGTTGTAGAAATACATGGGAACTTATACAAATCCAAACCTACGGACTAATTTTATGCCATGGATCATAAACAGAATAAAGATTTCCAGAAGCAGAACGCAGGCAATGATTGCCCCCATGTCAAGATCCGTTTTCATCGGTGGTGAATGAATGAAGAGTATTAGTTTACCCCTACACTACCACTCCTGCAACGTCTCTAATTAGCATTCCCCAGCCAAGATCAGGAAAAGGTGTCAGCGTGTGAAGACTTCCGAAGAAGTACACTCATGTTGTATGGGTCAAGTAGCCAAAGCTACAGAGCTTGTACTAAGATGCTCCTTTTCTCTCCTTTGATCTCCTCACCTCATCTTCGGACTACAACCCGGGGAACTGTCCTTAATACTGAACACCAAAACACAAAACACGCCCACAGATCACCTCATCTCGCTGGACACTTTTCATAGGTGATTTTCCATTTTGTATTGTTGCTCCTAGCTCCTGGCTTGATGACCTTGATTCCCAGACCTCCCTGGTGAGAAAGAACACAGTCTCCCAATTATCAATACTCCTTACTTATTTGTATTGCATCCTCCCAAGCCTAACTCTCCTAAACAAAATACGTTTTTCTAACTAACAAAGACTGCTTTCTCCACCAGCAACAGAAATGTGAGAACAGAACAAATTCAACATGCACATGAATTTCACTAACAAGCCGTATTCAAGAGCCTCCAGGAAAAATACATTTCAGGCCTACAGAAATTGGCCAACATAAGAGGGAAACACATAGGCCTTTCAAATACACACATTAGTGAACATTTAATTTAGGCCTTCTACATCATTGCATTACAAAAGCACATCACATTCATGTTTCATTGCAAGCAACTTATGAAATCCTACACGTTAAACATAATTATAGACAGCTACGTACAACTTTAATATGGTGCGCGTTTAATTCAAATGCATTACATCCACATACGCAACTTCATTAAAAAAATGACATCAAATACTATGAATTACGATATTAGAACACAAATGGCATGTTGTTTCCTTGCATAGCATAATACTTTTTCTATCATTACACATTTTTTCATGTTTTTGCTAAATACAACCTAATAACTAACCCTGGGCGCAGTGCCTGTTGACTCGCCGACTTCTTCAGATGAATGCGCAAGAAATGCGCATGTGCGGGCGCCCGCACATGCGCATTCGTCTGAAGAAATCGGCGCGTTAACAGGAAGAGGGAGCCCTGGGACGCCGCATCCAAGGTAAGTTCTTTTTCATTCATTTTACTGTATGTAATATTAAAAATAGGGTTGTAGAAGAGGGCTGGAGGGAGGCGGGCGGCATGTAGTGGGGCTACGCGAAGTGTGTGGTGGGCGTAGAGCTCACCCTACTTCACGGAGCTTCGCGTAGCCCCACTACGCCCACCCTTACTAATAACTAATTGCTATCATGACAAATGAATATATTTGTGGCTGCAGACTATCCATGATTATAATGCACCCCATCAAATGAAAGAGCGCCATTGCGCTCAATCAAGAGTCTATGAAGAAACTCTCCTTACCTTTGAGATTTTTATTAGGTTTTGATGCTGAGGGTGATGTGTGTGTGTGTGTGTGTGCGGAAGGTGTGCTCTGTGAGGTGTGTATTCGCACTGCATTAGTATCTGTAGCCGAGAATGTTACAGTTGGCAAAGCTCTCTGTTGTCGAGGCGTGCGGGCGCATTCCTCCAGGCTCTGATGTCATGAAGAAACTCTCCCTTCCACTGAGATGTGGATGCAGGCTGAATTAGGTATCTAAGGTTGCAAATGGTTCTTTTATAGTGAGAGAAGCTCCAGCTGCTGAGAAATGCCTATGTATTCTCCTAAGGCTGCAAAACTCCTCAATGTGTTATGGAGAGGAACCCGGTACTTCAAGGATGCCTAGAATATTTGCATTACATTAAGTCTGCTGCTAAGGATGGTGTGTATGTAAGAGATGCTCCCTGACTGCTAAGCTCATTCACTAAGAAAGGCAGAAAATGATTTCTAATATATTATCTCATGTGGGGGGATAGTTAAAAGAAAATGCTGGAGCGTGGTGTTCCGCTAAATTTGGCAACATCACGCTCCAGCATTTTCAAAACATTTCAGGGGTGATTGTTTATATGGACATTAACAATCAATAATGACGATTTGTGCTGTAGAATGCAACTCACAGAAAGAGCAAAAAACAAGGAGGAATTGAGAATTTCTCCTCGTAATGACATCCTAAGACCAGGTATTACTTGGCCTTAGTATTTGGCGCTGCTCCAACCTTGTAAATCTGGGGCAGGGTCAAAAAGCAATGGGTGTTGCGGTGGAATGCTCACTGCAACACCCATAGCCTGCCTACTTGCCGCAGCAGAATGCAGCAGAAAGGGGCATATTTACAAGGTGGCGTTAAGCCACGTTAAGTGGCTTTGTGCCACCTTGTAAATATGTGGAAAGGTGCAACGACACCTCAGCGTCAGAAAAAGTGATGCTACAGTGGTGTTAGGGGCTAGTAAATAGGACAGTGGTGTGCAAACCACTGGCATATGCCATTACTGAGTGCACACAGACACACACATGCCCACCCACATGCCCGCCCACACACGCACACAAACAAGGCATATGCATTCACTTAGATTGCCTGTTTGATGCCTCTCGGATCAATGCAGGTATGAGATTTGTCATTTCGTTTGCATGCTACTACAACTTGGGACAACCACAAGAAGCTGCTACACATGCTCTATAACACTATAACACTGGGAGAGTGCTTTTCAAACAGCCGTGGACACGCATTTCACCTTGTGCTTAAAAGGCGTAGCACATTTTCACATGTATATTCTCAAACCCATGGAGCTGCCCTAACACATTCTCAAATGCACCGACTTCCTGCTCACAAACAGTACTCAATTTGAGCCGGTGGTTTCATTTAGGGCCCACCAGCACTGATTCTTGGGAACCAGTACTTATTTTTCTAAACAGACTTTGAGCCAAAGGCACAAGCAGGGATATAAAAGAACCTGCAAAACGGAGATAAAGAGACAGGGAATGTCTGGTGCTGAATGAATGAGGTACGAGGTGGAATCAACAATAGGGAACCTTGGTATTCCGCTCCGAACCTTCGAGCAGCAGGCTTCTACCAGCAGCAGGCTTCTGAGCAAATCTATGGTTCCCGGCATGTATCCTATTACAAGTTTACCATTACTTACATGGGCTTCAAGTTTAAACTTTTCTCCAAAATCCTCGTCACCATTTAGAAACACTTTAGACTTCAACCCAAGCTGCAACACATAACCTTGGTGTCACCATCCAAAACATCAGGTTACGATTTTGATCACTCTCATGGACACAGACAGTCAAAAGTAGATTTTCTACACAATGTTCTGGTTTCGAATCATCCATTTTCTGATTCCCGCTATTCTGTTTGCACCAATGGATTCAACGTTCCTCTAGGCCCAGACACAGCTTTGTGTGACTTAATGTACATGATACACTTATAACACATAATTGCTGGAAAAAAACAAGCTTGTCATGCAGTGCCATTTATCAAACAACACAAGGACATTGTGTAGTGATACATTAGCACCACAAAACTCTCGGCCATGGTGTGGGTACCAGACAGGCTGAAAATCAGTCAGGAAGCTCTTCCCACTCCTGACGTCAGAGTAGCATCACATCTCTGTGTAGGTGAGTAAGTGAAGCAGGGACTTCAGCCTTGACTGGGTCTGTCCTCCCTTTACACTGAGGAGCAGCGTAACGTTGGCTGTGGCCTTCCTTCTTCTGTCACCTCTGGGGCAGCAGCACAGTCAGCTTCAGCACGCTCCCAACTTCTCTCAATGTCACTGAACGGCCTGATCCTGCGTTACCAATGAGCTGTGTTGGAGAAATCTGGTAAAACACACTCCACCACCACGGCCAGCATGCGGCACCTGGTTCAGTGACTGTATTTTGTGCATGCGGGCTTTTATTGGCAACTTTGTTGAAACGCTGAAGTCAGAGAGAAGGAGAGCGTCAGCGGCATGACGTCCATTAGTGAAGCGGGTGCAGTGGCACTGGGGCCCAAAGCATGAGGGGCCACCGAACCCAAATTATTGCTGTATTTTCTAGTTTAGACAGCAGCCAGGGGGCCATATATCCTTCATAGGACCAGGCCCCATGATACACTAGCAACACTATTGGAGAGTACAATCTGTTAGCACACAAATAAAGACAGCAGGTTAGATCAATCTCCAATGCCACAGCTGCTAGCAGGAGGCTTTAATATAATTAGAGTACATGAAACTCCACATCCCATACGAAATGCAAGAACAAGACAACACCGCCATATTCTGTATGCTTATACACCACCAAAAAAGGCTAGGCACAACAACTCTGTTCTTGAGGATGCTGTGTAAGTGATGGACACCCCCGTCCATGTGACATAGTGTGTAGATACACTATATTAAGATCGATTGTTGAGGATGCTGGCTGAGTGACAGACTTCCACTGTACACACACACTACAGTTGATGCGTGTGCTGTGGAGATAGGTATGGAGAGGTTCCCATATTGTGAGGTCTGCAGGCATCCTTCCTTACAGAGGCTTTGATTGCAGTGAGTTATACATAACATGCTTTATGCCTTGGAACTCAGAAGGAGCACTGTTTGCCTATGAGGTGAGGTGTGCAGACATATTACATACACTAAGCTATGTTGCTGAGGGTGCTGGTTGAGTGACAGATGCTTCTGGTCTCTGATGTGTGAAGACACCGCATTTGATGCTGATGCTAATGAAGAGATGTATGGAGACAGGATGCTGTTTGAGTGACAGAGGTCCTCTGTATCTTAAGTGTGTGTACACTCCATGTGATGCTGGTGCCGAGGAACATGTGTATGGAGATGCTCCCCGATAGTTAGGTCTGCAATCACCATTGATCTCCCTGTCACTCAGGTATACTGAGGCATTAGGCTTCGGCAATCAGAAGAAACCCTACATGCCTTTGAGGTGAGGCTTTAGGCCTTGTTGTTAAGGATGCTGATTAAATGATAGTCTGTGAAGTGTGCAAGGTGCTTCTAGACACAAGATTATAGCAGAGACCCTACATCAGGCTGTACCTCAGGTTAGTGTGAGGTACGCCCTTACTCTGAGATATGCTCACAATGCCTTAGGGTTTCCTGCCTCCTCCCTCGGGCTGAAGCAAAACAACTGAGACTGAGGGATGACCTCCGAGCAGCCCTTTACCATGATGCGCTGCTCTCTCTTCGGCCGTGGGAAGATTGCATCACTGCACCTGGGAATATATGATGGGCTCTGCCATAAACAGGAACACAGAAGTGTGAGTTCCTCCCGAAACAGCGCATCTGATTAAATGTGTATGAGGCTAAATGACTCGAAATGCTGTAACAGGAGCTGCATCCCTTCACTCAGAGCACTCTCCTCTGGCTCCAGAGAGCGGGTGGGAGCACCTTAAAGAAGGGGAGAGCAGGGGGAGGGGATTAAAAACTGCTACCTTCAGCAAAACAGGGAGAAAAGTCTATTTAACCATATAATCGTACAACCAGTGTGCTATATATTAATTTACAGTGCTAGGCTAGCAGCCTCAAGACTCGAAGCACAGGCAGGGAAAATCTTATTGCCGAAAGTATCTTAAAAATCCAGTTTCTATAAAAACTCTTCTGAAAGTCAAGAGAGAGGAGTCCTTCAGAAAAGACACTCGGGATAACTTTAAGATGTAAGAACCAAAGTTCCTTTCCAAAAAGGCCTTCTACCAGTGGCGGCTGGTGACATTTGAAAGTGGTGGCCCGTAAACTGATAATCATACTGCACCGAAGCGAGCGAGCGCAGCGAGCGAGCCCGAACCCCCTAAGGAGGGTTCGGGGGGAATTCCCCCCGAGCAAATTTTGAAAAAATAGTGGAAAAATGGTGCATTTTCAAGCATATTTGAGAAAGCAGGAAGGTTAATAAAGCAATTGTGAAAGTGCAGGTATTACATTATTAAGGAGCTGTCATATAACATAGACATGAGTCAGCCAAGCTTTAGCTCGTTAGGATTGGCTGATGAGTGGATCCCTCTTTATGGGTATTCTTGCAAGCATGAGTAAGCAATGCTTTGCTCATACTATAGGGATTGGCTGAAGGTGTTTAGACATTGCCAGTATTGCATGACGTCTCACTCATACCTATCTCTAAGGTTACTAAATGGGCCTCTACAGTGCGCAGGAGGGTGTAAAGAATAAAGAGCATAACAACATAACGTTAAGTACATCTCAATCAGGGCACCCAAACTTCCTATGATCCCTCTTTCAAAGCGCAGCCTGATGCAATTATATTTGCGGATTTATACCCCGGCATGTTGATTACATTAAACGTAGGCCCGCCAGTAAATATTCATGATCGGCGTGGCTCGAGAAAGACTATTGCCGGAAAAGACAGCGTGTACCGCGTTTATTAACATGGAAAAGACTACTTAGGGCAGTGGTCTTCAAACTTTTTGATGCCGAGACCCCCTTGTAAAACCTTTTTAGGCGTAAGGACCCCCTTCCGACAAAAGTTTCTAGAAACTGGTACTCCTCATCATCAACTTTTGACAACCATAAATGCGCCTGTTAGACCTCATCACATCCATCCATCATTCATCCACCCACACTTTCACACATCCATCCATCCACCCTTTCATCCTTCCATCCATACATACATCCATCCTTCATCCATCCAATCTTCCATCCATACATCCATCCTTTACCCATCCACCCTTCCATCCATCCACCCATCTTTCATCCATCCACCTTTTCACACATCCATCCATCATTCATCCATGCAACCTTTTATCCATTCATACATCCATCCACCCTTTCATCCTTCCATCCATACATCCATCCATCCATCCTTCATCCATCCAATCTTCCATCCATACATCCATCCTTTACCCAGCCACCCTTCCATCCAGCCACCCATCTTTCATCCATCCACCTTTTCACACATCCATCCATCATTCATCCATGCAACCTTTTATCCATTCATACATCCATCCACCCTTTCATCCTCCCATCCATACATCCATCCTTCATCCATCCACCCTTCATCCATCCACCCTTTCATCCTCCCATCCACACATCCATCCTTCATCCATCCACCCTTTCATCCTCCCATCCATACATCCATCCTTCATCCATCCACCCTTTCATCCATACATCCACCCACCCTTTCATCTATCCATCCATCATTCATCCCCCCACCTTTTCACACATCCATCCATGCATCATTCATCCATGCAACCTTTTATCCATCTATACATCCATCCACCCTTTCATCCATCCATCCTTCATCCGTCCACCCTTTCATCCTTCCATCCATACATCTATCCCTTCACCAATCTATCCTTCATCCATCCACCCTTTCATCCTTCTATCCATACATCCATCATTCATCCATCCACCCATCTTTTTACACATCCATCCATCCATCATTCATCCATGTAACCTTTCATCCATCCATCCTTCATCCATCTACCCTTTCATCCATCCATCCATCCTTTCATCCATCCATCCGCCCTTTCATCCATCCACCCTTTAATCCATCCACCAACCCTTTCTTCCATCCACTCATCATTCATCCACCCACCTTTTCACACATCCACTTCAGCCTTACATCCATCCATCCACCCATCATTCATCCATCCACCTTTTCTGTGCCTCTCTCATTGGGGGGGGGGGGATCAGTATCTCTCTGCTCTTCTTCCTTCTTCTTTCCATCTCTGTGCCTCCCAGCTGGGGGCGGGGGACGTGTCACGGGACCCATAGCTCCAGGCGCGCAACATCCATTGAACTCAAAGGGCTACACTACATCCTGCTCCCCCAGCCTATCCCCCCCGCCCCCTGCTCCCTCCACCCAGCTTGTGTATGTAAGCCCGGCTGAAACAGCTTCAGGGACACTCACACAGCCACACCTGAGTACTTGACAGGTCTTTAAAAGACTTTATACTTGTTAATGAGGTGTTGATGTTTTTCACACCTCGGTGTGAATTAGGCCTCCGCCGTGAGCACCCTTGATCAGCCCAATGACAGGAACTGCACTCTGCAGAATCTGCGACCCCCTTCCCGAGACTCCACGACCCCCCTGGGGGTCGCGCCCCACAGATTGAAGCCCTCTGACTTAGGGCGAAGCATCGGGGGACCGGTTCCCCAGGAGCCATTGTACAAACACCTTACACTGGTCCGAAAAAAGAAATAATTGAGCCACCATTTTTAGAGCACAAAATATTTGTACCAGTGTAAATGTGACACAAACTGATTTGACACTGTTTGTGCTGTGTTTGTAGTTAAAGAAGTGGGGGAAATTAACGTACTCTCCTTTTCAAATGTGAATGCGGCGACTATGTTTAAGTCAAAATCATTTGTTCCATTTTTTTACTTTTTAAGCAGCCTACACAGTGTAAAATCAGTTGTTCTGTAAGTAGTGTTTATTCATTGACTTAAAGGTCTTTGAATGTTTAAATATCGTTACACATTATAGTGCACTGTTCATGACTTTCACCAGGTTACATACAGAATACTCACGCTTCACACAGGCCGCGTCTTTCACTCAATATGTCATACACGGTGGTTTTCCCTTTAACCCCGCTTACTCGAACCGCGCTGACCACTGACAGTTATCTCCATGTCTTTAAACTACTATACTATATTTCAGAACACCTCAGCGCTTCTACTGGCCAACTTGTTAACACACCGGTAACTTTAAGCATACTGCCAAAGTCACATGCACCATTGCAAAGAAGACACAGAATCCATTACAAGCCCGGAGCAATATCACGTAGCATGAACTGCATGAACAGGCATGTCACCCACCACGTTGCATGAACTGCCAGCTTTAGCGAGGCATGTCACATGCAACGCTGCATGAACTGCTTTCTTTAACCACGTGTTACACAGCACATTACATGCACTGACAGCTTATAAAATGGGATCCCAGCTACGGTGCATAAACTGCCTGCTTTACAAGGCAAGTCACCTGCTACGCTGCATGGACTGCTATATCACCATGTGTCACACTTCATAATACACGCACTGACTGCATATAAAGTGTGACACCAGCTACGGCGCATGAACTGCCTGCTTTAAACGGCATGTCACCCATCACGTTACATGAACTGCCAGCTTTTACCATGCCAGTCACTCGCCTGGTTGCATGGACTGCCAGCTTTTTTCGGGCCCTTTATCTAATGCTGCATACACTGCCTGCTTTTACCAGGGCTTTCACACTCCATGTTGCACAAATTGCCACCATGAACCATTCATTGCGTACTTGCCCCGCCACCATGTGTCTTCTTCCCTTAAACCCACGACGTTACGTGCACTGGCAGTTATTACCATACATGTTCATCTAATATGCTACATGAAATACCAGCTTCCGCCTTTTACCCACATTGTTACATATGCAACACCCCGGCAGTTTTACCTTGCCTCTAAACTCAATATGCTGCGATTTCACACCAAATCTAAGCCCACTGCACTGCCTGAGCCGACACTAGAATCCTTTCACGAACCGTACCTAGGCTAGTACACATTCTGCTACTTCCTATAATTCTTCTGTTTTAGAACCTCCCACAAATATCCGGTCGAACCTTCATATCTTCATAGATGCAGCTACAGGCGCGTTTGTTTGCGTAAGTGACTGTCACCCTCTGATTGTAGTTGCAGTTTGCCTTGAACTGCACACATTTCATTGGGACCACAGTGAGATGCCTGCTGCAGTGAGAGACCCGGATCATGCTATGTGCTCTGAAGAGAGTCATGCATTGTCAGAGTACAGTAAAGGCGGACTACATCAGACATGGCTATGCTGAAGGGGACGGGGAAATATGAACTGCAGTGATTTTACTTGTGGCTTCTTCTGCTGCAGCTCTTAAAACGTTTACTGCGGAGTTACTGAGGGAGTAGATACTCTTCTGAAGGAAGTTGCTCAAATTACAAAAGATTTTTATGGCACGTTTCATAGATATGGTTGGATTTTAAATCATTTCACATTTGGGACAAGATATAATTGTAATGCTGCAAGCCACTACTTTACCCTCTTGAAACCTGCAAAGTCTACGTTTTTCACTTAGAAAGTGGAATATAAAAATGTGTGTTCACTCGGCTTGAATTACATTTCAGACAGACACTTTGCATTGCATTTGCAAAGACCCTGTTTAGGCTACCTCAAGATGGCATATATATGGGGTGCGGAGACGCACGTACATCAACACATGCATTTCATACCGGAGCACACCAATATCCAACGACGGTGGGGACTGGAGTGTATTCCTAACAGAAGCTACCACCAACCTCCAGCACCACTCAGCTGAAATCAACACGAGGAGAAGCAGGTCCGTTTAGCAAATTAGCCAAAAGGTTTGATTGTCATTTAAATACAGCTCACAGGCACAGAGGAATTGCCGCTGGCCGCGCGACACGAAGGGGAGCTAAGCGAGACAGCATCTTAGTCCCACATTCCGCGCGAACAAACGGTGCTGCCAGTTCGTGACCGCCCCCTTTCATGCTCGCCCAATGGGCGCGGGCCAACAGGTGTGAGGGGCGGCCCTTAAGGGGTTTAAGTTCAGCGCGGCAGCGAGGCTCGGCCTTTCCTGCCATCGCGTTCCTGGTTGCTCTGCGCTGTTCGGTTCGCTCTATCGTCATCGGTTTCAGAGGTACGTAGCATTCGCTTGGTCTCCCCCCGGCCCGATCCCTGGACATGCTCAGGTTGATTGGGCCCTGTGATAGTGATCACGGGGGGGGGCTGGGGTTTGCTGGTCGTGTCCATTGTCAGAGAACAATGTTGAGTGGGTTCGGGTAGTGTCTGAGAGCGCTTCCGTGGAAAGCTGGGTGCGCGGGTCTGTGTAGTTAGGACAGCGGAATCGGGCTGTTTCAGGTTCATCGTTAAGCATAGGGAATAGGCAACTTGCCGCGAGCATCCACTGCCACCAAGCTACGCGGCGATGTGTAGTTAGGACATGTGGGTCAACAGAAAGCGGAGCACTAGCGCGAGGACGAGGCGGGTTAGGCGGCGGTTTGCAGTGAAGGTATCGCGCTAATAGAAAGCAGAATACAAGCTGTGCGAGGACGAGCGGACGTAACAAGGTAGTCGAATGTTGAATTTTGACAAATTGGTAGGCGTTTCTGAAAATACCTTTCGAGCGGAGCAAACGCACGCATGGCATTAGACATGAATTACGAAGGCGTGCTGGTAATAATGTTTATGAAGGCGTTGTTAACAATGTTTCTGCAGTACAAACGCAGGATTAGCAACGTTTTGTGAGCATGGGGGACAGCGAAAGGGACAGCCGCCATTGCCGACCACGAGGCAAGTTAGGGACAGCCGCCATCGCCGACCACGAGGCAAGTGAGGTACCTACGAAGGCGTTGTTAACAATGTTTCTGCAGAACAAACGCAGGATTAGCAACGTTTTGTGAGCATGGGGGACAGCGAAAGGGACAGCCGCCATTGCCGACCACGAGGCAAGTTAGGGACAGCCGCCATTGCCGACCACGAGGCAAGTTAGGTACCAACGGGTAGTTAAGGAAGGGATAGCAGCGCGCGATACATGGGTGCTTGGGAAGCGACGGCGCAAGGGTGTGCCCCCCCAAGGCAATATGGGACGCAACACAATTTCGCCTTCTTTCGACGTTGTTTTGGTTGCCTGGGGGGGAGCGGGGCAAAGCGGGGGCAGGGAGGGCTCTGGCCGGCAACGTTCGTTAGCCCTCATAACGCCCGCCCCTTCCGTGATGAACATATGTGCTCCGGAAACATCGTGTGTAGCATGCACGCATCAGTTAAAAATTCAAGCTCTCGCGCTATCAATTCGGGCTAGTAATTGCAGGCATAGTGACCAGTGTGCTTTTATTGCAGTGTAATAAGCTGCGCATGCTCAGACTATGAGACACTACTTAGAGAAATACTAAATGCCATCTGCGAGTCTTAGCGGCGGTTTGCCAGTCATTGGAGTACGTAAAGGTAACATTGTAGCAGTGTAGCCCAACTTTCAGCTAAAACACATCCCGGGTGACTGGAGTAACAAGAAGGATTTCACTGTGTTGCTGGGGAAAAGAAACATTCCAGAATGCGGAGCATAATACGCTAAGATTTAAACTGATATAGATTCAGAATATCGATACAGTTTAACGTGTACCACCTTACCGTACCCATGAATGAAGAGAAAGCACAGTGAGTGTGAAACGGATGCAGCGCCGATTAAAATATGTTAAGTCCCATGAAAATAAAGAAGTATCTGCTTTGTTTGCCTGACCCTAAGATGGCGGCAAACTACAACTGAACTGCTTGAGCCTGCCACATAATATGGCGGCCAATTACAACTGAACTTTTTGAGCCTGCCACATCCGTATCCGGACACAGCCATATGCGATCAGGCTGTGTTGGTATGCACGCCCTTATAAATATCAAGCCCTCGGGCCCTGCGTGCGAGCTTTGCCAATGCTTGATAGAAGTGGACATGTTAGTTTCCCTGATACAGCCATATGCGATCAGGCTGTGTTGGTATGCACGCCCTTATAAATATCAAGCCCTCGGGCCCTGCGTGGGAGCTTTGCCAATGCTTGATAGAAGTGGAAATGCTAGTTTTCTGCATTTGAAATGGCGTGATTGCACCCACGGTTCTCTGAACGGCACCTGGAATAGCGTTTTGGGAACGTAGCGCCGCTGAGTGCTGCTGAGGGCACCTTCCGAAAGTGAGAACCAAAATGTTACCTGTATCCGGATACAGCCGTATGCAAGCAGGATTTCCCTGGGAAATACACCCACTCAGCATCAGCCCAACATGGTGGTTTATATCAGCCCAACATGGTGGTTTATACCTTGGGGAACTCAAGGGGACGCCTGGTTCCTCAACGAGCATGCGGAACATGGCGGTGGTAGCGGTAGAGTCAGGCTGGCCTTTTACTGGATGGTTGGGACTAGAAGTAATAAGTCAAAATTATATCACAGCCACTTCCTTATTTACTTATATGGCAGGGACACGGGGTGGCCGTTTTGTTGGTTACAGGGTCAGGGAATGGTTGAAACTGGCATTCAAATGCTCGGTAGAGCACTGCAGACTGCACGTGCATTGAACATCAGACACAGAGGTGGGTGCAGCAGGTCGAGGCAATAGCAGTTGTGCTTGGCTGGGTTACAAGAGCAATAGCAGGATGGAGATATGTAAGCAAGAACGATTAGACAGCCTGGACCAGTTTAAGATGTGACACTTTCCAGAACGAGAAGACGTGCGGAAAGATTCAGTGGCTCGGAGGGACAGTTCGGTGCGAAATGCGTCGTAATATCAGCGTGCGGAAAGACGCTCAGTTAACAAGCAGGTGCAATGCAATAGGCCTCGCATTAAGAAAGTATACGTTTTTGCATTATAAATGACACAAATTTCATTTAAGGGTGGGTTGCAAAAATAGCGAAATTAATATCTTTGCGGGCCACGGGGTCAGGGGAATGACAGGGCAAGCTGGAGTATATGACTTCAAACAAAAGTTGTTGTGCATAAGCGTATATGCCGGTGAATAACAGTTGTTGTTCTTTCAGATACCTCAAGGTGGCAAGCTGGAGTATATGACTTCAAACAAAAGTTGTTGTGCATAAGCGTACATGCCGGTGAATAACAGTTGTTGTTCTTTCAGATACCTCAAGGTAGCTGCCACAGGGGGGGAAAGGACAGAGAGCGGCTGAATTTAAGGAATAGCAGGTAAATGCACGTATGGCCTACGCCGTTTGCGAGCGGGGCATCGTTGGCGCAAGTGGACTGGCAAAGATTGGTCTGTCCACAAATAACACAGTGTTGTATTACAGATTCCGTTCGGGACCGTGGGTTGGGACCGGTAGCGGCTGCCTGGAAGGAGCAGCACATTGCCAGGAGCACGGGCAGGGATTGCGCCGGATATCTTGAGGGAGCGACAGGTAATACTGGGTTGCATAGGTCGGAGGGAACGAAGCAGCGTGTGACGCGTCTTCTTTGCAGGTGCTGGCAGGGATACGTTACGACCAAATGGGTTATTAAACTCGTGCACTTTTTCATCCGTAGGAACCCGTAAGGGCAGAAGCATTCGCGATGAGTTCCCACGGAGCTGGGTTGCCGCAGGATGGGCTATGGGCGGAATTCTTGGCGATCGCGCAGGCTAAGGGGCCAGCTTGGGCTCAAGGCTTCATTGAGGGGCGCCGGCTCGAGGAGGCTGGCAGACCTGCGACCCCTGAGGACGCCCCGGGCACTTCAGGAGAGGGAGAGGGGAATCGCCGGTCCACTCGCAAACGGAAGGGCACCCGGAAGGAATTCCCAGCCGCACCAACACGCTGTAATAAAACGAATCGATCCGCCCCAGCCGGGCCGCCAGTAGAGTCCGCGGCCGTACCGACCGTGGTACATGAGACAGTGGCAGGAATGACGAACTTAGCCCAAATGGGTAAGACAATGGACGATATGTTGGGGTTGATGAATATATTCCAGAAGCGTTTAGACACAATGGCGGCTGTACAGGAAGGGTTGGTCCCTCTGTCAGGGTTGGCATCAAGGGATCCGGTGAGTCAAGTATGGGCTCAGTCAGGGCCGTCATCGGCAGCAGGGTCCCCGCTACTGGCCGGGCCACAAGCATTGCCACCCGCCAACGGTGCCTATGCTGCCACCACGCAGAGTGCCCCACCAGCTAGCCAGCAGAGCACGGCAACGCATGTTCCCCAAACGGTCGCCCCGATTCTCACGGTCACCCCACAGATTGTTAACACTTTTAATTCACAGAATGTGTCAGCAGTTGCCCAGCTGAATGGTACTCCCGCTGGTCACCAAAGTGTGGCCCCCATCTGCCCGCTAACGGTGGCCCCTCAGATCGTCAACGCCCTTAACTCACAGGGCATGTCAGCAGCCAGCCAGCAAAGCGTGGCTCCCGTTGTTTCCCAGAGTGTGCCCCCCATTATTCCTTTAGGTACCCCACAAGTCCTATCCCAGACCGCCGCTCCGGGTCCGCAGGCAGCTGGCCTGGCACCGGCTGCGGAGGGAACAGCGGGAAGCACGGGGAATGGTACAGGGGGGCCAGTGGCTGGGGTCCCTTCAGTTCTAGCAAGAGAAGGGCAGCCAGTGGGCGTAGGGAAACAGGGCACCAAAGGGATAGGGGGATGCTCCTTGGCCAGGCAAGTGCCTCAAGCGGCAAAGGAAGGCATATGGAGAAGGGAGTACATTGATATCCTGACTTTATTAATGCACGATAATGCAGGGGCGGACACAAGGAGGATGGGCAAGAAGGAGGAGGACAAGGTCCGGTTCCAGCGATGGCCGGAAAAAACCATTGAGAACTGGACTGAAGCATTCAATATTTTGGCAGCTATAGTAGTGCAGAAGGATCCGGCTCAGAGCGAGGCCCTGATGGAATATGCAAACTCCATTCAACAAGGTGCAAGGGAATCTGGAGGGATGGGTTGGTTTACATACGACCAGGAATTCAGAAAGACCATGGCCAGCTGCCCGGAGATAGGGTGGGATCACACCAACATTCAGCTATGGTTCAAACACATGTGTAGGACTGGGAACAGCAAGAGGGAAGCACCTCACAGGTCACAGAGCGAGGGTGGTGATGCTAGGCGGTGGGAGCAGGATCAAAAGTGGGAACAATACCCAAGACGGTCCTTCCAACAGCCCTTTCGGGGGGGGCGGGGGAGGGGTCAGGGAGCAGGAACAAGACGCTTCAACTCAGGGACATGTAGACTTTTTAATAATGGGGCATGTACCTGGGGGAGGGCGTGCAAGTTCGCTCATGAGTGCAGCAAGTGTGGCTCCCAACATGCAGCAATCTGCTGCACCAGCGGCCAACATCCCCCCCTACAACAGCACAAGGAGCAGAGGGTGCCCGGCAATAGGTTACAGGGAGGGCGCACTGGACAGACTGAGCAAGACAACGAAACAATTGGCAAATTCCCTTGGCAACACAGAGAGCAGGCAGGACACAACAGGGGCTCGCCGTCCAGCGAAGATAAGGGCAGGGGTCAAGGGGTCGGCTACGATCCAACAATCAACGATGCATTCTCCCAGCAGGGGGGCGGGACTGAGCAGCATTCCAAGGGTCCATCCCCCATAGTGCTTCAGAACATTCTACCTCTGCTCAGGGTGTATCCACTCGTAAAAGAGCGGGAGATATTAGTCAACGGATTTGTGGACGGCTTTACGATCCCTTACAAAGGCCCCCTGGGGCCCAGGGATGCCCGGAATTTGAGGTCAGCTAGGGAATTACATCAGGTGGTCAGTGATAAGATCAGGAAGGAGGTTGACTTAGGGAGGGTGGCTGGGCCTTTCCCTTCTCCCCCGCTACAGAATTTCTTAGTTTCCCCGCTAGGCGTAGTCCCAAAAAAGCAGCAAGGGTCATACAGACTGATACACCACCTGTCTTATCCAGAGGGCAATTCAGTAAACCATTGGTTGGAGGAAGGGGCGTGTTCAGTCTCATATTGCTCGCTTGACATGGCCATTGACCTGATTAGGAGAACAGGCAGGGGAGCGTGGCTGGCCAAGGCAGACATCGAGTTAGCGTTCCGCCTCCTACCCGTTCACCCAGACAGTCAGCACTTGTTGGGCTTCAAGTGGGAGGGGGCATTCTTTTTCGATCGCTGCATGCCAATGGGTTGCGCGGTCTCATGTGCTTTCTTCGAGGCATTCAGCTCCTTCCTGCAGTGGGCCCTCACAACCAGTCATGGCATTTCGCAAGTCACTCACTATTTGGACGACTTCCTGTTCTTCGGCAGGGACGGTTCTCAGGAATGCGCCGATGCCCTGCGGGCCTTTGAGGCCCTGTCGGAGCATTTGGGGGTTCCTTTGGCACCAGGGAAAACTGAAGGGCCCGCGCAGGTGCTCACATTTCTGGGCATAGAACTCGATACAGTGAAAGGTGAATCCAGACTTCCAGTAGAGAAAGTGCGTGAACTGCGAAGGGACATCAATGCAATGATTGGAAAGGGCAGCACAACGCTAGAAGCAGTGCAGAGCCTGTTGGGAAAATTGAACTTCGCGGCAAGGGTCATTCCGGCTGGCAAAGTGTTTTCCCGCAGGTTGGCGAAGGCCACGGCCAGTGTGAAGAAGAAGCATCACCTAGTACGTCTGGGACCGGGATTGAGATCAGATTTGTGCATGTGGGACGAATTTTTGGAAAATTTCAATGGTACTGTAATATGGAGGGCCCCCTGGGAAAGTAGCCAGGGCCTGTGTCTCTTTTCTGATGCTTCCAGTAGAGTAGGCTTCGGGGTGATCTTTAGAGAGAAGTGGTGTGCAATGAAGTGGCCAAATGCTTGGCGCAAGAAAGGTGTGACGGCAAATATCACGGTCCTGGAGATGTTTCCAATTGTGGTGGCACTGCACCTATGGCCAGAAGGATTGGGCAACAGAAAGGTGGGGTTCTGGTCTGACAACCTAGCTGTGGTCCAGGCAATCAATGGTTCAACTGCGAACTGCCCGCTAGTTTTAAGTTTATTGAGAGAGCTGGTCAGGGCGGGGTTGCGTTACAACATTGAGGTCAGGGCTAGACATGTCGAAGGTGTCAAGAATGTGGCAGCTGACGCTCTCTCTCGCTTTCAGCTGTCACGATTTCGGGAGGCATGGCCGCAGGCAGGGGAGGAGATGACACCGTTCCCGGCAGCACTATGGCGACTACTTCGGTGGGGGAACGGCTGAAGAAGATGGGCCAACGTTCCCTGGCCCAGTCGACTAGGAGAAGATATGAGGCCCAACTAACTACTTTCCGAGCAGTGCTACAAGCCTTGGGAGCAGCAACTTTGAGTTCAAGGGAACAAGTGGAGGCTTTTGTAGTCTGGGCTAGGGAAACGGGCAAGTCCCACTCTTGGGTGTCCGGCCACCTAGCAGCGCTCAAACACGAGACACGTTTAAATGGCGAGCAGGACACGACGGGGGAGTTCAGGATAAGGGCTGCACTGAAGGGGTGGGCCCGGGACGAAGTCAGGTCTCCAGACAAGAGAGCAGGGATAGAGTTTCCCGCCCTGCAGCGCATGGTAGACACGCTGCCGTCTGTCACAAATTCAGCTTTTGAGACGCAGCTGTTTGCAACAGCGTTCTGTTTGGCGTTCTTTGGTGCCTTCGGGGCCAGCGAGCTGGTGGCGAAATCAAAATTGGATAGGTCTGGGAGGGCACTAGACATGATAGACGTTTGTGCCAAGGATTCACTAGTTCTATGGCTGCGCAAGTCCAAGACAGACCAGGCTGGCAAGGGAGTGGCCATAACCTTGCATGCATTCGAGGACCCCAGATACTGCCCAGTCACTTTGGTTAGGGATTACCTTAAAATAAGGCCCTTGTTAGCAGGCGCCTTCTTAATTCACGCTGACGGGACGCCACTAACACAATTTCAATTCGAGCGTGTGATGGCAAAGGTGTTGGGCAAAGCAGGCTTGTCGCTGACCGAGGGAGGTCAAAAATTTTCAACCCATTCATTCAGAATAGGGGCAGCCACGGCTGCATATAGGGCTGGGATGGGCGAAGAAGGTGTCAAAAGAGTGGGGAGGTGGTCATCCTCCTGCTACCAGCGTTACGTGCGCCCTTGAAGATGCAGGGATACTAGAAAAACTCAGGGCGGTAGGACACAAAGCCCTGCGAAGCCAAAATATAACATGTACATTTAGGTCAAGTTTGTTTATGTGCTGTGTTCAGTTATGAAGAACGGATTAATGCCAACGGTGATACAGTTCAAGTTAAGTTTTGTGTGCAGTGCTCAGTTATAAACGAAATTCAAGTAAGTTTTTGTGTGCAGTGCTAAGTGATAAATAAAGAATTTTTAATGCCAACGGGGTCTTTTCTTGCAGCTGACTGTTGCGTATGGGTGATGGGCCATTCGTATGTTACCAGGCTGGAACAGTGGGCGTCACACAGGAATTGGCATGCGGCCTTAGCAAGGACAGGAATCCTATGGCTGGGTTTCCCGGGGATGAGATGGGGCCAGCTGAGGCGCAAGATTGACCAATGTTTGGCTGCGCAGGGTGGGCCTCCCAACATCCTCATCATCCACTTGGGCGGGAATGATCTGGTGACGATGGGTAGGAGAGCTTTGGTTGATGCAATGCAGAGGGACACAATTGCCATAACGAACAAATTGGGTGCCACCGAGCTAATATGGTCGGAGATCGTTCCCCGGGGGCCTGGAAGGGAGCGCGGTCGGCGGCTGCCCTAGAGCAAGGCAGGAAGAGGGTCAACAGGGCCATGCAAAAATTCATGGAAAGGAGAGCCCTGGGGTTCATCAGGCATGCTTTGATACAGGAAAGAACTGTGGGTTACTACGAAAAGGACGGGGTTCACTTGTCTGGGCTTGGCATGGATGTCTTTCTCCTAGATTTGGAAGAGTGTCTAACAGCAGCAGGGTGCCAGTAACGTGGCGGTAGGTACCAATGCAGTGAGACCAAGATAGATCAAAGGGATGAGAGCAGTAACGGAAAGTAAGAGGTGGGGGGGGCTCTGTCATCGGCGGGGGCCTCCTCCAGAGCTGTGGCGGAGTACAGGGCGATCTGGAAGCAGATGGACAGTAGGGGTACCTCTGCGGCAGAAGGACACAGTCTTACCTCTGCCGGGCACAGTAGGGGTGCCTGAGCCAAGAACCTGGAGCCGAGGGGGTTCCAGGAAACAGCGTCGGCGCCCCGTTAGTCCTTCGGGCGGTCGGGGGGCCTGAACCGACCGGGGGTGTGCCTCATCGCTCCGCCCTGACAGGGGGGGCGGGAGTGAACGAAAGAAAGGGATAATGGACTCCACCGTCAGAGCATCGACTCGCCGTGCAAGAATGGCTCATTAGGCATGCGGGGCAGCGAGGGGCTGCCGCATTGGATCGCCCATAAGATGACCCACCTTACTTCCACTTGTTGTGCAAAATAAACCTGCACCACTGCTTTCCCACAAATTTGTCTCATGAGTTTCCTTGGTATGTAAGTGGAATGGGGCGCAGAGTGGAGTAAGCGCTGGGAGTGTGGGCACTATGCCGCTGGCCGCGCGACGCGAAGGGGAGCTAAGCGAGACAGCATCTTAGTCCCACATTCCGCGCGAACAAACGGTGCTGCCAGTTCGTGACCGCCCCCTTTCATGCTCGCCCAATGGGCGCGGGCCAACAGGTGTGAGGGGCGGCCCTTAAGGGGTTTAAGTTCAGCGCGGCAGCGAGGCTCGGCCTTTCCTGCCGTCGCGTTCCTGGTTGCTCTGCGCTGTTCCCGCCCTGGCCCAGACCCAGCGGCAGAGCGGCAGGCATGTTTGAACTGTTAACGGTCTGTTTTTGTGTTGCAGGCGGAGTCACAGGGCGATCTGGAAGCAGATGGACAGTAGGGGTACCTCTGCGGCAGAAGGACACAGTCTTACCTCTGCCGGGCACAGTAGGGGTGCCTGAACCAAGAACCTGGAGCCGAGGGGGTTCCAGGAAACAGCGTCGGCGCCCCGTTAGTCCTTCGGGCGGTCGGGGGCCCTGAACCGACCGGGGGTGTGCCTCATCGCTCCGCCCTGACAGGGGGGGCGGGAGTGAACGAAAGAAAGGGATAATGGACTGCACCGTCAGAGCATTGACTCGCCGTGCAAAAATGGCTCATTAGGCATGCGGGGCAGCGAGGGGCTGCCGCATTGGATCGCCCATAAGATGACCCACCTTACTTCCACTTGTTGTGCAAAATAAACCTGCACCACTGCTTTCCCACAAATTTGTCTCATGAGTTTCCTTGGTATGTAAGTGGTATGAGGCGCAGAGTGGAGTAAGCGCTGGGAGTGTGGGCACTATCAAGCTCACCTTAGTGACATCACCCACATTGCTCCACGACTCTTTACAACATTGGTCTGATCTAAGGAGAACCCCTCGGAGCTGCTGAGTTGTGAAGCCGGAGCACATCAGTACTGCTGCGTTCGCCGTCTCGCGTGGTGATAGCATGGGCGGCCTATCATGCTTCCAGACAGTGATTCATTCACTTTCATGGTCTGAGCTTCAGGAAGTACAAGGCCTCACGATTCATGCCAGCAGCCAGATGTATGAGCAATGCTCCGTGAATCAGATGATGGGCGCCACGCGTGTCGGTAACTCAGTCAATCCTGGCGCAGAATAACATCGCCACTGCGCCAGGATTGGTTAAAGAGCAGGGCTAATACTGCCCATAATGAGACCCGGCTCTCCTGGGTCTCTGCCTGTGTTCGTGCTAGAGGAGGAGGAGGAGGGAAGGGGCTACTGCGTGTGTGCGCATGCGTGGGCAAGTCAAAAAAATGACTTGTCCTAAATGCGCACACATGCTGCCCTCCCTGCCACGCTGCCATCTGCCAGCCTGCAGTGCCACTCACTGCCTCAGGCCCGCCCCCCACCCTTCCGCGATAACGATGAGGTCACTACAGTTAGTGACTCAGGACCGAAAATGAATCATCATGACTGTCGGCGCTGGCCGCTCTGTGCTCGTAATTTTAATTTTTGTTATGCGCTGCGCAGTGTCAGTGACGGTCGTCCATGGCTAGTGGGGCAACGCTGCAACGCCCCCAATGGACGAACCGCCACTGCCTTCTACTGATAGAAATTCTGTGAACATGTAATTAATTCGGTCAGGAGCATGCAGCAATCTGTGAGAAACACACTGGAGATTCAACTCCCCTAGGTTTGAAGGAGCAGTCTAGGTAGGCGTGAAGTCACATAAGGGCTTATTTACAAACCCCTTTCGCCACCAGTACGTCACTTCTTCCCATATTAAAAGTGACGCACCGGTGGCGCAAGGGCCTCATGTAGTCCCTGCGGAACTTTTGTACCGCCGGAACGTCACTTTTTGGACATTCCTGTGGCACAATGTACCACAGCAGATTTACAAGGCCACGTAAAGCCACTTTACGTGGCTTTTCATGGCCTTTTAAATATGTGCCCATTTTACGCAGAACACTGCTTGAAAGGTGCGTTTCATGGGTGTTGCTGTGGGTGTTTCCACGCAACACCCATTGAATCTGAAGCATTCTCATATTTATGAGAAATTGTAAACCTGGAATGAGTCAGAATCTAACGCCACCCCAGGGGTGGATTGAGGGAGGCGCAACAAGGAATTTTTTTTTAATTTCTCCTTATTGTTTCCTTTTTCTATGTGTGCTGCATTCTGCTACAGGAAACCTCGCGGCGCTGCCCTGCTCCAAAGCTTCATAAATGAGTCCCTAACTGTTTTTTAGGTCTCGCCTGTCGATGCGCATGCGCATCGAGCTTGCGAGCCTATTGCGGCCTAACCACGCTTTAACTAACAAGCAAGGAATCGTGGCGATTCCTTGCAGTGCCCGTGACTTTTAAGCTCAATGCGCATGTGCATTGAGCTTAAAAGCGCGTGCACAGCCGCCCGCATTCCTCCGACACCTTTGAAGTGAAGCTTAGCTTCACTTCAAAGGCCCGGCTTCTTCACACCCACATGCCGCTCTCGCTCTCCCCGCTCCGCCCCCTCCCCTGCCCGCCGTGTGACCTCGGCTTACACTCACCCCTCCTTTCTCCCCTTTAGGCTGCTTTCGGATGCTTTGTTCGCAGCTTGTTCTTCTAGCCACTACAGTTAGCCTAGCGCCGCACCATCACCCACCTCTGCAACTCCTCCCACAACACTGCCTGCTAAGTACACAGACTGTTCGCCGGTATGTGATGCGACTGCATTTCCTCTGACAGCGCCGCAGGGAGTTGTCAGCTGCTTCAGGTTACTTTTGACAAATCAGGAGAGGATAAAAGAAACCACCAGTTTAAGCACATGCACAAGTAACTCTACGTTACGTCTGCCCCACCATCCGTTCTTGATGCAGACAGAATAGCTGCTAAACATTATGTATGTGCTACGTACATAACTCTGCCTTATTAAAAAGAATTCCATTTTAAATAGCGCTTGTTACAGTTGTACTAATGTACCATTAGTCTAGACGTTAATTCCATTGGCACAGCTTCTGGGAGCTCGCATTCCATCATCAAAGGCATCAGCCTCGCTCTGGCCTCACTTCTCCTCCCCCCTAATTGCTCTCACTCTCCATCTCTTGCCACACGCATCAGTAGGCAGCCCACCCCCTCCCTCTCCATTTGTTTCTATGCCTACTGGTTTTGCAGCACTTGTGAAATCCTTCTGGTGGGTGATGCAAGCGAGGAACATACGTGGTGCACACTCAGCTCAGGCGCCTGGATTCCTTGCTGCTTGTGGCCTGGACGAATATATTAATTCTCCCATCTGGTAGTTATTGTTTGCTGTTCATTTTTTCGGGGGTGATGGGCTACGACTAACCCTGGGCGTAGTGGGGCGTAGTGGGGCTCCGCGGAGCTACGCGGAGAGGGCGAGAAGCTACGCCCACTCCCGCACTCCGCGTAGCCCCACTACGCACCTCCCTCCCGCTCTCCCCTACATACTTTATTTAAGCATTTACACGGGTTAAAACAAGTTAAAAGCACTTACCTTGTCCGGGGCTCGTCCGGGTCTTCATCTTTGAATAGCGTCCTTTGCCTGGATACCAATGCGCATGCGCGGGCGGCCGCGCATGCGCATTTCTCCCGAGAGCGGCAAAGGACGCTATTCAAAGATGAAGACCCGGACGAGCCCCGGACAAGGTAAGTGCTTTTAACTAGTTTTTATCCGTGTAAATGTTTAAATAAAGTATCTAGTGGAGGGCGGGAGGGAGGCGGGTGGCGGCCGACTCGGCTACGCTCACGGAGTGGGCGTAGTGTTGCCGGCTACGCTGTCTACGCAAAATGCGTAGAAGGCAACACTACGCCTACTCCGTGGGCGTAGCCGATTCGGACGCCCACCCTTAGCTACGACACAGTGGACTTCTCTCTCTTTTTTTTTAAGGTATTAAATGAGAAGAAAATGTGTAGAGCAAGAATCGATCATCTAAAGGAATTTTTGCCCCAGCCGTGAACAGGAAATGCTAATTACCATACATCCCTCCAGAATCATTTGCGCACAAAACATCGTGTTTAGGAGGCTGACAGGTAATAGAGTACAGTTCGGAGTTTTGCTCCTGCTTTCTTATTGCCCATTGACACTGTGGTTTGCACACTCTGTCAATTTGTTTTTTATTCTACCACTGGGCAAAGTACCATTAGATGTGTGCTTAAAAATATCAGCAGTACTTATTCACTCGTGCACGGCTCGCTCTTGGATTTATTTTTATTGGCCATTAACTCTGTGGTTTGCGCACTCTGTCAATTTCTTATATTCTCCCATTAGGCAAAGTAACATGTGCTGTGGGCTTAAAAATATCAGCATTCGTTAATCACTCGTGCATGGCTTACTTTTTTTTATCACTTGTGTTTTTTGTTTCTCTCTCTCTCTCTCTCTCTCTCCTTCCCTTCCCTTCCCTTCCCTTCATTTACTCTCTCTCTCTCTCTCTCTCTCTCTCTCCTTCCCTTCCCTTCCCTTCCCTTCCCTTCATTTACTCTATCTCCCCTTATTTCTCTCTCTCTTTGACTCCCCTTCATTCACTCTCTATCTCCTTTATTCTTTTTCCTCTTGCTCTCTTTTCTCTCACTCATTCCCACACTTGACAGGACCAACAGTGGGCGCTTCTTACATACAGGTACAACAGAGCGCGCATCTCACACAGACAGGAACAGGGGCCACATCTCACACAGACAGGAACAGAGGATGCTTCTCACACAGACAGGAGCAACAGAGGGAGCATCTCACAGACAGGAACAACAGGGGGCGCATCTCACACAGGCAGGAACAGGGGGCACACACGCAACGCCACTCTCACACGCCACTCATCCACGCAACGCCACTCATCCACGCAACGCCACTCATCCACGCAACGCCACTCATCCACGCAACGCCACTCATCCATTTGCAAAACGAAAAAAGTTAAACTCTTCTATTGCGAGACCTATTGCATTTTCAATGCTTGTTTTGTGTAGCACTCGCGAGAACTATTCCCCATATAAAAAGTGACGCACTGGTGGCGCGAGGGGAATGTATATAAGCCCCTATACTTTTAAGTATTCTATAGGTCTACCAGATAATCCGGACGATCTCAATGCTTCTACCCGCGATCCCCATTTTCACCATCTTATCAAAAGAATAAATTATGTTGCCTCCATTTCCCTCATGACTGTCCATTGCCACGAGACAGATTTTGGGCAGCTGGGCGATTGCCGTGGGTGCAAGGAAAACATGAAAATTCCCAAAGTATGGGTTGCTCAATAATTGGGATCTATGCGAGATTAGGCTAAAGCTTAGAGTATACTCCTGGTTCAGAATGAACACCAAAACCAGTTAATTAAACATTGTTTTTCCTTCACCTAATTTCCAAACCTCAGCGAATTACTTACATATCAGTCAGTCTAATTCAGTCACTTCCCCTGCCCACTGCCACCTTCATTCAGCCACAATAAAATATCTTCCTACAGTCACTTTTCTCATTCGCCCACACTCTCATCATGCTCCTGTCTCTTCTACGTTCTCAGTATTACTTAGTACTTCTTTCAAATGCCACACTTTGGAACTGGGTATTGAGATGAGGCTAATTGCAAAGAATGTAACTGGATGAAAGATTGGAGCTCTCTAACAAAAGACAGAGGGCCAGAGGTACACAGATTGGATTAGCAGAAAAGCAATCACAGATTGCACACTGACTCTTTGAGAAATTCAATTGATTTTCTGAACTAACCAGAGGCTGGATGTACACAGCGTTTGCGACTTGGTAAGCAGTTGTAAACTGCAAAACATGCATTGTACTATGTACGAAAGGAATTTGCAGGATTTTTTTGTAAAGCGATTATTTTACAGTTTACCTTTTTTTAGCTACGGTGTAATATTGAATTGCAAATTGGTAATCAGTATTAGAAAATCACAATCAATATGTTATAGGCAGTTGCAAAATGCAAATGGTCACAAAATGAGCATTTAGCACATGCCATTTACCACCAACTCAGATCAGGCAGTAATCATGTGCAAAGTATAAAACCAGCCCCATAATGCATCAGCGACTTCATCAATGGCGAAGTATTATATGATAGCAAGTAGAATGCATATACTGGCTGGATTGCAGCGAAGGAGGAGAAGACAGGAGGAGGGTTATCAGACTCTGAATAACACTATTCCAACAAACCAAGGAATAAATCTATGAGAAGTAAAGGTTAAGTAGTGCTGTAATTTGGTAACTCATAACTGATTTAAAACCACAGCTTGAGAGCAATACTGTACATAGTAATTCTGTGCAGGTTTTATGCTCTTTCCACTTCTTAGTCTCAGTAGTTGCTGTTGGACTTGACCCTTTTTGCAGTCATCCCTAAACTTTTTGCCTTTCTTCTAGCCTTTTTTCTGACATGGTGTTGGTGGTTTTAGGACTCCGGGCCCTGTAGCACTGCTGTTCAGTGTAAAGTGCATGTGCTCTCTGTGATAAATATGGTAAGATTGATCTACACCTGTTTGGCCTATTTAATTTACCTATCAGTCCCTTGTAAAGTGGTATCTCATTTACTTAGCACTGGTAAATTAAATGCTGCTGGTGGGCTTGCAGCGCTTATTTCAATCCGATTTCAGGCCTCTGCCATTGCAGGGCCTGTGCGCGCAGGGTTACTGCGGCTGTGACGTGGAACCTAAAGTGTGTGCCATATCCGTGACCCCCCTTTTAATACATGTCAATCACCCCTAAGGAAGGCCTTAGCTAGCCCTATGGGCAGGATGCATTGTAGGTAAAAGATAGATATGTACCTTAAGTGTGTGACATGTCCTGGTAGTGACTATTGGAATGTAAACTGTTTGAGTCTAAATTTCTCTGTCGTTAGGTGAATTAATAACATTTTTTAATTTAATTTGAAATAAAGGTTTAATAAGCAAAAGGAGCTGGAAGAGAGGTCGTTTACCCGTGCCTTGTTGGGAGAGAGGTCGCTTACCTGCGCCCTGTTGTTTATGCCAGGAGGAGGCTGGGGAAAGGAAATTAAAATCAATGCCGGATGCGCGCAGGGACTCGAAGTTCCAGGAGTCCCTGCCTGACTGCACACACCTGGTCCTGCCTTCGGCTGCCAGCCCCGCCCACCGGCCATCACACGTGAGACAAAACAAGTCCACGTATCCGCTGCGCGGAAGCGTCCCGGGAGAAGCCCGGGACAAGGGCGGGGCCGTCTGCGGCCGTCCGAGGCTAGAAGAGGCTGAGATGGGCCACCCCACTAACTCTTGCACACTCACATCGGCCTCTGACGAACTCCATAAGGTACTCCGAACAATAAGTTGACCTAAAAGAGACAAATTAATACTGGACAAACCTGTCAGGGTGGCTTGGCTTACGATTCTATGAACCCATCTCTTGTGGGGAGGGAACATTGTGTGTAGTGTTTTGTGCCCTAAAAATTCCATTATTGTCTGATAAGGGTAAAAGATCATGTCTTCTGTTTCCCGCCCTATGACAAGACACCAGGCTGCTACGACTCAACCCCTCCCGAGTCTAACAGCCATAGACAAAATGCTCCAGAAAGCCATTGGGGTAGTGGCTACAGCCATAGAGAATACAGAGAGTAGATTATCAATCCCCCCTACTGGCCCCTTACTACCGCAAGTGAGGGATGTTTCTGTAGCCAGTGTCAACCCGCTCGACTGCAGTTTTTCCCTGACGCCATCCTTTGCTGAGCTGCCCTGTGCACAGCCTGTTAATGAAGTTATCGATGTTGTGGGCAGTCCACCTGTTGCCAAATCTCCAATCCAAGCAGCAGGGAAAAAAACTCGCAGACCCCGCATTACAAATAAGAATCCTAAACCCCCAAAAAAGCCAACTAATATATCCGTGTCTATTGATGACTCTATAGTGGATACTGCTGGTTCTTCCGCATCCCCTGCAGGAACACCTGTCTGGGTCACTCACCTACTTGTTGACTTTCAAGCCCACATCAAACAGATTATTGGTGCACACATTAAACCGTTGATATCTAGGTTGGATAGATTGGTTTCCACAAAAAATAATACAGGTCTGGGGAAAGTTCACGTGCAGTCTGCAAGCCCATTGGGTAATCACGCTAATATAGCATGTGCTAGGCTTTCTACCAGTGACAATAACAGTCTTGTTGGGAACCCTGTTATTGGGCTGGCTCCTGACACTACCAAGTCAATTGCGGATGTTAGAGGGTTGATTTGCAGCAATAATACCCTAGTTCCCTCGGCCCCACCAACTGGAAATTTAACCCCAGATACAATCTCGTCACATCCTATGAATGGTAGGGCAGCCGGCGGGACAAATCAAGTGCCAAGGGAGGGGACTGATGGGGGGGCAAGTCATTTAGACCTGCCACCACAGGCAAGTCCGAAAATTACAGCTAGGGGTTACACAAGAGAACTGCCCTCCATCGACCTCCCCCCTGAGTCCTTGCCATACGTAGTCGTTTTAACTGGGGTCCCTCCCCTTGGGCAGGGAAAGAGTGAGGATCACAGTGATCTTAAAAATAAATTTATACAATGGCTTATCACCTTTTTGCCCTCTCCCCCTAATGCCTCAGGTGAAATATTATCTGTAAGAAGAGTAGAATGGATTGGGGTTGGACCTAAAACTATTGCAGGTAATTGTGTGATAATAAACTTTAGGCACACATGTGCTGTTGAACACATCTGCAGTGGGTTGTCAATTTGGACAAATACGCAAATTCTTCCACTCCATCTGTCATACTTCTACCCTACTCCCCGACGAGAAGCACCCAGAGTAGAAACTTTAAACATCAAGGGGCCCATAATAACTACCCATACAGAAACCTACAGCGGTATGCAATCTGGGAGGCCTCTAATCCCCATACTCCTTTACTTTCACTTTTTCCCCAAAGAAATAGGTTCAGCTGCCTAGAGTAGGTGGACTGACTTACATTGGGGCAAAACTTTAATCCATTAATAGATTATAGTGGAGTTATTGAACCAGCTCCAATTGAGGGAAATGATGCTATTATTATGCCTGAAAACCAATTAGTAGATCAACAATTGACCACAGAGGGATGGTCAGCTTCGGGGGAATATACGCAACTGGCTCGGCCCTGTGATCCTTATGAGACGCTGCACAATGGCGAGACAAGTGAAAGGTTATCTGTGCCTAGACCTTTTAGCTCTGGTTCTGGGTCTGATGCAGACAGGGGCACACCACCACCATCTAGCCCTTTGCTACCACAATATGGGTGGGCACGCACCTGGGCGTCCAGGCTACTGTTATACCAACCAACTCCCTCGATGTTCAGTGTGTACTCCTATCCCCGCAAAATATGCCGCAGGTGGCCATATTAAATGTATACTCTAGGCCAACTAAGAATGGGCGGGAATCTGAGATGATTGATGTACTACAAAGTTTCATTCAGTCACTGGACCCTTTAATTGTTTTAGTGCTTGGAGGAGACTTCAATTGTCAATTTGAGCCACTTTTGAGCTCCGAACTGGTTGACCAGGATGATGAAGATCAGTTCTGGCATGTGCCTGACCCACAGATTCCCCCTGTCAGGGCATGGATTCCCTTGGTCCTTCAAATAAAATCATTCTCCCTTTCAACATCCCAGCGGGCCTGTAATGGGAGACTAGCGCCTGACAAACCGGGTTCAGCTACATTTAACAGAATAGATCAAACTTCCATCATTGATTATATAATGATAGGAGCAAGGCATTGGGACAGGCTATTGGAATTCGGAGTTTGTCCAAGACATGATAGTGACCATAATGCCCTTGTTCTAACACTGAAACCTGGGAGTTTTGGGTAAGAAAAATTCGGGACTTGAACCTATCAGTGAATCCCTCCCTCTTATGATGTCTAATAATGGGTGAAGGATAAAATGGCCACACCTCCAGGATTCCCCTACCAAACTTGCGAGAATTTACCAGATAGCTATACTGCTAATTGAGGATATGAGGGATGCTGGCCCCCTAGGTAGAGCAGTGGAAACTCACAACCAACTGGCTGCCGAACTAGTGGATGTGTTCTGCTCGGTAGGTAGGAATAAACCCCTACGGGCAAGGACACATCCCTGGTACGATGTACACTGCAGAAAGGCAAAAAAAGATCTGCTCCTAGTAGTCAAAGCCAAAGATAGAGCAGCCATCAAGAAATCCTGACTGCTTTATAAAAAGGCAATAGCACGGGGTAAGAGGGACTGGGAGGAGAACCTGTGGGCGGAGCTTAGATCCACACTTAGTCGTAAGGACTCTAAGTCATTCTGGGCCATTGTTAGCTCGGGTGTGAGTGGTGGTAGTCCAGCTCTTGCCCCGAACATAGCTCTCTCAGTGTGGGAGGCACATTATGGATCACTATATGCAAATGTTGAGCTAGAGATCAGCTCCCTTCCATGTAGTGAACTCCCTAAGGAGGATGGAGTGCTGGGGCTGATGGACGTGGCCCCGAGGAAAAATATGGCTCCCCCCCTGCTGGTTCCCCCGGGCTCCGACCATGAGCATCGATTGGCGGGGACCCTGGGTGACCATCGGTGGTGGGAGCCACTGGCTGGTCGGGACCTGTCCCACCTTGATTGGTATGAGCCCATCACTCGGAAGGAGGTTGAGACACCAATAGTAAGGCTACTCCCCAATAAGGCCCCCGGCCTGGACAAACTGCCCCGGGACTTATTTCGCTTCCAACCAAAAATATGGGCACCATATTTGGTAGTCCTATTTAATGAGATCTTAGCGGGGACTGATCCACCGGACACGTGGCTTGGAGCTGAGATCGTTCCGGTCTTTAAGAAAGGATGCCCATTA
This sequence comes from Lissotriton helveticus, assembly GCF_964261635.1. Lineage (NCBI taxonomy): Eukaryota > Metazoa > Chordata > Amphibia > Caudata > Salamandridae > Lissotriton > Lissotriton helveticus. The sequence goes on from NC_136062.1 coordinate 203,776,821, forward strand.
ATACCCTCCAACTATAGACCCATTAGTCTTATAGATACAACACAAAATCTAATGGGCAGTATCATCTTGGATAGGATCCAGTGGTGGATGGAGGAAAATGCAATACTGTCCACCCTCCAGGCTGGATTTAGGGCGGGAATCTCCACATTGGATAACATTTTCCAGTTGCAGGTTTTATTCTGGAAAACGGCTAGTGTAGAGGGTGGCAGCCTCTACCTTGTCTTTGTTGACCTGCGAGCCGCTTTCGACCTTGTGCCCAGGGCAAAGCTGTGGAAGGTCCTGGCAGACCTGGGCCTCCCGCCCTCCTTACTGTCTATTTTGATCAGACTACACACTGGCAACTATGCCCAAGTAAGGTGCGGGAGGCACGGAGATCTGTCAGGACGTTTCCCGGTCTTGAGGGGAGTTCACCAGGGGTGCGTTCTGGCACCAACACTATTTTGTCTATACATTAATGGTCTAATCAATCACTTAACTGGTGTAACAGACAACAACGCCCCTAGGTTGGCCACTGGGAGAGTGCCCACTCTGATGTTTGCGGATGACACTCTGCTGTTATCCAAAACATCATCGGGCATTCAGCGAATTGTAGACGTTTTTCATCGTTTAGTGTTTCTCGTGGATTAGAGATAAACTTGGACAAGACCAAGTTTATGATTTTTAATCCACCGAAACGGACCCGCCCAAACCCTAAGCTTAATGGTACCCCCCTTGAGAGGGTTAAGACCTTTGTCTACCTGGGCATTACCCTGACAGAGAATTTTGACTGGGGCTCCCAAATTTCTAAATCAGCTCGCAAACTATCCCAAGTAACTGGGGGCATAAGTAAACTTTATAGAGCATCTGACTTTAAGCCGGCAGCTTTGGTCCTTGAAATATATCGACTCCAAGCTAGAATGGCCACAACCTATGGTGCTGAATTATGGGGTCATAAAAACCTATCCATTCTTTTGAGGGTGGAGGACAATTTTATGAGGAACCTAGTGGGATTACCACAAAGTACGCCACTCATCCCTCTATGACTGGATTTGGGGCTGGAGTCAATTCAAGAATTGGTTGCTGCGCGGCCTATTCTCTATTGGAAAAGGTTGTGGTCAGTTCCCGAACTGGCTTCTTATAGAGTGGAATTCTCGGAGGTTTGGGCTCTTCTTTAATGATAAAATATCCCATGGCTGCTTCACATCAGGGCTGTTTGCACACAAATTGGTCTGCCAGAGCTCTGGGAGACCCCCGAGCTGTGTTGCCCGGGGATACCAAAATCGGATCTACAAAGCCAGCTGAGGCGGCAGCACTCACTAGCCCTCCAGAGTTCAGCAACCTTGGGTAGGCTGTCCGTAGAGTTCCTCCAAGTAAAAATGGACTCACAATTCGAGGAATTCTTAGATGTAATACAACCTTCACTTGCGAGGAAATTATACACGCAGCTAAGACATGGCAGCCTACCACTTAGGGCATTTGCTCGTAAATGGGCAAAACCGGATAAGGATGTCTGTCCGGCATGTAATTATAAATGTGAAGATGTCCCCCATGTAATGTTTTTCTGCCCAGCGTATGTAAGGATAAGGAGGTGCTGGCTAACCCCGCTATGTAGGAATCTTGGGTTTAGAATTTTTACACAGGCATGTTGGGTTCTAACCTATGATACCCACCCCCCGATAGTTTTCGCTGTATCCCGTTTTTTGTTTGGCATGTGGCGTAGAAGGAAAGCCTTTGTATGATCTACTTGATCTATTATGAATTTTATGAATTTTATACCTTTTTGTCCTTGATAACTGCTGAGTTTAATCCCTTTTTACATTCAAAATTGACTTGTTCACTATTGATTGTCTTATCGATGTGTGCCTTGTGTGTATTTTATCTGCACTTTTATGACCGAAATAAAGTTATCAAATGAAATGATGAATGAATAAATGTAAACTGTTTGAGTCTAAATTTCTCTTTGGTTAGGTGAATTAATAAAAATGGTTAATTGAATTTGAAATAAGGGTTTAATAAAATAAGGTCGTGCTAGGAGAGGTTGAAATATTTAATAAACATTAAATAAATGGAGAGTTAAGCTGGTCTTGTTGTCCATTAGTTAACTTTTACTAGCTGATCCATTGACCAAACAGTGGGGTGCTTTTATTGTTTTCTCGAGAATTAAAACCATGGTAAGATCCAATAAACTGCAGATGTATATATAATGTAAAGAACTTAGATTAACTAGATGAAGTAGGACACTCTGCTATTCCAGCGACTCATCCTCTGGTTTTCACTGATCTTGGAAGCAGGGGGATTTGTGTGAATGAGTGATTCGTGGTGTTATGGGCCCCACTGACGAGTAAAGTGTGATAGCTCCTAGGATATATAGTGATGGTTTGGAGGTTTGGTTTAGGGCAGCGCTGGATCAGTTGTTCTTGGCAGCAGGAGTCTAGTTGCCATAGGTTAACTTGGACAGGTAATGTATAGATTTAGCAGGGTAATGTATATAAAGTTTTGATGTACAGAAATTATGACTAACCGTACTGGCATTTCCAGAGGTAGGTTCTTTTAGTACTGCTATATTACGAAATTTGAGAGAAAAAATTACTAAGATTGAACCAAGACCTAGTCCAACTCAATTTGAGGCATTGACTGAGTGGGAAGATGAGATGCATGAATTGGAGCGAGAAAGGTTTGAGGAGTTCAGAGAACCTAGAGGTAGATTGCTAGGTTTATGAGGAACAACTCATGAGAGTAAAATGCAGAGATGGAGGAATGCTGATATGTGTGATGGAATGTATCCGGTAAGAACAGTTGATGAAATGATAGGACAGAAGTGTACGGAAAAGAGAAATAATGTGGTACCAGAAAGAAAGAGTTATGGGGATAGTGAGACAGAGGATGAAGTGCTGGAGGAGATATTAAATAGAAGACCCCCTCCATATCAACCTAGTCCTGTAACAGTGACTCCAAATGCTTCGCCAATGGAGACCACATTTGCTGGTACACCAAAACGATTTTCTGAGAGAGAGGAATTGAGATATGATTCTAATGCCCCATTAATGAAAACCAGACTTACTGGTACTCCAGGACAAAATTGTGAAATTAGAGGTACTATGGATAGAGCAGAAAAGAAATTTGAAGAAAACCCAAGTATGTCCGAATACGTGCAGTCTCGTAATGAATTGACTGAAAACATACAGAAACTCACTAAAAGAAGAAGCTGTTACTGTCCCAGTAAAAATAGGTTCTGTGATTCCAGTGTTCGAAAATCAGAAAATAAAAGAACCATCGTTAACTATCCCTTTGAACCAAATTTTACAAAAAGTAAGAGAAAAGGTTTATCCAGTATTGTCTGAAGTTAGGCATACTAGTCAGATGACACCACCTGACTTGTCCTTTAACCAAAGTCTCCCATATAGGTTTCCAACGGGTGCAGAGTTAGATTCTGCAACACTCAAGAGAAGTATAGAGAAAATTGATTTATCACAAACTCCTGTAGGACAGACAGAAAAGGAATGAAGTGATTGGCTTAAAACATTGACATTAAAGAATCAAGAACCTAAAGTGTTAGATGTGGTCAGATTAAAAATCAACATAGAAGAATTAATAATTGGAACAATTGGAACAGATAGGTTAAAAGCATACCAAGATGATGAATTAATGTTCATGTGTAAAAGCATTACATGGAGAGCTAAAAATCTGCATGACCGACGAGAGGGACTGGCAAATGAACCTAATATAGGCTTTGCTAAGATTAAAACATTACAAAAGCCTTACAGAGTAGATTTTACTGAAAAAGATATTGACAATATGAATACTGCCAGAAGATTAACTCAGATAAAATAATTGGTTGTGCTATTGAGGAAGTGGGGAGATGTGGAACGGTGGAAGAGTAAAGGACAAAGAAAAGGGAAGAAATCAATGACAAAACATCATTAGCGTTTCCAGTTAGAGAAAAAGAGCCGGTAGCGAATTAATTCCCTATGTGAGAAATACCGGGAGGAGGGTATGTGTATGTTCCCTGGACTAGACAGGATATGTTGTCATTTATAAATGATTTCCCTAGGTTGTGAGAGAAACCAGTTCAATGGTACCGACAAGTGGATCGATTTGTAAAAGTCTCAAAAGTGTTATGGGAAGATTTGGATGGGTTGTTTGACATAGTAGTACCAGCAGATTTATGGTCCGAGTGCAAGATTACTGAGGATTGGCCAAAAGCAGAGTATCCAAGAGATCCTAGAGCAGGTGCTCCAGGACTTGAGGTAATGCGGAAATATGAACAGGTGATAATGTTCTTGGAGAATAAAATCCCTCCAAAAGAAACAGATTGGGTACAGATTGACAGGACATTGCAAGAACTCAAAGAATCAGTACATTCATTTTATGAAAGATTGTTGTCACTATTTAAGCAGTACAGTGGATATGAGGAGTTGAGAGAAAAAGACATGAGTCATTTTGTGTATCGTTTGTTTTTGGATTAAGACCAGAGATAGGGGATATGATCAAGAATAACGCGATGGGTTGGCAGTCATGTTCTGTCGACAAAGTGTTGAGGCTTGCAAAATATTGTAGTGATGAGATTGAGGTTAAGCAAAGAAAGCTTAAAGATAAAGCCATGTGGGCACAAGTGAAAGTGGCTGAACATCAATTAGCTCAATTGGAGAACAAAAGTCATGATGGAGGTCAAGTGAAAATGAAAGGAAACCTAAATAAAGGAAAAGGAATGGGTAATATAGAAGAGGCGAAGAAAAAGTTTCCATGTCACAATAGCAGCAGGTTAGGGCATTGGAAGAACAAGTGTAAGTTGCCTTAAGAGTTAATCCCAAAAATACATCATTGACTCCACAGGTGCAGAATGAGGTAATTCAGCAGTCATCGCCACAGCAACAGGTAGTTACCCTACAGTGTCAGGTGCCACAACCACCCCTTCCACACAGTGTAAATCTACAGAAATACAGTGCAGAGACAAGATTCTTTGGAGGAATACAGGTAACAAGATCACCTAGAGTGAATGTGAGTTCACAGTATTGGCTGAAGGAAAATGGGAATGAGTCAGATGAAAGCTACTGATAGTGCCTAGGAGAGGGAGAAGAGTGCGTACTCGGCACAACTCTAGAGGTAGATCAATCTGGTCCTTTTGTGAATGGAAAGAAGAATGATGTAAATGTGACTTTCCTAGTGGACACAGGTGCTACCCGTTCTACTGTTAGAACAGTAGAAGTTCAAAATCTTCCTCTCTCAGGAGACTACATCCAAGTAGTAGGCTTAGCGAATAGAAAGATTAAAACATCCCTGACAGAACCAGTTGAGGTTGAAATTGGCAATTTCAAAGATATGCATTGATTTGTAGTATGTGACAGTAGTCCTGTTAACCTTCTTGGAAGGGACATACTGTGCAAGATGAACTGTGCCATTTACTGTTCACCAGATGGCATTGAACTCCAAACTCCAGATGAAGATAGATTGTATAAAATGACCATGTCGCGGATAGATTCAGAACAAAATAGCTTGTCCCTGTATTTGACAATGAAAAGATACCTGGTGAATTAAAAGAGACAGTCAAGGAAAAGGTGTGGGATTTCACAGGAGAGGATATTGGATTAATGAAAGGCGTGGATCCTGTGAAAGTTTCTGTAAAAGAAGGAGTGAGCTACCCAAATATTCCTCAGTATAAATTGACAGCAGAAATAATTGAAGGAATAACTCCGGTGATAAACAAAATGATTGAACAGGCAATTTTGAGAGAAATAATAAGCAGTCCATATAATTCACCTATAATGGGATTGAAAAATGCTAATGGAACATTTAGGATAGTGCAGGATTTACGAAAAGTTAATAAAATTGTTGCCCCATGCTGTCCTTTTGTGCCAAATCCGGCAGTGATCCTGTAACAAATTCCACATGATGCAGAATGATTCGCTATTGGCGGGCACTCGGAATGGGTAGGTGTACAGGAGACAGCACCCCGGGACAAACTGCTTTCTAGCCTGGTAATGTACGGGTGTCCAGTGTTTTCGCCAGAGGAGATATCCCTCAACCAAGCGAGGTATTGAACAGGAGCGGTATACACAATGAAGCTGTAGCCAGATTATAGGTTTACAACCTCACTACCCGCCCAGATAAATTTAGAGGGTATTTTATTTGATTTCACTTGCACTTTAACTTTATAGTATTGGTCCTGACGAAGCGCCAACGACCCTTATGGCGACATAGGTGCGAAACATATTGACCCATGACTTTCTTGACCCCTGTGGTCAGTGTGCCTACAGGAACAAGATTTTATTCAGCAGTTACGTCTGCTAAGGGTATACAAATGAGTCATTCGCTGTATATTTAACCCCTTTTTTAATTAATTTTTCACTTTGCACGCACTTCCTTTACCCTCATTGGACCCCCACCCCGCACACCCGCATGCACCATCCGGCTGTCCTAAAAAGATCTCCAATAAAGAGACCCTTTGGGGGACCCGTAGGGAATTGCTGCACCGGCCCTACGAGGAGCAAACGCCCGATGATGAAGCATGACACCCCCAAGGGTGTGTGAGGGCAACAGAGGACACAATAGTTTTTTTCACCTTTCTTTGGGTGGGTCCTTTACACCTAGGTTATCTTTTTTTTTTCTTCTTTTTTTGAATATATGGGTGACTTTTTGCACCCTGACGCTTCGGGTGACTGTTTGCACCCGGCTTTTAGGAACAGTGTCCTTTGTTGGTTTGATATCGATGTATGGAGTACGGACACTGGACCTTGAATAGCTCCTGGCTCCCCCCTCTTTTTATTGTTGATTAAAGCAGAATGGTATACAGTCATTGACCTATGTAATGCGTTCTTTACAGTTCCATTACACTCTGATAGCCAGCCAATATTTGCATTCCGGTTTGGAGACCGTATTTTGGCATGGTGCCGAATTCCTCAGGGTATACTGAGAGTCCCTCCATCTTTAATCAGCTGTTAAAGAAATCATTAGAGAGTTTGAACATGCCTGGAAATTCAGTATTGGTTCAGTATATTGATGACCTGTTGGTAGCATCAAGAACCAAGGATGCATGTGTTTCAGATACCATTGCATTACTGAATCATTTGGCTGAAGGAGGACACAAGGTGTCACCATCAAAATTACAATTCTGTCAGAAAGAAGTACAGTATCTAGGTCACAAGATTGCCCAAGGAGTTAGACAAGTTACCATAGAAAGAATGAGAATGATACAGGGAATGAAATCTCCTAAAACTCAGATACAGGTGAGAATGTTCCTAGGAATGGTAGGTTACTGCCGACAATGGATCAGTGGATTCTCCCCAATAGCCAAGCCATTGCAGAGACTGACAAGAGCAGATGTAAGAGACCCCATAGTGCTAAACAAGGCAGAAATGGAGGCCTCTGAAAAACAGTCTGCGTGAAGCACCAACATTGGGTATGCCTGATTATGAAAAAGAGTTTGAACTGTATTGCAGTGAACGAGAGGGATGTGCATTATATTATCAGTTCTAATTCAGAGACATGGGACATTGAGAAAGCCAATTGCATATTTCTCAGCTATTTGTACCCAGTTACTAGGGCATTGCCAGGATGTCTGAAAGCAGTAGCTGCTACAAGTGTGAGTTTGGAACAGAGTGTAGGCATAGTGATGGGATACCCGGTGAAGGTATATGTACCACATTCAGTGGACATTTTACACACTAGCCCAAAACACAGTTCCTTACCAAGAACAGGATGACGAAGTATGAAAAGGTAATTCTGGGTGCAGATAATGTGACAATAGCGCAATGTGTAAATGTGAATCCTTTTACATTGTTACCTAATGTCATGGATGTGGAGGTGAGAAATTAAGTCTATCATAAGTGTCTGGATGTTCATGAGTATTGCACCAAACCAAGACCTGACATTAAGGATGAGCCATTACCTGAATCTGCTTATGTAATGTTTGTAGATGGGTCATGCCTGAGAACAGATGAAGGTGCTTTGAGTGCTGCATATGCTGTATGTACAGTGGCGGATGTCCTGGTAACATCTTTTCTGAAAGGAATTCGTTCTGCTCAAATAGCGGAGCTGATTGCTTTGATTTGAGCATGCAAACTGGGAAAAGAAATCACAGTCACCATAGTGACTGACAGTCAATATGGCTTTGGGGTTGTCCATGATTATGGTCAACTGTGGTCCTAAAGAGGTTATTTAACTTCTGCAGGATCCCCCATCAGAAATGCTGAGTTTGTGAAAATGTTGATTGATGCAATCCAGTTACCTGAGAAAATTGCCGTTGTAAAACGTGCAGCTCACAAGAAAGGAGATGATTATGTCACCAGAGGCAACCGCTTTGTTGACTCTATTGCGAAGTGCTGTGCTAAAAATCTTGCATCTATAAATTGGGACAGGAAAGAGGAACATGTTAAAAGTCCTTTAATGCTAACAACAGTAGTTGAGACCTGGCAGGAGGTAAAACAAATGCAGGAAGAAGCAATTGAGGAAGAAAAAGACATTGGGTTAAAAGCAGGATGTAGACAAGAGAGGAGGATGAAATTTCGGTTTACAAAGATGAAAGACCAGTAATGCCTGATAGCATGATCTCTAATATGGCCGTGTGTACCATGGTCAGGCTCATATTGGGAGGGACGTGATGATAAGAATGTTTAGGCAGACCTGGTACAATCCCAAGTTCAGGATGATCGCTGAGAGCCTTTGTCAGTGATGTCTTGTATGCCAGCAGATAAACCCAAGAAGGAAAACAGTTGTGAGTTTGGGAACCATAGGACAGGAGGGAGGTCCATTTACAAGAATGCAATTGGATTTCATCGAGTTACCACCCTGTAATAGACTTCGATATGTACTTGTGATCATTTGTCTGTTTTCCCGGTGGGTGGAGGCCTTCCCTACCAGACAAAATGATGGAGTGACTGTTGCAAAACTATTGTTAAGAGAGATCATTCCATGTTTTGGTTTCCCAGTAACGATTGAGAGTGACCGAGGGACTCACTTTCAAGATGAGTTAATACAGATGACTGTGAGGCACTGGACATTCGACAGAAATTAAACTTTGCCTACAGACCAGAGGGTTCTGGGGTAGTTGAGCAAGTAAATGGAACAATGAAGGACAGAATTGCAAAAATGTGTTTGGCCACTGGATTGAAATGGCCTGATGCTTTGCCACTTGTTCTGATGGCCCTAAGGAGCATACCTGAGAGAAAGACAGGATTGAGTCCTCATGAGATTCTGATGGGACGAGTGATGAGACAAGCATTTGTGCCAGTTGATAAACTGTTGACTATTAATGATGATATCATACTGGATTACTGCAAGAACCTGTCTGACGTGGTAACTTCTGTGTTCCATCAGGTGGGAACTGAGGCAAACTCAAAAGAGAAACATCCAGCTCATGATCTAGGCATAGATGCATCAAGCTAAACACCGCTGGCAAAGGGGCAGTTGCGACCGGTATTTTTGCATTTGGGATGCATCATCACAAATGCAAAAATCGCAATTTAAGAAATTGCAAATTTGCGGTTACTGAAAATGCTATTGCATTTCAGGAATCTCAAATTGAGATTCCTTAAATGCAATGCAATAAAGTTAAAAAATTAGCGATTTCTCCAATAGGGGTAGCAAATTACCATGAAGCTCAACTTCATGGTAATTTGCAAAAACTTTGAAAAATGCACTAAAGTGCATTTTTCAAAGTTCCATTTTACACACAAACATGCCCTTAAGGCATGTGTGTGTGCAAGATGTACCCATTTGCAGATTTCAGGGGTGGAACAGGGTGTCCTTTTGACACCCTGGCACCCTTGAAATTACAATCTCAATTTGCGATTCTCTAATTGAGAATCGCAAATTGAGTTTGTCTTCCCATTCATTCCTATGGGCCTTTAGGCCCATAGGAATGAATGGGGAGGTATTCCTTCATTGCGACTCGCAATTTGCGAGTCGCAATGAAGGAATTTTAAGAAATCGCTATTTTTTAAGCGAGTTCTTCATGCATAGCATTTTGCTATTCCTTATTAGCGAATCCTTATTTTTCGCTAATATGGAATCGCAAAATGGATGCTTGATTAATTTATGGACTAGTCCCTGGAGATTGGGTTCGGATAAAAGTACACAGGAGAAGAAACTGTCCAATTCCTCGTTGGCAGAAGCCAAGACAAGTCATTCTGATTAGCACCACTGCAGTTAAGTGTGCTGGTGTAAAGAGATGGGTGCACACCAGCCACACAATCCGTGTGCCTGAGCCTGAGAATCCACAAGACAAAGGAGAAAGCACAACTGACTCAGATTCCGAAGGTGAACCAGATAAAAGTCCAGATACTGAAGATTGACCTGTTCGTCGACATCTGGAAATATCAGATACAAGCTCTGCATTTGAAGGAGAAAGTGAAGTTATTGAAGTACCAAATTCTGAAGGTCGACCTGAAAGTCGAGATTTGGTAAAGGTTGATACCAGTGTGGACACTGATCAAAATAAAGATGAAAATGGTAGTCAGACAAGTACTGAAGGACAGTCTAAAAGCTCTGAAAGCAGGAACAGAAATCTTGAAACTGGTGTAAGGGAAACAACTCACTATAAGGATGAGCTTCCAAGTACCAGCTATGGAGAGGTTCCTAACAAAGTGAAAGAACTGACCAAAGAAAAAACAGATTCAGTGAATAAAACAGACATTATAAAGTTCACCATAAAGGGAACTGATGAAAAATCTGAAACTGAGTCTGATGACAGTCAGGATAAAACTCAATTGAGGAGAAGCTCAAGAAAGAGAGTTTGGAGAGTGGAACGTAACACTGTCGAACCCGTAAACAAAAGACCATGTAAAGGAGATAATTGGCCTAACGGAAATGATAGACTAAAATTCAAACTGGTTATCAAAGCTAAAATCCAAGAAGATCAAGTAAATTAAATAACCAGTCAGAAGGATTTGTTGGGAGAAAAGATAGAGATTGTGCAAAGGCCAAAAAGAGTAAGGAGACCAAATAAAAAATACATGGCACCTGAATGGTCATACGTTGCTTTGCCTCCAATAAGAGAAGTAAATAGCAGTCAAGAACATTTGAATTATCAAAGTGGAGAAAAAGGAAGTGAGTGAACTTGGAACTCAAAAGAAAGAAAAGGAGTACCTAAATTGAGAAACCAAAGAAAGAAAGTTGAAGGAATAAGATTGTTGATTTTATTGATGATAAGGACACTTTTAAGTGCAAAAGGATTTGAAAGAGACAATATAAGGCCAGAAAAATTGTGAAAAACGCAGTCTAAAAGAAAAGAAAAAATGGCTACTAATGATGTACAAAGATCGAAATGTACTATTTTTAAAAAATAGTGTAGAATGTGGTTAATATGCACAGGGTTATTATTGTTGGCATGGTTGATATTAGCTATTGTGATTCCTTTTAGGCCTGATTTTGAAAAAACAAAGGCAAATGAGAGTATAAGTGAAAAGGCCTATAAGTCAAAGGGTGAAATAAAACACATGTATAAACCTGAAGTACATCAAGATATTTCCATCAGCTACTATTCCAAGAATACATTTTCGAGGTTATTGTCTGAATATGTGAGAACTATGGATGCTAATGATTGTTAAGTCTGTGTGAAATTACCTGCGTTTGTATAATCACCTTCCATTAACATATGGGGTTACATGTAGTGTGTTAACTAGTTTGTTTTATAAAACAGGTAAATAAGAGTACTATTATTCAAATTCTGATGATGTTTTTGCAAAATTGACAGTCGTAGCTGAATTGAATCAATTCAAGCCTGCAAAAGTCTTTGGAGAATATTTTTTGGAAACCCAAGAATTGACCCATGACTATGCGTTTAAACGTAATTTGATTTGTAAAGTGACAAATGAGGAAAAAGCCTTTTTGGACATTGTAGAGGAAAGGAGAAACCAATATAAAAGAAAGGAAAAAGCTAAGAAATCTAAATCTACAATGTGGACATTTGAAGATGATAATATAGAGGGACATAATGTGAATGTGGCTATAAATATAGATACACCACTATTAGTGGAGCTATGTATTCGAAGAGACAACACTGTGTATGATAATTATTTTGTGGGAGCGAGTCAATGTGAAGATACATATATTATAAAAGGGGGTTGGGGATATAAAGGAGGTGATGATCCAGTTTTTCCCGGTATATACTTTTTGTTTGGGAACAAAGCCTATTATAGATTGCCTGATCACTGGTATGGGTCCTGCTATGTAGGCTTGGTCTTTCCTAAAATGTTCCATGTAGATAGAGGAACTAATGGAATTCATGAGATAGGTAAACCTTTAAGTCGTAGAAGAAGGGAGAGTGTGATACAAATAATAGGTGATGTTTTTAGAGCATTGATAACAGCAGTGGGTATATCTTTTAATGCAAACAGAATTCGGAAGTTGTCAACGATAGTAGATCGTTTATCAACAGATACTGCAGGGGGATTTTTAACCTCTTCCCTGCTGCCGTCAGCCATTGGCCGTTGCGAGCACTACCTCGCTGGTGCTGCGAACGTCCAACGGCCGACGCGGCCCCGCCCACTCCGTGGAACAGCCGCACAGCCGCGAAATAACGGCCGCGGTTAAGGTGTTAATGGTAAACATAGAAATGGTGGCTATGAGAGCTATGGTGATGCAAAATCGACTTGCTCTTGATATAATTTTGGCAAAAGGGGGAGGAGTCTGTGGAATTTTGAAGGTACAGCACTGTTGTACCTATATTCCTGACAAAAGTCAAAACATTGAAAGGTTTATTACAAACCTTACAGAATTGCATAAAGAAATTATACCACTGGAGGTTGATGGTGTTCTTGAGAAACTTGGTAGGAGTTTTTCAGCTATTAAAGAAATGGTTTTATGAAATAGGTAGATCAATATTAGGGAAAGTATTATTTCCAGTAACTATTATAATAGTGATATTCTTAGTCTTAAGATTAGGTTGTAAACTTAGGAAAAGAAGAAATCTTAAAAAAGTCTATAAAAAGATATTTGAAGAAAGACAAGAAAGAGAACGTGAAAACGGGGACATTGAAATGGAAGAGTTTAAAGAGATACTTTATCAAGACAGAAAGAAAATAGAAGATACCAGAGTATAAACCATACTAATTGAAAAGAATTTGAAACATGTTTTTGAAAATTTTATGAAAATATTGGGTGTTATTTGGTGATAAATCAACTTTTTGCCTTAAGCTCTGACATGGTGGTAGTGATTTTAGGTCTCTGGGCACTTTAGCACTGTGGCCCAGTGGAAAGTGTGTGCGCGCTCTGATTGTGTGTTGTGAGATTGGACTGCCCTCCCATAGGAATGTGATGGGGCCGGGGTAAAAAACAAACATTTTTGTATATCCCTCGTGAAGTCACTTTCCCACAACTGTAATATGAATTAATCGTGTGGTTTTAAAATGAACCAACGTAGAATAGAAAGTACAAACACAAATACACTGGGGATACTAATAATGCTTGTGTTGCAAACCATAATCCATTAATTATGTGAAACTGTTTTACTGATATAGTGCGGAAACGCTGTAATCTAATGAAAGGCTATGCATGTATGCTTTCTAAATGTATAATTGTGGCAGAAATTATGGAGAATGGTAAGAAACCTTTGCATATATGTGGCCTAAAGCAGAATGGTGCCAAGTTAAGATGTCCGTGTCATGAGCCTGGGAAAGTACATAGAAGTGACAAGTTAAAGGACAATGGTGAAAGAATGTAATAACAAACAATCGGAACCTTATTGTGTATGGAGCTATGACTAGGCGAAAATATGGACAATGAGGAGATGAGGTTATCCTCATCCACCCCTTGAATGGACCAATGAGAATTGAATGCGGACCCTAAAAGTTTCAAATTTTAGCTAGATAGTTAGGGAAAAAGGGTATAAAAGATGTCGTTTGGAAGAGAGAAAAAAGAAGCTTGCTTTTGAATTACTTTTTGCACCACGACATGCTGTCGGACTGATTGATTTTTCCTTAGTGCAAAGACTTTGAAATGTTTCCTGACTCTAACTTTTGATGGGTACGGAGTCCTATTGGGAGGTGAACATTGAGAAAGAATAGAGAGGCTAGGCTGTTTTGGGGAACTCTTCTGCTTTAACCCTGATTCCTATTGCTGAAGAAGATTGGTAATATGTCTTTGACTTATTTTTCGGAACTATTCTGCTAATAAATGTAAACTGTTTGAGTCTACATTTCTCTTTCGTTAGGTGAATTAATAACATTTTTTAATTTAATTTGAAATAAGAGTTTAATAAAATAAGGTCATGCTAGGAGAGGTTGAAATATTTAATACAAATTAAATAATAGGAGAATAAAGCTGATCTTGTTCTCCATTAGTTAACTTTTACTAGCTGATCCTTTGACCAAACAGTGGGGTGCCTTTAATGTTTTCTCGAGAATTAAAATCATGGTAAGATCCAATAAACTGCAGATGTATATATAATGTATAGAATTTAGATTAACTAGATGAAGTAGGACACTCCGCTATTCCAGCGACTCATCCTCTGGTTTTCACTGATCTTGGGAGCAGGGTGATTTGTGTGAATGAGTGATTTGCGGTGTTATGGGCCCCACCAACGAGTAAAGTGTGATAGCTCCTAGGATATATAGTGATGGTTTGGAGGTTTGGTTTAGAGCAGCGCTGGATCTAATGCATGGGGGATATATGTGTCCATGGTAATTCCTGATAAGAGAGGAGTGCAGGGTTGAGTTTAGTATGTATGAACTTGTGAGAATAAATGCTGTGCAATGGTGTGCGCAGATTTATGGTGACTGGTGGAGAAATGCCACTTTTAGAATTTGGCATTTCTGTGTGTCTGCCTGCCTGATGTGAATTGCATGTCCGGCTTGTGATTGACAGGAGCTGAAGGGTGTGGGTGACTCCAGGAGACAGGGTTAGTCAGCCCAAGTGGTGAATAGAGAGATCTGCATCTAGATGGGAGGGAGGAGTTGCACCTGGGACCTGAATAGGGCTGTGCCGTCCCTCCACAATGCTGGCTCCGCCCCCTGTGGTGTGTCTGATCAACGAGCCCCCACCTGCGAAAGGGGAGAGGAGCTGAGCAAAACAAAGTGCTCCAAATCCCCCCTAAACCAGTTCTGACTGGTATCCCCAAGCCCTGTGCTGTGACACAAAGGGATTTACTGATATAAATATATGGGCTGTGACCCCATGAAGTTGTTCTGTTTGTGGTTCCTGAACTTGTGAGGTGTGCTACTGCTGGGGTTCAGGGTGGCTGCCAGGAGGGCTTGCCTCCCTGGGCCCTGCATTGACCCTTCCTCTAAGGACTGATTATTATTCCTGAAGAGCCCCTCCCCTTTGGGGACTTACTTTTGATGGCCCTAGCGCTAGGTAAGGGCTTTTTTTTTCTCCTACCGAGTGCTTTATTTTTCTCTTGCAAGTGCTGGGCGGCGATCCTTGTCGAGGGAATCCTGACGGAGGGATTCCCCCTCTCTGTCCGACTTATGGCCGGTACCCACCATGCATTTGGCCTGCTTTGCGGGTGCCCACCCCGCATTTGGCCTGCTTCGCGGGTGCCCACCCGCTTCTATTTCATTTCTGTGGCAGGAGCCCACCCCAGACTTTGCCACTGGAAACTATCACCGCCGCCGGCTCGATCGAAACCCGAAGTCAGGCAACCTTTGTGGTGACGAGGGCGGAGCCTGCACAGGAGGCGGAAGACCTAGGCAGGAGCCCACCTGCGCTGGGATGTGCCGAGATGAAGCCTGGAGCCTTGCAGGCTCCATGTACAAGTCCCGGGAGGTGGGCCCGGGTGAAGAGAAAGACACCGTAGGGAGACGGGGGCCCACCCTGCCTGCGTGTATGCGGCCACATGCAACTCGGGGCTCCTCTGAGCATGAGGGAGCCCCGCACACCGCAGCAGTGAAGCTACCCTCGCATAGCCCGGTGAGTAGGGGCTTCTCTGGGGAGTGTGTGTCTGTTTGAGGCACAAGCACCAGTGCGCTCCATTGGGGCATGATGTGTTTAAAGCTCCTGTGCGCTCTCAGCGGGGCTATTTATTATTAAACCATTTTATAACGCGCTCCATTACTGGGGAGTATCCTGGCGCGACAGAGGGAAAAAAGAACAGACAGCAGAGCACAGAGCAAGAAAAAAGAAAACACATCATATTGTACTCTTGAAGAGGTGAGTTTTCAGGTGTTTTTTGAATGCAGCCACTGTTGGCATGGAACGCAGATGGAAAGGGAGAGCGTTCCAGGCCCGGGCCACAATCACAGAAATCGACTGGCCACCAAGTCTGGCACGTTTGAAACGTGGAAGGGACAATTTAAACAGAGTAGAAGCTGATAAATCTCTTTCTCAAATACAGGGGGCCTTGATCATGAGTTGCCCGAAACGCCAACACCAGAGATTTAAACACAATGCGCTGTCTAACAGGAAGCCAATGGAGCGTGCGCAACTCCGCGCGAACGCTCTTCCATCTAGGTATGTTAAATAGTAGACGGACAGCCGCATTCTGAATAATTTGCAGGCGCTGCACCAGATAGGCTGGAATGCCACTAAACAGTGCATTGGCATAATCCAACCTAGCCAGTATGAGCGCCCGAGCAACCGATTCCCTCGCATCCCTGGGGAGCAGGGGGAAGAATTTGCGAAGCATTCTCAAAGTGGCGAAGCAGGTACCTGTAAGCTTTTTAATATGATGCTCAAATTTAAGGTCCTCCGCGAACCAGATGCCAAGATTTTTGGCAGGTCTCCCCATCTCCTTCAGGCCAGGAATGTTAGAGGGCCACAGTGAGCTCCTGAACGAGGGGGGAAAAGAGCCATAAAAGAGCACCTCTGACTTGTCCTCGTTACATTTCAGCTGGGCCTGCGTTAACCAGCGAAATACCGAGGACAAACACAAATGGACCGTAGATGTATCCAGGTCGGCATCAGGCCAGGTGAACAGCAGTTGGGTATCGTCAGCGTACCCTATGATCTTAGCCCCAAACTGTTCCGCTAGGTAAACCAGGGGAGTGATGTAAACATTGAACAGTAAGGGGCTAAGAGTTGACCCCTGCGGGACACCTGTAAGCAGAGATTTGGGCTCAGAGGCATGGGGCGGCAGCCAGACCTGCTGGGTCCTATCAGATAAAAAAGAGGACAGCCAATCTAGGACAACCCCCCCAATGCCTATAGCCGACAGCCGGCCGAGGAGGAGCTCATGAGGGACCGTATCGAACGCGGCAGAGAGGTCCAATAAAATTAGGACCGCTCTGCCACCTCCGTCTAAACAGTCCCGGATGGCCTCGGTCATCTCCACCAGGGCCGTCTCGGTGCTGTAAGCAGCCCTGAAGCCCGATTGGGCAGGATGGAGGGCGTTAGAAGTTTCAACAAAGCTCTCCAATTGTTGAAATACTACCTTCTCACAGATTTTAGTAAGTGCCGGAAGAAGGGAAATCGGGCGATAATTCCCAGGAGTAGCCACGTCCAGTCCAGGTTTCTTCAAGAGCGGCAGAAGTTTGGCCCGTTTCCAGACAGAAGGAACCTCGCCCGCAACCAGGGAGAGGTTCACTATCTGCGTGGTCTCAGCACAGACTATATCTGCCACTTCCGAAAGCACCCGAGCCGGACACGGGTCAGTTGGAGAGCCAGATTTTAGGGACTGAAGGAGGGGGAGAACAGCATCCTCCGCAATCAGCACAAAGTTAGTAAGTTGCTGTCCAGAGCCTGGGCAGAGAGAGGGGTGCGGGGCATCTGCCGGGCTGTCACTGGGAAGAGCAGCTAGCAGGTCCTTCTGGATCCTTGCTATTTTAGTAGAAAAAAAAGTTGACAGCTCTTCGCACCATTGTGCCGAGGGCAAAAGAGAAACAGCCTCAGCGACAGGTGCAACAAAGCTTTTAACAATGGCAAAGATCTCCCTGCCATTGTTATCTGCCTTGGCAATTCGTCCCGCATAATAGTTCCCCTTAGCTACCTTGATGGCTGCATAATAATCTTTTTGGGCAAGCCGTAAGACGGATTTAGCCTCAGTGCTATATGCGCGTCTCCACGCTCGTTCAAGTTTTTTGCACCCCAGCTTCATTTCCCTCAGTTCAGGGGAGAACCAAGGTTGAGAAGGAGCGCGTCTAGCTCTGGCCAGCGTGGTTTGCTTAGTGGAGGCCGCAGCCGCCTGCCGTATCCACTCATTAAACTCACCAACCGCATCGTCCAGAATTAGAATTTGGACGGGTTTTAACCAGAGCCTGTCTGAACACGGGCAGGTTAATTTTTTGGGAATAACATATAAAAGGTGGAGGACTAGACTCTTCCATCTCCCACATAAATCTGACCAGATTATGGTCGGACCAGGTTGTTTTTTCAGTGACCACAGACTGAATAGGGAAATTGGAGCACACCAGATCAAGCAGATGACCACCCGAATGCGTCGGAGCGGTCACCCATTGTTTAAGCTGAGCGAGCTCGAAAATTTCACCAAGCCTGCGGGCGTCAGGCGAGTCAGGAACGTCCATATGAATATTTAGGTCGCCGACCAAAAGAAACTTAGGAAAGCCTAAGGCCCGCGGCACTATATATTCTTCTAGGGCGTCCAGAAAGTGCGAGGCCTGGCCCGGGGGCCTGTAAATCAAGGATCCGCCCAAGGTAAAATGGGGGGAAGTTACAATAGAGAAGTGAAGAACCTCACCCCCTGCACCCACAACCGGAGGCTCAGAGGCAAAGCTCCACCCCTCTTTAAAAACAACTGCAAGTCCACCTCCTCTACCTGAGGGTCGATCTACTCTAGCGATCTTAAACCCCCTGGGGACAGCCAATTCCACACTGGGAGCGGAGGTGCCGTTCATCCATGTCTCCGTGAGGAACATCAGCTCCAACTGACCGCCCACCAGAAGTTCAAAGATCTCAGCGGCATGCTTCACCGCTGACCTAGCATTTATCAGACCCGCCCTAATATTGGTAACCGTGGCGTTATAGTTTAAGCGTGGGGGGGGAATGGTTGAGGAGAGAAACCACAGGTAGGGCAAATGGTCAGGGCGCAGTCAGGACCCGCACGTATACACAGCGAACCCTTGGTGGGGGGGGCAAGTTTCCAGAGATCGCGGCGCGAATACTTGCGTGTCTCTGATAAGACCCTCCCCGGGGGTCGCCGAGCAGAGTGGAAGGCCCTGGGCCCGTCCGGGACACGGACGGGCACAGAAGGGCCCTCCTTTGGCGCTCCTTCGGCGCGCAGACGGCGCGCCCGCTGCGCGTGACCGCTGCGCGTCCTAGGGGGCATCTTTATTTGACACACAAGCCCCTCCCCGAGCTGGAGCGCTAACTCCGGTCCAGTAGGGGTCCGGGACTACCAAGATTGCGCCCGACCTGTCCCTCCACACAATCGGCACAGACAAGCCGCGGTGGACCGGGGAGCAGGGGGATCAAGCAACAGCATTTAGGTAAGTTTATAAAAACGAGCAGTTAATATCAGCACTCCACAATTAGTTAATCAATTGGGTCACAGTCATTTTAAAAAGATTAAAAAACGACGTTTAAAAGCGCCTGCTGCGTTCGTCCAGTGCAGAGAAGGAGGGCAGAAGAGATTAGCTCGCAGTCTGCACGCCTTGTATTTTTCCCAAGCGCTGTCACAAGGCGCTGCCACCACCTCGCTCAAACGCCCAGAACTGCCTGAACTGGTCCTATTTGACACACAAGCCCCTCCCCGAGCTGGAGCGCTAACTCCGGTCCAGTAGGGGTCCGGGACTACCAAGATGGCGCCCGACCTGTCCCTCCACACAATCGGCACAGACAAGCCGCGGTGGACCGGGGAGCAGGGGGATCAAGCAACAGCAGTTAAGTAAGTTTATAAAAACGAGCAGTTAATATCAGCACTCCACAATTAGTTAATCAATTGGGTCACAGTCATTTTAAAAAGATTAAAAAACGACGTTTAAAAGCGCCTGCTGCGTTCGTCCAGTGCAGAGAAGGAGGGCAGAAGAGATTAGCTCGCAGTCTGCACGCCTTGTATTTTTCCCAAGCGCTGTCACAAGGCGCTGCCACCACCTCGCTCAAACGGCTTAAGGGCCCCAGTGGAGGTCCCGAGGGTCAGACGGGCTTGTGCTTCTACATGCTGGCTATTTATACAGCTGCCCCTCCCTGCTAGGGGGCAGCTGCAACTTTGGGGGCATGATGTTTAGAGTGCCCCAGTGGGGCGCCAAGGGCACAGTCATGCCAGGGCCCCCTCCCATGACTCACAGCTGTGTTGCACCAGCAAGGGCAGCTGCAACGTTTGGCAAGATGTCCTAATGGCCCAGTGAAAGCCCAGGCCCTTATTTGATCTGCACAGCTGCTCAGCAAGTAGTGGGCAACTGCATCATTTAGACCATTCTTTCTTTGGGCACATGTCAGTTGAGTTAGGAGTGAGATGCACTCTTTTACCCAATACCTTCACAGCTGTGCAGCACTTAGTGCCAGCTGCTATATTTAGGTTTGCACAATGGCGCAATTGGATTCAGCTGTTAGGCAGCAGCCCTGACATTCTGGACACAGGGCATTTGAGCCCCTTTGGAGATGGCCAGTTGGTCAGGGGGACTGTGAGGTAAATAGGGCGCCTGGCCCTAATGTGATTAAAGCCTCCACTATGGTCTTTATTAGGAGACTATGTGCTTAGTGTGATTTATGTAGTGCTAGGAAATGTGATTCATGTAGTATGATTTACACACCCTGTTTTACACCTCTAAATGTGGTTTTTATGATTATGAGGTTGTTTTGCATATTATGGTTTATGCTAGTGAGATTATGTTCCACTGTAAGATTTATGCCCCTAATGTGAGTTATGCTGAGGAGGTTAGGGTCTAATGCGTTTAGACTTATGAGATGATTGCCTAATGTGTTTATGCTGGTGAGGTTGGCGCAGAATGTAATTCGCGCCTAAGGTGATACTGTGTATAATGTGGTTTATGTTACAGGCTGATTCTAAGTACAGTGATTACCAGAATCTGGTTGTACGGTTACGAGATGTATTACTTCTACTAGGTTCGCTTTGTGATGGTTCTGACAGTGGTCCAGTGGGCCCTGTCAGGTGTATATAATCCCTTGTTAATATGACCTAGTGCCAGGTGGCGCCATGTGTATTATGTGTTTACTATTCTAATGTGTTATGAGAATACAAAGGCTATTTTTTTAATATAACCTTGTGTGGAGTTCCTTTTGTGGTGTGCCTGGGATGTTGTTGCTATATGTGTGTGCAAATGCTTTACACATGGCCTCCGGGATAAGCCTGACTGCTCATGCCAAGCTACCAAGAGGGTGAGCAGGGGTTATCTTTTGCGTGTAACTCCCTTGCCCTGACTGGGGTGGTTGTCTCTGCCTGGCTTTGGCGCAAGCCTTAGCCAACCAGAGATCCCATTTCTAACAGTGACAAACAGACATTTTGGTTTCTCACTATGTGGGGCTGCCCTCCCATAGGAATGCAGCGAGAATTCCCTGATAAGTGTTTCAGTAGTAATTCCTGATATGGGAGGCGCAGCGTGGTCAAGTTTGGTATATTTGGAATAGTGATAAGAAATGCTACGGAATGGTGTGCACAGATTTATTATAACTATTTTAGAAATGCCACTTTTAGAGGTTGGCATTTCTGTGTGCTACGTGTCTGCCTGATGTGAATGGCATGTCTGGCTCTTGAGTGACAGAGGCTGGCAGGTGTGTGTGGCTCCGGGAGGGGCAGGGTGATCCAGCGCTAGGCTGAATGGGACATCTGCATTTGCAGTAGTGGAGGTAGAAGTCCCTGGTCCCTGAATAGGCCGGTGCCTAGCCTGTACAATGCTGGCTCCGCCCACTGTGGTGTGCCTGATCACCAAGCCCCCACCTCACAATAGGGAAGAGGATCCTGGTAAACAGAGTGCTCTAGAACCAGTTGGAACTGGTTTCCCCAAGCCCTGTGCTTTGCAGACAAAGGGGAAAAGTGGTATAACGGTTGGGGCTATGACCCCATGGAAAAGGTTGTTCCTGTGCTTACTTGGGCTTGGGGGGTCATTCTGCCAGGAGGAATCACTGTGGGACCCAGCTGCAGCTTCTTGGGGGTCCCTGCGTGCTGGCCTGCCTGGCTGCACCCTGCTGGGGTGCCCCAAGGACTTTTAGTTCCTTGCCCAGTCTTTACCCTTGGCGTTTTTTTTGGGCATGGCGCCCCATGAGCGCTATATCTTCATTGCCCAAGAGGAGAGTGAGGAGCTGGCGGTGCATTTGTGGCTACTTTAAATAGCGAGTGCCTACCCCGCATTTTGCCAAGTTTGGCGGGAGCCAACCCTGCACTTGTACTTGTTTATCAGGGGGAGCCCACCCCACATTCGCCCGAGAGGAGAACCGCAGCAGCCCGGAAGCCAGGCAAGTCGCCTGGTCGTGGGCAGGCTGGCCCAAGTGAGGACGTCCGGTGGTTGTGGGCGGAGTCTACGGCCTCGGTGATGTCCGGAACCTCGCGGGCTTTACATTAAAGTCCCGGTCCCAGGATGGGGGACTGGACGAAGTGAAGAGCAGTGGGTCTGGAAAAGAAGTGCCGCACTCAAAGACCCAGGTGGGAGCCCACCCCGTGCTGGGCCGAGCGTAGAAGGAGTTACCTGGCCGGGAGAGTGGTGCCATGAGGAGGGGCTCAATCGGAGCCTCGCAGGCTCCCAGCACAATCGTGGGAGCTCTCCCTGCCAACGAGAGAGCGGTCCTGTGAGCGGGCCCAATCCATGAGCAAAGAGAAACCCTTGCAAGAAGACCGGCTGAGGCACATTGGTGGTGTCTGGAGACCGCAGGAGGCAGAGACCATTGTGGGACAGCCCCGGTGAGAGGGGCTAAGATTTGAGCTGTCAGAGGGTGGTTCGAGGCATGTTGTCGGTGCCTACCCCCTCCATTGGGCCTTGTGGGTGCTTTCAGAGCAGTAGTGGTGCCGGTGCCTGATCATTGTACACAGCTGCACCACAGTTGCAGGCAGCTGCAATGTTGGGCACATTTGTTTTATAGAGTCCCAGTGGGGGACTCAGGGCACTGTGGTGCCAGTGTTTCATTTGGTCGCAGCTGCCCCGCCGGACAGTGGGCAGCTGCAACGCTTGGGGGGCCAGTTCTTTTGCTGAGAAAAGGGTGAGTTGCACCCCACGCCCCACCGCATCTGCTCCCTGTGATTTTGCTGCATTGACAGCTGAGCACTGACTTTGCTGGACATAAGGCATTGGAGCACTAGAGAAGGCCAGTTGGCCAGGGGGTCAGTATTATGTGGTAGGGCGCACGGCCCTAATGTGATGCCTATAACATAATGTGTTTATGTTTAGGAGGTTTATGCACAATGTGTTTATGCTGGTAAGGGCTATCGCATAATGTGTTTATGCTAATGAGGTTTGCGGCCTAATGTGTTTTATGCCTACTGCTTATGCCTAATGACACGTTATGATATTTTAGGATGGTGTCTAATGCTGATGTGATAATGCTTAGGTCATTATGGTACCAGTAGTTACTGGTTGGTTTTTGCATTTACATACCTGTTCTGATGGTTCTGACCATGGCCCGATTGGCCAGGTCCTGTATATAATCCCTGGTGACTATTGCCTAGTGCCGGTTGGCACAGTGTAAATGTGTGATTATGTTCCTAATGTGTTTATGAAGATACAAAGGCTATTTTTTACATAACCTTATGTGGAGTTCTTTTTTGTGGTGTGCCTAGTGTGTTGCTGCTGTGTGTGTGTATTGCGCAAACGCTTTACACATTGCCTCTGAGATAAGCCTGACTGCTCGTGCCAAGGAACCAAGGGGGTGAGCTGGGGTTATCATCAGTGTGTAACTCCCTTGCCCTGACTAGAGTGGTGGTTTCTGCCTGGCTTTGGCGCAAGCCTTAGCCAACCAGAAATCCAATTTCTAACTGTTGCCAAGCTGAAATAGCTGACACTTGAGGGGTGTTACAGAACGCTGTATCTTGATCTTTTCCTGCATTCCGGGATGCTATGTTGATGTGCATAAATGCTCACTTTTACCTTTCTTGCAATGCACAAGAAGTTCTAAATACAAAATTGCCCTTTTATAGGATTGCCAATTTTCCTCACACAAATGGCAGGATGGATGTTATACATATGCCAACCTACCCACCCTCGGCAATGCAGTATTTATTGAACATATGGAAAAATATTAGGGCCAGAAATACGTCCTTTTTTTATCGGTCGCAAACTGTAAATCGGCCCGTTCGCGACCGCTAAATAGGACTGTGCAATGTACAAACCCTTTTTGTGCGAGTCGGTAACTTATTAGCGACTCGTACAATAGGGTGTGTGACTCACTATTAGGAAGGGGCTTGCCAAGGACGTCCCTTACCAATTGCGAGTCGTACTTTTATATATGATTGATTTGCAACAGCACTTGGGGTCGCAAAACACTCACAGTTTACCACCTACTTCAAATAGATGGTCAGCCAATCACAAATTAGAAGGGGTCCCTGGGGGAACCCCTTCCTCTTTGTGACTGGAAGCGGGAAAAAAAATGTAAGCGCAGGCAGTGGCCCCACGTAACTGATAAATATTTTACCGGGTAAGTAAAAATTTTACAAAAACATTTTAACATAATAACACAAATGCTTTGTTAGTGGGAAATCATATTCAACCTTTATTTTCAGGTATGGCACTGAATGTAAGTAAAGTAATATAACATTAGACCATGTCACAATTGTAAAACAAAAGGTATAACATGTGTTGTTAACCTAAACAACCAAAAATAACAATTGTGTTTGCCACAAGCAGATGTTGCAGCTCCTAAATCCCCCTACCCCTCAATGTCACTGTGACACTTGGTTTCACAATGATTCATAATATCTGTGACAGAAATGCTGCTGACACTGGGCTGATCCTCACTTTCAGCACCTACTACTTGAGTGCCACTTGCAATTTGTAAGGCTTGCAATGTTTCTACAGCATTTGTAATTTGAACAAGGCCTCAAGCTACATCTGCACTGTAGTCCCCCATTTAAACATGTAGGCTGACAGTACACCATGACAATGTGGATGTGGCATGTGCAAGGCAATTAATTGACCTACTTAAGCCATCAAGCAGAGATGTTGACGTTTTCATCCTCTTTGACTCATATTATCCTGATTTAATTAAAAACATAGGGGCATATTCTCAAGCCCCCATCACCACCACCAGGTCACTTTCAGTATTGTTGTTGTGGCGATAGGGATTTAGCTCTATTCACAAGGCAGCGTTAAGCCATATTAAGTGGCTTGACGTGGTTTAACACTGCCTTGTGAATAGGGCCCCCTTCATGCTGTTATTAGCGTGAAAGGGGCGTGCAATGGGTCTTGCGGTGGGTGTTCCATCGCAACACCCATTGAGTTTGACGCTACCTCCTATTTACAAGGGCTACGTAAACAGGAGACAGCACCAAACTTAACACCTTAGGAGCTCGTAAACAAACCTCCCCAGTGCTGCGCTGTCCATTATCCAGTGCTGAACTGGACGTCCAGCGGTCGCACGCAGCACTGGGGAGGTAGTGCCCGTGACGACCGTTGGCCGACGGCAGCACCTAAAGGGTTAAGACCAGGAAAAACCTGGTCTTAAGGTGGCGATACAAGGAGAAATGCTTTATTTCTCCTTGTTTTTGCTTTTTCCATGTGTGCTGCCTTGTGCAGCACACATGGAAAAAGCAAAGCGCCATAGTTTGTTTATGTACAGGAAGTGTCTCTTCCTGTACATAAACAAACCTTTTTTTAAAATGCCATTTTGTAACTGTGCAGCTCGTCTGCTTTTGAACATCCCAAACCGACAGTCAGAAAGAACTGCTCTGGCCACTCTACACTGGCTGCCTATTCAGCAGAGAGTACAATTCAAGACACTTTGCATTGCACATAAGGTAATGCTAGGTAATGGTCTGCCTATTATACGCTCCATTATCTCCCCTTATCACTCTAAAAGAGCTTTGCGGTCAGGCAACAAACAGATGGTGACTGTTCCTAAAATAAGGAAAGCACGCACATGGGTCGCCTCTTTTCGAATAATGCAGCAAAGTTGTGGAATCTTCTCCCCCTTGACATTCGATGTGAGACCAATCATTTGGGCTTCTGGAAACGCATAAAAACGTTTCTGTTCCCATAAACCTGCACCTAGTTCATGAGCAGTGGCCTCTAGCGCTGGGATGCCTTCGGGTAACCATGCGCTCTACAAATGCTTCTTTACTTACTTACTTACTTACATGTGTGCTGCATGAAGCAGCACACATGTACGTTACAAACTGGCATTTAAAGTTTGTTTATGTGCAGGAAGGAACACCTTCCTGCACATAAACAACCTCCCTGCTTGCAGACACTCTTGCACTCTGGTGCAAGGGTGCCTGCATTGGCGCTAAGTTGTGATACTTAGCGCCATCGCACGTGAGACTGCACCATATCCCTGAGAATCAGGTGCAGCCTCACGTTTCCAAAGTGGAGGAGAGAGGAGTTAAGCCAAGAAGGCTATCGCCTCTCTCCGCCACTACCTTGAGAATGTGGCCCATAGAGTCTTCATTGTATCTGTCAAACGATTTAGTTTATCATTCATGGCAATCTGGTTTTTAGCAAGGGTAGTTGGTAGTTTTTGAAAACCAAATGTAATGCTTTTTTCTGTGTTTGTCATTTTATGATTGACAAGCTTGATTTCTTTTTATTGCAGGCTCTAAACTGTAAGCATTGATGCCTCCAAACCTCCAAAGAGTTGCAATTTTTTTTAGCATTTCCACCACTTCCCAGATTTTGTTGGGATTGTTCATTGGCAACACAGCAAGAGCTCGACATCTTCCCAGCAGTTGTCTTGCCCTCATTACAGGATCCTAGCTGACACTGTCTGCCTTTTCCACAAACTTCTTGTACTGATTGTGTATGCTCTTTGACTCTGGGACTCAAAGATTGAGCTTGGATTGCTCTATCCTGTCTGTCAAGATCTATTGGTTCATCAAGGTGCATATGAGATTCCTTACGTTCTTCTTCTTCTGACACATCTCTTCCATGACCATGGATATGTGTTAGAAAATTGATTCATGTTTAATGTTTGGGCTATAGTTAAGTTGGATTTAATATGTGTTGCTTTATAGCCAAGAATACATTTGTTGTACTTAACCTCAAGCTAATGTATTTTAACTATATTAACAGTGATGCACTATGAAACTGCGCTGCTTTCTTATTTTAAATTAATATTCTGATTCCTTTCCATATTTATATATACACAATAAGTCTAAAGGTTATATACATGTAAATATGTTTTCGAAAAGCCTAACTACTTACATATTAAAATTAACAATGCTACATTACACCTAACTTGAGAGGTTTCTGGTATGTCAGATGCATCAATTGTGCTGTATCGAATAACTGATTCTACTTCAAGAGTAGTTTGTACCACTTCCTCTGTTACATTTGTTTGTGGTGGGGGGCAGTAGAGGAACATTCTCCAGTAGCTCTGGCCTCACTTCACTTGTTTGCAATATTCAGTAGTGACTCCTTTTCATAACAAGTGGTGGGATGGGGCAGGAGAGGGAGGTGCGGGGGTAGGAGAAATATAATAAATAAAAAATAAGCACATACCTGCTGCTGCACTGCCGGCCACGGTCTTGGCATTCTTGTGGTTGGGGTCCCTGTACACGGCTCATGTTCCTAGATGCCGATCAATATGCTTCTCTCGTGAAAGCAGCGCCGTGATTGGCCATGGCTGGCTTTTTTAATGCTCGCATAGGTCCTAGGAGCCTGTGCCTCTACTCCTCCGAGCTGTACAACACAGCTTGGGTGGAGGCAGATCAAAGTGTGCATGAGGGTTTGGATTGCCTTAGACAGCCGGCTAAACTGTTATGCACACTTTAAAGTGTGCCCTACTCCAGCTTCTGCACTCTTCATGGCCCCGCCAGACTTGGCTGCCTGCAGCAGAAAGACAAATATAATGATAATAAAATTGTTTTATTATTTTTAGAAATGGGGGTCTCTAGTTGACAAGGGTTTGCACCTTGGTCTACATAGGGACCCTTCCTTCTTGTCAGGATAAGGGGGATACACTACTGAAATAACCCCTGCTCACCCCCTTTGAATCTTGGCACGAGCAGTCAGACTTATCTCAGTGGCAGTGTGTAAAGCATTTGCACATAACCAACAGTATTACAGTGAAAACACTACAAAAGGACACCACATCAGTTTCAGAAAAATAACCAATATTTATCTGTGCAAACAAGACCAAAATGATAAAAGACCAACATAACCAGAAATATACACTTTGCAATGACTTTAAAATGCAGTTCCTTAAAGCCAGTAGCTCCATCTGGGGCTACCACGGTCCTGAAAACAACATAATCCAACGGTTTTGTCGACCGCATATGACTGGACCGGCATTAGTGTCAGCACACTCGTAAACAGTATCTTTGGTTCCGCCCAATGCGTTTGTGCGAGTCACTCAATGCAACCATCAAAGTTGTGATTTGAAGCGTAGCATGCGGTGCGGCGTGCAATGCCCTAAAGTCACGGTGCAGGCAGTGGCTTGGTGACAGTTCGTCCAGCGGTTTTGGTGAGACTAGGTCTGTGGTGCAGAGTGAGGCAGTGCTCTTTGCGGTGGTGACTGGTCATGGTGCAAGCTGCAGTGCCGGTTGATGGGAGATGGATTCGGTCGGCCCAGACTGCAGTGTCGTGCAGGGCGGTGCATCGTGTGACTTATGAGCAGTGCCCCCAAACAACGGTGCAGTTGTGGGTGTCGAGGTCAGCATGCAGCGACATCGCATGTAAGACCACGGTTGCGGTGCGAATAGCGGCTGTGCCTTCTGCTGTGCCTTTAGGACAAGGAGCCAGCAGCGGTGTAAGGCCACCTCAACAGTTTTGGGTTCTCAACCCTCATCTGCATTAACCATCTGAGAGGCCTGTGGTCTGTCTGACCTCAGAAGTGAGTCCCAAATAGGTAGGGTCTTAGCTTCTTCAGTGCCCAGACCACAGCAAAAGCTTTTCGCTCTATGGCTCTCCACCTCTGTTCCCTGGGGAGTAGTCTCCTGCTAAGGAAAAACTCCAAGCTGGTCTAGGCCCACACCGTTCAGTTTGTGAGAGCACCGCTCCCAAACAATGCTCTGAAGTGTCAGTCGCAACTACGAATTCCTTGAAGTCAGGTGAATTGAGCACGGGCGCCGTGCACATGGCTGCCTTCAGGGCATCAAAAGGTTTCTGGAAGGCATCACTCTAGATCACCTTCATGGGCTGCTTTTTGGAAGTCAGCTATGTCAGGAGGGCAACAGTGGTGCCATAGCCCTTGAAAAATGTCATAGAGTAGCTGGTGAGACCTTAAAAGGCTCTCACCTCAGTCTGGGACTTGAGGGGCTCCCAAGTCAGAATTTTATGAATCTGAGGCAGTAGGGGGGCTACCTGGCTGCTTCCTATCTGATGCCCTAAGTAGACAACAGAACCCTACCCAGTCTGGCACTTACTGGCCTTGACCATGAGGCCTGCTCTCTGCAGAGCCTTCAACACTTCCCAGAGGTGCTGCAAGTTTTCTTCTCAGCTGGAACTGAACACTGCAATGTCGTCCAGGTAGGCAGCACTGAAATCCTCCAGCCCAGCCAACACCTGGTTGACAACCTCTGAAAGGTGGCAGGGGCATTCTTCAACCCAAAGGGCATCACCCATAACTGGTAGTGCCCCTCTGGGGTTGAAATGCTGACCTCTCCTTCGCCCCTCAGTTAAGGCAATCTATCAGTACCCAGATTTCAAATCAAACGTGCTGAGGAACTTAGCAGCTCTCAACTGGTCAATTAGGTCATAAGCTCAGAAGCATGTCAGTCCTGGTGATGCAGTTGAGTCCACGGTAGTCTACGCAGAACAGCCGTTAAGGAGGAGCACTGGGTGCAGCAGCCTTTGAGAACACCACCAGTGGGCTAGCCACAGGATTGTTGAAGGGTTGGAGCACCCCTAACACCAACATCTTAGAGACCTTCTCTTTGATGCTGGTTGTGACCCGGTCAGTCAACCTGTATATCTTGTGTTTTGGAGGAGGGGTGTCACCAGTGTCCATGTCATGGATATACCAGTGATTAACACTTGGAGTCAGGGGAAACACTGTGACGACCTGCCTCTATAATTGGTGACAGTCACTCTGCTGCTCTGGGGTCAGTATAGGGGAGAAGATCACACCTTCTACTGACCCATCATACTCCTTGGTAGATAGGAGGTCAGGTAGAGGTTCACTTTCCTCTTCTACCTCATCATCTGTTGCCAAGAGCATGCTCACTTCGGACCTCTCAAAGTGAGGCTTGAGGCGGTTCTCACAGTGGACCCTCAAAGAGTTCCTGAAAATTCACCAGCTAGGTGACATTACCTTTGCGCTCCTCCACCTCAAAAGGCCCAGTCACTTGTCCTGCAAGGCACAAGGTTTGACTGGGGTCATGACCCACTCTTTCTGGCCAGGCTGAAACTCTACCAGAGTGGCATTCTGGTCGTACTAGCACTTCATCTCCTCCTGGCTTGCTGCCGGGTTTGCCTAAGCGAGTTTCCTGAAGCGTGAAGTTTAGTTTCCGAAGGCTAGCATGTGGCTAAATACATCCATCCTGGGGAGTTTTCTTGGGAGCTGTCTCCCAGCCTTCCTTGACCCAACTGAGTGGTCCTCTCACAGTTGGCACAATTTTTTCAAAATGTGCAATGGATGCCCCAATATATCCAAAAATATCTCATTGTGCCAGGGCCCTCATTTTGTCAAGGGTGCCCACTTACACCAAAAACTACAAACAATATACCAGAGCCAGAATTATTGCCATCTATATACCATGAGTCACACTTATGTCAACAGTTATCTCAGTAAGTCAAGGCCGGCAATTTGTAATGGTTCCCCCCTTCTTGCTCCCCAGTAGCCCTCACTCATGACAATAATTACCTCCAATGTGATAGTGCCAGCATTTAGACACAGATGTTCCCATACCAAGAATTTCCTCAAATATGCCAGCTACAGTATTTTTCCACAGGTGCCTTATATGCCACCAATTACCTCTCACCTGCCAGTACAAGTATTTTATCATTATGTCAAGAACTACCTTCAGAACTAATTACCTCTAACATGTCAATAACAGCATTATACTTTTATTCCAACAACTACTTATCAGTATGCAACTACTTTGTCACAGATGCCTGTCATGCTAAGAATTGCCTCCAGTATGTCAGTGCCAGCATTTTGCCATGGGTGTCTCCATCAACAATTACCTTCAGTATGCTATGGCAAACAGCAGACTCACAAGTATATTATCACAATCTCACTCATGCTCACTTATGTTCACTTATTCCCACTCACACTCACTTATTAATTTTCACCAAATTGTACTCATTGTTCATTGTCACTCACTATCTTGCACACACTCTTACTTCCTAACTCTCATTCGCTTTGGGAAGAGGTGTGGCGCCGCGGCCAGGGCGACTGACGCTGGAATCTGGGGACCACAGTTCGATCCCCGGCTCTGGCGGCAGGTTAGCCCAGCACCTTGTGACTCTGGGCAATAGCTCGCATAATCTTCCCGACGGCCCCCAGCGCCTAGAGACCCTTACGGGTGATTGTGCGCTTTACAAATGTGGATTATTATTATTATTATTATTATTTCACTTTTCACTCACTCTGACAGATACTTTCCCACTCATTTACAGTCACTCAAATTCACTTTCTCTGACTCAGTCATACTTTCACTCATGCATTCTAAATCGTTTTTACTCACATTAATTCGCAGACTCTCTAGCACTCCCTCGCTCATTCATTCTCTCACTTGCAGTCACTCTTACTTACCGCCTGATTCATCAAGCTAAATTGCACTCGCAAAGGGCAAGATTCTCAGAATCGCACATTTGCGAAGAATTGAATTTAAGGAATCTCTATTTGAGATTCCTTAAATGCAATTCATGAAGCATTTTAAAATTGCGAAAATGCAATTTTGGCCCGCTATTTACTGCATTTTTCTAAGTTGCATGTTACACACACACATGTCCTTTGGACATGTGTGTGCGCAAACATCTGTTTCAATTTGCATTTAAGGGGTGCTACAGGGTGTCCTTTGGACACCCCTGGCACCCTTTAAATCGCTATCTTATTTGCGAGTAGCAAATTGCTAATCGCAAATAAGGAATAACTCCCCATGCATTCCTATGAGCCTTTGGCCCATAGGAATGCATGGGGAGTTATTCCTTATTTGCGATTAGCAATTTACTACTCGCAAATAAGGATTGTGTAGGAATCGCTATTTATTTAGCAATTCCTACATGAATACCGTTTTGCAAGTCCTTAATAGCGATTCGCTATGAATCGCTATTAGGGGCTCGCAAAACGGCCCGTTGATGAATAAGGCTGTTAGTCTTTCTCAACCATTGTCACTGACACTCAAACTTACACATTGTCATTGACTCGCTCTTTCACTCTCACATTAATATTTAGACACACAGATACACACACACCCTCTCTCTCACATACTCTCTCACCCACAAGCAATTACACAACATGCATTTAAAAACATTAGCTGAGGAAGAGTCCAATTCCAGCTAATTGTGCTCCATTCTTTATTGCACATATAGAGAATAACATAATGTTATTCACTATTAGTGTAGCAAACAAATTGGTAGAAAGCCAGGCGAGTGAAACTCCAACTGATGCCAAAAGAACAAGCAGCTCCTGTGTTCCTGGCACTGATTCTGACATCTCTGAGGCCAGGGATCGCCAAGAGCAAGCCAGAGCCAGGTGGCACAGCGGTAACACCTGGTGACCCCTAAATGACATCCTTGTCCTAGATAGATAGATTTGATAGATTAAATAGATATATAGATTGGAGACTAGAGTAGAAGAAGGAGACAATGGTGTCTATAGTAATCAGACTTGAAGTGGGTTGGGCTGTGGTCTGTGTCATGTGAATGATTTCATGTGCAGTTACACTGTGCAACCTAATACATGGCCCACCCCAAGATGAACCAAAGAAGTCACTAAGGCCTGGCACTGAGGGCAGGCCCAGGCGAACCTTCCAGTTTATAGTCTGCGACATTGTGCTGACTATGGTTAGATATCAATACAACTTATGGAATCGAGGCATTCTTTCAGAATTTTGGCACAAATTATATAATTTGGTGAGGTAATGTGAGACACCTTCCCTCCTGAGAACAAACACCTTAACCCCAGCTGAGGCCAGAGGGCTACACCTCACACCCACACTGAGTATAAACAGCAGTGCAATGTAGTCACCTGCCAATATGTTTTACACTTTTAAAAGGGACAAACTGAATGAACAAATCAATCACCAAAGCAATTTCAATATTGCAAATCAGATAGACTCATAGCACTTTTTCTTGGCTAGGCAAACCAAAGACAGGTGATTCACTTACATTGGATAGCTTGCACCCCTCTGACATGTGTGCACTCACATGTAACTGCTGTTTTTGTTTGTGGCTCATGGTTAAGAGATAAGGCAGTGGTGAGCCACTATAACAGATGTGGTATACTGTATGTGAATAGTTTTACAACCACTACACAGTAAGGGCTTATATGTAAATTCATAATTACACTTATGTTTATGTTCTAAGGTAAGTATAAGTGGAGAATAGAGCAGCAAATATATCATTACTTTACAATATAATGGTAGGTTGATATAATGGATTCAACATTATTGCATGTTGATACTAACATTAGAGTATTTTTAGTAGGCCACAGAAAGTAAATCTTTCTGTACCTTATCCCTCTTACATAAAATAAACACTGACATGTCAGACATACATTCTGAAGTGCTTCACATCGACTAGCTTCAAGGAAGACCACTTTCATAGTAATTTGTTTTTTTATTTAACAGTTAATATATGATGTTTCCAAGCACAGCACCGGTGTTCGTACTATCCAAAGTAATTATATTCAATTCATGGACTTCAGAAGTATGTGAAGTAGTTGATTTTGGTAGGGTTCAAACCTGTGAGTCCCAGAAGCAGTGTAACTCACTGACCCATCACTCTGGCTATTTAACACATCTCAGGACACGGTCTACTTAACAAAAGTCACTCTGGTCTGCCAGCACTCACTTGATGCAGGTGCATGTGGCTTTTTACTCAAAGGATAGTGAAAAAAACGTAAGCCTGGATTCAGTCATGGCCCGACTGCAGATTACATGGATATTGTAGAGCAATACATTTTTACTATCTGAAAACGTGAAAATATAAACCCAACAGTATGCTGCCAATAGGTCTTCACCACAAGGCAGTGAGAAAACATTTTTAGCCTCATGGGGGAATAAACAAACAGGAAAATCCATCGACCTTAACTTTTAGCAAAAAACATTAGTCAGCATTTATACATTACCCTGCCCACGTGCTACACTGTGGAATGATGTTGAAGCATTGACAGCTAAGGCACACTTCACATAAAAGAACTATAGTCAATGTCAAAGCTTCAGCCAGAATACTCTGAGACACAGAAATGTGAACTGTAAGTAAACAAGCAGCATTTCTTAAAGTAAAATACTAATGGCTTCAAAAAGACCAAGAAAGTATTTTAATTCTGTAACATTCTCGTCTCACCTACCATTGATGGCCACAGTAAGACTCTTCCTATGAATGTTGCCTCATAGAGACAACAGCTATTTCTTCCTTCAAACATGGCACGCAGAATCACTTCAATTTAGTACATAAATATAAGCAATTCCACATGGTATGTTGAAATAAAGAAATGTCCTTTTTGCATTTTGAGGGATGACCGTCCCCTAAGAGGATGCCATGGCTGTTTGCTGCGCGCTGTCTTCCCAGAGGCATCCATTCGAATGTCTGACAAAATATCGAAATCAAAAATATCGAAATACAAAAATATCGGAACAAAAATATCGAAGTCAAAAATATAGGAATCCTATCCCTAACAAGGTAAGTACAAAAATATCGAAAAAATAATATCGTAGTACAAAAATATCGAAATTAAAAATATCGTTTTTTTAAATGTATTAATAATAATGTACAAATAATGATAAAATACATATAATGTTACAAATATTAAATAAAAATATTAAAACATAATTAAAAAATTAAAACTAATACATATACATTTAAAATAAATTAAAAACTTAATAATTTAATGTAATTTTATATTTTTTAATTTCATTTAATTGATTTAATTTAAATTTATTTTATTTTTACCCTGTACGACTGTACCCCAAAACCCCAAAACTGACCCTGAACCCTAAAAATACCCCTTTACCCAAAAACCCAAAACTGACCCTGAACCCTAAAAATACCCCTTCACCCATGAACTGAAAACTGACCCTGAACCCTAAAAATACCCCTTTACCCAAAAACTGAAAACTGACCCTGAACCCTAAAAATACCCCTTTACCCATGAACTGAAAACTGACCCATAACCCTAAAAATACCCCTTTACCCAAAAACTGAAAACTGACCCTGAACCCTAAAAATACCCCTTTACCCAAAAACTGAAAAATGACCCTAAACCCTAAAAATACACCTTTACCCAAAAACTGAAAACTGACCCTGACCCCTAAAAATACCCCTTTACCCATGAACTGAAAACTGACCCAGAACCCTAAAAATACCCCTTTACCCAAAAACTGAAAACTGACCCTGAACCCTAAAAATACCCCTTTACCCAAAAACTGAAAACTGACCCTGAACCCTAAAAATACCCCTTTACCCATGAACTGAAAACTGACCCTGAACCCTAAAAATACCCCTGTACCCATGAACTGAAAACTGACCCTGAACCCTAAAAATACCCCTGTACCCAAAATTAATTAATATTATTTAATTACCAATTAATTATTAATTAACAATAACAATAAAGTAAATATATTAGCACATTTGCTGTAATTAATTTAATTTAATAATTAATATTATTTTGCACAATTAAATAATTAAGAATAACAATAAATTATATATAAAAAAATTACTATAATTAATGTAATTAAATACTTAATAATAATTAATTACCAACTAATTAATAATTATAAATATGTAAAAAATTATAATAATTAATTAACTAATGAATAGAAATTAATTACCAATTAATTATTAATTAAAATATGTACAAACATATATCAATTAATTAATTATTATTAAATTACTTCCCACCCTATTCCCCTATAAACCCATAACCCGCTACAGAACATATTTATCTATTAATAAATTAATTAAAAATAATTAAAAATTAATTCTCAATTAATTAATTAATAATTCCTACTAATTAATAATTAATTTAACATAATTAAATTACTTCCCACCCTATTCCCCTATAAACCCACAACCCGCTACAGTAGTAAAAGACAATATTTAATAAAATAACATTAAAAATAAATAATAAAACATAATAAATACAATATAATATACACTAAATTTATTTAAAAATTGATATTAGTAACATCAAAGTTATTAATTTCGATATTATTAACATCGATATTTACAACTTCGATATTACTGATATCATGCCAATATCGATATTTAGACTGTCGATATTACTTACCTTCGATATTTTTGTATATCGATATTTAAACTTCGATATTTTTGCATATCGATATTTGAAAATCGATATTTTGTCTGTGTACCATCCATTCACCCTGCAGTTGTCAAAATGCAAAAAAGGGTATTATTTCTTTCTTTCAACATGACATGTGTAATCGCTTCACCTTTGTACTAAGTTAAAGCAATTCCGTGTGTTTAAAGAAAGAAATACCCTGGGCCTCTGTGCCAATTTGACGACCACCCCGGCACCTGGTCACAATAGCGGGGCCCAGAAGTGAAGAAAAGGGGAAGAGCCAAAGCGGGGGAGGGGGGGGTGGGGAGGGGGATGGAGTTAGAAGAAGAGCCAATACGATGGGGCCGTGCCTGCACCGATATGAAGCAAATAGAGAAAAAGCGGATGATAATAAGTCGTATGGTACTACCAGTAATGGCTTGCTCTGGAACCCGCAGTTTGAATGGTCTCACATGCAATTTACACTGTGCATGGCCATGACACGACCATCCTTGCCCCACCTTGAACAAAAGGAGACGCTGAGGCAACAGGAACCTTGCTTTCAGTTCGTTCCCAGTTCTCTATGGATGTCGACTATGCTCCAAGTGCCTATATATTAATAAATATATTATTCATATTTACTGGCCCAGCGGTCAATGGACAACGACAATAAGACCAAGAGGCAGGGTCCCTTGGAACCATGGGCAAAGTGAGTATGAGTATGTGGGAGTGACCATCCGTGGACCGCCTGTGTCTTGTGACACTGGTTTGCAGCCTTAGTTTATACTTATTTTCTAATCGAAAGCACTTTACCTATCAACAGTGGGTTTGTCTGTGTGGTGTCGTCCCGCTGTGCTGCTCAAAGTGTTATAAATTTGTGTATACACATATTGCTGATATTGTTGCAGCACAGGGTGCACCCTATAGTTGTGTGAAATTGCATGATTGGGATTGTAGGGATGGGCGGGGGCTGACAACATGTCGCACCACCAAAGGGAGTTGTGTGGGGTTTAGAATAATTTTTTGTGATGTTTCACTTACTGAGGTTTAGAATAGCACTTTTCCCCTATGTGGATGATATCAAGAATTGATCAACGCAAACTGGGCCTAGTACTGCTAGTAATTTTGCCAATTATGATTTATGCCCAGAACACCATGATGTTCATGTGATATCATTATGTGTGAGTGTTGAATATATACGGCATTTCTCGACATCAGGTGTGAAGTCTCTCATTTGTGTAGCGTGGAATATTTCATGTGTTGTATGTTGCTTAGTGATGGCCTCTCTCTTGTTTAGAATGTTTAGGGTTGAATTCATTACTGTTGGAATATTAGTAACTGGTGGAGCTACTGTTTGATGCTCCCAATGCTTACCAATATACCAACAGTAATGAATTCAACCCTAAACATTCCAAACAAGAGAGAGGTCATCACTAAACAACATAGAACACTCATGAAGAATGCCAGAGAGGCATTCACAATATGCAGGATACTACATTCTTGCTACACACATTGCTTCTAAGGGTGACCTGCCAGCTCAGTGCCATGGAGTGTACAGTGTGTGTACTCACCTGCCCTTGACGAGAGTGATTTATCTCTGCCTAGCTGGGGTACCCCCTCAGCCAGACAGTGCCAGTACCAACAATGCACCTAAATCATGTGGCCATAGCTATCTTAAGAAGGATGAAACTAACACTCCTATTATCAGGGTCTTTGTTTTACTGGCTTGGACAGAGCTTTATATGGTTAATACACATCCTTTGGTCACTCTCTAGTAAAATATTTTCAAAGTTTTTGTTCTCCTCAGGTGATGCAGATGTGATGCTTTTACAGAACGTCTAGAAGTCTTCAGGGTAATTATTTAAAATTAATTATCGGATTTTAACAGCTTCATCAGTGGGAGAAGATACAAATTGTAAAGTACTGGAAATAATGCAGCACCTTGAGGAACACCACTGTTTCACTATTTCCATGTGCGAGTGTCTTAAATCCAGAGATATTTCTGTTAAAAAATCAAATCACTCCTATAGTGCACCCCAGAGTCTGTTATGTAGGGATGCTCTGGTTAGCTGTGTCGAAGACCGCTAAGAAATCCAAAAGATCAGGGCCCATCAGCAACCACATATGTATCGTACATAATGGCGACTGTAACCTCCACCATTCTATTCATTGGCCAAAAATCTGCCTCCTGTAAGTCTTGAGGTGATTGAGGTTGACTCCTGACTCCTATGTCTAGGAGTTTAGATGGGTAGATGGGTAGATATTGGTCCAAAATCAGCAAATTTAGGTCTGGTGACTGAGTGCTGAAAAATATTACTGAAGGGTCTTTGAGGTTGGTGACTGAGGAGAGGCAGGAAGATGAGCATGTGACTGAGGGGTGACAGAGTTTGGATTATTGAATGAAGTGCGAATGCTGAGAATGACTAAGTGGAAAGTCTCAGGGTTTGGATCACAGAGAAAAGGCTGAGGGCTGAGAATATGACTACAATGTCTGAGAGTTTGACTGGGGAGAGGCGGAGTGCTGACAGTGTGACTGTGCTAAGGGTCTTTTACCTCGAATGACTAAGGAAAGACTGAGGAATGAAAGAGAATGTGTAAAGAAACCCAGATCCCCAAAGAATTCCCTCGGTCCTGAAAAAGTTGCACATGTCGATAACCAAGGAAGTCAGTGCTGGTGCGACAAGAAGGCATGCTGGAGTTCTAATTACTTTGAATCTGTCAACTGCATTCGAGATCGTGGAGATCGACTGATTTTACCCAACTGTCCAGTCACATTAGGGATAAACGACTCCCCATTTACATGGAGCAGGATCTTACTATTAAAATAGTCACAAAAAGTAAACAACAATGACAAAGCATATCATTTCGGCTTGGCATTGTGAAAATATTTTGCTTAAGTTTCTCACACAAGAGGTGCCCTATGAATGGAATGCATCAATGCAGTCCTCCTTCGCACAGGGAAAAGGTGCAGCATAAGCAGCTGGTTTGCAGCACAGCCATACAGACACTCTACAGGTAGCAGTGATGAAAGTTTCTAAAACATATAGATCAATGAGAACATGCGCAGCAGGGCAAGGTAACTTCACATATAGCATCAGTTAATCACAGACAACATTAGTGAGGCTCTACACACAAACACAAAGCAAACGTAGCACTAGTGCAATACACCCTCACACAGCAGGCACACGCACACAAACACACATACAGCATAGGATCAATTGCAACATGCAAACACTTAAAACAAGTAAAGTAGAAGCAGATGTAGGTAAAGTTTTTCACACACACACACACACACACTGATTAAGGCCATGCATCACTGATTTTCTGAAATGCAACTGATTCAGCCCTTTCTGGGCCCACGCGTTTGTTTCTTTTATCTTAGTTTAATTGTCTTTAAAAAATGCTTCATTTCTTACTCCTGGTCCTCCGATGGACCTTTTTAATCGTACTGAGGAGTGGATGATCTTGCAGTATCACTCTTCATTAATTCAGTCAACAGTGCAACCAAATTGAATACACAGGGAGAACCAGGAATTGGTGGCTAAATTCAAGGGTTTTTATGTCAAATTACTAATTAGATTTAAATCAATCAATCTTAAGACCAAACTGTAAAGATTTAAAATGGCAACAGGGAGACCAAGCCTCCTGAAGAAGTTTAAACAAACATGAATCGAACAATCAAATATCTCTATTGCCGCTAACCAGAATAATAACATAAGTATCTTATGGTGAGAAAAGAAACTCAATGGGTCTTTTCTATACATTAGTAATCTAAGTCTTCCAAGCATAGTCTAAGGCACAATAAATCTAAGAGCTCTATAGAATAAGGCACAAGAATATGAACAGCACCAGGAGTAACATGGTCGAAGCTCAGTGAAGAGTCTTCAGTAAGTCGGAAATTAGTGTTAGCCTGAGTTTAACTGAGGGCAAAGTCCATAGGATCATTGGGGAACAGACCTCTTATAGTCCGCTCAAAGGAGTAGTAGGGTGTCAGGAAAAGAGTTCAGTTATGAGTCCAAAGGGATATCAGCAGAAAGGGGTTCAGCAAAGAAGTCCACAAAGAATCAGCAAAGGAACGTTCTGCTGCGTTCCAAGAGGGCTCTCTCCTCCCGACATCACAGTCGTTGATATGTTATAGTCCACATGTTGGTAGGTGATGCCCACTTTGTTATTCGAGCTCGGCGGTCACGGGTAGGTGAAGGAACAGGAACACGGGCTGATAGAGCTACACCTTATGGCTCTCCCCTGATGTTCGATTACCGCCGAAGACTCATGTGGTGTTTTACCCCAGACCATTAGGCCGAGGATATTACCACAGAGGTAAACTACACTGATAGTGCTTGCATTTATACACATGACACCTGCATGTTGTTGTAAGACTGCATAGTACACATTTTTATAGGTCCTGAAGAATCACGGAAAATTTCTAGTGCGAGAAACATGTTGACCATGTAAATAATTTACAACACCAAGTCCCACCATACTTTACTCAGTGGTACTTAGTTAGTTGTTCTCACGTTTTTAACCGTAGAGGGAGACCCCCAGAATAAAGTAGTACTTTTTGGTACTCCCTACTACTTTTTAATCACCTTCTACTTTCCTTATTCCATTGCCCACATACCCGCACTTCACCATAAGGCTGTTGGAAGAAAAGATCTCCGTCAAAGAGCCCCTCTTTGAGGTGAGCCCGTCGGGGATTGCACCGCCTCCCCGACGAGGAGCAACGCCGATGATGAAGCATGACACTCATCCGGGTGTGTGAGGCAAATAATTCCAACATAATGGATGCCCAAGGGTGCCACATCCACACCCATGGTCACGCCTGATACACAGCTTTCTCTTTACCAGGAACGGTTCAGCTACCCTTTTTGTTCACAATGACTTGGTGGGGGCACAGGCTGATACTGGACCTTCCACTTATTTGAGTGGTAACGAGTGCCCTGCGGATCTACTGATCACTCTCTCCCCTTTTTTGACAACCACTTTGTTACCTTGTCATCAGAAAGTCAATTGTTCATCTTATAAAATCCATGTTGCTGACTGCAACAGTAGAGAAAATTCCACACTGGCCATGGGCACACTGTTTTGGTCACATGTGCAGTGCTCAGGCTAGAGCATAATAGGGCCAGATGTATCAAACGTTTTCCCATTCGCAAACGGTCCGATTCGCAGAATCGGCCCATTTGTGAATGGGAAAAAGCCTTTTGGGATGTATCATCCCAAAAGACATTTGCAAAATAGGTAATTGCAATTTTTGCGATTACCATTTTGTGAGTGCATTTAGGGAATCACAATTTGCGACTCCTTAAATGCAATGCAGGAAACAAGAAAAAATTGCGACCTGGCTTTAAGGAATCTCAAAATACCACCAACTACTAGTTGGTCTTAATTTGCAAATTCATTTAAAAATGCACTT
Organism: Lissotriton helveticus; assembly: GCF_964261635.1. NCBI lineage: Eukaryota > Metazoa > Chordata > Amphibia > Caudata > Salamandridae > Lissotriton > Lissotriton helveticus. Next base: position 203,818,525 of record NC_136062.1, read on the forward strand.
TTCAGTATTTTTGTAAGTGGCATTTGTCGCAGATGCATGCCCTTAGGGCATGCATCTGCACCACATGTGCACATGCAATTTGCTAGTACCTATTTGGTATGAATGGGAAGGTATTTCTTAATAGTGAATACCAATTTGCGATTCACAATTAGGGAATATGTAAGAATAGCAATATTTTTTGCAAATTCTACATACATTGCATTATTGCATTTTGCAATTCCTAAAAAGCGAATCGGTAACATTCGCTATTTCAGAATCGCAAAAGCAATCCTTGATACATCTGGCCCATGGTCTTTTATTCACAGGTTTGTCATGTGCTAGTCGTCAAATTCCATTTTCAGGCAATGTATCTAACACTGTTACAAGAAACATATCATTTATAATATTGGCAAAGCATGAGACCACCTGCAAGAAAAACAAGTCAGCAGAAATAATAGGACAACTGACTAATGAAATGCAGCAAATAAGAATATAGGCACTCAGTGTGATTTCTAACTTAAGACATTACACAAGTGATGCACATTTAATATGAATGTGCACATTTAAACATGTACGAATATAATATTCTTTTACTACTTTTTAGTTTATTTTGTATTAATACTCAATATGAAATCAAATAACACAATACTGAATATAACTGTTTGCTGCATTTGAAAGTATACATGTGACACATTAATGTATACATTGCAAAGCTATGTTGTTTGGCTGACACTAGTGAGATTCCTAGGAACTAATAATGAAGGGGCATATTAGCAAGGAATAGCGATATTTATCGCTAAACGTGGTTAGCGAAAAAATTGTTATCGCTGCCTATCGCTGGCTATTTTAGCGGAGAAAACATGCTATTAGCAATGTTTTTCTCCATTGTGCTAAAATATCCAGTGATAGCGGCGAAATGCGAGAATATCGCTGGAAATCCAGCGATATTCTCGCATTAACGCCAACGGAGGCTTAATCTGATAATCCACCACCCATTGACTATACAGGTAAGTCAACTTTTTGGCAGGTATTAGATTATAAAGATAATCGCACTTAGCGCGATTTTTTGTATTGCTTCGCCTGCCTTGCTAATAGGCGATAGCTGTGTTAGCGAGTGTTTTCAGTTGCTAACAGTTTGGGTACGCCCACTTTGCATGTCATAAGCGATAAATATCGCTGACATGCAAAGCGGGCCCCAAACCTGTAGCTATCGCCTAAAAGCTGTCGATAACTGCTGTTACCGACAGCTTGCTGATAGGGCGATACAAATATCGCCGCTTTAGCGGCAAAAAGTGCCGCTAAAGAGGCGATATGGCCCTTGCTAATATGCCCCAAAATCGTCTCGAGTTACACTGACAATATAGCGCACATTTGAGAATCATGTATTAGGCTTTCAATAGTGGAGCACGTTAACACTGGGAAGAGGATAGTTTGCAGTAAACTACAGACTACTAATATTAACCTTGCATTGCATTACATATTATAATTGTAAATTTATTTAGTTGTAGTTAAGCATATCTGTTTACTTATCACATGTCAATTACTTTATTAATCAACATTAGTTGAGTCCCTAGACCATTTGAACTCAACGCATTTCTATTTAGTGTAGACAGTTGCTAAGTTAAACATCAGAAATATTCTTTTTCAACATTAATATACATTCTATGTAAGAAACTATAACTTCTACGGTAAAGACACCCTGTAAATCTCAGTGTTAGGTGCACAAATCATAGTGAAATGTAAAACTCAGATGGAAAGTGCACATTTTTTGTATATGTCTTGTCAGACTTTCTAAACAAATAGTGGGCAACTTTGTGATGCACCACAACAAGCTCATAAACACAATTCCGCTCGCACCTTGGTAATGTGCTGGACCTGCTGCGTAACAAAGAGCCAAAGGCCAAGAAACTCGAGGTGCTGCTGATCTTCTCTGAGACGACAAAAAAGTGACTGTAAAACCACAAGTATTTTGTTTGATTTTCAATGTTTAAATACTGTGAAAAGAGATTGCCTCACAATGATAAGTTCCTGCTCCTCTGGAACTTTGTCACCTTTTTACCCTTAGCTGCTTAGCTATGCAGCTCTGTATTTGTGTATGTTCATATATGTAGTTTTGTTTTATGTGTTGCTAAAGACAGCTGTAGCTATATGCTGGAGCTCATGTAATATGAAAATGATGAAAATATGGAGAGAATGGCTTGCAGTCCAGCTTATGTTGATCGTATCCTTTACAACAGCTCAACATTTGACTGGCCAGCAGCTTGGTTAGTCAACTAATAACGTGCCTCCTTTGCACTGCAATGCATGGAGTGTGCAGTGAACATGCATTAAAATGGATGTATGTATGATTTTTCATATAGCTGGGTGTAATGCAACTCAGTAGGCTGGCTAATTAGGAGGACATGGTTGGCATTTGAGAGCTGTGCAGAAGCTAGACTGAAAAATACCTGTGAATGATTGGCTGGAAAAGAGATACTCCCAAAAGGACTAATAGTTTTTTAAAGAATTGCCACACCAACTGGGCTTTGGCCATGTGCCCTCTACCTTGATGCCCATGATGTTCTGCCATTTAAAGCCTCTGCCGGTGCTTGCTTGGGCCATAAGCATGGCTGACATGCAAAGGCGCATCTAAGGCATACTTGTCCATGTACCATACACACACAGCACTGGGCACACTGCCTGACGTTTCCCTCTAAACAAACCCTATGGCATTTAGCTTTAGGTATGGTCGAGCCACATAACCGACTATTGTGATTTTTTGCTAAAACTTTATAGGACTCATTCTTAATCCTCACATTGTTGTCCCACTCGTCTGTACTCCTGCCCTCTTTCACTTCTTGCCTCTACAATGACAGCTCAAAACCATCACAATCATCACCTTAGTGTGGGTACCCTATCGTTAAAAGCTTCTTGGAAATCCATGAATTACTAAAGAAGGAATATGTATATATTCCTTTCATTACAGAAGCAAAAATACCTCACTTGCATGTCCACTTGGATTCAAGTCCTTACATTTCTCCTATCCTGTTGAGAAGAACTAGCTTAAAGTTACCCCACTCGAAGTGAAGCCCTTTCTTGTGCCAATTTCCTGGGCTTCTCACTTTCCGTCACGCCCATACCCTACTTTGCAAGGATTTAATGCTACACCCTCCTTTACCATGTAGAAACTTTGGAAGCTTACTAGCACACAATTTCCTTTTGTAATCAGTCACTCCTGATGCGTACTACTCGGTGATTTTAAACATCTTGACAGATGTGGCAATCAATTTCGATTCTACTCTTCTTATTAAATCTCTGCTCGGGCTCAAACTTACACAAACCCAAAAGCCCCCACCCAACAGGCCGACTTCCTTCTGGATTCAATCATCTGCCCACCCTGCCTCATAATTAGTGGCACCTTCCGCTCTCTTGGGCTGACCACTTTCTAGTACCCTTTCTTCTTTTTGCAGAAACTCTCTTTGAGTCACTATCCTACTCTTGTCCTGCCTAAGTCTCTTTGTTACATAACAATCTAGCTGATTTTAATAACTGGATAGAGGGAGCACTTAATAAAACGAACCTGACATCTATCTCCAAAAACCACAGCCATAACACCCCCCACTACAACCTGAGGCTTAAAGATGAAAAAGCAATTAGCTTGAGATAATTCTTCTGCAAAACTTGGAAGTACTCGGCTATAATCTGAAAACTGAAATAAAGATCTTTTCCAGATTTTATCATCTCCTGCATGTTGTGCCTCTATGTTCGAGCCCTAACAATTGCTCCGCAACAAGCATTCCACCTCCCACCAACACAATTGTCTCCTTCTTTGATCTAAACATAAATGTTTGCTGCTTCCGCTTGCTTACTGATGTCTACCTATGACATTAGGACTTCTTTCGGCTATACGCCTACTCTCTGTGAGCTTGCTCCTTTATATATCTAACTCACAAAGGAGTTCATTTCTTCAACACATTCAGGTTTTTCTTTGTATGCTTGTTTTGTAGTACCCTTTCTTCTTTTTGCAGAAACTCTCTTTGAGTCACTATCCTACTCTTGTCCTGCCTAAGTCTCTTTGTTACATAACAATCTAGCTGATTTTAATAACTGGATAGAGGGAGCACTTAATAAAACGAACCTGACATCTATCTCCAAAAACCACAGCCATAACACCCCCCACTACAACCTGAGGCTTAAAGATGAAAAAGCAATTAGCTTGAGATAATTCTTCTGCAAAACTCGGCAGAAGGACACAGTCTTACCTCTGCCGGGCACAGTAGGGGTGCCTGAGCCAAGAACCTGGAGCCGAGGGGGTTCCAGGAAACAGCGTCGGCGCCCCGTTAGTCCTTCGGGCGGTCGGGGGGCCTGAACCGACCGGGGGTGTGCCTCATCGCTCCGCCCTGACAGGGGGGGCGGGAGTGAACGAAAGAAAGGGATAATGGACTGCACCGTCAGAGCATCGACTCGCCGTGCAAGAATGGCTCATTAGGCATGCGGGGCAGCGAGGGGCTGCCGCATTGGATCGCCCATAAGATGACCCACCTTACTTCCACTTGTTGTGCAAAATAAACCTGCACCACTGCTTTCCCACAAATTTGTCTCATGAGTTTCCTTGGTATGTAAGTGGTATGGGGCGCAGAGTGGAGTAAGCGCTGGGAGTGTGGGCACTATGCCTCACAATGATAAGTTCCTGCTCCTCTGGAACTTTGTCACCTTTTTACCCTTAGCTGCTTAGCTATGCAGCTCTGTATTTGTGTATGTTCATATATGTAGTTTTGTTTTATGTGTTGCTAAAGACAGCTGTAGCTATATGCTGGAGCTCATGTAATATGAAAATGATGAAAATATGGAGAGAATGGCTTGCAGTCCAGCTTATGTTGATCGTATCCTTTACAACAGCTCAACATTTGACTGGCCAGCAGCTTGGTTAGTCAACTAATAACGTGCCTCCTTTGCACTGCAATGCATGGAGTGTGCAGTGAACATGCATTAAAATGGATGTATGTATGATTTTTCATATAGCTGGGTGTAATGCAACTCAGTAGGCTGGCTAATTAGGAGGACATGGTTGGCATTTGAGAGCTGTGCAGAAGCTAGACTGAAAAATACCTGTGAATGATTGGCTGGAAAAGAGATACTCCCAAAAGGACTAATAGTTTTTTAAAGAATTGCCACAATAACTGGGCTTTGGCCATGTGCCCTCTACCTTGATGCCCATGATGTTCTGCCATTTAAAGCCTCTGCCGGTGCTTGCTTGGGCCATAAGCATGGCTGACATGCAAAGGCGCATCTAAGGCATACTTGTCCATGTACCATACACACACAGCACTGGGCACACTGCCTGACGTTTCCCTCTAAACAAACCCTATGGCATTTAGCTTTAGGTATGGTCGAGCCACATAACCGACTATTGTGATTTTTTGCTAAAACTTTATAGGACTCATTCTTAATCCTCACATTGTTGTCCCACTCGTCTGTACTCCTGCCCTCTTTCACTTCTTGCCTCTACAATGACAGCTCAAAACCATCACAATCATCACCTTAGTGTGGGTACCCTATCGTTAAAAGCTTCTTGGAAATCCATGAATTACTAAAGAAGGAATATGTATATATTCCTTTCATTACAGAAGCAAAAATACCTCACTTGCATGTCCACTTGGATTCAAGTCCTTACATTTCTCCTATCCTGTTGAGAAGAACTAGCTTAAAGTTACCCCACTCGAAGTGAAGCCCTTTCTTGTGCCAATTTCCTGGGCTTCTCACTTTCCGTCACGCCCATACCCTACTTTGCAAGGATTTAATGCTACACCCTCCTTTACCATGTAGAAACTTTGGAAGCTTACTAGCACACAATTTCCTTTTGTAATCAGTCACTCCCGATGCGTACTACTCGGTGATTTTAAACATCTTGACAGATGTGGCAATCAATTTCGATTCTACTCTTCTTATTAAATCTCTGCTCGGGCTCAAACTTACTCAAACCCAAAAGCCCCCACCCAACAGGCCGACTTCCTTCTGGATTCAATCATCTGCCCACCCTGCCTCATAATTAGTGGCACCTTCCGCTCTCTTGGGCTGACCACTTTCTAGTACCCTTTCTTCTTTTTGCAGAAACTCTCTTTGAGTCACTATCCTACTCTTGTCCTGCCTAAGTCTCTTTGTTACATAACAATCTAGCTGATTTTAATAACTGGATAGAGGGAGCACTTAATAAAACGAACCTGACATCTATCTCCAAAAACCACAGCCATAACACCCCCCACTACAACCTGAGGCTTAAAGATGAAAAAGCAATTAGCTTGAGATAATTCTTCTGCAAAACTTGGAAGTACTCGGCTATAATCTGAAAACTGAAATAAAGATCTTTTCCAGATTTTATCATCTCCTGCATGTTGTGCCTCTATGTTCGAGCCCTAACAATTGCTCCGCAACAAGCATTCCACCTCCTACCAACACACTTGTCTCCTTCTTAGATCTAAACATAAATGTTTCCTGCTTCCGCTTGCTTACTGATGTCTACCTATGACATTAGGACTTCTTTCGGCTATACTCCTACTCTCTGTGAGCTTGCTCCTTTATATATCTAACTCACAAAGGAGTTCATTTCTTCAACACATTCAGGTTTTTCTTTGTATGCTTGTTTTGTCTGTTTTCTTCAACGTGTGAAATAAAATATTTCCCCTGTGCTTCAGCCGAACGACAATAAATCAATCTCTATGTCTCAGGTTCTGTCCTGTTGGAAGCAGCGCCTTTGTGATCATAATTTCTGAAGACACCAATAGCACACCCATCTGTTCTGATCAACTTCTCTTCTGTCTTTCCACACTACAATTCTTAAATAGGTCATCAATAAAGAGCTTACCCTATTTTTGGAAAGTAATATTATCAGTATGGCCTGATCATGGTTTCAAGCCTCGAATAGCACAGAATCTGTGTTGTTCTTGATACTTGGTGATCTACCTGTGCTGTTGGGTGAAGGCAGAAGCACAGTACTGGTCCTTCTTGATCTGTCAATCAATCAATCAATAAGAGTACTTGTAAAGCGTGCTACTTACCCGTGAGGTTCTCAAGGCGCTGAGGCGAGGGGGTGCCGCTACTGCTCGAAGAGCCAGGTCTTGGGGAGTCTTCTGAAGGCGAGTAGGTCTTGGGTCTGCCGTAGGTGGGTAGGAAGGGTGTTCCAGTTCTTGGCGGCGAGGTAGGAGAAGGGTCTGCCACAGGGGGTTGTTCGTTGGATGCGGGGGACAGCGGCGAGGGCGAGGCTGGCAGAGCGGAGCTGGCGGGTGGGGGTGTAGAAGCTGAGTCAGCTGTTCAGGTAGGCTAGTCCGGCGTTGTGGAGTGCTTTGTGTGCGTGGGTGAGGAGGTTGAAGGTGATCCTCTTGTCGACGGTGAGCCAGTGTAGGTCTCTCAGGTGGGGGGTGATGTGGCTGCGGAGGAGGATGTTGATGATCAGTTGGGCGGGGGCGTTTTGGATGCGTTGTAGTCGTCATAGGTGTTTGGCTGAGATTCCTTCGTAGAGTGCGTTGCCATAGTCCAGTCTGCTGCTGACAAGGGCCTGTGTCACCATTCTTCTTGTTTCAGTCAGGATCCACTTGTAGGTCCTGCGGAGCATGCAGAGGATGTTGTAGCAGGAGGATGAGACAACATTGACCTGTTTAGACATGGAGAGGGAGGAGTCGAGGATGAATCCTAGGTGGCGTGCATGGTCGGTGGGTGTGTGATGTGATGTGATGTGAGAGAGATTTATATAGCGCACAAATGCCCAAGGGCGTCTAGGTGCTCTTAGCAGCAGAAGAAAAGCCTGATTTCCTGGAATGAGTCAGTTAGATTGAGTAGGTTAGTTTGAGAAAAGCCATGTCTTTAACAGCTTTCTGAATCCAAGTTCTTGATATTTATTGGAAGACAATTCCATAGTTTTGCTGTCCCGAGGACAAAGCTTCTTCCGCCCCAGTTGACTTTTCTGTATTTTGGTGTTAGAAGAAGTTTGCTCTGTGCTGAGCGGAGATGTCTGGAAGGGTGGTACCAGGTAAGATGTTGTTTCAGAAAGATGGGCCCATATCATGTAGTGCCTTATATGCCAGGCAGAGAGCCTTAAAGTCTATTCTCTTTTTCATGGGGAGCCAATCGAGTTTTTTTAGGCCTTCTGAGAGGGGCTGAAATTTAGCAATGTTCAGTATTACTCTGGCAGCTGCATTTTGAGCCCGCTGGAGCTTGGCCAGATGTTGTTTTTGGATGCCTGAGTATAGAGCATTTCCGTTGTCTAGTTTAGCCAGTGCTAAAACTGTGACTAGCGTTTTTACTGCCTCTGGAGGAATGAAGGTGCGTATTTTTCGTATGGATTTTAACGTCAGGAATGTCGTTGATACGACTTTGTTGACCTGATGGCGGCAAAAGGCAGACAGTGGCAGAGTCTGCTAGGACCCGCTTATCGCGTTATAACCTGCGGGAAGCTCCATATCGCGCTGATTGTTTTTAAGGATTTTAAAGGATTTGCTTGTGTACTGCACCACTTTTGTTGTCACTCACTGCTTTTAATTCTCCTTCCGCCCCGGTCCGTCACGGCTCTCAGTGCTGATTGTACAGAGGGCAGAGAAGGCAGGAGGAGTGCTTCCGGCCTCCACGCTCTGGGCCAATCAGCGGGATAGTTGGAGGTGGGAGGGGACCATAAAAGAGCATGGGGGGAAGGATACGCAGCGGACGCGCGCAGCGGACGCGCGCAGCGGGCGCGCGCAGCGGGCGCGCCGTTGGCACGCCAAAGGCAAGACCGTCTGCACCCGTCCGCGCTTTGATGACGCCAGACGCAAGACCCTCTGATGGTTCGGTAAAAGGAGTGCGGACCTATACCAGAGAGCGCCTGCTGTCCCTTGGTCCACAGTCCAACCCCCGATGTATGCGTTTGGGAGAAGGAATGGAGGGGCCCTTTTGCTGCTGCAATTGTGGCTTTGACGCCTGCCCCTACGATTCCCCCCCACACCCTGCCCCTGCAATACCTACCCTAAAAATTCTCCTGCTTAATGTCCGCTCTATGGTGAGACACTTTATGGAAATTCATGATCTTATTGAAGATGAGGCTCCCGACGTGCTCTTTATCACAGAGTCTTGGCTAACCGATGATACGGTGGCTGAGCCCGGCCTTGCTCTTCCTCTGGAGTATAGCATTTTAACTGTGAATAGGGCGACGAGGGGGGGGGCTTAGCCGTTATTTTTAGGTCTAGGTTCCCTTGCTCTTTTGTTAGACAGCCCGTAGCGGGGTGTGAATGCGCTCGTTTTGTTTTTTCCCTAGCGCGCACTTCTCCCTCGCTGGGCTCTTAGTTTACCGCCCTCCTGGTCCCGCCACTGAATTTAAATCTGCCATTGTCGAGGCGGTAAGCTCCCTTGCCTTGACCTCGGCTAATTTCACTCTCCTCGGAGATCTTAATTTACAATTCGATCTCCCCGCAGACCCTGAAATTGGCAGCCTACTTGCCGACCTCACTCCCTGCCAATTAAGACAACTGGTGGTGGGGATAACTCACACTGCTGGACATCTACTAGATCCGGTCTTCTCAAACATTCAGGGGCTTACAGCTAAGACACCCAGCCCAGTGTGCTGGTCTGATCATTTTTTAGTGTCCTGATCCCTTCCGCTTCCTAACTCACCCCCAAAGTTAATCTTAAATCTACGCTTAGACGTTGCTGGCACAAGCTCAGTTTGGAGGAGCTTTTCGCTGCCCTAGAGGCCTGTCTCCGACATTAAGCACTGATCCGGAACATGCCTACAAAACATTTTGCGATTGGCTTATATGTGCTTTAGATTCCCTCATCCCGGCAAAGCAGTCTGTTGGTCGCTGCACTAGCTCTAACCCCTGGTACATTAACTCTCTTGCTAGTCTGCGTAGCACCTGTAAAAGACTTGAACGGGTCTGGAGAAAGAACTATGACCCGGGGGCAAAAAAGCGGTACCAGGATGCGATCAAAGTCTATCATAAAGCGATACATCCGGCACGTGCCACCTACCTCTCTAATGAAATTAAGGCTAGCAAAAACCCTGTCAGATGCATTTTTAAAATCCTGAGTGACTTTAAAAACAGGAAAAAAAAAACTCCCCACACATTTACCTCAGCCGAGCAGTGTGAAGCACTGGACAAATTCTTTGTCCAGAAAGTGGAAGCCATTAATAAATCTTCCCCCAGCTGCCCTACTGACCAGATAGCCGCCGCGGCCCTCCGGCCTGCTAGCACCTTATCAGCTATACCCACCATCACCCAGGATGAGCTTCTTGCTCTATGTACTAGGGTCAAATCAGGGTCCCCTTTAGACCCTATGCGGCCGGATCTCTTTAAGGACTGTCTTCCGGTCCTTCTTGACCCTTTCTGTCAAGTGATTAATTCCTCCTTTACTTCGGCGTGGTACCTCAGGCCTGGAAACTAGCTAGGGTGGTTCCCCTATTGAAAAAACCCTCCCTCGACCCTAACAAGCCTGAAAACTTCAGGCCTATATCCCTTCTTCCCTGGGCCGCCAAAGTGGCGGAGGCCCATTCCAATAACATCCTCTCTAGCTTCTTGCACAGCAACAGCATCCTGGACCCCTCACAGATGGGCTTTCGCCCCGGCATAGCACCGAGACTGCTCTCTTGGCGGTATGTGAACACCTGCGGTCCATTCTGGATAAGGGTCAAACAGCGGCGCTGATCTTACTTGATCTCAGCGCCGCATTTGATACCGTCTCCCATCAGATCCTACTGCGCCGCCTTGAGGAGGCTGGGGTAGTTGGTCTGGCCTTGAACTGGTTCCGTTCTTTTCTTTCAAACAGGGCGTTTCAGGTCACAGCACACCCCTTCCTCTCCCATGTCCATCTCAGCGAGCAGGGGGTCCCTCAAGGTTCTGCCTTAAGTCCTTGCTTGTTCAACCTTTACGTCCAGCCTCTGGCGAGAGTTGCGCGGGAATATGGCCTGACCCTGGTTTCATACGCCGACGATTCACAACTGGTGGTGGCCCTCTCAGACGGCGGTGTCCTGGGCCCAGTGCAGTTTCGAACCGGGCTCGAGGCGATTGCTGAGTGGATGACCACTAACTGTTTACACTCAATGCTAGTAAATCTGGGAAGAAACAAGGACCTCTGGAGCACTCAGTGGTGGCCGACATCCATGGGTAGTGCCCCGATTCCGAAGTCAGTGGTAAAAAATCTTGGGATCTGGCTCGATTCCACCCTTGGGTTCCAGGTACACACAAAAAAGGTGGCTGGCACCTGTTTTGGGCTCCTACGTGGCCTTAGACCCATCCTGGGGTTCTTTGATCCCCCCACACGCCAGCTGATCGTTCAGGCTACCATTCTGTCACGCACAGACTACGCTAATTCACTTTTGTTAGGGGCGGAGGTAAACCGCTTGCAGAGAGTCCAAAATGTTGCAGTACGGGTCTTGCTTAGTCTCCCTAGATCCTGCCCTACGTCGGGCGCCATTAGGCGACTCCACTGGCTGCCAGTGCCGAGAAGGATTGAATTCAAGGCGCTCTGCTTAGCTTTTAAAATATTTAACCTAGCATCCCCTGAAATTTTAACTAAACTGCTGACTCCATATGTTCCCAACCGCCAATTACGTTCCGCGGATCAGCTGTTGGCTGTGGTCCTCTGTGTGAAACGTTCTAGAGCCGGGGGGAGGTCTTTTGGCCATTTGGCCGCCAAGCTGTGGAACTCTCTTCCTTCACAGATCCGCCGTCTGGATGGGCTCCTTCCCTTTCGTAAGGCCATCAAAATGTTTTTGTTCCCGATATAACTTTCTTGTTGCCTCTGTTCTTTGCCGCTAGCGCCGGGACGCCCCTTCGCTGGGGCAGCTGGGCGCTCTACAAAATTACTTAATAATAATAATAATAATAATAATAATAAAAATAATAATAATGATGTTGAAAGGACAGTTTGTAATCAAAGATGACGCCCAGGTTCTACACTTTTTGAATTGCGTTGGGGAGCGCACCCATGTTGTGTGGCCACCAGTTCTGAGCCCTAAAGGAAGTGTCTGATCCGAATTAGAGCTGTTTAGCTTCAAACAATTCGATCCCATCCATAGGTTTATGTGGTGCATACATTGTCTAAAGTTATCTGCTGTATCTTTAGGGCTGCTTGAGATTGATACCACAATTTGGGTATCATTGGCATAAGATATTAATTTAAACCCGTGTTTCCTGATGATGTAGGCTAGAGGCGTTACGTAAAGATTGAACACCGTATTTTCGTTTTGCCCAGGTTTCGATCGAATTAGTGGCTTGGGGATTGAAAAACCACTCGAGGTGTGGTACTGATTCTCTGGAATCTTTGAAGTATGGATCCTCCGTGATGTACAATAACCCTGGGTGAACTGCCCGATCGCAGTCACTCAATCCCCAAGCCACTAATTCGATCGAAACCTGGGCAAAACGAAAGTGACAGCCTAGAAACAAAAACAGGAGACATCTAATCGAAATTGTCTCCGAACTTCAAAACAAGCCCCTGAGCCCCTCCGGCCCACCTGGGCGGTTGTGTGTAAAAAATGAATATACCAGGCAAGCAAAGGTTACTATTGTGAGTCCTGATGATGATCCCACAGTATTGAGCATAAGGGATCGAAACGTCGACTTTGTTAAAAGTGTTTTCACAACTAAACTACTATGTTTTATCCATGTTGTGTCTAGCACTTGTTTGGCACTACTTACAAATTTCACTGAATCACAAGTGGCCAATAATGCTCGTTCTTGCCTAAAATTCCCCTCCCTGTGTTTTCCGAACATGGTACAGGATTGTGCCTGATTTACATTCCGTTATTTTTCCATTTGTTAGAAAATAAAATACCCTGTCCGGCTGGACAGTGGCCAAATATAGCTCCCATTTTGGCCTATGTTTTTATTCCCTTTTTTGATCTTAGATACTCTAGGGACCATTGTTGTTTGAGAATCACTGAATCAAAACACAGCAACAAATTTAAAAAACAATGAAATACATCAACTTTTCTAAAATCCAACCCCAACCACCAGACAAAGACCAGCTCCAGTTTTACTCTCCATCCCGTTAACATTTTCCAAAATGTCTAAAATATGCTGTGTAATATTCTTTTCAATATTTATGATACCGACCACACACTGCTCTCCTATTATTGCGCATGCACCACTGTTTTTGGCTAAAATAAAATCAACTACATTTCTTGTTTGTTCAGTGTATATGTGCACACTTTCCAACTGAGTTGTGATGTCCCGCAAAGCTGCCACTGTAGAGTTAGATAACATTTGCAACTTGCACCCAAAATACAGGGAACCCCAAGAGGTAGCACCATTCCCAAAGCCATGTCATCTGCACCGTTGTACATATTAGAATACGTACCATTGGATAAAATATAAAAACCTGGATGTGTATAGAGTGGACTTTGATAATATAATGGAGCATATCTAGTATTCATTCCCTTCATGCTAGGATCTTCCTTTCTCCCTAAACGCATTACATTTGTATACACTACTTCTCAAGAACAATTCAGATACAAATACACATCAGTGCTATTTTTTTGAGGGCAACACGCAGGATAAATACCTGCCTCTTGAGTAACAGTCAACTCTTGGTAGAGCCAACCTGTCAGGGTGATATTCCCTTTACCAAGGTACAGATCACCACAATACATTTCGTGCAGCATCCAGGGTACCCTGTTCCTCTCGGTTTTCTGTAATATAGACAAGGTCCCTGATATCCTAGGCCAAATTCATCTTTTATCTCTACGATTTGGGGAGTACGAACATATGTGACATTCACCAATGACAAGGGGTAGGCGGTCCATAAACGTGTAACAGAATCAGTGGGATAACAAGCTGTGTTATCCCTAAAGAATTTTTGCTGAGTGTCTAAGAAGATATTGCTATACATGGCTCTTTTGCTACGATCTGAGGAAATAGCCTGATATACGACACGTGATGAGGTAACTTCAGAGAACTCCAATATCCAGAGCAGCCCCACTCCCACCAATAGGAACTACAATGTAACTACAACCCAAAATATTTTCTTCCTGAGCAACCATTCAAATCCAACCTGCCCTGGGTGCAGGGTAACAAGAAACTGTTCATCTTCTGCATGAGGTCGACCAAACAGATACATGTTTACTAAATTTTTGCAAATTAAATCACCAGAGAAAGAGACATCATATGATAGAACCAATGATGGCAAGAGCATAAAAGAAAAAAACTTCAAAAAGAATCAGGGTCCATTCCAAGCCTCCCTGGCAGGCTTCTATTTTCCAATCCTCGGTGGTGCTATTCAGCACGTCGGGGTGGAGCACACTGTTGTAGCCCATCTGCAAATGTTCAATGTTCTCAGGATAGGGCACTCTCCCTCCTTAGAAAATACCCTCAGCTTATCATGTCCTGCATCACAGACAGTGGACCAAATCTTCCACTCCTTACTCTAATGGGAAAATGCAGAAATAAGGGGCATTGGCACTAATCTTATCCAATAATGTCCATCCCTAACTACCCTCACTTGTCTTTTGGTGCACTAGCCCGTCGAGGACACAAATTGTACCTTTCTACATCAGGCACTGTCTCATCTCAGAGAAGAATCTGAAATTCAGGGGGTGCTGAAGACTGGGATTCAGGTTCCTGCGGATCATATGAAGTGGAAACCTGAGCATTCCTAATTTCTGGGAAACTGCTGCATTCAAACCAGCATCATTTTCTTCCTCTGTCTGCGTCCAAACTAGTTGGGCATCGGAGAATGGAAGAAATCTTGGGACTATCTCTGACTCGTGGTCTCCAATGCCATCACGCACCCAGGCATCATAGGGAAGGGGTAGCTGTACCAGTCTGCAGTGGGAAGCGTGGATCCAATGCTTCTGACCTTCTACTCTTACCGCTGTTGTCGTAGTGAGGAGGACCAGATAGAGTCCCTTCCCTCTAGTCTCCAAACTGTCTCGTCTCTGGAAGCTCTTCAAAGGAATATAGTCGCCAGGCTGAATGGTGTGCTCAGGCCCCTCAGGTGCTGAAGGTATCACCTCGTGTATCTGTTGGTGAATAGAAGGCAAGTTTTTAGTGAGTTCATACAAGTAATCAACCAATAAAGGATAATCTATCTCAGAAAACTTCTTCAGTCTAGGGACACCCCACACATTGGCTGGGCGACCAAGCATCACCTCGTAGGGTGATAATACTGTTCTAGAATGGGCTGTCATTCTAGTGGACAACAGGGCAAGGGGTAAGGCATCTTGGCATTGCAACCCAGTACTTTCCTTAATTTTGGCCAACTTTAGCTTGGGAGTACCAATGTACTTCTCAACTAAATCTGCTGAATGAGGGTGATTGGCCGCATGGATTTTTTGCTTGATGTGAAAACTATCGCACACCAATTAGATCACCATGGCATTGAAGTGACTTCCGTTGTCACTCCAAATCAAACGGGGCAAGCTGTAGCACGGGAAAACTCCTTAATAAGTGCCTTTGCCATTGCCATGGGATTGTTTTCCTTTGTTGAGTGCACAATTACCAGAAGGTGCAGGGGAAGCATTCCCAGGATTGTGTTTTCGACAAATCATACAGTGCTTCACTAGATGATCAGCAACTTTTGAAATATTGGCATTTTGCCACACTGGTTCTAGCAGTTTACAAATGCCTTTGGCACTAATATGAGCCTGACCATGTGCCATGGTAACTACAGGAATTACATATGCATCTGGTAGCATTCATCTCTGTTTCTCAGTTTTGTCAGTCCAGCATCCCTCGTTATCTAGATGTTTCGACCTCCCTGTCTCTTTCGCTATATGATCTGCAAAGCACTGCATTTGACTATTGCCAGTCGTTTGGGAAGAGTCAAAGCTGTCAGATGTCTTTCTATCATGTATGTACAACACGAAGGGCTTCTTATAGTCAGGCGTGCCAAGCACAGGCGCAACTTTTAACTGTTCAAAAGCATGCTGACAGTCATGCGTCCAAGGCAAAGGTACATGCACATCTTAAGTTGTCAAGCAAAGTAGAGGATGTATTAATAAAGAATAAGCGGGTATCAAGTGCCGACAATATGAGGTTAAGTCTATGAAAGCATACACGTCCCTCTGAGTCACAGGGACAGGCATCTTAACAATGGCATCAACTCGCTTGGGTGTTAGCCTCCGGCCCTCCTTCGACCCTCCTTTAACAGCAGGTGACCTAAATAGGTGACCTGCTGTTGACAATAATGGAATTTGGAAAGGGACACTTTATGTCCTGTGTTTGCCAAATGCTTTAACAATTTGACCATGGCATCCCGACAACCCTCTTTGGCATCAGAAACTATCAAAATGTCATCCACATACTGCAATAATACATTACCTGTGGGAAGAGAGAGAGAGTCCAATTGACTTTTCAAACCTTGGCTATAAATAACTTGGACTGTCAGTATACCCCTGAGGAACTCTACAGAATTGAAAACTTCTGCCGGCTAAAGTGAAGCCAAATAAATACTGGCTGTCAGGATGGACAGGAATGCTAAAAAAAATCCTTTTTCAAATCAATAACAGAAAAGAATTCAGCTGTTGAAAGAATAATTGTTAAAAGGACGGTAATATCAGGAGCTACCGGAAACTGAAGAACAACAATTTTGCCTATTTCCAGCAGATCAATCACAAAACGATAGACATCAGGATGTGCATCAGGGGAATCCACAGGTGCCTTTTTAAGGAGGAGGGAAAATGGGGCTATTGCACCCCCAATTTGATCAGGTCCTGTATAATCTGCATCAAAGCCTGTTCCCCTGCCTGTGATATTTTGTAATGGGGAATACGTGGAAGTAGAAAGTTATCTTTGACCTTTATTGAAACTGGTGGCATCTGTAACAACCCCACATCCATATCCCCTGTGGCCCACAATGAGGACGGCACTTCCTTAAATTCAACAGGAAGAAGTGCATCTTTTGCCAAACACTGTTTTGCGCTAACTACATTAGGTCCAAAAGTCAGATAAACACCATCCGGGGAACAATAAATGGTAGCATGTAACTTCTTTAACAAATAAAGTCCTAATAAAGTTTCCCCACAATTTGCTGTCAACAAAAATGGGGAGTCCACAGTAAAGGATCAACAGTAAAAGAGGACGGGATATGGGGCATACAACCGGTATGCCTGAAAAACCTACATAGACATTATTACAGTCATACAGGGCTGCCCCGGGGGCCAGCAAATGAGAAACAGAGCTATTCATTGAACCTGCATCCACCAGAAATTTCTGTGCCGAACCATGCAAATCTGCTGTGACATAAGGACCACGCTGATGTAGAGAAATTTGGACTGGTTCCTCCCCCTCCCCCTTTCTCTCCTAGCTATAGGACATCCCTCTAACTTTATCCATTTCATAATCATCATGATAGAACTGCCTGGATCATCAAAATAATTCTGATCTGAACGACCCCCTGAAGATGTACCAAATTGATCCTCATCCTGACCAACCTGTCCATGGCCCCTTCCACCTGGACCCTGCCCTCTGGGTACTGTAAGTTTCTGTAACAGTCCCGGACACTCGCTTCGCCAATGTCCCTCCTTTTTACAATATGCACACTGATTCAGCCCCAAGGCAGCACCACTTCTACCTGCACCCTGTGACGTTTGAGCCGCACCAGTGCTGCGACCCCTTCCAGACCCCCTTGCAACCTGCTGTAGCAACACCTTCGTCTTCAAATCCTTACTCTTCTTCTCCACTTTATTCTTTTCCTCATTTTCTCGATGCTCCTAATAGGGAGCCATACTCAATATCACTGAAGGTGAGAAGGTGAGAAAGTAGTCCAAGTACTCTTAGAAGCTTGCAGCCGAGCCGCAACTTTAGGAAGCAAATTCGCAACAAACCTAGTAACCAACAAACAAAGACCGCCTTCAACTGATAAATCCTGTCAACTGAAATCTAGAAACACCCCTTCAAAATGAGTGAAAAAATCAGACACACTCTTCTCTTTCTTGTGACGACATGCCGTTAACTTGTCCCAGGTGGGATAAGAGAATGCATATAGCTAATGATGCAGTTTGGTAAGGCCAACATTTTAGTTTTGGCTTTTCACCAGCCTTTCTCTCCTTATCCCATGCCCTAATCTCATTCCAAGTACCACCCAGATCCGCCGCATGATCCTTTGGTGGCACTTGCCACCAAAAATCTCATTCCAAGTACCACCCAGATCCGCCGCATGATCCTTTGGTGGCACTTGCCACCAAAAATCCACTGGCACCAAAAACCCAAAAAACATCTCAATGTCTGCTAACGTCATAACTGATGAGGAGGCAGCCTCTGGACATGAAACTTCACAACCATGTGCCAGACTTCAACATTTATCAAATTATAATCAATTATTGTTGCCTGGCCATTTCTGTCAAAAGTAAAGTGCCCAGGATTGTCATCAGGGAACTGGCCATTGCATGCCCTCAACGAATAGGTGAGGGTAAGAGAGGTTATTTGCAATACTAGTGGGGTCCACCCCCTTTTTGGGTAGGCTTTACACGCAGGGATGGACCAGGTTGAATCCTCATTGCTAGTAATAGATGATGGTAGGCCGTTAAGGGGTTCAAAATGACAATTGAAGTCCCCACCAATTAAAAAATACGCTTTCCCAGACAATGTAGTAATAAGAGCAGCCAGACAATCTAGCGTCAAGAATGTCTGCCCATACTGTACTGGGCAAGAGTAAACATTAATAATGGGCAACTTTGGAAGGTTTCTATGGGTGAGGAGGATACATAGAATATCAGGTCAATGAGTTTTTATCCTCTTCATCGTACAACCCAAATGGGTGCCCACCCAGATACACAAAGCCCCCGAAGGTCTACCCCTTGGACCCTTCACCGCTGCTTCACAGTACGCTACAAAACCTACTCTTTATAGTGGTCTTAGTGCCCAAGTTTCTTGGAATGGGTAGGTCTCATAGGAGTCTATAAAATCACCCCAATAGGAGAGATCCAATCTAGCCATTAGACCCGCAACATTCCATGACAAAATCCTAGGGCTGTGTGGTCTTGCTTCCATTCACTCTCGGGGATCACCTCCAATTCTCCACTATTTATAAGTTCTGAGACCTCATAAATATTTTCAACTGTCCCTAATGTTTGGTGGTTTAATGCCACCTCACTAGTTATTAAAGTATTATTCTTGGATACATCAGAAGGTTTCCCCGTCTCCTCATGATCACTATATTTAGCATTTCTTAGCAGTACCTGTTGGTTTATTACCTCAGATCCCACATCCAAGGTACTATTACGCAACTGTTTAACTAAAAAAGGTGGACAAAGGCCAATTGGAATCAGTCAATCCACCACATCTAATACACTGAATCTATTGCTGAGAGGGGCACTAGGTGCAAGAAAAATACCGTCATTCCCTCCCCTATTATGGGCATTACCTAGCTGGGCTCTCCCTTCCCAGTTCTTGCCTGAATATCCTGATCTCTCTGTTAAAAGTGGGGGAGGATAAAAGTAACTTAAATCGAGAGTCTGGATACTAGTTCTCGTCCGTGAGACCAATCACGAATATGTTGAACTACCCATCTATCTAAAATATTAATCACTATGCAATCACCCGCTATGTCTTTCACTCTATGACCCACCCTACTTACTCTATGTACAAATTAGATTTCACTATGCACGTTCGGTGGGAGGGGTCTATTGTTATTCAGCCAATGAATAGACTTATTTTTTTAATTCAGTATAAGTTTCTACTCTGTCTTTGTCTAATTCAGACCCCCCAACCAATAAGACAACATCAACATATGGTGAAGAATCAGGGGTTAAATCAATACATGGCAGGATGTGCTTAGATTCACTAGTATTGGGTATTTCCTTCGCTCTTCCAAATCATTTTTGGGCCAGTCCCCTTCCCAGGTATTGTTGCTCTACTCTCACACCCTGGGGACAGCCTGTTCTGCCATGTACCACTGCACCGCTATGGGTGGTCAATCCGGCTACATCATTCACACAAGATGGGACATCCACTGTATTAGATATAGTTGGGGTGGGCAGTGGGGGATTGGAGGCTACAGAATCCCGGATTACATTCATTATCACTTCATTTGGTTGAACACTCCTCCCCAAACTACTCTTAATGCAATCAAAATTAGTTACAGTCAACTGTTCAAATTTTACCAATCTGTCCTCAATTAATGACAACCTCTCAAAGAAAGGGGTACAAAAGGGGGTTGTGATGGACGGAGCATCTGAACCAATCAAACACTCACACCCAGTCAAAAGATCTGGGTTTGATCCATCACCGTTCTTTAGCCCACTCTACCACCCCAGTTCAGACATGGCTATATGCAAATCAGTCTGACCCTGTGCCTCATGGAAACAGTCCAGCCCGAACTGCCTTGGCTCTTCCAAATAATTTTTGGGCCAGTCCCCTTCTCAGGGATTGTTGCTCTACTCTCACACCCTGGGGACAGCCTGTTCTTCCATGTACCACTGCACCGCTATGGGTGGTCAATCCGGCTACATCATTCACACAAGATGGGACATCCACTGTATTAGATATAGTTGGGGTGGGCAGTGGGGGATTGGAGGCTACAGAATCCCGGATTACATTCATTATCACTTCATTTGGTTGAACACTCCTCCCCAAACTACTCTTAATGCAATCAAAATTAGTTACAGTCAACTGTTCAAATTTTACCAATCTGTCCTCATTTAATGACAACCTCTCAAAGAAAGGGGTACAAAAGGGGGTGGTGATGGACGGAGCATCTGAACTAATCAAACACTCACACCCAGTCAAAAGATCTGGGTTTGATCCATCCCCGTTCTTTAGCCCACTCTACCACCCCAGTTCAGACATGGCTATATGCAAATCAGTCTGACCCTGTGCCTCATGGGAACAGTCCAGCCCGAACTGCCTTGGCTCTTCCAAATAATTTTTGGGCCAGTCCCCTTCCCAGGGATTGTTGCTCTACTCTCACACCCTGGGGACATCCTGTTCTTCCATGTACCACTGCACCGCTATGGGTGGTCGATCCGGCTACATCATTCCCACAAGATGGGACATCCACTGTATTAGATATAGTTGGGGTGGGCAGTGGGGGATTGGATGCTACAGAATCCCGGATTACATTCATTATCACTTCATTTGGTTGAACACTCCTCCCCAAACTACTCTTAATGCAATCAAAATTAGTTACAGTCAACTGTTCAAATTTTACCAATCTGTCCTCAATTAATGACAACCTCTCAAAGAAAGGCAGCATAGAAGACGTGATTAGGGCTCCTACTTTGGACCAAAATCCCTCTTTAACTAGGGGCATGGACCAGTCAGCAAAAACCGTAGACGAAGTATGTGATGAGAAGGTAATTGCCCGGGGCACTTCTGTGCTTGACGGAGCTGTAACCGCCGACTCGCCATTCTTGTTGGTTTTAGACATATTTGGGTTTTTTCCCCTCTGTGCGCCCCCTCCTCGCTTCCTCTTGGAGGCCAGTCCCGATACATGGTCTGCTGCTTGGGGCAAACTTTTGGGTGCGGACCTTATGGAGGCATGAGTGGCTGTGCCACTATCAATGTCTATCAAAGATAAATCCATAGGTGGAACAATAGAGCAGGGCTCCCGAACCATAGATGTATTCGCTATATCCTGTGACACTTGACTGCTACTTTATCCCAGATCCCTATGGTTGGGTTCTGCGAGTATATGCTGCTTGGGTGAGTGTGCCAATATCAGGCCCCCCACAGATGAACGTTTGGCATACACAGGGTCCAATGAAAGGCGACGCTCAGTTAGTGCGATTTCATGAACTACACTGACGTAGCTCTAGTTATACACTGGTCAAGTGTCCCGGCAACGCTCCCGCCCATCACGGCTTTCTTCCCCTTCCCTTCGTGTGCAGCAGGGCCGGACTGGGAACCGAAACCGGCCCTGGCAAAGGGCTCGGCCGCCCCCTCCCCCCCCCGGGGGGGTTGGGAGGTGCGACTGCGCTCTTTGCTAGGGCCGGTTTTCGGCCGATTTTGTTACAGTGCCGTTTTTGCAGCTATGCTGCAAAAATCGACCCTGTAACAAAACCGGCCCCCTGGGGCCCAAAACCGGCCCCCACCCTCGCTGCCGATCGGGGGATTGCCCGGTGCCTGCAACGGCCAGTCCGGCTCTGGCGTGCAGTCATCATAGGCTGGGTATTACACTATAGTTTGGCACCAAATATCGTACCCCTCATCAACGATTGACAGAACAGTTAAACAAAAGGGCTAACCTTGTGATGTTGACGGCATTAGAGTGGGGGGGCCCAACTTGGCCTCTTCCGGTCTCCAACAGGCTCAAACGGGTCCACCCTTGGCCCGGGCTTCGCCCGGTTCGTGTCCGCGCCCGTTCCGCGAAGCGGGTGTGGCAAGGAGTTATGTTGGCGTCCTCTGCAGGCAAAAGCTGTCTCAGGTGTGGTCAATACACAGGGCCCCTGGGACTTGCAGTCCCTCCGGTGAATTTGTCCTTCCAATCACGGACACAGCGGCTCATAAATGTTTCTCGATACCTTTAGTTAACCACTGAAGTGTACATCCTGAGGAAGGCTATGGCCGAAACGCGTTGGCGAAGGTCAACATCTACAACCGGTGTCTTTTATATTCCAGTGTAAATGTGATAACAACAAGTGATATTTGTGATTTAAGTTCCCTATGTAATGGTAACAGACCGACATAGGTGTATTAATTATCGATCCAAAACTTATATTGCATCGTATACACTGTGAGTTTCATTGAGAAAACTGTTGACACCCTTCTTTGGTCCTTTGGTACACTATAAACTTGTGTTATTCTGTGGTTCATTGGAGAGTAAACAAGATATATTTGAGTATATAATTTGTTTTTTTTTAATTATAAAATATGCACCTATTGATCATGTAATATTTAAGGAAAGAAAAAAATCAAATGAAATAAAAAGATATGCATTTTTATTAGACATCAGACCCGTGTATGTTTTGTATTTAGATCCATGTTTTGAGAGCTGCATTCTGTATCCTTATGCACTAAGCCCGGTGCTCTGTTCCCAGTCTTTTCCAAATAAAAAGAATACATTTTCATTTCTCTTAGCCCACAGTGAGCCATACAGATTGGTCCAAAGTGCCAAGGGATTATGACAAAGGACATACCATAATTTGAATAACAAAGGACATACTGTAATTTGAATCAAACCTATATGCATGGAAATTCATCAAAGTTGAACATAAGAATGCATTTATCCTAGCACGAAGAAAACCATACAGGTTACTTTAAAGTTGCAAGTGCTTATAACAGGGGAAATACTGCTATGCAATTAAAACTTACCTAAAAAAAATCAACAGCGTTAAAAATAAGGGCCATATTAGCAAGAAGCTTGTTAAAATTATCGCCGTTTTATCGGCAGGAAACTGCCGCTAAAGCGGCGATAATGGACTTGATAATATGCTCTATGGAATTCCAATAGAAGCCCAGGTTAGATGTGCAGGACATAAGAAATAAGAATGACGTGAAGCTTTGAAAATAGATTTCCTACTGTCACTATACTTGACAATAGTAGTACAATCACTATGTCCTACATGTACGGAACCATTATTTCGGACACATAATTCGCCTTTGACTGGTAGTACTGAAATTGCAGGTAAGTCTGGAGTAGTATCAGACTGAACATTCAGGACCATGAAATTCGAAGAATAATTACCTAAATTATACACTTCATTTTCTAGATCTAACCCGATTCTGTGGGGAAGACCTTGCTTGTCTGGAAAACATGTACTGTTAAGAAAAGACATATCTGTTGAGGACGACGTTAACGTGGACCATGCTCCACACGAACCATTATGTGAAAAAGGATAAGGAAAGAGTGGCAGAACTCCCTTCGGCGTCTGGAAAGGGGGGAGTCGACCACACACCCAACAATTAGTGGCATTGCTGGTCTGGTGTGAATAATGTAACATGCGGATGAAAGAATTATTTCGCATAGCGAGGCGGTAAGAGAGTTCATGAGGAGGCAGATCACTAAACGTGTGCTCTACTGTAACATTAGCAGACTTATTTACATGAGAAACTGGAAAATACAGGTAAAACGCATAACTGGTGCAGGAAATCATAATGCTGGGAAATAATATGAAACATAGAAAAACGATATATCGGATTGAGTTTTGACTAACTCTCTCACTATGGGGGTCTATTTTATACATGTCAGAAACAGTCTAACCGTTTCACCTAGGGAAGGACTTAGACAATCAAACTGGCTGACTCATTTTACTAGACCTTAACTTGAGTTTATACTCCTGTTGCGGAGTTTTTCCTAACAGGGAGGGTGCAGTAACAGTGTCTTTTGCGGGACAGTCCTTAAGAATAGTACTTTGGCAATCCTTCAAATCCTGGGAAATGTTCTTTGAGACGTGTTTCAGTCCATAAAACTTTTTCACGTGCGAAAGGTGCACCCAGCCTTTGCGACCCTCCAACTTCACGGCTGTACGGGTGGCGAGGAGGACCTGTCGGGGCTCCTTCCAGCGTGGCTCCAGCGGACTTGAGCGGTCAAAATTCCGGACAAGGACCATGGATCCTGGAACGATTTCATGCGGTGCCACCTCGGTATTGTCTGGAAATGCGGCGGCAACCTGTGAACGACAAGAGTTGAGGGCAGACATCAAGGAAGCTAGGTAATCTGTCAGCATATTACTTGAAACATCGGTAATACTTCGGGGTCTAGGAGTACCCCACATGTTAGGGGGGCGGCCGAAAACGACCTCATACGGGGACAGACCTGATCTGGAATGTGCGACCATGCGCATATAGAACAAAGCGACTGGCAGAGCTACTAGCCAGTCCACACCTTTCTCTTTACAAATTTTTGCGATGCGAATTTTCAGGGTCTGGTTATGTCTTTCTACGAGACCTGCTGCTTCAGGATGGCGTACACAATGGAACTTCCACTGGTACCCTAACAAAAGGGAAACGTGCTTCATTAACTCTGAGGAGAATGGCTGGCCGTTATCAGAATATACGACCCTAGGGAGTCCATAACGGGGGAAGAACTCACGAACCAACTGCTTGGCAGTGGTCGCGGCTGTGTAATCTGGGACTGGATATGCCTCTGTCCACCTGGACAAAGCGCATACAACTACAAGGACATACTTGAAACCTCGACATCGCTCCATCTGAATATAATCCATCTGGAGGACTTCAAAAGGGTGGTCAGGAGGCTGGAATCCCCCTTGTTCCACCGGGACACTTTTACCTGGATTAAACTGACAACATATCATACAGGTACGGACTTTCTGCTTGGCTGCAGCTCGTAAATGCTTGTTGAACCAAATGTTCTGGATACTGTCTAGCATAGCTTTTTCTCCTAAATGTGCTGGACTATGTGCGGTATTGATAATGACTTGAACCATAGAGTCGGGGAGAAACCATGTGGCTCTACCCTTTGTTAACCATCCTTGATCTGTCTGGACCCCTCCTTGTTCGGACCATTTCTTGATTTCTTCAGGAGTAGCGTGTAACTGGATATCTATGACATCTTGAGTAGGGTCCTTAACTGTCATACATGGAGTCGGATCTGGAGTGTGTGTCATGTTAACTGGAATGTCTGGAGTCTGTGCTGTAAGCTTGGCTGTGCGATCTGCTAGATCGTTACCTTGAGAAATGATGTCAGTAACTTTCGTATGTGCTTTGCATTTCATGATAGCAATGGATGTCGGTAAATGTATGGCATCTAACAGAGCTTGAATAAGGAGACCATGCTGAATCTTGGTTCCATGAGAAGTCATGAAACCTCTCTCCTGCCAGAGCACTCCAAAGTCGTGTACGACTCCGAACGCGTAGCGTGAATCTGTGTAAACATTAACTTTCCGGTTCTTAGCGTGTATGCAGGCTTGTGTCAGAGCAACTAGCTCTGCTGCTTGAGCGGACAGGGTGTCAATACGGTGTGTCTCAATAACTTCGGTGTCGGTAGTCACTGCATATGCGGCGACTAGTTCTCCTGTACTTGTTCTCATACATGAACCATCCACATAAAGTGTCAGGTCGGGATCTGGTAACGGAATATCTGTCAGATCTTGTCTTGGCTTTGTCGTAATGTTAACTACTTCCACACAGTCATGTGTGGCAGAATTCGAAGTAACTGATGGTAACAATGTAGCAGGATTTAAAACGTTGCAGCGTCTGATTTCTATGTGTGGCTGGAACAGTGTCAATTCATAACCTGTTAAACGTGCAATTGTCAAGTGCTGAGTCTGTGTTCGGTTTAAAAGAACTTCCACGGAGTGTGGAACTTGTACTGTCAGGGAGTGTCCTAAGACTATGGAATCACTTTGTCTGATAGCTAGTGCTGTGGCTGCAACTGACTTGAGGCACGCAGGCAGAGCCTGGGCTACAGGATCTAATGTGCTCGAAAAATAAGCACATGGCTTGTATTGTCCTGCTTGATCTTGTGTGAGAACAGATAATGCTGTACCTTCACGTTCAGTGACGAAAAGTGTAAAAGACTTACTGTAGTTCGGTGTAGCTAGAACTGGAGCTTGGCATAAAGCTTTCTTTAACTCATTGAAACTGAGTGTATGTTCAGATGTCCAAGGGAGGACAGTCGATACGGCTGCCTCCTGTGTCGTTAACTGTATCAGTGGCTTGGCTAGGAATGCATACTGAGGAATCCATTGTCGGCAGTAAGAAGTGAGGCCGATAAAATCACGTACCTCCTTCTGGGTCTTGGGCTGAGGAAGACTCGCTATTAACTGGATACGGTCTGGTGTCAACTGCCTACCCCTCTTGGACAGTAAGTGTCCCAAGTAGACCACTTGCTGGACACAGAATTGAAGCTTAGAAGGGGACACCTTGTGCCCCATCTCGGCTAGGAAATACAGAACCGTCAGTGACGCTCGCTCGCAGTCACGTTCAGAACGGGCTGTGATCAGTAGATCATCGACATACTGGAGCAGGGCAGTGTCAGTTGGCATGTGAACATTATCAAGCTGTCTCTTGAGTGCTTGACTGTAAATACTAGGACTTTCTGTGAAACCTTGAGGAGCTCGTGTGAACATATAGCTCCTTCCATTTAAACAGAATCCGAAAAGAAACTGGCTGTCTGGATGAATGGGAACACTGAAAAACGCGTTCTTGAGGTCTATGACAGTAAAAAATGTGGCTTCGGAATCAATGGCTGTCAATAAGGAAGAGATATCTGGGACAACTGGGTACTGAGGAATAATACATTTGTTAAGTTCTCGTAGGTCAATCACTAATCGATATACTGGGGGTGCATTTGGATCAGTACGTTTCATGACTGGAATGATCGGAGAATTGCATACATTGGAGTCAGTTTCTACAACTACTCCTTGAGCGATGAGCTCGTCAATAATTTTGGATAAGGCTGCTACAGCCTCAGGTGGCAATCTATACTGTCTGATTCGTGGTAACACTACACCTGGCTTGAGAGTCACACGATGGGGTGTGATTTGCATGTATCCTACATCAGTTGGACCTTGCGCCCATAAATGCTGTGGAACATTAGACAATCTGGGATCAAAATCTCGTAATACATAGTGACCCTTGAAGTCACGTAGGAACAGACGTATTCCCTCTGGGGAACAGCATATAACTGCACCTAACTCTTTCAGTGTTTTAATGCCTAACAAATTCTCTGGACATGACTTAGTAAGTAACAGATCAGTAGTACGGGACAATGGACCTACTTCTAGAGTAACTGGCTTTGATATTTCATTTACGATAGGTTTTCCTGAAAATCCAAGGGAAACATTTCTTGAGCCTGAGAGCGGAGCCCCTGGAACTTCGGCATGGCTAATTGTGGTCCTACTTGCCCCTGTATCAATCAAAAACTTTCTATCTTTCCCTAGTACTTGACTGTGAACATAGGGACCTTCTTGATCTACAGGTATCTCGATGAGAGGCAAGCCTACCTCCCTCTCTAGGCTGTTTCACGAATACTGCTGGTACTCTGGATACTCAGACTGTGCATACTGGTACATCTGCTGTGTAACATGCTGTGTTGCAGCGATGGGCTGCGGTGCTGTAACTGTCTGTGGTGCATTCTGTGGCTGAGGAATCTGTAAAACCTGTTCTTGTCTAGGCGGACGTGGTCTTTCTTTAGTCTTACCAGTAGCTATGTTATGTTTCAGAACTGCACACTCATTTATAAAATGACCTGGCTGTTTACAATAATTGCAGTTCCCTTTAACGGGAGCTGCAGGATGACTGGCTTGATTTGGACCCCTCTTCTGACTGTCTTGAGGAACAGATTGTGCAACTAGTACTTTCATTTTCGTGTCTTTCATACGCTTTCTTTCGTGGTCTTGCTCTTCCCTGATTCTATTCTGGTGGTATTGGAGCATCTGTAACATCTGGGACGGGGTATTAGCTTGCCAGGTACTTTCGACTTTCAAAACTCGATTTTTAATTTGTGGACTTGAATTCTCGACTAATTTAGTAACAAAAAGGTGAGGGTATGACTCACTACTTGTCTTGAGGCCACTGTTGATGCTAAAACATTTCTCAAATCTAGAATAAAAATCACTAATGTCTTCGTCTTGTTTCTGTTTACAGGCTGAGATTGCATCCCAGTCTTCCTTTTTCGTTGTTAACAATCTGGGTAAAACTTGAATCAATAATTCAGGTAATTCTTTACATTTCGCTCCAAGACCGGTACCTGGTACTCGTGCCTTGTCTTCAGCTTCTAGAACTGCCCAATCGATCTTTTTCTCTCCCACCTCCCATTCTTTTTCCTTGAGCTTTTCATACACCCCTGCGGGCAACAGAACCTTTAACATTTTAATTATATCTGGATACGTGTATTCTCCCATACGGAGCATGTCTTTTAATTCTCGATGGAACCCTGCTGGATCTTTATCATGACAGGGAATTAATTTTTTCATCTCTAAGAGTTCCATCTTTGTAATCGGAGTGTAAACAAACACTCGTTCTATTTCGCCACCCGTTCCTCTAACTGGGTGGACTTCTCGTAACGGATTCTGTCTCTCCATGTAAAATGGTTTACTTTCTGGGGGTGAGACATGAACAAAATGCGGGTTCAAAAACGTTCTATATTTGTGACGCTGTTCTAGAATGACACTAATTAAATCGGTACCTAAACCTTTCCATCTATACTGGAGTAACTCGTTCAGGATATCATGTAACGGGCCTGGATCAGAGTGCTGACCCTCATACAATGTAATGAGGTGCTGAATCATATACATACCCGCCAGTCGTTGCTCGGCTGGGGGCATTTTCAGAAACATTTGTGCCACTATTTCGTCTGGAAAAGTGGTAGAATCAGTAATCCATCGGACTGCTGATCGGACTAGTTCTTGTTCATGCATAGTACTTAACTCACTGTAACCGATTCGTGATTTCAGAATGTGATCGGTAGCTTGGAATACTTGTTCTAGAGAACCTTGTTCTGGTGCTGGATGATGGAAAGTAGACTTGTGTTCTTGGCGTAAATGGCGATCTGGAAATCTAGATTTTCCTACATACGCTATTCTGTCGGGATTCTCGTCCTCTACCTCTTCAGTATCAGAGTTACTTTCTTTCTCGCTTACTTGTGCTGCTTTACGTTGATCATGTAACCTTATTATTTCTTTACGAATTTTCTTGTACATACTTTCCATAGCACTGATGGTTCTGTGCTTACCCTCGGCTATATTATCACTCCACTTTGTCAGGGTTCTCATTTCGGCTTGATCTTTAGACGGGTAATCTTGTTCTCTTATTAGACAGTTAATCAGAAACTTTAGTATCATGAGCTGGATCTCGGCTTTCCTTTGAGACATGGCCTCGCTAATGCTTTCTGGATCATCCCCTGTACGGATGAAACAATATATTCTGTCTAGGTCTTCTTTCATATTCGGTAGGGTGACTAGATACTCGGCCACCCTTCTTACACGTAATGAATATAAAACCATATTATCCTCTCCTGGGACTGGATCATAGCCGCATTCATTAAGGGCTTTTCTTATTTCTGCTACAGACTGATGTCTGGGCGTACGCTGTGACGCTTGCATATGTAATTCGGCTGTTGTTAAACGCTTATGTGGCGGCGGGGTCTGAGGAGGACCTCCTCCTGCGGCCCCTAAACTAGAGTCGTCTACTGATGCTCTTCGTCCTGGCAGAGTGGGAAATGGAAATGTAGGCTGAACTTGTATGGCGGGCTGGACCGGGGGTACCGTAACAGGTACTCCGGTGTCTGGAGGAGAGGGAAGTGCCTGATTTACAGGGACTGGCGGAGCGCGAACAGGATTTACATATTCTGGGACTGTGTCGTCCAAATAGGACGAAATGAAAATATCAGCTGCGGTCTGTTTGTGACGTAGCTTGGTCGGAACTAATGGTGGCGGAAAGTTACTGGATGCCTCCGGGGTCGCTTTTGGCAGGCCCTCGGCAAGAAGAGGATACATACCCTTAATAAGAGCATGCCTCTGTCTGTCTGACTGTTCGGTTTTAACTTGTTCACCAATCTCGACTAATTCCCTTTCTTGGGCTCGTTCTAAGGATTCTCTACTTAATTCTGACTTTCTGATTTCTTTTTCGGTTCTTTTATGAGCTTCTTTGCGCCATAACTCGATGGCATCTTTCTGTGACTGTCTGGCTTTCTTTTTCCATAATGCTTCTTCTACTCTCATGATGCACTCGGCATCCCATGTACCCGATACGGGCCATCTATACTTTTCTTCTAACTGTTTGGTATAATCTACCCATAAATCTAGATATAATATGGCACTTATGCCATGCTTCTGATACATAAAATGACCTGGACTGTCCCTAGGCGGAACTGGAACTGCTTCTTCTAACAAACCCTTTCTAGTTTTTAACTGACGTAATCTCGAAAAGAGAGACATTGTAAACTTGAATCGGAACACAATACAATAGACGAGGAACAATAACAATTGGGAGAACAATTCAGGCATACCACGACATTGGAAATACATTGAACAACATCATAACATAACAGTTCGGACAGAATATTACCTGGAATACTGAGAACAGAAACACAAGAATTTCTCGAGAACGGAACAGACTAGAGTTACTGGATGCACTGCTGAAACAGTACGGAACATACCGGTCCCATAAAGGGACGCATCAAGACCCGTATCCACCTAGGTGAACACTTCGTTTGTGGGTCTGTGTACCACCAACCCACGGACCAGAGTCAATTTAGATTGACCCTGTCTAGATACTACCCCAGCGACGGTACTCACCGGGCAGCAAGAACGGAAGGCCTCGGATCGGACTGGACTGCTACGACGACGGACGACGAACTTCGGACTTCAGTTACGGGTGGACCTCCGGATACCTCGGACCTTGGACTCTCGGCTTGGGCTCTGGTCGGGACTCGCCGCGTTCCTCCACCGTCTCGTCTAGATGCTGGACCGCCTCCTCCGTCTCCTCCGTGGGCCTGAGGGATACTTGAAGCAGAAATATCTGCCGGTGCGCAGAAGAGTTCCGTCACGACTGCAGAGGGTCAGGGGGTCGGCGTGGCTTCACCGACGCGTGGGGAAAGGGCAAGTCCCTGTTCGGGCGCCATTATGTGGTAAATAAATAAATAATACCCTATTTTTGAATGCATAAATGAATAACAGATAGCTCAATAAATAAGAGTCAAGATTCGAGGTAGTAGGAGTTTTGCAGGTTTAATACAGCATAAGGACAGGAACAGGACGACCTGCACGGGAATAGGATGGCAGCTGCCGGGGACAGGATCGGGAATGACGGCTAACTTTTAATAACAGTACATGAGCATATATACATAACGCAAACACATAGCATTACATTGCAATAGGCGTAGCAGTGGGTGGAGCAATAGGCGTGACGCGTAGCAGTCGCGAAAGATAAGGGTGAAAAGAGGTGTAACAGGGCGTATACATAGACATGTGATGCAAACGTAACAGAATATGTCATGAATGGGGCGGAAACCATGGAGGGGGCTACCTGAGGAGCCGGGACCTCTAACCTGATGGTGCGCGCAAACTGGCAATGACGTGTTACTAGGAGAAGCTGGGGGCTTTGAACTCTGTGCTAGGAGCGGAGACTGAAGTCTGGAGAGTCAGGGCGACATGTACCTAAGCAGTATCTAGTATCTGATGTTTAGAGAACATGTTGATATAAACTAGAAGTCAGGAGGGGAAAGGCTAACAGACTCTAAGACTGGAGCATGCATTATTCTACATGTAGTGCGTGATGAAGAATATTAAATGACCATTAATACAGTATTTCTCTAACATGGGGCCGTAAAGGCTAGACAATGACGGTAACTATTGATGCGATTCAGTAGCTTAGGAATGCAGAGAAGGAGGGCTGTACTGATAACTCGAATCATAACATACTCTTGGCAGACTCAGAGGCAGGGCCAAGCTGAACCGGGCACTGCGAGGCAGGAAGTAAGTGAAGGGTCGAGGATACAGGTGGGGGCTGTATCACTCCTCCGCGAGGCTTCAGGAGACAGGAGACAGGAGACAGGAGCTGAATCTGGTGTCCGGGCCCTTTTGAGGCCTAGAAACGGGGACTTTACAATGGAATAACGTGCACACTGAGAAACGTGGCAACGTAGCTTTACATAGGCCTGATATTCGTAGTATTCACGAGAACTGGAAACTGGCATACTAGAGGTGGACACAACTATAATTGCGTCTTTAATCAAACATGGGGAATAACATATGCATATTAATCATGCACAGATAACATATGATGGAGGACGCGTAGGGACACAGAACATGGCAAAATTTACTTTTCCACACTCTAATGAGAATTAATCACAGTCCAGGCATGCTTCTTTGCAGCTAAGGCCTCCTTTTCCACAATTAGAGAGTTAACTTTTATCTTTCTGTTTAAAACTTGTTTAAAACTAGATTTATTCATTTCAGGAATCCCTGACTGTAGATTGAAGCTTTGGAGACACTTTGATATGTAGGATCTCCAAGCGCTCCAGCCTCCAGCATTATTTATTTCGTACCAGCAATTATTTGCTAAGGAGCCAGCTTTTGATAGAGACAGAGATACGTTTCAGAAATGACCCTGAGTCACTAAGGTCTGTCTTCGGAAACTAAACTCCAAGCAGATTTCAGCTTGGATTTAGGGATTTCAAAAATTAACTTGCATGCTTTAACTAACAATTAGTCCAGTAATTTGGCATCCGTTCCCTTGATGATAGGAGAGCCATAAGTAATAGTTGGGCACAGCTTGGCACCAATGACCTTGAGAAGATGATCATATGATTAGCATCTTAATGAGTTTTGTAGTGACTTAAAAGCAAATATTAAAGATTATGTTTTTGCTCTTAAAACATTAAAATGACTTTTGAACAAAACTTTGCTATCAAATAAAATGCCCAGATATTTATAGGTTTTCACAGCCTTAATTAACCCTCCTTTTGATTGGCAGGTTTGAATTTTAGCATTCGATGGGCCAATTGCCATGATGTTAGTTTTCTTGACATTCAGTTCCAAGCTATTGTCTATAATGTATACATCAAATGCTGTGATTAGTCATTGTAAACCTATGGGGGTCTGACTAAGTAAAATCCTATCATCGGCATACTGAGGATAATTGAGATGGGTGTTGGCAAGTTTAGGAGGGTGCGCATTAACAGCTTGCAGGAGCTGGAGCAGATCTGACATACAAAGATAGCATTAAAAAGACATGGGGCTGATACATTGCCTTATTTGAGGCCAATACAGGTTCAATTCTCCGGGTCAAGGTGAATCCATCACCTAACTTAACCTGCACCCAAGTATTTGTGCACAAAATATAATAGCATCCAATACTTTTTGGGGGATGCCCCATCCAGTAAGTTTTCTCCATAGTATAGCTAATGGGACAGAGTCAAATGCAGCTTTCAAGTCTATAAATCAGATGTATACATTTTGTTTTGTTAGGACAGCTCACTCCACCAGTAGAGTAAGGGACAATAAATGAGTCATTGTAGACTGACCCTTCTGAAATCCGGATTGATTAATTAGGTTTGTTTCTTGTATTTTTGCCCACTTTTCCAAATCCGCCAGTAGTCGGGAGGCAAACACCTTCACCTCAATGTCAGTTAAAGCAATTAACTGATATTTGAGGGGTTATCTAGTGGCCCCTTTTGTGAATTGGCTGCACGATACTTCCTTGCCAGGACTCTGAAACAATATTCGATGCTAGAACCTCATTATACAAGGTAGTAAAGACCTTCGACCACATATGAGGATAGGCTAGAAATATAGCATTGGGGAGTCCATTTGGGCCTGGGGCCCCATTCGATGTAATCCGGTGCAGAAGAGGAGCTATATATTTTTTAATCAGGGTTTCTGAATCATATAGAGCCAATGCTGAGCTCCTCCCTATCACCAGAAATGTCTCATTATTCTTCATGGGATAAAAGATCATATCTGAACTAGTTTAATTGGCAACACTAGGGACTAATGATGAATTTCACCCATACATCCTCCGTAATGTTGACACTCTAGGCCCTATTATCTCCTTTTACTGGTTCATTATTGACCCCTCAGAAGGCTTTAACATTGTTGGTCTTGGTGGCACTTAGTGACCTAACAAAATACCTAAAAGAGAGCCCCTTCTATCAAAGAAGGAAAGTTTAAACCTCTTAGGCGGACTGGAAAGAAAAAACATTTTCTTTCAGATAACCCTCACCCACCCGGGTTGCCCCTTGGTGGCAGGCTTTATCATAGGGTTCATCCCTGCCCTCTACGGACAGGGGCGTGCTACTACCTATTGAGACACGGGGGCACTTTATGAAAAAGTGGTGTTCCTTTACACCTACACACCTATGTGGGTCGTTAAGATGGAGTAGGTTAAACTATATGAAAAATACATTAAAAATATCAAGCTAGTGGGACCAAAAAAACGTTATTTTACTCCCCTAGTTGAAATGCTAAAATCTGGGGACAAATGGGAAATTCTTGAGGCAAAATACCTTGGAAAAACCTGACTGGCTCCTGAACCTCAAGCGAGCAAGTAATCTTTATTCATTACACCTTCCTTAACTGTCACAATGCCTTTTGAACCAATCACAACCAGTTATCATTATAATTCTATGTATGGTTATAGGTCTTATGATTGATTGGTAATGTAACCTGTTCCATCTTTTTAATTTTGACTCCTCACAAAAATCCTTCTTCTTCATATATGCATGCTGTCTTTTTCCTTTACTTTTCCCTTAACTTCCTCATTTTCTTTGTCAACTAATTTTGCACGCATCTCACACAAGCCACCTTGCTCTATGTGTAATTATCACCTTCTTAACTAGTGCGAGCTTCAACCTGTGCGCACTCTTCCTCATCAAAAATGATCACCATAATGCATTTCATTACGGGAATCACGTCACGCCCCAGACGCTATTTAGCCTCGTAGACCCCTTGCACAAGCGTCCATTATTGTAGCTACTTGCCATGATACCTTCACAGAGTTAAGATCCCGTCCCCGCCCATTTTCATATCCTGGTATTTTCCACTCCACCCACCCACCTTGGCTTAAATCCTTTTCTACCCTCCCTAGGCTCTTTTCGGCCACGCCATCGTGGACTGCTTATCCCCTAAATGACCATAATTTAGGTAAGTGGCAAATTCTGCTCCACGCGCTTTTCATTCCAGCCATTGTTCCCCCAGCCCCACTCACGCCAACTCCCTTTTCCCGCAGTTCCTAACTGCTCGTGGATACCAGACAGGCCATTGGGGTCATGGTCTCGGACCAGCTTTGGACTCTTCACATCACTATATTTTGGCTCCAAGTCCGACAACTATTCTGCACCAGCACCGGACCGCCTTTTTCCTACATTTAGAGGTAACCTTCCGTAACTCCCAACCCCTTCTGTCACTTCCCGGACTATTCCCACACAGTATCTGATACCCCCTTTCTAGTGTTGCGCTCTAGTGTTCTGGCACCTTGTGACCCGGGACACTAGGAGCGCAGGTGGCCATGTTTGGCCATTGGTAGCCCAGCGAGACCCTAGCTGGAGCTTTTCCCCGGGGCTCATTAATAAAGCATCTTATAATTACACCTGTTGGTGAGTCAGCCTCTTATTTACCCCCGATTGCCTCACAACAAATTGGCGACGAGGCTGGGGAGGTGGACGCGCAGGCGACAGGGCCCACGACGTGGCAAACATCCTTGCGGCATTATGGAGAGGCTGATAGTGAGCGCGGCAGGGGAGCCGCCGAAGACCAGCGTACCGTCGTGGGGAAGAAGAGAGCAAGGGTCCTGTGAGTACGCGGCCCCCCACCAGCATGTGCATGCCATCAGCGGTGGCGTGGGGAGCGTCAGCCTGCTTCAGAGGGTAGGACACCAGGGAGATAGATCAATCAGGACATTTGTTAAGGGCGCTACATACCCGTGAGGGTCTGAAGGCGCTGGGGGGGGGGGGGGTTGCTGCTACTGATCGAAGAGCCAGGTTTTGAAAAGTCTTCTGAAGGCCAGTAGATCTTGGGTCTGCCATAGGTTGGTGGGGAGGATGTTCCAGGTCTTAGTGGCGAGGTGGGAGTAGGATCTGCTGCCGGCGGTCGTTCTTCGGATGCTGGGGACTGTGGCGAGGGCGAGGGCGGCGGAGCGGAGCTTGCGGGTAGGGGTGTAGAAGCTGAGTCGTCTGTTGAGGTACGCTGGGCCGGAGTTGTGGAGGGCTTAGAGTACGTGGATGAGGAGCTTGAAGGTTATCCTCTTGTTGACGGGGAGCCAGTGTAGGTTTCTCAGGTGGGGTGTGGTGCGGCTGCGGCGGGGGATGTCGAGGATCAGTCGCGCCGAGGCATTCTGGATGCGTTGCAGCCGTCTCAGGAGCTTTGTTGACGTTCCTGCATAGAGGGCGTTTCCATAGTCCAGCCTGCTGGTGATGAGGGCCTGGGTGACTGTCCTTCTCGTTTCGGTGGGGATCCACTTGAAGATCCTGCTGAGCATTCAGAGGGTGTTGAAGCAGGAAGAGGAGACGGCGTTAACCTGTTTAGACATGGAGAGGGTGGAGTCGAGGATGACCCCCAGGTTGTGTGCGTAGTCGGTGGGTGTCGGGGCTGTTCCCAGTGATGTTGGCCACCAGGAGTCGTCCCAGGCTGAAGGGGTGGAGCCGAGGATGAGGACCTCCGTCTTTTCCGAGTTCAGCTTCAGTCGGCTGTTCTTCATCCATTCGGCGACGGCCTTCATTTCTTCGTGGAGGTTGGTTTTGGCCGTGTGAGGGTCTTTGGTGAGGGAGATGATCAGCTGGGTGTCGTCGGCGTAGGAGATAATGTTGAGGTTGTGCTCTCTGGCGACGTGGGCAAGGGGTGCCATGTAGATGTTGAACAGCGTTGGGCTTAGGGAAGAGCCTTAGGGTATGCCGCAGATGATTTCGGTGGCGGTGGAGCGGAAGGGTGGGAGGCGGACGCACTGAGTTCTGCTGGCGAGGAAGGATGTGGTCCAGTCCAGGGCCTTCTCTTGGATCCCGGCGCTGTGTATGCGTGTTCGTAGTGTGCGGTGGCAGACCGTGTCGAATGCAGATGACAGGTCCAGGAGGATCAGGGCTTCTGTTTCCCCGTTGTCGAGCAGGGTCCTGATGTTGTCAGTGGCGGCGATGAGGGCGATTTCGGTGCTGTGGTTGCTGCGGAAACCGGACTGGGATGGGTCCAGGATGTTGTTGTCCTCGAGGTAGCGGGTCAGTTGTTTGTTGACAATTTGTTTCGGTGACCTTCGCTGGGAACGGGAGCAGGGAGATGGGGCGGAAGTTCTTGAGGTCCTTGGGGTCCGCCTTGGGCTTCTTGAGTAAGGCGTTGATCTCGGCATGCTTCCAGCTCTCCGGGAAGGTTGCTTTCTTGAAGGAAATGTTGATAGCTTTCCGGAGATGGGGAGCAATGATTGTGCTGGCTTTGTTGAAGACATGGTGTGGGCATGGGTCAGACGGGGATCCAGAATGGACGGAGTTCATGATCTTTATGGTGTTATCATCGTTGATGTTGGACCAGGCCATCAGGCGGCTGCTGGTCGCGGGGGTGGAGGTCTCGGTGGTTGGCGGGGGAGTCGTGGCGTTGAAGCTGTCGTGGATGTCGGTGATCTTGCGGTGGAAGAAGGTGGCAAGTGAGTCGCACAGGTGCTGCAAAGGGGGGATGTCGTTGGTGATGGAGAGTTCCTTCACGATGCTGAAGAGCTCTTTGCAGTTGTGTGCGTTGATATCCAGGCGGTCCTTGGAAGCGGTGCTCTTGGTGGTTCTGATGAGTTGATGGTGTCTGCGGGTGGCGTTCTTGAGGGCTGTGTAATTGTCTGGTGATCGTTCGCGGAGCCAGTTCTTTTCCAATTTCCGTCATGTACGCTTCAGTGAACCAGGTGGCTTTCTTGCTGGTGTGGCTGTTGGAGGATGTCTTGAGCGGAGCGAGTGTGTTGGCGCAGTCATTGATCCACTGTCGGAGGTTGAGGGCGGCAGTGTTGGGTTCGGCGGGGTCAGCTGGTGGGCTCTGGGAGAGGGTGGTGACTAGCTGCTCTTCGGTGACTTTTCCCCAGCAGCGACGAGGCATCTGTTGGGTACGGTGGTGTGTGGTGGGCTTCCTGAAGGTGAAATGCACACAGTGGTGGTTGGTCCAGTGGGGTTCAGTGGTGTGGTTGAAGGATACATGGGGGCTTGCAGAAAAGATGGGGTCAAGTGTGTGGCCGGCGGCGTGGGTGGGTGTTGTCACAAGCTGTCTGAGTCTGAGGTTGGCGAGGTTGTCGATCAGGGTGGCTGAGTTGACGTCGTTGTTGTTCTCTAGTTGGAAGTTCAGGTCCCCGAGGAGGATGTAGTCTGTGGAGGCAAAGGGTGTGGATGCTGTTGAGGTCGGCGATGGAGTCGCTGAACTGTGGTCTGGGTCCAGGGGGTCTGTAGATGAGGGTTCCTCTGAGGGTGGTGTTGGGGTCGATTTGGATCTGGAAGTGCAGGTGTTGGCGGTGCTGAGGGTGTCATCGGTGTTGGTCGAGACTCTGAGGGTGTTCTTGTGGACGATGGCAATTCCACCTCCTGCTCCGTTGGTGCGGTCTCTGCGGGAGATCTTGTAGACTTCCGGGATGGCTATGGCGATGTCGGGTGCTGAGGCGGGGTTCAGCCAGGTCTCCGCCAGGAAGGTGATGTCTGGGGCGGTTGACTCGTGGAGGTCCCAGAGTTCGACGGCGTGTTTGAGGGCAGAGCGAGTGTTGAGGAGGATGCATCTCAGGTAGTTGGGTTTGTTGGTAGGTGGTTTTGCGGGTCGGATGCTAGTGAAGCTGCAGTTCCGACAGGTGAAGGGCCCTTGGGTGCGCTTCGGGGTGGCCCGGTAGCAGGTGTGTTCTCGTACGTGGTTGAGTGCATGGAGGGTGCGGGTGTCGTAGTGCAGTCGGATGTTGTGGTGTCTTCGGGGTCAAGGGGTTCTGGTGCTGGGCGCGATCCAGGCGCGGACGGGCGCAGACGGGCTTGCCTTTGGCGCACCTTCGGAACACCAGTGGCGCGCCCGCTGAGCGTGGCCATGTAGCGGCCACCATAAGAAGGGGAGGTGGGAGGAAGGAGCAGCTGGGTGGGGGGAACAGGCGAATGGGAGCTGGGGGGCGGGGCTGCAGGGGATGCAGCAGTGGGAAGTGGGACTGGCGAAGGGGCAGGGGGTGAGTGGGCGCAGGAGAAGGAAGGCACAGGCCAGGGCACAGGGCACAAAAAACAGTAATTGAGCAGAGAATTAAACAATTTTAACGGCCACAGGATGCAAAACAGCGAGGGACAGAGCACAGAAACTGGTAATTAGAGGGGAAATAAGACACTATTGACGAACACAAGATACAAAACACAACAGTGAGGGACAGAGCACATAACCAGTAATTAAAGAGAGAATTAGACAGTATTAATGGGCACAAGATACAAAGCAGAGAGGGAAAGAGCAGATTGGGGCCTACCAGGCGGGCCTCGAACTTGGCAGCTAGGTGGAAGCACGGGCGCAGACCGGTGGAGCTACGTGGCGTGGGGAGCTACCTGCCTGGGTGCTGGGTCAAGGGTCGCCTCTGAGTCCAGTGTGCCCCTCCCCCACAGCAGGCATCTTAGAGTGGTGGCAGAAGGAGGAGCACACCCCTGCTCAGCCCCAACTTATTGAAGAGGCACATCATTGCTCAGAGGCACTGAGTCCAGTGTGCCCCTCCCCCACAGCACAGGCAGCTTAGAGTGATGGCAGCAGGAAGAGCACGACCCTGCTCAGCCCCAACTCATTGAAGAGACACAGCATTGCTCAGAGGCACTGAGTTCAGTCTGCCACTCCCCCACGGCAGAGGCAGCTTAGAAGGTGGCAGCAGGAGGAGCACTACCCTGCTCAGCCCCACAACACATTAAAGAGACACAGCATTGCTCGGAGCCCCCCCCCACAGAGTAAGGGGTACTGCCGCCAAGGACAGGCAGGGGACACTCACACAGGGGTGCAGCTGTGCCCCTCCCAGAAGTGAGAAGACAGAAGGCACCTCACTGCAGTCAGCGGGCGGGGCTAAACCTCAAAACAAGGGGACAGAGGGAGCCTAGTGGACGCCACCAGCCCACCACAAGCACCAAGCTACCTCAGGAGATAGGGGCAACAAGGGGATCAACAGCGCTAATCTGTAGGAAGCGGACCAACTCACCGCAAGGGAACAGAGCTAGCCAGTGAAGCACCACCCCATCCTACACACACAGGCCAAGGAAGCCCCTACAGGCACGCCTCCGCAGCGTGAGAGCCCAGTTGCAGCAGGGCCAGGCACCACACACTCAAGAAGACACAAGCATGCCCAGCGACCGTTAGACGCCCGACCCTGGTGCACCAGGTTCAAGGTGGCGGAGGTGATGACCTAGGGACCCAGGAAGGGGCGGCAGGCCCACAAGACCAAAGTGCACCTGGGAGGCCTCCACATAGGGCGGCCGAAGCATCACCAAGACGTCAAGCCACCATGTGCGCCCAAAATTTCTCCCTCACTAACCCAGTCCCCTTTCTACCGAAACCGGGGGAGCCGGCCATGAAATGGGAAGATTGGAAGGAATACTTCCTGAACTAATTGTCGGCCCTGGAGGACTTAGGGGGTGAAGTTTTCCTGAGCATGCGGAAAAAGAAGATCCTACTACATAACTTTGGTCCAGAAGGCATCAGGGTGTACATGAACTTGGTGAAAAAGACCAGATCGGACGGAGACAATGATGTGTTCCAACACGCCATAGAGGACTTAGACAGTCATTATCAGCCGGTGGTGTGCATAACGATTGACCGCTTCAACTTTTTCCAACGGAAACAGAATGCGGGGGAATAAGTGGATGACTATGTGGCGGCGTTGAAGAGACTGTCAGTCACCTACAAATTTGGAGTACTCCACGATGACCTCATAAGGGACCAAATCATCATGCATACGGTGAACACGTCGATACAGGAGAAGTTATGGGTCAGCGGAGAAGCTCCCCTCAAGGAGATAGTGGCCATGATCAAAAAAGCGGAACTCTCTAAGCGATGTGCAGAAGCCACCAAAAAGGAAAATGCCAGTAAAGCAACTGTGAGCAAGGTAACAGATGCCACCCCCTAAGAGCGTGGCAGCCATTCACAGGAGGCTCTAGGCAGCTCAAGAGATATCCACCCAAGACAGCTATGAACCGGAAGCCTCAAGGGGAGACAAGAACAGTTGCTACAGGTGCGGTAGCCAAGCTCATGCGCCCAATGACAAACGATGTCCCGCCTTCAGAGCCAAATGCATGTACTGCGGGATCATGGGACAATTCGAGAAGGTCTGCAGACGCAAACCCCAGAAAACATCAGTCAAGTACGTGGCGCAAGATTCAGAGCCGGAAGAAGGGGTTGACGAAGACGACGATGAAAGCGTGTTGTGTATAGACGACCAAGTCTTGGGCATAGACTGTTCCCGGACACGAAAACTGTTGTGCTAACTTTCCATAGGGGGAGTCCAAGTAGCAATGGTTGCCGACTCTGGTTCCCCTTATACTATCATACAACGTAGCATTTGAGACAGAGACTTTGCGCAGACCATAGGATCACACCTCCTTGCTCCGGACATCCATCCAGTTACCTTCACAGGGGAGCCCATACCCATGGTGGGGTATTGCCCCCTCCAATTTGAATTCAATGGCTGCACAGCGGAGGGGAAGCTTTACGTAGCTTAGAAAGGACCCTCAGTCCTAGGATGGGTGGATCAGGGAGAACTTGGAATTCAACTAAATGCTGAAGGCACTACACAAGTCTTGATGACGAACCCTGCACAGGCCTATGAAGCGGATAAGTGGAAAGCGGAGTTCCCGACAGTATTTGGAGGTACCATCGGCAAGTTGACAAAGTTCATCCACAAGATTTGCCTCAAGGAGGGGGCCAAACCAGTGAGCCACAAAGTACAGAACATTCCTTTTCAAAGCAGGGAAGCAGTGCAGCAAGAATTGCAACGCTTAGAAGACAACAGAGTAATTGAACCGATAGAGAGCGCAGAATGGTTGGCACCCTTGGTCGTAGACAGGAAACCCAATGGTAAGGTACGCCTCTGCGTCGACGTGCGGGAGCTCAACAAAACCATTATACTAGACAAGCTCCCATTGCCCAGGATCAATGAGAGGTTGGCTCTGACGAAGGGCATCAACTGGTTCTCCACCATAGACCTGACCTCGGCTTATCACCAGATCTCACTGCACCCTACGTGCAAGAAACTGGCCTCTTTCATTACACCATTTGGGTGCTACCAGTTCCGACGGATGCCATTCGGCCTAGCAATCGGCAGCAGCCGTCTTCCAGAAGTTGATGCATAAGCTCTTTAGAGACACGGGTGGTGTGCAGTATTTCCAAGATGACATTTTAGTCATGGGGAGGACCAAAGCATACAACAATGCAAAGCTCTCCACAGTGCTGCGCATCCTAAAGCAGAACGGCCTAACCGCTGAATGGGACAAGTGCAGGTTTGGGGTCTCATCGGTCACGTATCTGGGCCAAGAAATAAGTGACAAGGAAATCACACCAGAACAGGTCAATACGAGGGCTATAAAGAATGCACCCACACCCAGGAATTCTACAGCAAGTTCGTACCCCATTTCGCCACCAAAACACACAACTTGCGTCAGCCACTAAAGGAGAAAAACGCTTTTGTTTGGTCGGAAGC
Organism: Lissotriton helveticus; assembly: GCF_964261635.1. Classification (NCBI taxonomy): domain Eukaryota; kingdom Metazoa; phylum Chordata; class Amphibia; order Caudata; family Salamandridae; genus Lissotriton; species Lissotriton helveticus. Next base: position 203,861,421 of record NC_136062.1, read on the forward strand.
ATCGCAGGAAGAGTTCAGGCAAATCAAGGATAACATATGTGAAGCTGTACCCCTACACGGATTTGACCAGCGAGCGTTGTCCATCCTCACCACGGTCACGAGTGACAAAGGGCTGGGGGCAATCCTTATGCAGAGGTCCACCGAGGGCGAATTGACGACGGTCAGCTTCACGTCTCGGTTACTGGCACCGAACGAAGAAAAATTTAATGTAGTGGAAAAAGAGATGCTAGCAGCAATATGGGCAATGGAAAGATTCCGACAATTCCTGTGGGGCTCCAGATTCCTACTCAGAACGGATCACACGCCGTTAGTGAAAGTGCTCACGTCCTGTGGACATGCGACTGCCACTCCTCGCATTGCGAAAATGACCCTGCGGCTACTAGATTATGTGTACGATGTTGAATACATTCCAGGCACCAAGGACAAAGTTGCCGATTTTCTTAGCAGAGCAGCAGCAATGGAGGACGCACCGGCGCAAACGGAAGAAGGGGACCACACCATAGCATTCATAGAGGATCAAGAGGCAGTCATAAGTGCACAAGAATGGAGAACGGCTTACGAAGAAGACACAAGTCTCACAGCGAACAAACAGTTCATAATCACAGGGTGGCCAGAAAAGAAACACTTGGACACAGAACAGTGGAACTGTTATGAAGTCTGTGAAGAGCTGTCGGTAGGAGACAACAAGATATTTATATTGAGGGAGACAATGTGGTACCTCCAAGCCGACTGGCACCACGGTTGCTCACTATACTGCATGAAGGACACTTGGGAATAGTGAAAACAAAACAGAGAGTCAAACAAGCATACTGGTGGCCAGCGTTGGACAGCCAGGTGGAGAGACATGTCAGAGACTGTGTACAGTGCAACAACGCATACAAGACACAGACCACAATGCGACCCCAGTTAAGGAAGTTCACCACTCCAGTTAATCTTTGGGATGAATTACCAGTGGACATATTTTGCCCCATATTAGATGCGCACATTGTACCCAAGTATGCCATCGTGCTCGTCGATCGGTATTCCAAGTGGCCGGAAGTGGCAATATGTGAGACCGTGGACACCGACGTAGTACTAGCCTTCCTTACATCCACATTTCTGAGAGAAGGGATCTCACGGATCATAACGTGTGACAATGGACCCCAATTCATGTCCGACAAGTGGAAAGCATTCATGGAACTCAATGGAATACAGACTAAACACACCCCAGTATATCATCCAGCCGGGAACGGCCTAGTCAAAGATTTAATAGAGTGATAATGGGATCAATTCAAGCGGCCATCAATGCAGGGAAGAATTGGGAGGCAGAACTCAAGTGCACAGTATGGGCTTACCGAATCACTCCCACAAACACCGGATACAGCCCATTCAAAATATTGAGGGGCAGGGATCCATTTACCAGGGACAATGTGGCATGGAAGCACTGCACAGTAAAAAGCAAATGGTCTCCGGCTGTAGTACGCAGCAACCTGGAAAAAGCGCAGAAGATATACACGGACTACTACAACAGAAGACACAACGTCAAAGACACATCGCTGGAAATGGGGGAATATGTCAGAGTGAAGCTCGCCCAGTTGAAGAGGAAATGTGACAGCATGTATAGTACGGCCCTGCAAGTCAGAGAAATGTACACCAGGTCTGCCCTAATGAGCGATGGGAACATATGGTCCCAAGACAGAATGTCCAGGTGTAACAAAGAGGTGACGTGGGCCAAGACAGAAGGGACACAACCAGAAGGGAACAATGGGGGAACCTGGAGGAGGACGTACATGACGGAAACATAGAAACACCTAGCAGTGGCACCACAAGCACCAATACGGTAGAGACGAACACAACCAGAACACAGGAGAACCCAGAAGACACAGAGCCGGCGAACGACAGGAAGACCAAGGCGCGAGTGGTTTACACACGGAGACTTACCACAGAAGGCGCCCAACGGTGCCACACCCAGTGATAGCAGAGACACGAGGACACGCATCCCGTCAAGACATACACGCATTGGCAGGACCGTGGTACTGCCCAAAAAGTATTGTGAGTTCGACATGAAGACTTAACAATCCTTCAGCATGAACCTTCCTAAACTATAACCATGTTTTTTGCATTTCTTTGCAGTGTTGCTAAAAAGGGGAGATATGTAGTGTTGCGCTCTAGTATTCTGGCACCATGTGACCGGGGACACTAGGAGCGCAGGCGGCCATGTTTGACCATTGGTAGCCCAACGTGATCCTACCTGGAGCTTTTCCCCGGCGCTCATTAATAAAGCATCTTATAATTACAACGGTTGGTGAGTCCGCCTTGTATTTACCCCCAATCGCCTCACAACACCCTTCTCTTTCTTCGGCTTATTATCCGTGCCCCCACCGCTTCCCGGCTGGTTAAGGCTTCCTTGTCACATTATTGTTGGGTTCCCATGCATCACTTTACCATCATCAGCAGAGCCACTTATTTACACGCATAATCATCTTGCCGGTCTTCGAGATCCCTGCGAAATATTACATTAAATTACCTTCTCCATGCTCTCACTGAGCTTTTATCATTCATAATCACCTCAGTAAGCTTGAGCACTTTCACTGTGGACAATGCCGGAACCTGATTATCTTTTAAATTCACATCCGCGTATGCACAACGCTGCTTAAGGATTGTCGTTTTAATTACCCCACCCTAAAATTCTTCCCTTTTTGTTTGCCTGTCTTGTCTCCCACTCCCTCAATTGCTTTGCAGGCTTTATGTTCTTCAGGCTTGCATTAATTTTGTCCTGATGATGATACCAATATTGTTGCAAAGGGATTGAAGCGTCGTCGACTTGCTTGAACACCGTGCACACAATCTTGATTGATATTCATATTCATATTAATATATTGTTCTTGTCAGATCTTTAATTTTGTTATTCACTAAATCTCACTGTCCAGCTGGACAGTAGTAATATAGCCCTGACTCTAGTCTATATTGATTGCCTATTTATATCAGTCTTTCACCAAGGACCACTGTTCCTTTAAATTACTGATACCCAAGGTCCTTGTTTACCGCATGGGGTCCCCTTGTTTTTGTTCAAACATGTCCAGCTAAATCAATGAGGACACTGTTCCATGATAATGGGCGCATGTATGTCACCCAAATTAGAAGTGGAGAGAGAGAATAGAGTAGAGGAGAAATAAGAGGAGAGAAGTGGTGAGAGAAGAGAAAAAGAGGCAGATGTATATCCCCATTTTCAAGGATCCGATCCCGAAGGGGAAGACCAAGTCTTGCCTCTTATTCGCCCTCACACACCCAGAAGGATGTCATGCTTCATCATCGGGCTTTTAGTGCTTCTCGTCAGACCGGCGCTGCAATATCTGACGGGCCCCCGAAGGGTCTCTTCAGCGGAGATCTTTTAAAAGAGAACACGCCGTATGGTGCATGCAGGTGTGGGGGCGGGACAGGTAAGGGAAAGGATTCTGTGAAAAATAGTGATGCTTGAAGGCAGCCGCTGGGGTGGGTAGGTAAAGAGGCTCGAGCACCCATCGATAACCTAACCCTTATGCGTGCACAACCAGCACAGCTTAGACAGAGGAACCAGAATTTGCGCTTAGAGGGCACCACGTGGAAAGATCTACTTACAGAGATCGTCTGACTACTCTAGGGACTATTTACTAGGGTACACCACGAGCCTGACAGGGTTATCACTTTGTAACCCTCCTTCTTTTCCTTTCTTCACTGACGTGCACTTTTCATACTCCTTATTTCTAGGGCCTGAAGAAACGCTACTGATCATGGGCAGACATAGACTGACTGCGCTTCTCCTTTTAATAGCTAAGTGTAGAGCAGCAATGAGATGGGTACATCGTGCTCTGCCACTCGAAAAATATTGGCTTAAGGATGCCCCTATTGTCAGGACCAGCTCACGCTGTACTAGAAATTAATGCCCATATGTTAGACCTGGCATCATTGGCATGAGTCTCTCCTCCATTTTTTCTGTTTGCCTCCTCTGTTTACTATGTTTTTGCTGGTAAATGCTTTGGGCACTGTGCCACTGCTGATCAGTGCCACAGTGCAAGTGCTCCCTATGTGAAATTGCTGTATTGATTGAATTCCATGTTTGGCTTATTTGGTTTATTGTCAGTCCCTAGTAGAGTGCACCAGGAGTGCCAGGGCTTGTAAATACAAATGCTGCTAGTGGGCCTGCAGCACGGGTTGTGCCACCCACAAGAGCGGCCTAGTAAAAGTATGTCTGAAGGTCTACCATTGCTAGACCACGTGCAGTCTGGTACTGTCACGCAGACTGCGCAAGTACACCTACTTGCCAGTCCCTAAACCTTCCCTTAACTTCATGTTAGTCACCCCTATGGTAGGCCCACGGGCAGGGTGCATTGTAAGCATAAGGTAGGACAAGCCTGACAAGGTTGGCATGTCCTAATAGTGAATTACAGCCATATTCGTTTTTCACTATTGTAAGGTAACCTGCTCTCCATCAGTTAGAATGGGCTGCCAGGATTATTAATGCTATAATCCTAGTGGGCTCGGGGAGCATGGTGCAATGTCGAGTTTGGTATCCCTGAACTCAGGGTTTAATAACGCATCCGTTTGTGTGGATGGTTTTTGGACTCTGTGTTTGAAAATAGCACTTTTAGAAAGTAGCTATTTTCTTGTCTAACTGTCTACCGGTCTCTGCTGGTTCTGGTGTGCGTGTGACAGGAGCTGGGTGGCTCCAGAGGTCTGAATGAGTCAGTGTGGGGTGAGTGGGGCATTTGCATTGAGAGTAGGGGAAGAGTAGCTCCTGATAGCCTGCCCTGCCTGATACAATGCTGGCTCCGCCCCCCTGCCAGGCGACTGATGACTCTGTGCCTGCCTGGGACTTTCCTGGCCCACCTCCTGCCGGGCAACTGATGGCCCTGCCCCTGCCAGTGACAATGCTGGCTCCGCTCCTGCTGGGCGGCTGAAGACTCTGCCCTGCACAGTGAATAGGCCAGGTGCTTCGGCCTGGCAACACCCACAACAAACCCAAAATGGGGGGAAATTCCCCTGCATGGACAAAGGGATCAAAGCCAAAAAGGGGTATAAGAGAAGGGCCCCTGAACCAAGAATTTAGATCACTTCTGACAAGGAAACCTGAACCAAGGACAAGAAGCCTGCTGATCTAAGGACTGCCTACCCCTTCTGCCAGAGTGCTGTTTGTTGGGGGAATCCTGCATTGCATCTTTATTTTTGCCAAGGAACCAGGAGAGAGGAACTGTGTGTGTACTCTCAATCTTTGCTAAGAAAATCTCCAAGGGCTGGAAGAGTGCCAGTCTCCTGTTGAAGTCACAGGGCTAAAGGACTTCATCTGCTTAAAGTGCTGTTTGCTGGAACTTGTGAATCCAGCACCTCTGAAAGAATCCAGCAATCTCGACGCCGACGGACGCCGACGAATCCAGCCCGACAACGTGAGTAACGACTCCAGTGTCCCGCACCTTCGACGCCGGCCGCCGGGCCCGATCGACGCCAGTAGCGATGCCAGTGAGTAGCGAGTTCGGCTCCAGCTCCAAGTGACCCTGTGTCGACGCTGCTGCTGATCGCATCAACATCGAGCCCTCTCGACGCCGTGAGCGCTGCTCACTCTTGCAACATCGACATCGACGACGCCGTATCCTGCTTCATCTCGTGAGCGCTGCTCCTGCCTGACTTCGGTCGACGCCGCTGCAGATCGCCCTGACTCCGAGGCCCGATCGACGCCGAAGACGCGACGCCGGACATCTCGACGCCGCTGATCATCGAGTGCTTCACTTTTCCAAGGTACTGTGTTGTTGGGGTCTGTGCGACTCCGGGCTCGACGTAGCGCTCCTCGCGGTCGACTCCGAACCTTTGGATTAACTTTGCCTCGACGTCGTGTGACTCCCGTGTGAGTTACATTGTTGCCAAGAACTGTGTTTTAGAGAAGAAGAGTTGCTTTTGATACTAAAGACTTTGTGCTAAGAAGAAACTGTGCTTGAACTATTATTTTTCCTTCCAAGAGTATTTATTAAGACTGTGGTATATTTTGTAGTTATTTGGTCTTGTGCTAAGCCTTATATAAAAATCCTTATTTTTATAATACTACTGTGTCGTGTCCATTTGTAGTGTATTTACTTTATTACTGTATGTGGTCATAAATGCTTAACGCACTGCCTCTGAGATAAGCCTGTCTGCTTTGCCAAGATACCAAGGGGGTGAGCAGGGGTTATCTAAGTGTGTGATCCCCTTGCCCTGACTAGAAAAGGTGTATCCCTATTTGTCAGAAGTGTATACCTCTGCCAACTAGAGACAGCCGCTTCTAACATTGGTGGCAGCGGTGGGATTTGAACTTTGCATTTATGACCCATGTGCAGTGATTAGTGTGCGCTACATAGTGAAAGCAGACCATAGCGCAGCCACAATCTGTTTTGGTTGGATATTCTATTTTTGTTCTCCAAAATTCCTGAAACTTGATTTTTGAAACTGCCAGTTTTGACCATGAGTAATGCTGGAGGCACTACACCTGTTGTTGAGGAGGAATTTGATAGGAGTAAGATGAACGACTATCCGTTAAAGAAGCTGAAATCCTTTTGCAAGCAGTTGCAAGTTCCTACCACCGGCATTTCAAGGAGGCCATATTATCTCAAAGCATTGCAGGCCTGGTTAGAGGCCAGAGATTCCTCTGATCCGGTGGTGGTACCGACAGGGGAAGGGGAGGAGGAGGTGCCAGTGAATGGGCCCGCATCCCCTCCTGGCAGCAGTGTTTCCTCCAAAGGTCTTTCTCCTGAAGAAAGAGAAGAAAGGGCGAAAGAGCGAGCTTACAACATGGAAATGGCAAAACTTAAGATAAATGGGCAGTTGGAGATAGAGAATGCAAGAGGCAGGAGAGAAGCTGATCTGGAGATCAAAAGGTTGGAGTTTGAAAGGGAAAAGTTAGCTTTGGAGCATGATACCAAGTTGAGGGAGTTGGAGCTCAAAGCTAAAGAGTTAGAATTGAATCCCTCTGGTGGCAGCATCCCATCTGTGCCTGCAGAAAGTAGGTTTTATTTTCCTAAAGATGTGATCAAAGATTTTCAGAAGAATGAAGATATTGGTCAATGGTTTAAAGCATATGAGTTAGCATTGTTGGCCCACCGGGTCCCTGAGAAGGATTGGGGAGCGGGGTTGTGGGGTCGCTTTGTGAATGAGGGAAGAGATACCCTATTAGGCATGCCTGTTGAGGATAGGATGTCTTATACTCATATGAAAGATGCTTTAATGTTAAGGTATGGCCTAACCCCAGAAAAGTACAGACAGGCCTTTAGAGAATGTAAGAAGTTGCCTGGTACTACATGGGTTGAATATGTGTCATTTTTTTGCAGAGCCATGGATGGTTGGATAAAGGGCAGCAAAGTGGAAAGTTATGATGCTCTTTATGATTTGTTTGCTTGGGAGCACTTGTCTAATAACTGTTTTCCAGAGCTGCGCCAGCACCTTATCGATAGCAAGATATCTAACCCTAGAAAACTTGCTGAGGAGGCGGACCGCTGGGTCAGTACCAGGGTCCACAAAGGTCCAGTGGGAGACTCAGCCAAAGGTGGGCAGGGTCCCCAGCAGAAGAGTGGGGGGGACAAGGGTAAACAGAGGGAGTTCCAGAAAGGGCCCCAAAGTAATCCCCAAGGGAACCAAGGGAAGGGTTCCCAGCCTCCCCCAGATAAGAAATCAGAGGCCCCGACAGGTAAACCTGTTCGTAGGGGCCCCATGACCTGCTTCGCTTGTAAGCAGGTGGGACACCGTTTTTATGATCCTCAGTGTCCCTTGAAGAACTCTAGTGCACCCCCCCGTCAGTTGGCGAGTGTAGCCCTGGGAGGGGAGGAGATGGTTGCCCATGGTGGGGAGGGTCCCGCAGAGATGTCCCTGGTCTCTCTAGGAGACATGGAATTGGTCCCTCCACCCCCTCTGCCTAGTAACACTAAGAAATATAGGCAGTGGGTGACCATTAATGGCCATAGAGTGGAAGCTCTCAGAGACACCGGAGCGAGTGTGACAGCTGTCAAGTGTCACTTGGTGTCCAGAGAGCAGGTTGTTCCCCACGCATTCTACCCTGTAATAGCTGCTGACAACTACCAGAGAGAGTGTGAGGTAGCTCAAGTTTCCTTTGAATGGGGGGGAGTTTCAGGTACTCTTCAAGTTGCTGTAAGGCCCGCCATGCCTGTTGATTGCCTCATGGGCAATGATTTGGAAGACCCCCCTTGGGCTAAGGTGGAGAGGGAGACACATTTGAAAATGTTGGGTGTGCCAGAGTGGGTGTGTGCAACCACTCGATCCATGACAGCAAGTAAGGGTGTTGATGGGGTTCTGGAGCCTGGAAGTATGGGCCGGGACCCAGCTGTGAAGAGAAGAGGCAGGGGGCGCGGGAAACCGTCCCCCGTAGTTCCCGTGGTCCAGGAGGTGGCAGACCTTGAGGGGTATGCCCTGGAACCCACAGGTGAACAAGTTGCTGAACTGGGAGACCTGCCCGAGCTGCCCAACTGGCAGCAGGATGGTGGTCCCTCCAGGGAAGAATTCTGTGCAGAACAGAAAGTGTGCCCTTCTCTTGTGGGTATGAGGCAGCAGGCCTCAGCCCAAACCTCAGGTGATCAGTCAGGGTCACATTTTGTTTACTGGGAGAACGACCTCCTGTATAGCGAGCCTAAGGCTGCTGAGCCTGGGTCAGCCCGTGTGCTGGTGGTACCCCAGTGCTTCAGAGCCTTCCTACTGGGTTTGGCTCATGACGTTCCTTTAGCTGGACATCTGGGGCAGGACAAGACCTATGACAGGCTTGTCACCCATTTTTATTGGCCTCAGATGAGAAGGGATACATATATCCATTGCAAGACCTGTCAAACTTGCCAGGCAAGTGGGAAAAGTGGGCGGAAGCAGAAGGCTCCCCTCCAACCTTTTCACGTGGTCAGTACCCCCTTTGACCGGGTGGGGATTGACATTGTTGGGCCCCTGGACCCCAAGACAGCCCTAGGCAACAGGTTCATCCTGGTCTTGGTGGACCATGCCACACGGTACCCGGAAGCCATCCCTCTCAGAACAGTGACGGCCCCCGTGGTGGGACGGGCACTGATGGGTGTTTTCTCCCGAATGGGGTTCCCCAGAGAGGTGGTGTCAGACCGGGGCACCAACTTCATTTCCAACTATATGAAGTCTTTGTGGAAGGAGTGTGGGGTAACTTACAAGTTCACCACTCCTTACCACCCTCAAGGTAATGGGTTGGTTGAAAGATTCAACCGTACCCTTAAAGGCATGATTATGGGTCTTGAAGAACCAATGAGGCGTAAATGGGACGTCCTCTTGCCATGCCTGTTGTTTGCTTACCGTGAGGTGCCACAGAAGTCTCTAGGGTTCAGCCCCTTTGAGCTTTTGTATGGACACCCGGTAAGAGGACCTTTGAGTCTGGTCAAAGAAGGCTGGGAGCAATCTCCCAGGAAACCTCCCCAGGATGTATACAGTTACATGCTGGCCTTTAGGAACCAGACTAGGCGCTTCAGAGATCTTGCTCAGGCAAATCTGAAGGCCAGCCAGGAGGAGATGAAGCGGTGGTACGACCAGAAGGCCACTCTGGTAGAGCTTCAGCCTGGACAGAAAGTTTGGGTTATGTCCCCTGTGGAACCTTGTGCGCTCAAGGACAGGTGGACTGAACCATTTAAGGTTGTGGAGAAAAAGAGCGATGTCACCTACATGGTGGACTTGGAATCTCCCAGGAACCCCTTGCGGGTCCTGCATGTCAACCGTTTAAAGCCCCACTTAGAAAGGTCCAAAGTGGGCATGCTCCTAGCTACAGATGCTGGAATGGAGAAGGAGAGTGAGCCTCTTCCTGACCTACTGTCTGCAAAAGAGCAAGATGGGTCAGTGGATGGTGTTGTCCTCTCTGACACACTGACCCCTGAACAGCAGCAGGATTGTCGCCAACTGTTGGGACAATTCCCTGATCTGTTTTCCTTGATTCCTGGTGTCACTCAGTGGTGTGTCCATGATGTGGACACCGGGGACAGCACTCCTGTCAAGCACAAGGCTTACAGAGTGACTGACAAGGTCAGAGCATACATCAAGGAGGAGGTCTCCAAAATGTTTGCCTTAGGGGTGGTTGAGTCCTCTAGCAGTCCTTGGGCCAGCCCAGTGGTCTTGGTCCCAAAGGCTGCAGCGCCTGGTGCTTCACCGGAACTTCGGTTCTGTGTGGATTACCGAGGACTCAATTCGGTCACCAAGACTGACGCGCACCCCATCCCCCGAACTGATGAGCTCATAGATCGGTTGGGGGCTGCCCGGTACCTTAGTACGTTTGATTTAACGTCTGGGTACTGGCAGATCGCCTTGACTGATGGGGCAAAAGAGAGGTCAGCATTCTCCACACCAGATGGGCACTACCAGTTCCGGGTTATGCCCTTTGGGATGAAGAATGCCCCTGCCACCTTCCAGAGGTTGGTCAACCAGGTCTTGGCTGGACTGGAGGATTTCAGTGCCGCCTACCTGGACGACATCGCAGTGTTCAGAGCCAGCTGGGAGGAACACTTGCGCCACCTCCAGGAAGTGTTGTTGGCCCTGCGCAGAGCAGGCCTCACAATCAAAGCCAGTAAGTGCCAGATTGGGCAGGGTTTAGTGGTGTACTTGGGGCACCAAGTAGGGAGCGGCAAGGTGGCCCCCCTGCAACCCAAGATTGATACCATCCTGGCATGGGCACCGCCCAAAACCCAGACTCAGGTGAGAGCCTTCTTGGGTCTCACGGGTTATTACAGGAGGTTCGTCAAGGATTATGGTAACATTGTGCACCCCTTGACTTCGCTGACTTCCAGGAAGCAGCCACGACTTGTGATCTGGACTGACGCCTGTCAGACGGCCTTTGACACCCTGAAAACTGCAATGTGCACAGCACCCATACTCCAGGCACCCGACTTTTCTAAAGAATTTGTTGTCCAGACGGACGCTTCAGAGCATGGCGTGGGGGCTGTTCTAGCTCAGGTGAATGAAGAGGGCCGAGACTTACCTGTAGCCTTCATCAGTAGGAGGTTAATTCCCAGGGAACAGAGGTGGAGTGCGATAGAGAGAGAAGCATTTGCTGTGGTCTGGGCGCTGAAGAAGCTAAGACCCTACCTGTTTGGGACTCACTTCCGGGTTCAGACAGACCACAGGCCCCTCAGACGGTTGATGCAGATGAGGGGTGAGAATCCAAAGCTGTTGAGGTGGTCCATTTCCCTACAGGGGATGGACTTCACGGTGGAACACCGCCCTGGCAGCGATCACGCCAATGCTGATGGTCTGTCCAGATTTTTCCGCCTTAGTGATGAGGACTCTCTAGGGTAAGGGTAGTTCTCCCCACATTTCAGCTGTAGGGGACACGTGTTAGACCTGGCATCATTGGCATGAGTCTCTCCTCCATTTTTTCTGTTTGCCTCCTCTGTTTACGATGTTTTTGCTGGTAAATGCTTTGGGCACTGTGCCACTGCTGATCAGTGCCACAGTGCAAGTGCTCCCTATGTGAAATTGCTGTATTGATTGAATTCCATGTTTGGCTTATTTGGTTTACTGTCAGTCCCTAGTAGAGTGCACCAGGAGTGCCAGGGCTTGTAAATACAAATGCTGCTAGTGGGCCTGCAGCACGGGTTGTGCCACCCACAAGAGCGGCCTAGTAAAAGTATGTCTGAAGGTCTACCATTGCTAGACCACGTGCAGTCTGGTACTGTCACGCAGACTGCGCAAGTACACCTACTTGCCAGTCCCTAAACCTTCCCTTAACTTCATGTTAGTCACCCCTATGGTAGGCCCACGGGCAGGGTGCATTGTAAGCATAAGGTAGGACAAGCCTGACAAGGTTGGCATGTCCTAATAGTGAATTACAGCCATATTCGTTTTTCACTATTGTAAGGTAACCTGCTCTCCATCAGTTAGAATGGGCTGCCAGGATTATTAATGCTATAATCCTAGCGGGCTCGGGGAGCATGGTGCAATGTCGAGTTTGGTATCCCTGAACTCAGGGTTTAATAACGCATCCGTTTGTGTGGATGGTTTTTGGACTCTGTGTTTGAAAATAGCACTTTTAGAAAGTAGCTATTTTCTTGTCTAACTGTATACCGGTCTCTGCTGGTTCTGGTGTGCGTGTGACAGGAGCTGGGTGGCTCCAGAGGTCTGAATGAGTCAGTGTGGGGTGAGTGGGGCATTTGCATTGAGAGTAGGGGAAGAGTAGCTCCTGATAGCCTGCCCTGCCTGATACAATGCTGGCTCCGCCCCCCTGCCAGGCGACTGATGACTCTGTGCCTGCCTGGGACTTTCCTGGCCCACCTCCTGCCGGGCAACTGATGGCCCTGCCCCTGCCATTGACAATGCTGGCTCCGCTCCTGCTGGGCGGCTGAAGACTCTGCCCTGCACAGTGAATAGGCCAGGTGCTTCGGCCTGGCAACACCCACAACAAACCCAAGATGGGGGGAAATTCCCCTGCATGGACAAAGGGATCAAAGCCAAAAAGGGGTATAAGAGAAGGGCCCCTAAACCAAGAATTTAGATCACTTCTGACAAGGAAACCTGAACCAAGGACAAGAAGCCTGCTGATCTAAGGACTGCCTACCCCTTCTGCCAGAGTGCTGTTTGTTGGGCGAATCCTGCATTGCTTCTTTATTTTTGCCAAGGAACCAGGAGAGAGGAACTGTGTGTGTACTCTCAATCTTTGCTAAGAAAATCTCCAAGGGCTGGAAGAGTGCCAGTCTCCTGTTGAAGTCACAGGGCTAAAGGACTTCATCTGCTTAAAGTGCTGTTTGCTGGAACTTGTGAATCCAGCACCTCTGAAAGAATCCAGCAATCTCGACGCCGACGGCCGCCGCCGAATCCAGCCTGAAATCGTGAGTAACGGCTCCAGTGTCTCGCACCTTCGACGCTGGCCGCCGGGCCCGATCGACGCCAGTAGCGACGCCAGTGAGTACCGAGTTCGGCTCCAGCTCCAAGTGACCCTGTGTTGACGCCGCTGCTGATCGCATCAACATCGAGCCCTCTCGACGCCGTGAGCGCTGCTCACTCTTGCAACATCGACATCGACGACGCCGTATCCTGCTTCATCTCGTGAGCGCTGCTCCTGCCTGACTTCGGTCGACGCCGCTGTAGATCGCCCCGACTCGAGGCCCGATCGACGCCGAAGACGCGACGCCGGACATCTCGACGCCGCTGATCATCGAGTGCTTCACTTTTCCAAGGTACTGTGTTGTTGGGGTCTGTGCGACTCCGGGCTCGACGTAGCGCTCCTCGCGGTCGACGCCGAACCTTTGGATTAACTTTGCCTCGACGTCGTGTGACTCCCGTGTGAGTTACATTGTTGCCAAGAACTGTGTTTTAGAGAAGAAGAGTTGCTTTTGATACTAAAGACTTTGTGCTAAGAAGAAACTGTGCTTGAACTATTATTTTTCCTTCCAAGAGTATTTATTAAGACTGTGGTATATTTTGTCGTTATTTGGTCTTGTGCTAAGCCTTATATAAAAATCCTTATTTTTATAATACTACTGTGTCGTGTCCATTTGTAGTGTATTCACTTTATTACTTTTTGTAATATCTTTATTCGGCAATTTATCACCATAAAAGAATACATATACATATACATTTCCAATTTACCAGTAAAAGATTATAAAATACAATAAAAAGCAAGGGCACCTCATTTCAATAATTTACTACACAAAAAGTTCAACATCAGCCTGTAGGACCCCCCAGGAGCAGTTTTAGTAAGCGGGAACGTATCAACCATGCATTTCCCAAAAATTTGGCCACCCCACAGATCATAATGGCAGATGAAGAATCTGTAGAGAGGACACGTAGTGCCTGGCTGTGGCACCTCAACCCTAGTTCCCTACAGACGGGTTTCAACCAGAATTTCCGCGCCCCTGTGTAGGCTGGACAAGCGAAAAACAAATGAGCCACCGATTCCTTTGGGGCCGCACAGCCAGGACATGTACGCAAGAGGGCATCAGAATTCGACCATCTCGCCGTAAAATCATGCACCGGGAGCGTCCCATATCGCAATTTTAGGTACAGCGCTCGATCCAACGGTTTAGTTATCAGGTCTAGAAAGGGTTCCAATTTTCTCACACACTTAATTGACAAAAATTGGTCAGTGAGAGAGCCCACATTCGTAGCCCTCGTGGCATTACTCTGTACCCAATCCCAGTAAAGTTTTTTAATAACAGCTTTGGGTGGCGGAGATTGCGACTCCCATGCCTCTCTTAGTCCCAAATTAAAGGCCAGTTCTTTCAATTTATTTAGCCATCCTATTTTATTACATGTGTCCAGCAAGAGTAGATCGTCCAGCCCTTCTGCATACTTTGCAAGCTCCTCAGTTCTTCTTAGTCGGGACCAGAAAAGCAACGGGTGTAACCTCACCAAGTCCTTTAGTGTTCTTCTGCCCAGATCTAGTCTTAGAGGGATCATTGGGGTGGAAGCGTGAAGGGCTACCACTTTCCTAAAGAAATTGTTTTCCGCTACCATCAGATCTGTAACCCCTTCGAACCCCCACAGTTCGGAGCCATAAAGTGCTGCCGGAAGAATCTGTCCCTCATAGATGGCCATGGCTGGAGAGACCGGTTTACTACTTGATTCCCGGAGCTCCTTCAGCGTCACCCCGGATACTCTACGGTGACTAAGTAGCATTTTGGAAAGATGATCCTTCCAGGTCATACGGCTGTTTATCCGGACTCCTAGATAGTCAAAGGATGCGACCAGCTCGAGGGGGGCATTATTGAGCACAAAGTGATTTTTAAATCTTTTCGAGGGGGCAAAAGCCATCAATTTAGTTTTCGATGTATTGATGGTTAAGCCTCGGGAGGTGCAGAAGGAGCTAAACCGATTCAAAAGTTTATGTAAGCCCACCGGGGATTTAGAAATTAGTAGGGTGTCATCCGCGAAGAGAAGTGTGGGGATTCTCTCCCCCGCCAGGGATGGGGCATCCGTCTCTTCCCCCTTCAGATGGTCCACCACTCCATTTACGAATAGGGAGAAGAGGGTCGGAGCCATGACACAACCCTGACGTACTCCTCTCCGCACAGGGATCCTATCTGTTAGTTGACCCTGGGATCCCCATCTAACCCTCGCATAATTCCCCTCGTGCAGCTTCACGATTAGGTTCAGAAGACTGCTGGGAAAACCCATCTCTCCAAGTATTTGCCAAAGTTTTGCACGAGGGACCAGGTCGAATGCAGTCTTGAGATCTATGAAGGCCATATACAAACTGCCTTTCTTGATGGTAACCGCCTTCCAATAGATTGCAAAAAAACGAAAGACCTGGTCCATCGTGCCAACCTTCCTTCTGAACCCCGCTTGTAAGTGGGAGAGGATACTAGCCTCCTCTATCCAGTCGCCAACTCTTGAGATGATGACCCTGCCGACCACTTTCTGGATGATGTCTATCAGACTGATAGGTCTGTAGTTCGCAGGGTCATCTCTTGCCCCCTTCTTATACACGGTGACTACCTCGGCCCCTTTCCAGGAGTCAGGTACCTGGTGTCCCCTCGTGATCAGATTCATTATTCTAGCAATTAGTTTGGCCCAGGCCTCTGGCTCCGCCATCAACAAATCTCCAGGGATCCCATCCTGCCCGGCGGCTTTCTTAGGGGTTAGATGTCTAATCGCCATCATTACTTCTGAGGACGAAAATAACAGAGCATTGTCCTCTAGATGGACCCCTTCACCCATACCGTTCACCCCAAGACTAGGTGTTTCCTCTAAGTCGCCGTATAGGGATGAAAAATGAGTAAACCATTGCTGACTAGTTATATGAGCAGCCAATGGTTGCAATTTTCTCTGCCTTGTTTTATTAATCAAATCCCAAAAGAGGTTCGGGTTCCTACTGCTCACAGCCGTGGAGAGTTCCTGCCAATGCCGTTCCTCCCACTCCCGTTTGGCCAGTGATAATGCTTTCAGATAATCCTTCCTGGCCGCTCTAACCAGTAAAGGGTCCCCTGAAAGCAGGGCTCTTGTCAGATTTTTCCTTGTGCTCTTACAATGATCAGTATACCATGGTTTACAAAGAGTAGAGGGTATAGCGGTAGCCCTATTACCTTTCCCTTTCGAGATGAAGAATTGGCCAACTTGATCTATTGTCGCTTTGTAGGCAGAGTCAAGTGAGGGGTGTTGGGGGTCGGTGATCCGATTATCTCCCTCCCAGATCTCTAAATTAGAAGTCAAATCCTCAATCAGGGATTTAATGATACCTATATCATCCTCCTTGAGGTTAGCCTTATCCCATTTCAATCTACGGTTGTTATTGGATGGGATCACCTCTTTAGTTATTTTTAAGGAGTCGCTCGCCCGCCTGACGTTAGAAACACCCCAATTGAACTTACAGCACAGGGGGTTGTGGTCACTATCCTGACTTGGAAAGACCTCCATATCAATAAGGTCCGCCCAGAATCCAACGTCCATTAAGATGTAATCTATTCGGGACGGCCCTGAGAGTCTATTAAAGGTCAATGCCCCTGACTGGTCGGATATGGTCCTGCCATTAAGGGCTCTTAGATTGTGGTCCCTAGTCAGTGCATTAATTTGAATGACCCTGGGTGACCACTTCTTAATAGGGGGAAGGGAGAGCGTTGGAATGGACCATTTCGAGTCCTCCTCTTCAATTCCTAAGGGATCATCTCCAAGGAGGGGTTCGAAAGTACAATTAAAATCACCCCCCACAAGGATTTTAGCCGAACAAGAGCAATTGGCTAAGGCCGAGTCAAGAGCTGTTAGGGTCGAAGAGGTAGAGTCGCCCGGTGTCCCTCTCGCATACACATTAAAAAGGTCAAGCCTGACGGCGTCCTCCCGTCCTCTTGCCGAAAGGTGGAGTATATCATTACACTCCACATTGTGGCATGTGACCACCCAGTTCAGATCTATTTTGAACCAAACTATGAGCCCACCCGCTGGTCTACCCTTTCCTTTGCTTACAGCAGGCACAAAGTGGGTGGTGTACCCCGATTTATATAGCGGAACTAAGCTCCATGTTTCCTGAAAGAGGCAAACATCAAACTGCTCAATGAATGTATGCCACTCCGGAATTTCGAGCTTCCTCTTTAACCCGGCAATGTTCCAAGAAAGGAGGTTTATTACCCGCCGTCCTCTAGGCATAGAAGTATTACCCACCACAATCACACTCTCATTAACCACCCTGCTCGTAAGACTCCCCCCCTCCTGGACCAGTGAAGCGGAGGTTGCAGAGCAACCAGCCATAATATTCAAAGGCCCAGCTAGCCTAGAATCTTCAATGAGGTCATTGGTGGTGGCCATATGGGCTGTAGGTAAACTAACTTCTCCTGCGTCTATATTCCCACAGAGTAGTCCAGGATCCTCTACTCCATGGAGTTCATTATCCCCCCCCCCAGGCCCCAAACTTCAATCGCAGTCTTCCAGCCCTGACAGCTGGGAAAACCGATTGTAAGAATCCAACGGGGTAAAAGGTATCAGGTGATTCATCCTTGAGCCCGGGTTCAACGTATGTCTATAAGGAACCATGGACCAAGCGGAGTGTAAATCGGGCATCCTGGTGGACTGATGCCCATACTGGGGATGATTGTTAATATAGGGTAGTGTAAAAGACGGCCTAGAAGACTGAGGTCTGTTTGCGTATTTAGTGGTAGTGACTTCTAACCTGAGATAGAAGTATGTTAAAGCCCGTGGGGTGATGCCGGTTTCCCCGTTCCCAGGTGGCCAGTTTAAGATATACTCAACTGCCCGAGGGTCTCTAAAGTTAACCACCACTAGATCCCCCTCTATATTTTTTGTAGTACTCCCCAGCCAGTTAATCCTTCTAACATGAACTATGTCCCCATCTATATTTGGCGCTATCGGCCTATGCAACCTCAACCAGTGGATGATTTTATTCTTAAGGTCAGCATATCCCTCCTTCTTGTTTCCTGTTAACTGTGGCACCCCCGTTAGAATCACAACATAGGGCACAGCTTCTGGGGGGATCTCTACTTGTGGGACCCTTTTATGAGATGTTCTACTATTTTCACCATCCCCATGTGCATTCTGATTGTTGCTAGTCGAGGCCTTTAAGGTTGGTTTGGTGGAGACAGCACCCGATACAGTGGCTGGGGCCTTTAAATGTTTAGGCGGCGATGTGTTTTGTGGAGGGGGAGCAACTCTACCCTGAGGCTGGCTAGTTTGCTTAATCTGAACAGGGACAGATGAAATTCCAGATTTCTTTTGAGGTATAGTGGGAGGGGGCCCTGTCAGGGGTATAGAATGCACCGCCCCACTTCCTTTATTAATGGTAGGAGTGGACATACTAGTTATGGCAGCTTCCAATATGGTTAATCTAATTTCAACCTTTTTAATGGACTCATTGATAGGAAGGAGAAGAGATCTCAACAAAAATTCCAAGTTCCCTGTCACTGAGGAGAGAAGTTGGGGTGTAGTAGCGGATGGGGTGGCTCTATCGTTGTTAACTGGAGCCACATCATGTGTGGCTACTACAACAGGGCAATGAACCGGTAGAACCGCACCCTGTGGTATATGATCCTGCTCTGCAGCTGATGGGGTCTCGGTTGTAAGGAGAGTTTTTATCCCTTTACCAAAGTCGGTGTGCGATGTTTTGGCTGTACCTGGTACCATCCTTTGTTTCTTCCTTCTTTTGCTAGGGGGAGGGCGGTGGATCTGGGCTACAGGTAAGGACTTAACTTTCTGTTGCTTAGATTTAGAAGTCTCAATAACGCGGCTACAGCTAGGGGTAGGTGAGGCAATTACAATATCATCCGAGGGCAAACAGGGAGTGGCTACAAAGTCACGAAACAGTAAAGGGACTCCGTCTTGGCTTGCGTTATCCTCACTCAAATCAATCAAATCAGTCGAATCTCCCTCCCGGTTCAATACAAGTAAACTATCGGTGAGGGGTCTATATTTCATATTCTCAACTGAGCGGCGCCGCTCTGCCCTACGCTCTGCTAGAATAGCGTCCTTTTCTCCCTCACTCTTCTTAGGAAAGTAATTCTCCAGTGAGCCATTGCGTAATTTAGGATTTTTACCCGGAGTAACCTCTTCTGTTGCCATATCCAACTTGTGATGAGACACTATCCTCCGAACTACAAGATAAAAGGGGTCAGGCCCTGCCCGGCCTCTTCCGGCCCCGGACGGCCACAGACGGTCCCGCCCTTGTCCCGGGCTTCTCCCGGCGCGCTCCCGCGCTGCGGGAGGAGACTGCTCCTATAAAGAAGAACTAGGAACTTAGGGGGCGTGGCCGGCAGGGAGAGGAGCCCAGCTGACAACGGGCGCGCGGGGACTCCTGGAACTTAGAGTCCACCCGCTCTACCCTCGCAGCCCTGCCGGTGTCCCAACGAAGCCCCAGGCAAATTCCTCACAGCTGCTAAAGCCGCGAAGCGGGACCCGCGCAGCGGGTCCGGCGAGCAGCAGCGGCTTAGCAGACAGGTATCCAAGAACGGAGGTCCGTGGCGTGGTGAACTTTAAAATGAGTGTCCCGAAGATGTGAGGGCTGGAGGTGATTAAATCCGCTGTGTTGGGGGCGTGGCCGGCAGGGAGAGGAGCCCAGCTGACAACGGGCGCGCGGGGACTCCTGGAACTTAGAGTCCACCCGCTCTACCCTCGCAGCCCTGCCGGTGTCCCAACGAAGCCCCAGGCAAATTCCTCACAGCTGCTAAAGCCGCGAAGCGGGACCCGCGCAGCGAGTCCGGCGAGCAGCAGCGGCTTAGCAGACAGGTATCCAAGAACGGAGGTCCGTGGCGTGGTGAACTTTAAAATGAGTGTCCCGAAGATGTGAGGGCTGGAGGTGATTAAATCCGCTGTGTTGGGGGCGTGGCCGGCAGGGAGAGGAGCCCAGCTGACAACGGGCGCGTGGGGACTCCTGGAACTTAGAGTCCACCCGCTCTACCCTCGCAGCCCTGCCGGTGTCCCAACGAAGCCCCAGGCAAATTCCTCACAGCTGCTAAAGCCGCGAAGCGGGACCCGCGCAGCGGGTCCGGCGAGCAGCAGCGGCTTAGCAGACAGGTATCCAAGAACGGAGGTCCGTGGCGTGGTGAACTTTAAAATGAGTGTCCCCACTTTATTACTGTATGTGGTCATAAATGCTCAACGCACTGCCTCTGAGATAAGCCTGTCTGCTTTGCCAAGCTACCAAGGGGGTGAGCAGGGGTTATCTAAGTGTGTGATCCCCTTGCCCTGACTAGAAAAGGTGTGTCCCTATTTGTCAGAAGTGTATACCTCTGCCAACTAGAGACAGCCGCTTCTAACACCATACAATCACGACCAAAAGATATTTGGTCCCCACTATGTCAATATCTGCGTAACCAGGTAACTGTTATGAGAACAGACGTGCCTGTCCCACTCCACTAAGGTATTTACTATCCTACTGCACGTTGGCTACCTGTACTGCTCTGCCATACGGCTATTATATCACTAAATTACCACAACACATGCCCTCATCTAATGTTGTTAATTGAACCAAGTATTTACATGCTGATGCTACTTGATGCTCTTTTTTTTGTGTTTCCTTCTGATATAGGTGGGCCTATATGTACCAATGCTTTGAATATGTATGTATGTATGTATTGCGACTTATATAGCGCACGTATCACCCGAAGGTATCAAGGCGCTTGCCTAGGGAACCCGTCCTGGTATTCCCCTGTGAGATACCCCGGCAGGGTATCCACAAGGTGAAAGCCAGGCATCCCGCCGCGAGGGGCCGTAGTGGAGATTAAGCAAGCTATTGCCCAGAGTTGCAGAGTGTGACCCTGTGAGTCGAGTAGGCACCGGAGCGAGAATTGTCGAGTCCGTGGAAGTTTTGAGCCCGAGTCCTGGTCCACGGCCGATATCAGCTTCCGGGTCTGCCGCCTCTAACCACTGAGCCACGCTTCTCCAATATGATTGCTCACTGTATTTTTTATGACATGTGACCAGTACATTGAAATGGTATTCTCTACATTGCTCCATGTGTGCTATATCCACTGTACTGGAATGAAGTGCTTCAATAAAAAGAAATTAAAAACAAAAGTAGAGGAGTTAATTTATATTCTATAGCATGTCTTGTAGTGAACGGAACATTCTCAGCTTTTGGTATTACTACCTCCAACAAGGAGGGATATTTTATAGGGACATTTTTCTTCACCTCAATGCCCCATTCTGCGAAGTTTGGGCTACAGTCTAGAATTTTCTTGGGGAGCGAAAAGAATTCTGGGGCATATTATCAAGGGGGTTTATCTCCGCTTTTTTGGCTTTAAAAGCCAAGAAAGCGGAGATAAAATTATCTCCCTATTACCAAGCTGTCGCTAACACCAGTTAGCGACAGCTAATAGGAGATAGCGACCATCTTGGGCCCCGCTTTGCATGTCAGTGATATTTATCACTAATGACATGCAAAGTGGGCGTGCCAAGATGTTAGCGACTGGAAACAGTCGCTAACATCGCTATCTCCTATTACCAACTTTTGGAGATATTCGCGCTAAGGGAAGGGAAGTTGTGTCTGATTAACTGCGGTATTAAGTCAATTATCCAACCTGGACTCAGAAATAGACTGACTGGTGGCATTAAGACTAACGTATGGTGCTATCACTGTCTCAATGTTTAAGATGATACAGTGGGGATCTGCAATTGAAAGGCCTCTCTTTTACATCACTTTTCGGGAGCTTCATTGGCTGTGGACCAAGCTGGGAACTGGACTGAGTTAACTGATTATGTTCAAGAATGGCCTCACCTGTACCCATTGCTATTACCTTCTGCTGTAGTTTGGATTGGACACTCAGTTTGGAGATGAAAAAAAAATCTATTTTAGCGTAAAGTGCATCCTTGCATCTCTTTTGTCCTGAAGCCGCATTCTCAGTTATAAAAGAAATGTCTGAGGGGAATTTGTACAGTGAAAACTGGCCACCGGATGATTACTATTGGAATATTTTATTGACGTGGTAATTGTTGGTACAATGGTTCCTAGACCTACTGGTTTTTCTCAAAACATGTTTCTCAAATACCTTTTCATTGAATTTGGTATAGTGAGTAAAAGCACTAATATATGTACTCATTTCCTTTGTAAGCTGTTACTGAAAAGAAAACCCTAGGCTGCTGGACCAATCTATCAGCTTGCAAGCTCACACAATTTGTAATCAATCTTAAGAAAGAAGCTTTTGCGTCTTTAGAACGAAATATTCACATTAGCATTACCTGCAAAACAGCCCAATTAGACAAGACATCATAATCTACTAGACTTCTTATTTTGGTCTGCGAATTTCGAAATCCTAGAAAGTTAATCCACCAAGGCTTAAACTCTGTCCTGGCAGGACACCAAGGCTCTGTCAATGCTATCCTTTGTGCCAGTCATGCCTCGTGAAAAAGATAACCACTTTTAGGATGTAATACAGGGGTAACTGTGGAACATAAGTTCTGATTTGGGGCACCTACAAGGACTAAAGCTAATTCTGAGATTCTCCCGCCTTTAGGGATGGGCATCAGACATATTGTCTGCATAAACACACAGAATCATCACGTTATTGTCTGAATCATTGGTATGGTGAGTATTATTGACATTTTTTAAGCCTCCTCCGAAAAAACATTAGAAAGCATATGTACAAGGAGTTAACGCCGCATTAGCAGCACTTTACCGCTGCAATCTTTATTGCAGTATCAACAAGCTATTGCTAACCTCTGTTAGCAGCAGTTTTCCGGCATAAACGTCCATTATAAAGATTGTCCCTTCTGTTAGCGATAATGACATGCAAGGGAGTTGTTCCCGTGCAAATCCGCCGCTAACCCCACTTCGCGATATTTACAAGGGGATTCTTTAAGTTTGGAGGACCAAAAAAACTGCCTCTAACTGCAGTTAGAGGCAGTTTTTTAAGATCTGAAAATAGCTGGTCTTAAAAATGGAGATAACCATTGGGGCCTCATTTCAGCAGGTTTTGTTGCTGGACTGCACTAAAAGCAATGTTGCTGTGCTGCGACAAATCTACAGGGCAGGACTGCACACCATCAATAAGATAGTGCGCATTCCTGGACCTCACTCATGAAAAGTGTTGCAGCACTGCGACAAGACAACGTTGCAACACTTTTCACTACCCCCTTCCTGCGAACCCACGGATGCACTATATTCACTGGACAGCGCTCCATGATGCAAGTAATAACACATACGTCTGGAATCCGGACGTATCTGTCTGCGCTAAAGTCACGTATTGCTGCAGTCATGTCACAACCATGACGCAACTTCGGAAATGCATGGGGCCAGCCTATCCCTGTGGCACTGCGTCACTCTTACTCCTGCTATCATGCAGGCGTAAGGTACTGACGCAGTGCCATTCTTGAGGGATGCCCGGGTGTCAGCGCAGTTGGAGATCCATTGGTGGTGCTTGCGCGCTGCGGTGTCATCGTCTGTAAGCGTTACCGGAGTGGTGGTGCTGAGGGAGTTGACGAGACGTACTAGGGTGGCCTTGATCCAGTTGCGATGATGGCAGTTTTGTACTGAGGGCATGGTGAAGATGTTATGTATACAATAATGGTCGGTACAGAAGAGTCCGGTGGTGTGACGGTAGTTGATGGTCCCGCTGTAGTAGGAGACATGCTCGACCATGTGTCCTGCTATGTGGCTTGCAGTGGTGACTAGCTACTTGAGTCTGATGTTGGAGAGTTACCCAGGAGGGGTGGTGTTCTGGTCACTGGGGTTGTCCAGGTGGTACTTGAGGTCGCCGAGTAGGATGTCGTCAGTGGATGGGAGAGCCTGGTGTGCAATGAGGTCTACAATGGTATGGAGAATGGGTGTCCATGGCCTGGGGGGCCTGCAGATGAGGGTGCAGCAGAGGATGGGGTTGGTCCAGATCTGGGAGTTAAGGTGTTCCATGGTCACCGTTGGGTCATTTGAGTGCGTGGGAAGTTGGAGTGTGCTGTAGGTGATGGCAATGCCTCCTCTTGGACGGTCGGGGTGCTCTTTACGGGTGATTTAGTAGCCGTCAGTGATGGCGATGGCGATGCCCGGTCCAGAGCAGATGTTGGTCGTGGCAGGTGATGTGGTGTCTAGGGTTGATGGCGGGGAGGGTGCTGGTGCCGTAGGGGTGGAGTGTCCGAGAGGAAGGGTCCTTGGTGTTAAGTGCGGTCCAGGGGCAGATGGACGCAGGCGGGCTTGCCTATGGCTTGCCTTTGGCACAGGAGACATCCATTACAACCCAGGCTTTGCATACTAATGCCTTTACAACGCAAATCCAACAACACAGGTGCCTTTACATCGAATTCCATTACAATGCATTATGAGGTCAGTAATTTTTAGGGTGGGTATGGTTTCGGGTGTTGGAGATGAAATGTGGGGTGTATTATGGAGTGAAATTTAAATTTTGGGGTGTGTTTTGGGGTAAATCCTGAAAACTGGGGTGTGCATTTGGGTCGAATATGGAAAATGGGGTATGCCTTTGGGTCAAATTGGGTTTTTAGAGTATGTTTTGGGGGCTCAAAGATTCATTTTAGGGTTCAGGGTTTGATTTTGGGGTGTAAGGGTTAGTTGTATGGTTGCACTCACTGAAGTGGGAATAGTAATGTTTACATCTCCGTAATCCAACATCTTCCCTACTGTTGAAATATGCCTAGTATTAGTATGCATTGTAATGAACAGCGATATAATGGTATGCACTGTAACTCCATATATACCTTTGGCACACCAGTGGAATGGCTGCACAGCGGCCGCCATTGAGAGTGCAGCCAGGGGACTAGACAGCTGGGAGGCGGGAAACGCTGGAAGAAACACTGGATGGGGCATGAACGCGGGGGGGGGGGGGCGTGAGCGAGTGTTGTAAATATTTAAATGTGAGATATCTTACCTCAAGGCCCGGTCCGTCTTTGTTGCTCCTGCTCTCCTGAGTCTGCTTCCAAGAAAAGGAAGTAGGCAGCTAGGGGAAACAACCTTTACAACGCAGTCGATACATCGCACTACCTTTACAACGCAGTCATTATAACGCAACATCCTTTACATCGCAAGCCATTACATTGCATGTCACTACAGCGCATGTCATTATAGCACATGTCATTTCAACACAATATAAGGTAAGTAATGGGGAATAGTAATTTTTACCCCTACACTATCCAACACTTACCCTACTGTTGCACTCCCTGGAGTGGGAATAGTAATTTTTACCTCTACACTATCCAACACTTACCATACTGTTGCATTCACTGGAGTGGGAATAGTATTTTTTACCCCTACACTATCCAACACACACCCTACTGTTGCCCTAAAAGTAATATGCTTTGTAAAGGTATGCGTTGTAATGGTATGCATTGTAATTGAATGCGGTGTAAAGGCATGCAATGTATATGTTTGCGTTGTAACATCATACATGTAGCAGTCAGGTTCCCTCCCCTAACCCAATCACAATGCTGCAATGCGGCATTGGGATTGGTCATTGGCGCCAGGACGAGGTGTTCAGCCAGGGGCTGTAGATATGGGCATGTTCTCCATGCAGGCTGTAATGCAGACTGCATTGCGAACAGGACAGTACCCATGACTGTTTTGAGCTGCCTGAGCGGGCCGAGCAAACAGTCACTGTGCACTTGGGTGAGCATACCATTCCGCCCCTGCCCTGCTCCGTGAGTGGTGCAGCCCTACCCACCCTCCCACCCGCAAAGGAAACAAGGCACGATTACATCAGGAAGTTATCATCATGTGATGATTGTTCCTCTTCTTGCACTGCTTGAAAGAAGTGAGGTGACGCTCTTCGTCCATAGCGGATGAGCCGACACTGGGGGGGTGGGGTGTTATCTACAGGTGCTAGGCCTTGGCAACTCGACACCCGGGCCACTTTCGCTACGTATCCCACCTTCTCCTTACCTGGACATTGATACTGAGGCACAATCCTCTAAACTCTCTCCATATCTGTGCCAGCAGGAGCCTTTGCCAGGTGGGCTTGCACAAGCGTGGGTACAGCAGTCGCCGCAAAATGTGCTGGCAAACCTCCTGATGCGGCAGGACCCCTTAGGCGTGAACTTGCAGCGCTCCTGCAACACAAGTTTGGTGCAGCTCAGGGGCCTCACCCTCAACAGCATCCGGCCTGTGATGCAGAGAGGTGCCGCCCACCATTGGTAACCCCGCCGTGCACCCCGGTGTAGTGGTGGATCGTAGTATGTGCTGCAGGCCTCCCTACATTGGTGCACAGGAGCTCCTCTAACATTCACAGCTTCAAGGGGCACAAGGCGGTCTTCTCACACAGGTCAGCAACGTGTCTCCATGCGACCTGCCAGATTTCACCACCAGGTACGGGCGATCACCACACCTCAATGTCTACCGCCACTGGTCATTGACTCCACAGCTCCTCCGCATCTCACTCCTGGCTCCAGACGCAGGTGCAGTGAGGCATCCAGGCTCCAGACGCAGATCCAGCGAGTCATCCAGGCTCCAGACGCAGGTCCAGTGAGGCATTCAGGTGCCCGACGCAGGTCCAACAAGGCATCCAGGCTCCAGACGCAGGTCAAGAGAGGCATCCAGACTTTCATCCAGTTCATCCTGGATGTTGGGTGGCTTGAGGGGGTTGTTGATGTGTGCTGCACTTGCCCCACGCTGCTCCATTCTGCACTTCAGAGTTTTTTGCCTATTTTCCGATTAGAGGTCGACTGATAGGCTATTTTTTCCATTGGAGGCAAAAAAAATCACATTGGGCTTACTAACGTGCTTTATTTGCCGCTAATGGGCCTTTCGTTGGTTTTCCCCTGCTAACGCCGGAATTTCTATCGCCATTTTGCTAATGTTAGCGGCAGTTTTCAGCGCTGCTCCCTGAAGATATTGCCATGTAGCGACGTCTTGTACATACGTCGCTAACAAGGAGATAGTTTTCAGCGGTACACAGCAGTAAGAAAACTGCCGCTAACTAGCGTTAACGGTCGTTTTTGCCAGTCCTTGTACATATGCCCCTAGGTTACTTCTTTGTGTTACATTATACCGCCAGACATGAGGGTGGAAGAACACAATACTGACAGAGTCAAACACCCTTTGCATAGAAGGTGCCTGGACATTATATGATTGCAGAGCCTATTACTATTCGCAAAACAGGTGAGGTTATCTGTAAGTACTCTGGAAGCAAAGAAGCCAATATCTAAATCCATGGACGTTGAAATCGTATTATTGAAGAATGAATTCAAGTTATGTTTTATCAGTTCTTCCCATTCAAATTCAGAATCTTGTGAAAGAATACAAGGCCCTTCATAATTATAATTCTATCTATAAGCATTTTCATAAATGTTTCCAAAAGTATATATAAAGGCAGAGTTGGGATGTAGTATTAGTCATTTGTTCCAGTGCTGAACTTAAGCTACAACTGAAATGTATTCTAGTCATTGTTGTGGCTATAACATGTATATAAAGAAAATACATGAAATACAATGTACCAATAGTTAAAGACCATGCAACAGAAAGGGATGCCCCAAAGTCTAAATATATAGAAACAAAGCAAATGAGAATCACAACACAACACACTATCAGATAGGTAAGAATAAAAACATGTCAAACAATAAAATACAGAAAGGAGTGGCATGTAGCACTTAAGTTGTGGGTGAGCAGCAGGAATAGACCTGAAACCCTGTGGTGACTTCTATATATAGAGACCAAAAACTTGACTGATTGTTGGTTTCACTTCCCCTCAATCTGTAGTTTGTGACCAAGGGTTTGTTAGAAAGCATATTTTTCTGTGATTCCTTGCTGCTGTAATAAAATAGGCAAGTTAAGAAATACATCATATAAGCCTCTGGTCTCTGGTCTTTTTTATAGTTCGCCCCACTTCCCCTCTGGGCTGCTCTGACGACAGTATCAAAAGACAGAAGTTGCTTCTTGATAGACACTCACACTTGATTCATAAGGTAGGTCTCCCAACAGTGGGGAATGGAGTTTTGTGAGCAGTTTAGGCTCGGGAGAAGATGCAAGTGGCTGGTTGGTGACAGCCATCTTTTTGTTAACATTATCAGTAGAGTGAAAGTTTCCCACCAATCCTCGTCACCATTTTCTTTCTTTTTAGGTCGAGCCCAGGCAGCATAAATGCGCTGTCTGTAAGACCTACTGTAATTACTAACACAAAATTATTCCTGCCTGCTGCTTGCCATAGGTTCACTGCAGTGTCACTCTTATTTGCTGCCTCTTAACTCGTTCTGGCAGCCAATACCTCACATCCATTCAAATGCAAAAACAACAATTAATGGACAGAATGCAGAACAATGTCATACATTCACCCCAGTACAGAGATCTGGGCCTAAATCCGTCATTTTTTTGCACTCCACACTACCCCAGTTCAGACATGGCCATATGCAAATCAGCCTTGACCCTGTGCCTCATGGGAACAGTCCAGCCCGAACTGTCAAGCCATGTCTTTCCTGGACCGGAATCAAGCATCCTAGGACCGGTTTCTGGCTATCAGCCGTCTTCAGCCAGGATAGCTTGACTCCAGTGGTGTGGAGAGCATGGGACTCATGTCTGAGCATACCCATCCCACTCGGGGTGACAAATGCAAAAACAACAATTGATGGACAGAATGCAGAACAATGTCATACATTCACTCCAGTACATAGATCTGGGCCTAAATCCATCGTTTTTTTTGCACTCCACACCACCCCAGTTCAGACATGGCCATATGCAAATCAGCCTTGACCCTGTGCCTCATGGGAACAGTCCAGCCCGAACTGCCAAGCCATGTCTTTCCTGGACCGGAATCAAGCATCCTAGGACCGGTTTCTGGCTATCAGCCGTCTTCAGCCAGGATAGCTTGACTCCAGTGGTGTGGAGAGCATGGGACTCACGTCTGAGCATACCCATCCCACTCGAAGTGACTAATGCAAAAACAACAATTGATGGACAGAATGCAGAACAATGTCATACATTCACTCCAGTACAGAGATCTGGGCCTAAATCCATCGTTTTTTTGCACTCCACACCACCCCAGTTCAGACATGGCCATATGCAAATCAGCCTTGACCCTGTGCCTCATGGGAACAGTCCAGCCCGAACTGCCAAGCCATGTCTTTCCTGGACCGGAATCAAGCATCCTAGGACCGGTTTCTTGCTATCAGCCGTCTTCAGCCAGGATAGCTTGACTCCAGTGGTGTGGAGAGCATGGGACTCACGTCTGAGCAAACCCATCCCATTCGGGGTGACAAATGCAAAAACAACAATTGATGGACAGAATGCAGAACAATGTCATACATTCACTCCAGTACATAGATCTGGGCCTAAATCCATCGTTTTTTTGCACTCCACACCACCCCAGTTCAGACATGGCCATATGCAAATCAGCCTTGACCCTGTGCCTCATGGGAACAGTCCAGCCAGAACTGCCAAGCCATGTCTTTCCTGGACCGGAATCAAGCATCCTAGGACCGGTTTCTGGCTATCAGCCGTCTTCAGCCAGGATAGCTTGACTCCAGTGGTGTGGAGAGCATGGGACTCACGTCTGAGCATACCAATCCCACTCGGGGTGACTAATGCAAAAACAACAATTGATGGACAGAATGCAGAACAATGTCATACATTCACTCCAGTACAGAGATCGGGGCCTAAATCCATCGTTTTTTTGCACTCCACACCACCCCAGTTCAGACATGGCCATATGCAAATCAGCCTTGACCCTGTGCCTCATGGGAACAGTCCAGCCCGAACTGCCAAGCCATGTCTTTCCTGGACCGGAATCAAGCATCCTAGGACCGGTTTCTGGCTATCAGCCATCTTCAGCCAGGATAGCTGTGGTGTGAAGAGCATGGGACTCACGTCAGAGCATACCATACCCACTCGGGGTGACAAATGCAAAAACAACAATTGATGGACAGAATGCAGAACAATGTCATACATTCACCCAAGTACAGAGATCTGGGCCTAAATATATCGTTTTTTTGCACTCCACACCACCCCAGTTCAGACATGGACATATGCAAATCAGCCTTGTCCCTGTGCCTCATGGGAACAGTCCAGCCCGAACTCCCAAGCCATGTCTTTCCTGGACCGGAATCAAGCTTCCTAGGACCGGTTTCTGGCCAGGATAGCTTGACTCCCTCCAGTGATGTGGAGAGCATGGGACTCACGTCTGAGCATACCCATCCCACTCAGGGTGACAAATGCAAAAACAACAATTGATGGACAGAATGCAGAACAATGTCACACTCTCACCCCAGTACAGAGATCTGGGCCTAAATCCATCGTTTTTTTGCACTTCACACACCCCAGTTCACACATGGCCATATACAAATCAGCCTTGACCCTGTGCCTCATGGGACGGGTCCAGCCCGAACTGCCAAGCCATGTCTTTCCTGGACCGGAATCAAGCATCCTAGGACCGGTTTCTGGCTATCAGCTGTCTTCAGCCAGGATAGCTTGACTCCAGTGGTGTGGAGAGCATGGGACTCCCACTCGGGATGACAAATGCAAAAACAACAATTGATGGACAGAATGCAGACCAATGTTATACATTCACCCCAGTACAGAGATCTGGGCCTAAATCCATCGTTTTTTTGCACTCCACACCACCCCAGTTCAGACATGGCCATATGCAAATCAGCATTGACCATGTGCCTCATGGGAACAGTCCAGCCCGAACTGCCAAGCCATGTCTTTCCTGGACCAGAATCAACCATCCTAGGACCGGTTTCTGGCTATCAGCCGTCTTCTGCCAGGATAGCTTGACTCCCTCCAGTGATGTGGAGAGCATGGGACTCACGTCTGAGCATACCCATCCCACTCGGGGTGACAAATGCAAAAACAACAATTGATGGACAGAATGCAGAACAATGTCACACTCTCACCCCAGTACAGAGATCTGGGCCTAAATCCATCGTTTTTTTGCACTTCACACACCCCAGTTCACACATGGCCATATGCAAATCAGCCTTGACCCTGTGCCTCATGGGACGGGTCCAGCCCGAACTGCAAAGCCATGTCTTTCCTGGACCCGAATCAAGCATCCTAGGAAAGGTTTCTTGCTATCAGCCGTCTTTAGCCAGGATAGCTTGACTCCAGTGGTGTGGTGAGCATGGGACTCACGTCTGAGCATACCCATCCCCCTCGGGGTGACAAATGCAAAAACAACAATTGATGGACAGAATGCAGTACAATGTCATACATTCACCCCAGTACAGAGATCTGGGCCTAAATCCATCGTTTTTTTGCACTCCACACCACCCCAGTTCAGACATGGCCATATGCAAATCAGACTTGACCCTGTGCCTCATGGGAACAGTTCAGCCTGAACTGCCTGGACTGGAATCAAGCATTCTAGGACCGGTTTCTGGCTATCAGCCATCTTCAGCCAGGATAGCTTGACTCCCTCCAGTGGTGTGGAGAGCATGGGACTCACGTCTGAGCATACCCATCCCACTCAGGGTGACAACTGCAAAAACAACAATTGATGGACAGAATGCAGAAGAATGTCATACATTCACCGCAGTACAGAGATCTGGGCATAAATCCATCGTTTTTTTGCACTCCACACCACCCCAGTTCAGACATGGCCATATGCAAATCAGCCTTGACCCCGTGCCTCATGGGAACAGTCCAGCCGGAACTGCCAAGCCATGTCTTTCCTGGACCGGAATCAAGCATCCTAGGACCGGTTTCTGGCTATCTGCCGTCTTCAGCCAGGATAGCTTGACTCCAGTGGTGTGGAGAGCATGGAACTCCCACTCGGGGTGACAAATGCAAAAACAACAATTGATGGACAGAATGCAGACCAATGTCATACATTCACCCCAGTACAGAGATCTGGGCCTAAATCCATCGTTTTTTGCA
Organism: Lissotriton helveticus; assembly: GCF_964261635.1. NCBI lineage: Eukaryota > Metazoa > Chordata > Amphibia > Caudata > Salamandridae > Lissotriton > Lissotriton helveticus. The sequence continues at coordinate 203,893,072 of NC_136062.1, forward strand.
CTCCACACCACCCCAGTTCAGACATGGCCATATGCAAATCAGCCTTGACCCTGTGCCTCATGGGAACAGCCAAGCCCGAACTCCCAAGCCATGTCTTTCCTGGACCGGAATCAAGCATCCTAGGATGACTCCATTGGTGTGGAGAGCATGGGACTCACTCCTGAGCATACCCATCCCACAAATGAAAAAACAACAGCAAGCCGGGCTGAAGACGGCTGAAATGCCAGAAACCGGTTCTCGGAAGCTTGGTTCCGGTCCAGGGACGGCATGGCTTGGCAGTTCGGGCTGGACTGTTCCCATGAGGCACAGGGTCAGACTGATTTGCATATGGCCATGTCTGGACTAGGGTGGCAGAGTGGGCTAAAGAACGGTGATGGATTAAACTCAGATCTGTTGACTGGGTGTGAGTGTTTGATTGGTTCAGATGCTCCGTCCATCACCACCCCCTTTTGTACCACTTTGTTCGCCATAAGTTGTCAGGGTATGCTCAGACGTGAGTCCCTTGCTCACTTTGCCACTGGATTCAAGCAAGCCGGGCTGAAGACGGCTGAAATGCCAGAAACCGGTCCTCGGAAACTTGTTTACGGTCCAGGGAAGGCATGGCTTGGCAGTTCGGGCTGGACTGTTCCCATGAGGCACAGGGTCAGACTGATTTACATATGGCCAGGTCTGGCCTGGGGCGGCAGAGTGGGCTAAAGAACGGTGATGGATTAAACCCAGATCTGTTGACTGGGTGTGAGTGTTTGATTGGTTCAGATGCTCCGTCCATCACCACCCCCTTTTGTACCACTTTGTTCGCCATAAGTTGGCTGAGTATGCTCAGATGTGAGTCCCTGGCTCACTTTGCCACTGGATTCAAGCAAGCCGGGCTGAAGACGGCTGAAATGCCAGAAACCGGTCCTCGGAAGCTTGTTTCCGGTCCAGGGAAGGCATGGCTTGGCAGTTCGGGCTGGACTGTTCCAATGAGGCACAGGGTCAGACTGATTTGCATATGGCCATGTCTGAACTGGGGTGGCAGAGTGGGCTAAAGAACGGTGATGTATTAAACCCAGATCTGTTGACTTGGTGTGAGCGTTTGATTGGTTCAGATGCTCCGTCCATCACCACCCCCTTTTGTACCACTTTGTTCGCCATAAGTTGGCAGGGTATGCTCAGACGTGAGTCCCTTGCTCACTTTGCCACTGGATTCAAGCCAGCCGGGATGAAGACGGCTGAAATGCCAGAAACCGGTCCTCGGAAGCTTGTTTCCGGTCCAGGGAAGGCGTGGCTTGGCAGTTCGGGCTGGACTGTTCCCATGAGGCACAGGGTCAGACTGATTTACATATGGCCATGTCTGAACTGGGCTGGCAGAGTGGGCTAAAGAACGGTTATGGATTAAACCCAGATCTGTTGACTGGGTGTGAGTGTTTGATTGGTTCAGATGCTCCGTCCATCACCACCCCCTTTTGTGCCACTTTGTTTGCCATAAGTTGGCAGGGTATGCTCAGACGTGAGTCCCTTGCTCACTTTGCCTCTGGATTCAAGTAATCTGAGCTGAAGACGGCTGAAATGCCAGAAACCGGTCCTCGGAAGCTTGTTTCCATTCCAGGGAAGGCATGGCTTGGCAGCTCGGGCTGGACTGTTCCTATGAGGCACAGGGTCAGACTGATTTGCATTTGGCCATAAGTGAACTGGGGTGGCAGAGTGGGCTAAAGAACGGTGATGGATTAAACCCAGATCTGTTAACCGGGTGTGAGCGTTTGATTGGTTCAGATGCTCCGTCCATCACCACCCCCTTTTGTACCACTTTGTTCGCCATAAGTTGGCAGGGTATGCTCATACGTGAGTCCCTTGCTCACTTTGCCACTGGATTCAAGAAAGCCGGGCTGAAGATGGCTGAAATGCCAGAAACCAGTCCTCGGAAGCTTGTTTCCGGTCTAGGGAAGGCATGGCTTGGCAGTTCGGACTGGACTGTTCCCATGAGGCACAGGGTCAGACTGATTTGCATATGGCCATGTCTGAACTGGGGTGGCAGAAAGGGCTAATGAACGGTGATGGATTAAACCCAGATCTGTTGACTGGGTGTGAGTGTTTGATTGGTTCAGATGCTCCGTCCATCACCACCCCCTTTGGTACCACTTTATTCGACATAAATTGGCAGGGTATGCTCAGACGTGAGTCCCTTGCTCACTTTGCCCTGGATTCAAGCAAGCCGGGCTGAAGATGGCTGAAATGCCAGAAACCGGTCCTCGGAAGCTTGTTTCCGGTCCAGGGAAGGCATGGCTTGGCAGTTCGGGCTGGACATTTCCCATGAGTCACAGGGTCAGACTGATTTGCATATGGCCATGTCTGAACTGAGGTGGCATAGTGGGCTAAAGAACGGTGATGGATTAAACCCAGATCTGTTGACTGGGTGTGAGTGTGTGATTGGTTCAGATGCTCCGTCTATCACCACCCCCTTTTGTACCACTTTGTTCGCCATAAATTGGCAGGGTATGCTCAGACGTGAGTCCCTTGCTCACTTTGCCACTGGATTCAAGCAAGCCGGGCTGAAGACGGCTGAAATGCCAGAATCCGGTCCTCGAAAGCTTGTTTCCGGTCCAGGGAAGGCATGGCTTGGCAGTTCGGGCCGGACTGTTCCCATGAGGCACAGGGTCAGACTGATTTGCATATGGCCATGTCTGAACTGGGGTGGCAGAGTGGGCTAAAGAACGGTGATGGATGAAACCCAGATCTATTGACCAGGTGTGAGCGTTTCATTGGTTCAGATGCTCCGTCCATCACCACCCCCTTTTGTACCACTTTGTTCGCAATAAGTTGGCAAGGTATGCTCAGAAGTGAGTCCCTTGCTCACTTTTCCACTGGATTCAAGCAAGCCGGGCTGAAGACGGCAGAAATGACAGAAACCGGTCCTCGGAAGCTTGTTTCCGGTCCAGGGAAGGCATGGCTTGGCAGTTCGGGCTGGACTGTTCCCATGAGGCACAGGGTCAGACTGATTTACATATGGCCATGTCTGAACTGGGGTGGCAGAGTGGGCTAAAGAACGGTTATGGATTAAACCCAGATCTGTTGACAGGGTGTGAGTGTTTGATTGGTTCAGATGCTCCTTCCATCACCACCCCCTTTTGTGCCACTTTGTTTGCCATAAGTTGGCTGGGTATGCTCAGACGTGAGTCCCTTGCTCACTTTGCCTCTGGATTCAAGCAATCTGGGCTGAAGACGGCTGAAATGCCAGAAACCGGTCCTCGGAAGCTTGTTTCCGTTCCAGGGAAGGCATGGCTTTGCAGCTCGGGCTGGACTGTTCCTATGAGGCACAGGGTCAGACTGATTTGCATATGGCCATAAGTGAACTAGGGTGGCAGAGTGGGCTAAAGAACGGTGATGGATTAAACCCAGATCTGTTAACCGGGTGTGAGCGTTTGATTGGTTCAGATGCTCCGTCCATCACCACCCCCTTTTGTACCACTTTGTTCACCATAAGTTGGCAGGGTATGCTCATACGTGAGTCCCTTGCTCACTTTGCCACTGGATTCAAGCAAGCCGGGCTGAAGACGGCTGAAATGCCAGAAACCAGTCCTCTGAAGCTTGTTTCCGGTCCAGGGAAGGCATGGCTTGGCAGTTCGGACTGGACTGTTCCCATGAGGCACAGGGTCAGACTGATTTGCATATGGCCATGTCTGAACTGGGGTGGCAGAAAGGGCTAATGAATGGTGATGGATTAAACCCAGATCTGTTGACTGGGTGTGAGTGTTTGATTGGTTCAGATGCTCCGTCCATCACCACCCCCTTTGGTACCACTTTATTCGCCATAAATTGGCAGGGTATGCTCAGACGTGAGTCCCTTGCTCACTTTGCCACTGGATTCAAGCAAGCCGGGCTGAAGACGGCTGAAATGCCAGAAACCGGTCGTCGGAAGCTTGTTTCCGGTCCAGGGAAGGCATGGATTGGCAGTTCGGGCTGGACATTTCCCATGAGTCACAGGGTCAGACTGATTTGCATATGGCCATGTCTGAACTGAGGTGGCATAGTGGGCTAAAGAACGGTGATGGATTAAACCCAGATCTGTTGACTGGGTGTGAGTGTGTTATTGGTTCAGATGCTCCGTCCATCACCACCCCCTTTTGTACCACTTTGTTCGCCATAAGTTGTCAGGGTATGCTCAGACGTGAGTCCCTTGCTCTCTTTGCCACTGGATTCAAGCAAGCCGGGCTGAAGACGGCTGAAATGCCAGAAACCGGTCCTCGAAAGCTTGTTTCCGGTCTAGGGAAGGCATGGCTTGGCAGTTCGGGCTGGACTGTTCCCATGAGGCACAGGGTCAGACTTATTTGCATATGGCCATGTCTGAACTGGGGTGGCAGAGTGGGCTAAAAAACGATGATGGATGAAACCCAGATCTATTGACCGGGTGTGAGCGTTTCATTGGTTCAGAGGCTCCGTCCATCACCACCCCCTTTTGTACCACTTTGTTCGCCATAAGTTGGCAAGGTATGCTCAGACGTGAGTCCCTTGCTCACTTTGCCACTGGATTCAAGCAAGCTGGGCTGAAGACTGCTGAAATGCCAGAAACCAGTTCTCGGAAGCTTGTTTCTGGTCCAGGGAAGGCATGGCTTGGCAGTTTGGGCTGGACTGTTCCCATGAGGCACAGGGTCAGACTGATTTGCATATGGCCATGTCTGAAATGGGGTGGCAGAGTGGGCTAAAAAACAGTGATGGTTTAAACCCAGATCTGTTGACTGGGTGTGAGTGTTTGATTGGTTCAGATGCTCCGTCCATCACCACCCCCTTTTGTACCGCTTTGTTCGCCATAAGTTGGCAGGGTATGCTCAGACGTGAGTCCCTTGCTCACTTTGCCACTGGATTCAAGCAAGCCAGGCTGAAGATGGCTGAAATGCCAGAAACTGGTCCTCGGAAGCTTGTTTCCGGTCCAGGGAAGGCATGACTTGGCAGTTCGGGCCGGACTGTTCCCATGAGGCACAGGGTCAGACTGATTTGCATATGGCCATGTCTGCACTGAGGTGGCATAGTGGGCTAAAGAACAGTGATGGATTAAACCCAGAGCTGTTGACTGGGTGTGAGTGTGTTATTGGTTCAGATGCTCCGTCCATCACCACCCCCTTTTGTACCACTTTGTTCGCCATAAGTTGGCAGGGTATGCTCAGACGTGAGTCCCTTGCTCACTTTGCCACTGGATTCAAGCAAGCCGGGCTGAAGACGGCTGAAATGCCAGAAAACGTTTTTCTCGGAAGCTTGTTTCCGGTCCAGGGAAGGCATGGCTTGGCAGTTCGGGCTGGACATTTCCCATGAGGCACAGGGTCAGACTGATTTACATATGGCCATGTCTGAACTGGGGTGGCAGAGTGGGCTAAAGAACGGTGATGGATTAAACCCAGATCTGTTGACTGGGTGTGAGTGTGTGATTGGTTCAGATGCTCCACCCATCACCACCCCCTTTTGTACCACTTTGTTCGCCATAAGTTGGCAGGGTATGCTCAGACGTGACTCCCTTGCTCACTTTGCCACTGGATTCAAGCAAACCGGGCTGAAGACGGCTGAAATGCCAGAAACCGGTCCTCGGAAGCTTGTTTCCGGTCCAGGGAAGGCATGGCTTGGCAGTTTGGGCTGGACTGTTCCCATGAGGCACAGGGTCAGACTGATTTGCCTATGGCCATGTCTGAACTGGGGTGGCAGAGTGGGATAAAGAACGGTGATGGATTAAACCCAGATCTATTGACCGGGTGTGAGAGTTTCATTGGTTCAGATGCTCCGTCCATCACCACCCCCTTTTGGACCACTTTGTTCGCCATAAGTTGGCAGAGTATGCTCAGACGTGAGTCCCTTGCTCACTTTGCCACTGGATTCAAGCAAGCCGGGCTGAAGACGGCTGAAATGCCAGAAACCGGTCCTTGAAGCTTGTTTCCGGTCCAGGGAAGGCATGGCTTGGCAGTTCGGGCTGGACTGTTCCCATGAGGCACAGGGTCAGACTGATTTGCATATGGCCATGTCTGAACTGGGGTGGCAGAGTGGGCTAAAGAATGGTGATGGATTAAACCCAGATCTGTTGACTGGGTGTGAGTGTTTGATTGGTTCAGATGCTCCGTCCATCACCACCCCCTTTCGTACCACTTTGTTCGCCATAAGTTGGCAGGGTATGCTCAGACGTGAGTTCCTTGCTCAATTTGCCACTGGATTCAAGTAATCCGGGCTGAAGACGGCTGAAATGCCAGAAACCAGTCCTCGGTAGCTTGTTTTCAGTCCAGGGAAGGCATGGCTTGGCAGTTCGGGCTGGACTGTTCCCATGAGGCACAAGCACAGACTGATTTGCATATGGCCATGTCTGAACTGGGGTGGCACGGTGGGCTAAAGAACGTTGATGGATTAAACCCGATCTGTTGACCGGGTGTGAAGGTTTGATTGGTTCAGATGCTCCGTCCATCACCACCCCCTTTTGTACCACTTTGTTTGCCATAAGTTGGCAGGGTATGCTCATACGTGAGTCCCTTGCTCACTTTGCCACTGGATTCAAGCAAGCCGGGATGAAGACGGCTGAAATGCCAGAAACCAGTCCTCGGAAGCTTGTTTCCGGTCCAGGGAAGGCATGGCTTGGCAGTTCGGACTGGACTGTTCCCATGAGGCACAGGATCAGACTGATTTGCATATGGCCATGTCTGAACTGGGGTGGCAGAAAGGGCTAATGAACGGTGATGGATTAAACCCAGATCTGTTGACTGGGTGTGAGTGTGTTATTGGTTCAGATGCTCCGTCCATCACCACCCCCTTTGGTACCACTTTATTCGCCATAAATTGGCAGGGTATGCTCAGATGTGAATCCCTTGCTCACTTTGCCACTGGATTCAAGCAAGCCGGGCTGAAGACGGCTGAAATGCCAGAAACCGGTCCTCTGAAGCTTGTTTCCGGTCCAGGGAAGGCATGGATTGGCAGTTCGGGCTGGACATTTCCCATGACACACAGGGTCAGACTGATTTGCATATGGCCATGTCTGAACTGAGGTGGCATAGTGGGCTAAAGAACGGTGATGGATTAAACCCAGATCTGTTGACTGGGTGTGAGTGTGTTATTGGTTCAGATGCTCCGTCCATCACCACCCACTTTTGTACCACTTTGTTCGCCATAAGTTGTCAGGGTATGCTCAGACGTGAGTCCCTTGCTCTCTTTGCCACTGGATTCAAGCAAGCCGGGCTGAAGACGCTGAAATGCCAGAAACCGGTCCTCGAAAGCTTGTTTCCGGTCTAGGGAAGGCATGGCTTGGCAGTTCGGGCTGGACTGTTCCCATGAGGCACAGGGTCAGACTGATTTGCATATGGCCATGTCTGAACTGGGGTGGCAGAGTGGGCTAAAAAACGATGAGGGATGAAACCCAGATCTATTGACCGGGTGTGAGCGTTTCATTGGTTCAGAGGCTCCGTCCATCACCACCCCCTTTTGTACCACTTTGTTCGCCATAAGTTGGCAAGGTATGCTCAGACGTGAGTCCCTTGCTCACTTTGCCACTGGATTCAAGCAAGCTGGGCTGAAGACGGCTGAAATGCCAGAAACCAGTTCTCGGAAGCTTGTTTCTGGTCCAGGGAAGGCATGGCTTGGCAGTTTGGGCTGGACTGTTCCCATGAGGCACAGGGTCAGACTGATTTGCATATGGCCATGTCTGAACTGGGGTGGCAGAGTGGGCTAAAAAACAGTGATGGTTTAAACCCAGATCTGTTGACTGGGTGTGAGTGTTTGATTGGTTCAGATGCTCCGTCCATCACCACCCCCTTTTGTACCGCTTTGTTTGCCATAAGTTGGCAGGGTATGCTCAGACGTGAGTCCCTTGCTCACTTTGCCACTGGATTCAAGCAAGCCAGGCTGAAGATGGCTGAAATGCCAGAAACTGGTCCTCGGAAGCTTGTTTCCGGTCCAGGGAAGGCATGACTTGGCAGTTCGGGCCGGACTGTTCCCATGAGGCACAGGGTCAGACTGATTTGCATATGGCCATGTCTGCACTGAGGTGGCATAGTGGGCTAAAGAACGGTGATGGATTAAACCCAGATCTGTTGACTGGGTGTGAGTGTGTTATTGGTTCAGATGCTCCGTCCATCACCACCCCCTTTTGTACCACTTTGTTCGCCATAAGTTGGCAGGGTATGCTCAGACGTGAGTCCCTTGCTCACTTTGCCACTGGATTCAAGCAAGCCGGGCTGAAGACGGCTGAAATGCCAGAAACCGTTTTTCTCGGAAGCTTGTTTCCGGTCCAGGGAAGGCATGGCTTGGCAGTTCGGGCTGGACATTTCCCATGAGGCACAGGGTCAGACTGATTTACATATGGCCATGTCTGAACTGGGGTGGCAGAGTGGGCTAAAGAACGGTGATGGATTAAACCCAGATCTGTTGAATCGGTGTGAGTGTGTGATTGGTTCAGATGCTCCACCCATCACCACCCCCTTTTGTACCACTTTGTTCGCCATAAGTTAGCAGGGTATGCTCAGACGTGAGTCCCTTGCTCACTTTGCCACTGGATTCAAGCAAACCGGGCTGAAGACGGCTGAAATGCCAGAAACCGGTCCTCGGAAGCTTGTTTCCGGTCCAGGGAAGGCATGGCTTGGCAGTTTGGGCTGGACTGTTCCCATGAGGCACAGGGTCAGACTGATTTGCATATGGCCATTCATGAACTGGGGTGGCAGAGTGGGATAAAGAACGGTGATGGATTAAACCCAGATCTATTGACCGGGTGTGAGCGTTTCATTGGTTCAGATGCTCCGTCCATCACCACCCCCTTTTGGACCACTTTGTTCGCCATAAGTTGGCAGGGTATGCTCAGACGTGAGTCCCTTGCTCACTTTGCCACTGGATTCAAGCAAGCCAGGCTGAAGATGGCTGAAATGCCAGAAACCGTTTTTCTCGGAAGCTTGTTTCCGGTCCAGGGAAGGCATGGCTTGGCAGTTCGGGCTGGACATTTCCCATGAAGCACAGGGTCAGACTGATTTACATATGGCCATGTCTGAACTGGGGTGGCAGAGTGGGCTAAAGAACGGTGATGGATTAAACCCAGATCTGTTGAATCGGTGTGAGTGTGTGATTGGTTCAGATGCTCCACCCATCACCACCCCCTTTTGTACCACTTTGTTCGCCATAAGTTGGCAGGGTATGCTCAGACGTGAGTCCCTTGCTCACTTTGCCACTGGATTCAAGCAAACCGGGCTGAAGACGGCTGAAATGCCAGAAACCGGTCCTCGGAAGCTTGTTTCCGGTCCAGGGAAGGCATGGCTTGGCAGTTTGGGCTGGACTGTTCCCATGAGGCACAGGGTCAGACTGATTTGCATATGGCCATGTCTGAACTGGGGTGGCAGAGTGGGATAAAGAACGGTGATGGATTAAACCCAGATCTATTGACCGGGTGTGAGCGTTTCATTGGTTCAGATGCTCCGTCCATCACCACCCCCTTTTGGACCACTTTGTTCGCCATAAGTTGGCAGAGTATGCTCAGACGTGAGTCCCTTGCTCACTTTGCCACTGGATTCAAGCAAGCCAGGCTGAAGATGGCTGAAATGCCAGAAACTGGTCCTCGGAAGCTTGTTTCCGGTCCAGGGAAGGCATGGCTTGGCAGTTCGGGCTGGACTGTTCCCATAAGGCACAGGGTCAGACTGATTTGCATATGGCCATGTCTGAACTGAGGTGGCATAGTGGGCTAAAGAACGGTGATGGATTAAACCCAGATCTGTTGACTGGGTGTGAGTGTGTTATTGGTTCAGATGCTCCGTCCATCACCACCCCCTTTTGTACCACTTTGTTCGCCATAAGTTGGCAGGGTATGCTCAGACGTGAGTCCCTTGCTCACTTTGCCACTGGATTCAAACAAGCCGGGCTGAAGACGACTGAAATGCCAGAAACTGGTTCTCGGAAGCTTGTTTCCGGTCCAGGGAAGGCATGGCTTGGCAGTTCGGGCTGGACATTTCCCATGAGGCACAGGGTCAGACTGATTTACATATGGCCATGTCTGAACTGGGGTGGCAGAGTGGGCTAAAGAACGGTGATGGATTAAACCCAGATCTGTTGACTGGGTGTGAGTGTGTTATTGGTTCAGATGCTCCGTCCATCACCACCCCCTTTTGTACCACTTTGTTCGCCATAAGTTGGCAGGGTATGCTCAGACGTGAGTCCCTTGCTCACTTTGCCACTGGATTCAAGCAAGCCGGGCTGAAGATGGCTGAAATGCCAGAAACCGGTCCTCGAAAGCATGTTTCCGGTCCAGGGAAGGCATGGCTTGGCATTTTGGGCTGGACTGTTCCCATGAGGCACAGGGTCAGACTGATTTGCATATGGCCATGTCTCAACTGGGGTGGCAGAGTGGGCTAAAGAACGGTGATGGATGAAACCCAGATCTATTGACCGGGTGTGAGCGTTTCATTGGTTCAGATGCTCCGTCCATCACCACCCCCTTTTGTACCACTTTGTTCGCCATAAGTTGGCAAGGTATGCTCAGACGTGAGTCCCTTGCTCACTTTGCCACTGGATTCAAGCAAGCTGGGCTGAAGACGGCTGAAATGCCAGAAACCAGTTCTCGGAAGCTTGTTTCTGGTCCAGGGAAGGCATGGCTTGGCAGTTCGGGCTGGACTGTTCCCATGAGGCACAGGGTCAGACTGATTTGCAAATGGCCATGTCTGAACTGGGGTGGCAGAGTGGGCTAAAGAACGGTGATGGTTTAAACCCAGATCTGTTGACTGGGTGTGAGTGTTTGATTGGTTCAGATGCTCCGTCCATCACCACCCCCTTTTGTACCGCTTTGTTCGCCTTAAGTTGGCAGGGTATTCTCAGACGTGAGTCCCTTGCTCACTTTGCCACTGGATTCAAGCAAGCCAGGCTGAAGATGGCTGAAATGCCAGAAACTGGTCCTCGGAAGCTTGTTTCCGGTCCAGGGAAGGCATGGCTTGGCAGTTCGGGCTGGACTGTTCCCATAAGGCACAGGGTCAGACTGGTTTGCATATGGCCATGTCTGAACTGAGGTGGCATAGTGGGCTAAAGAACGGTGATGGATTAAACCCAGATCTGTTGACTGGGTGTGAGTGTGTTATTGGTTCAGATGCTCCGTCCATCACCACCCCCTTTTGTACCACTTTGTTCGCCATAAGTTGGCAGGGTATGCTCAGACGTGAGTCCCTTGCTCACTTTGCCACTGGATTCAAGCAAGCCGGGCTGAAGACGGCTGAAATGCCAGAAACTGGTTCTCGGAAGCTTGTTTCCGGTCCAGGGAAGGCATGGCTTGGCAGTTCGGGCTGGACATTTCCCATGAGGCACAGGGTCAGACTGATTTACATATGGCCATGTCTGAACTGGGGTGGCAGAGTGGGCTAAAGAACGGTGATGGATTAAACCCAGATCTGTTGACTGGGTGTGAGTGTGTGATTGGTTCAAATGCTCCACCCATCACCACCCCCTTTTGTACCACTTTGTTCGCCATAAGATGGCAGCGTATGCTCAGACGTGAGTCCCTTGCTCACTTTGCCACTGGATTCAAGCAAGCCGGGCTGAAGACGGCTGAAATGCCAGAAACCGGTCCTCGGAAGCTTGTTTCCGGTCCAGGGAAGGCATGGCTTGGCAGTTTGGGCTGGACTGTTCCCGTGAGGCACAGGGTCAGAATGATTTGCATATGGCCATGTCTGAACTGGGGTGGCAGAGTGGGATAAAGAACGGTGATGGATTAAACCCAGATCTACTGACCGGGTGTGAGCGTTTCATTGGTTCAGATGCTCCGTCCATCACCACCCCCTTTTGGACCACTTTGTTCACCATAAGTTGGCAGAGTATGCTCAGACGTGAGTTCCTTGCTCACTTTGCCACTGGATTCAAGCAATCCGGGCTGAAGACGGCTGAAATGCCAGAAACCAGTCCTCGGTAGCTTGTTTTAAGTCCAGGGAAGGCATGGCTTGGCAGTTCGGGCTGGACTGTTCCCATGAGGCACAAGCACAGACTGATTTGCATATGGCCATGTCTGAACTGGGGTGGCATGGTGGGCTAAATAACGTTGATGGATTAAACCCGATCTGTTGACCGGGTGTGAAGGTTTGATTGGTTCAGATGCTCCGTCCATCACCACCCCCTTTTGTACCACTTTGTTTGCCATAAGTTGGCAGGGTATGCTCATACGTGAGTCCCTTGCTCACTTTGCCACTGGATTCAAGGAAGCCGGGCTGAAGACGGCAGAAATGCCAGAAACCAGTCCTCGGAAGCTTGTTTCCGGTCCAGGGAAGGCATGGCTTGGCAGTTCGGACTGGACTGTTCCCATGAGGCACAGGATCAGACTGATTTGCATATGGCCATGTCTGAATTGGGGTGGCAGAAATGGTTAATGAACGGTGATGGATTAAACCCAGATCTGTTGACTGGGTGTGAGTGTTTGATTGGTTCAGATGCTCCGTCCATCACCACCCCCTTTGGTACCACTTTATTCGCCATAAGTTGGCAGGGTATGCTCAGACGTGAGTCCCTTGCTCACTTTGCCACTTGATTCAAGCAAGCCAGGCTGAAGATGGCTGAAATGCCAGAAACAGGTCCTCGGTAGCTTGTTTCCGGTCCAGGGAAGGCATGGCTTGGCAGTTCGGGCTGGACTGTTCCCATAAGGCACAGGGTCAGACTGATTTGCATATGGCCATGTCTGAACTGAGGTGGCATAGTGGGCTAAAGAACGGTGATGGATTAAACCCAGATCTGTTGACTGGGTGTGAGTGTGTTATTGGTTCAGATGCTCCGTCCATCACCACCCCCTTTTGTACCACTTTGTTCGCCATAAGTTGGCAGGGTATGCTCAGACGTGAGTCCCTTGCTCACTTTGCCACTGGATTCAAGCAAGCCGGGCTGAAGATGGCTGAAATGCCAGAAACCGGTTCTCGGAAGCTTGTTTCCGGTCCAGGGAAGGCATGGCTTGGCAGTTCGGGCTGGACATTTCCCATGAGGCACAGGGTCAGACTGTTTACATATGGCCATGTCTGAACTGGGGTGGCAGAGTGGGCTAAAGAACGGTGATGGATTAAACCCAGATCTGTTGACTGGGTGTGAGTGTGTGATTGGTTCAGATGCTCCACCCATCACCACCCCATTTTGTACCACTTTGTTCGCCATAAGTTGGCAGGGTATGCTCAGACGTGAGTCCCTTGCTCACTTTGCCACTGGATTCAAGCAAGCCGGGCTGAAGACGGCTGAAATGCCAGAAACCGGTCCTTGAAGCTTGTTTCGGGTCCAGGGAAGGCATGGCTTGGCAGTTCGGGCTGGACATTTCCCATGAGGCACAGGGTCAGACTGATTTGCATATGGCCATGTCTGAACTGGGGTGGCAGAAAGGGCTAATGAACGGTGATGGATTAAACCCAGATCTGTTGACTGGGTGTGAGTGTTTGATTGGTTCAGATGCTCCGTCCATCACCACCCCCTTTGGTACCACTTTATTCGCCATAAATTGGCATGGTATGCTCAGATGTGAGTCCCTTGCTCACTTTGCCACTGGATTCAAGCAAGCCGGGCTGAAGACGGCTGAAATGCCAGAAACCGGTCCTTGAAGCTTGTTTCCGGTCCAGGGAAGGCATGGCTTGGCAGTTTGGGCTGGACTGTTCCCATGAGGCACAGGGTCAGACTGATTTGCATATGGCCATGTCTGAACTGGGGTGGCTGAGTGGGATAAAGAACGGTGATGGATTAAACCCAGATCTATTGACCGGGTGTGAGCGTTTCATTGGTTCAGATGCTCCGTCCATCACCACCCCCTTTTGGACCACTTTGTTCGCCATAAGTTGGCAGAGTATGCTCAGACGTGAGTCCCTTGCTCACTTTGCCACTGGATTCAAGCAAGCCGGGCTGAAGACGGCTGAAATGCCAGAAACCGGTCCTTGAAGCTTGTTTCCGGTCCAGGGAAGGCATGGCTTGGCAGTTCGGGCTAGACTGTTCCCATGAGGCACAGGGTCAGACTGATTTGCATATGGCCATGTCTGAACTGGGGTGGCAGAGTGGGCTAAAGAATGGTAATGGATTAAACCCAGATCTGTTGACTGGGTGTGAGTGTGTTATTGGTTCAGATGCTCCGTCCATCACCACCCCCTTTTGTACCACTTTGTTCGCCATAAGTTGGCAGGGTATGCTCAGACGTGAGTCCCTTGCTCACTTTGCCACTGGATTCAAGCAAGCCGGGCTGAAGATGGCTGAAATGCCAGAAACCGGTTCTCGGAAGCTTGTTTCCGGTCCAGGGAAGGCATGGCTTGGCAGTTCGGGCTGGACATTTCCCATGAGGCACAGGGTCAGACTGTTTACATATGGCCATGTCTGAACTGGGGTGGCAGAGTGGGCTAAAGAACGGTGATGGATTAAACCCAGATCTGTTGACTGGGTGTGAGTGTGTGATTGGTTCAGATGCTCCACCCATCACCACCCCATTTTGTACCACTTTGTTCGCCATAAGTTGGCAGGGTATGCTCAGACGTGAGTCCCTTGCTCACTTTGCCACTGGATTCAAGCAAGCCGGGCTGAAGACGGCTGAAATGCCAGAAACCGGTCCTTGAAGCTTGTTTCGGGTCCAGGGAAGGCATGGCTTGGCAGTTCGGGCTGGACATTTCCCATGAGGCACAGGGTCAGACTGATTTGCATATGGCCATGTCTGAACTGGGGTGGCAGAAAGGGCTAATGAACGGTGATGGATTAAACCCAGATCTGTTGACTGGGTGTGAGTGTTTGATTGGTTCAGATGCTCCGTCCATCACCACCCCCTTTGGTACCACTTTATTCGCCATAAATTGGCATGGTATGCTCAGATGTGAGTCCCTTGCTCACTTTGCCACTGGATTCAAGCAAGCCGGGCTGAAGACGGCTGAAATGCCAGAAACCGGTCCTTGAAGCTTGTTTCCGGTCCAGGGAAGGCATGGCTTGGCAGTTTGGGCTGGACTGTTCCCATGAGGCACAGGGTCAGACTGATTTGCATATGGCCATGTCTGAACTGGGGTGGCTGAGTGGGATAAAGAACGGTGATGGATTAAACCCAGATCTATTGACCGGGTGTGAGCGTTTCATTGGTTCAGATGCTCCGTCCATCACCACCCCCTTTTGGACCACTTTGTTCGCCATAAGTTGGCAGAGTATGCTCAGACGTGAGTCCCTTGCTCACTTTGCCACTGGATTCAAGCAAGCCGGGCTGAAGACGGCTGAAATGCCAGAAACCGGTCCTTGAAGCTTGTTTCCGGTCCAGGGAAGGCATGGCTTGGCAGTTCGGGCTAGACTGTTCCCATGAGGCACAGGGTCAGACTGATTTGCATATGGCCATGTCTGAACTGGGGTGGCAGAGTGGGCTAAAGAATGGTAATGGATTAAACCCAGATCTGTTGACTGGGTGTGAGTGTTTGATTGGTTCAGATGCTCCGTCCATCACCTCCCCCTTTTGTACCACTTTGTTCGCCATAAGTTGGCAGGGTATGCTCAGACGTGAGTTCCTTGCTCACTTTGCCACTGGATTCAAGCAATCCGGGCTGAAGACGGCTGAAATGCCAGAAACCAGTCCTCGGTAGCTTGTTTTCAGTCCAGGGAAGGCATGGCTTGGCAGTTCGGGCTGGACTGTTCCCATGAGGCACAAGCACAGACTGATTTGCATACGGCCATGTCTGAACTGGGGTGGCATGGTGGGCTAAAGAACGTTGATGGATTAAACCCGATCTGTTGACCGGGTGTGAAGGTTTGATTGGTTTAGATGCTCCGTCCATCACCACCCCCTTTTGTACCACTTTGTTCGCCATAAGTTGGCAGGGTATGCTCATACGTGAGTCCCTTGCTCACTTTGCCACTGGATTCAAGCAAGCCGGGCAGAAGACGGCTGAAATGCCAGAAACCAGTCCTCGGAAGCTTGTTTCCGGTCCAGGGAAGGCATGGCTTGGCAGTTCGGACTGGACTGTTCCCATGAGGCACAGGGTCAGACTGATTTGCATTTGGCCATGTCTGAACTGGGGTGGCAGAAAGGGCTAATGAACGGTGATGGATTAAACCCAGATCTGTTGACTGGGTGTGAGTGTTTGATTGGTTCAGATGCTCCGTCCATCACCACCCCCTTTGGTACCACTTTATTCACCATAAATTGGCAGGGTATGCTCAGATGTGAGTCCCTTGCTCACTTTGCCACTGGATTCAAGCAAGCCGGGCTGAAGACGGCTGAAATGCCAGAAACCGGCCCTCGGAAGCTTGTTTCCGGTCCAGGGAAGGCATGGCTTGGCAGTTCGGGCTGGACATTTCCCATGAGTCACAGGGTCAGACTGATTTGCATATGGCCATGTCTGAACTGAGGTGGCATAGTGGGCTAAAGAACGGTGATGAATTAAACCCAGATCTGTTGACTGGGTGTGAGTGTGTTATTGGTTCAGATGCTCCGTCCATCACCACCCCCTTTTGTACCACTTTGTTTGCCATAAGTTGGCAGGGTATGCTCAGAAGTGAGTCCCTTGCTCACTTTGCCACTGGATTCAAGCAAGCCGGGCTGAAGACGGCTGAAATGCCAGAAACCGGTCCTCGAAAGCTTGTTTCCGGTCCAGGGAAGGCATGGCTTGGCAGTTCCGGCTGGACTGTTCCCATGAGGCACAGGGTCAGACTGATTTGCATATGGCCATGTCTGAACTGGGGTGGCAGAGTGGGCTAAAGAACGGTGATGGATGAAACCCAGATCTATTGACCGGGTGTGAGCGTTTCATTGGTTCAGATGCTCCGTCCATCACCACCCCCTTTTGTACCACTTTGTTCGCCATAAGTTGGCAAGGTATGCTCAGACGTGAGTCCCTTGCTCACTTTGCCACTAGATTCAAGCAAGCCGGGCTGAGGACGGCTGAAATGCCAGAAACCGGTCCTCGGAAGCTTGTTTCCGGTCCAGGGAAGGCATGGCTTGGCAGTTTGGGCTGGACTGTTCCCATGAGGCACAGGGTCAGACTGATTTGCATATGGCCATGTCTGAACTGGGGTGGCAGAGTGGGATAAAGAACGGTGATGGATTAAACCCAGATCTATTGACCGGGTGTGAGCGTTTCATTGGTTCAGATGCTCCGTCCATCACCACCCCCTTTTGGACCACTTTGTTCGCCATAAGTTGGCAGAGTATGCTCAGACGTGAGTCCCTTGCTCACTTTGCCACTGGATTCAAGCAATCCGGGCTGAAGACGGCTGAAATGCCAGAAACCAGTCCTCGGTAGCTTGTTTTCAGTCCAGGGAAGGCATGGCTTGGCAGTTCGGGCTGGACTGTTCCCATGAGGCACAAGCACAGACTGATTTGCATATGGCAATGTCTGAACTGGGGTGGCATGGTGGGCTAAAGAACGTTGATGGATTAAACCCGATCTGTTGACCGGGTGTGAAGGTTTTATTGGTTCAGGTGCTCCGTCCATCACCACCCCCTGTTGTACCACTTTGTTCGCCATAAGTTGGCAAGGTATGCTCAGACGTGAGTCCCTTGCTCACTTTGCCACTGGATTCAAGCAAGCCGGGCTGAAGACGGCTGAAATGCCAGAAACCGGTCCTCGGAAGCTTGTTTCTGGTCCAGGGAAGGCAAGGCTTGGCAGTTCGGGCTGGACTGTTCCCATGAGGCACAGGGTCAGACTGATTTGCATATGGCCATGTCTGAACTGGGGTGGCAGAGTGGGCTAAAGAACGTTGATGGATGAAACCCAGACTGTTGACCGGGTGTGAAGGTTTTATTGGTTCAGGTGCTCCGTCCATCACCACCCCCTGTTGTACCACTTTGTTCGCCATAAGTTGGCAGGGTATGCTCAGACGTGAGTCCCTTGCTCACTTTGCCACTGGATTCAAGCAAGCCGGGCTGACGACGGCTGAAATGCCAGAAACCGGTCCTCGGAAGCTTGTTTCCGGTCCAGGGAAGGCATGGCTTGGCAGTTCGGGCTGGACTGTTCCCATGAGGCACAGGGTCAGACTGATTTGCATATGGCCATAAGTGAACTGGGGTGGCAGAGTGGGCTAAAGAACGGTGATGGATTAAACCCAGATCTGTTAACAGGGTGTGAGCGTTGGATTGGTTCAGATGCTCCGTCTATCACCACCCCCTTTTGTACCACTTTGTTCGCCATAAGTTGGCAGGGTATGCTCATACGTGAGTCCCTTGCTCACTTTGCCATTGGATTCAAGCAAGCCGGGCTGAAGACGGCTGAAATGCCAGAAACCGGTCCTCGGAAGCTTGTTTCCGGTCTAGGGAAGGCATGGCTTGGCAGTTCGGGCTGGACATTTCCCATGAGTCACAGGGTCAGACTGATTTGCATATGGCCATGTCTGAACTGAGGTGGCATAGTGGGCTAAAGAACGGTGATGGATTAAACCCAGATCTGTTGACTGGGTGTGAGAGTGTGATTGGTTCAGATGCTCCGTCCATCACCACCCCCTTTTGTACCACTTTGTTCGCCATAAGTTGGCAGGGTATGCTCAGACGTGAGTCCCTTGCTCACATTTCCACTGGATTCAAGCAAGCCGGGCTGAAGACGGCTGAAATGCCAGAAACCGGTCCTCAAAAGCTTGTTTCCGGTCCAGGGAAGGCATGGCTTGGCAGTTCGGGCTGGACTGTTCCCATGAGGCACAGGGTCAGACTGATTTGCATATGGCCATGTCTGAACTGGGGTGGCAGAGTGGGCTAAAGAACGGTGATGGATGAAACCCAGATCTATTGACTGGGTGTGAGCGTTTCATTGGTTCAGATGCTCCGTCCATCACCACCCCCTTTTGTACCACTTTGTTCACCATAAGTTGGTAAGGTATGCTTAGACGTGAGTCCCTTGCTCACTTTGCCACTGGATTCAAGCAAGCCGGGCTGAAGACGGCTGAAATGCCAGAAACCGGTCCTCGGAAGCTTGTTTCCGGTCCAGGGAAGGCATGGCTTGGCAGTTCGGGCTGGACTGTTCCCATGAGGCACAGGGTCAGACGGATTTACATATGGCCATGTCTGAACTGGGGTGGCAGAGTGGGCTAAAGAACGGTTATGGATTAAACCCAGATCTGTTGACAGGGTGTGAGTGTTTGATTGGTTCAGATGCTCCGTCCATCACCACCCCCTTTTGTGCCACTTTGTTTGCCATAAGTTGGCTGGGTATGCTCAGACGTGAGTCCCTTGCTCACTTTGCCTCTGGATTCAAGCAATCTGGGCTGAAGACGGCTGAAATGCCAGAAACCGGTCCTCGGAAGCTTGTTTCCGTTCCAGGAAGGCATGGCTTGGCAGCTCGGGCTGGACTGTTCCTATGAGGCACAGGGTCAGACTGATTTGCATATGGCCATAAGTGAACTGGGGTGGCAGAGTGGGCTAAAGAACGGTGATGGATTAAACCCAGATCTGTTAACCGGGTGTGAGCGTTTGATTGGTTCAGATGCTCCGTCCATCACCACCCCCTTTTGTACCACTTTGTTCACCATAAGTTGGCAGGGTATGCTCATACGTGAGTCCCTTGCTCACTTTGCCACTGGATTCAAGCAAGCCGGGCTGAAGACGGCTGAAATGCCAGAAACCAGTCCTCTGAAGCTTGTTTCCAGTCCAGGGAAGGCATGGCTTGGCAGTTCGGACTGGACTGTTCCCATGAGGCACAGGGTCAGACTGATTTGCATATGGTCATGTCTGAACTGGGGTGGCAGAAAGGGCTAATGAACGGTGATGGATTAAACCAAGATCTATTGACCGGGTGTGAGCGTTTCATTGGTTCAGAGGCTCCGTCCATCACCACCCCCTTTTGTACCACTTTGTTCGCCATAAGTTGGCAGGGTATGCTCAGACGTGAGTCCCTTGCTCACTTTGCCACTGGATTCAAGCAAGCCGGGCTGAAGACGGCTGAAATGCCAGAAACCGGTTCTCGGAAGCTTGTTTCCGGTCCAGGGAAGGCATGGCTTGGCAGTTCGGGCTGGACATTTCCCATGAGGCACAGGGTCAGACTGATTTACATATGGCCATGTCTGAACTGGGGTGGCAGAGTGGGCTAAAGAACGGTGATGGATTAAACCCAGATCTGTTGACTGGGTGTGAGTGTGTGATTGGTTCAGATGCTCCACCCATCACCACCCCCTTTTGTACCACTTTGTTCGCCATAGGTTGGCAGGGTATGCTCAGATGTGAGTCACTTGCTCACTTTGCCACTGGATTCAAGCAAGCCGGGCTGAAGACGGCTGAAATGCCAGAAACCGGTCCTCGGAAGCTTGTTCCCGGTCCAGGGAAGGCATGGCTCGGCAGTTTGGGCTGGACTGTTCCCATGAGGCACAGGGTCAGACTGATTTGCATATGGCCATGTCTGAACTGGGGTGGCAGAGTGGGATAAAGAACAGTGATGGATTAAACCCAGATCTATTGACCGGGTGTGAGCGTTTCATTGGTTCAGATGCTCCGTCCATCACCACCCCCTTTTGGACCACTTTGTTCGCCATAAGTTGGCAGAGTATGCTCAGACATGAGTCCCTTGCTCACTTTGCCACTGGATTCAAGCAAGCCGGGCTGAAGACGGCTGAAATGCCAGAAACCGGTCCTTGAAGCTTGTTTCCGGTCCAGGGAAGGCATGGCTTGGCAGTTCGGGCTGGACTGTTCCCATGAGGCACAGGGTCAGACTGATTTGCATATGGCCATGTCTGCACTGGGGTGGCAGAGTGGGCTAAAGAATGGTGATGGATTAAACCCAGATCTGTTGACTGGGTGTGAGTGTTTGATTGGTTCAGATGCTCCGTCCATCACCACCCCCTTTTGTACCACTTTTTTCGCCATAAGTTGGCAGGGTATGCTCAGACGTGAGTTCCTTGCTCACTTTGCCACTGGATTCAAGCAATCCGGGCTGAAGACGGCTGAAATGCCAGAAACCAGTCCTCGGTAGCTTGTATTCAGTCCAGGGAAGGCATGGCTTGGCAGTTCGGACTGGACTGTTCCCATGAGGCACAGGGTCAGACTGATTTGCATATGGCCATGTCTGAACTGAGGTGGCATAGTGGGCTAAAGAACGGTGATGGATTAAACCCAGATCTGTTGACTGGGTGTGAGTGTGTTATTGGTTCAGATGCTCCGTCCATCACCACCCCCTTTTGTACCACTTTGTTCGCCATAAGTTGGCAGGGTATGCTCAGACGTGAGTCCCTTGCTCACTTTGCCACTGGATTCAAGCAAGCCGGGCTGAAGACGGCTGAAATACCAGAAACCGGTCCTCAAAAGCTTGTTTCCGGTCCAGGGAAGGCATGGCTTGGCAGTTCGGGCTGGACTGTTCCCATGAGGCACAGGGTCAGACTGATTTGCATATGGCCATGTCTGAACTGGGGTGGCAGAGTGGGCTAAAGAACGGTGATGGATGAAACCCAGATCTATTGACTGGGTGTGAGCGTTTCATTGGTTCAGAGGCTCCGTCTATCACCACCCCCTTTTGTACCACTTTAATCGCCATAAGTTGGCAAGGTATGCTCAGACGTGAGTCCCTTGCTCACTTTGCCACTGGATTCAAGCAAGCTGGGCTGAAGACTGCTGAAATGCCAGAAACCAGTTCTCTGAAGCTTGTTTCTGGTCCAGGGAAGGCATGGCTTGGCAGTTCGGGCTGGACTGTTCCCATGAGGCACAGGGTCAGACTGATTTGCATATGGCCATGTCTGAACTGGGGTGGCAGAGTGGGCTAAAAAACGGTGATGGTTTAAACCCAGATCTGTTGACTGGGTGTGAGTGTTTGATTGGTTCAGAAGCTCCGTCCATCACCACCCCCTTTTGTACCGCTTTGTTCGCCATAAGTTGGCAGGGTATGCTCAGACGTGAGTCCCTTGCTCACTTTGCCACTGGATTCAAGCAAGCCAGGCTGAAGATGGCTGAAATGCCAGAAACTGGTCCTCGGAAGCTTGTTTCCGGTTCAGGGAAGGCATGGCTTGGCAGTTCGGGCTGGACTGTTCCCATGAGGCACAGGGTCAGACTGATTTGCATATTCCCATGTCTGAACTGAGGTGGCATAGTGGGCTAAAGAACGGTGATGGATTAAACCCAGATCTGTTGACTGGGTGTGAGTGTGTGATTGGTTCAGATGCTCCGTCCATCACCACCCCCTTTTGTACCACTTTGTTCGCCATAAGTTGGCAGGGTATGCTCAGACGTGAGTCCCTTGCTCACTTTGCCTCTGGATTCAGGCAAGCCGGGCAGAAGACGGCTGAAATGCCAGAAACCAGTCCTCGGAAGCTTGTTTCCGGTCCAGGGAAGGCATGGCTTGGCAGTTTGGGCTGGACTGTTCCCATGAGGCACAGGGTCAGACTGATTTGCATATGGCCATGTCTGAACTGGGGTGGCAGAGTGGGATAAAGAACGGTGATGGATTAAACCCAGATCTATTGACCGGGTGTGAGCGTTTCATTGGTTCAGATGCTCCGTCCATCACCACCCCCTTTTGGACCACTTTGTTCGCCATAAGTTGGCAGAGTATGCTCAGACGTGAGTCCCTTGCTCACTTTGCCACTGGATTCAAGCAAGCCGGGCTGAAGACGGCTGAAATGCCAGAAATCGGTCCTTGAAGCTTGTTTCCGGTCCAGGGAAGGCATGGCTTTGCAGTTCGGGCTGGACTGTTCCCATGAGGCACAGGGTCAGACTGATTTGCATATGGCCATGTCTGAACTGGGGTGGCAGAGTGGGCTAAAGAATGGTGATGGATTAAACCCAGATCTGTTGACTGGGTGTGAGTGTTTGATTGGTTCAGATGCTCCGTCCATTGCCACCCCCTTTTTTACCACTTTGTTCGCCATAAGTTGGCAGGGTATGCTCAGATGTGAGTTCCTTGCTCACTTTGACACTGGATTCAAGCAATCCGGGCTGAAGACGGCTGAAATGCCAGAAACCAGTCCTCGGTAGCTTGTTTTCAGTCCAAGGAACGCATGGCTTGGCAGTTCGGGCTGGACTGTTCCCATGAGGCACAAGCACAGACTGATTTGCATATGGCCATGTCTGAACTGGGGTGGCATGGTGGGCTAAAGAACGTTGATGGATTAAACCCGATCTGTTGACCGGGTGTGAAGGTTTGATTGGTTCAGATGCTCCGTCCATCACCACCCCCTTTTGTACCACTTTGTTTGCCATAAGTTGGCAGGGTATGCTCATACGTGAGTCCCTTGCTCACTTTGCCACTGGATTCAAGCAAACCGGGCTGAAGACGGCTGAAATGCCAGAAACCAGTCCTCGGAAGCTTGTTTCCGGTCCAGGGAAGGCATGGCTTGGCAGTTCGGACTGGACTGTTCCCATGAGGCACAGGGTCAGACTGATTTGCATATGGCCATGTCTGAACTGTGGTGGCAGAAAGGGCTAATGAACAGTGATGGATTAAACCCAGATCTGTTGACTGGGTGTGAGTGTTTGATTGGTTCAGAAGCTCCGTCCATCACCACCCCCTTTGGTACCACTTTATTCGCCATAAATTGGCAGGGTATGCTCAGACGTCAGGGTCAGACTGATTTGCATATGGCCATGTCTGAACTGGGGTGGCAGAGTGGGCTAAAGAACGGTGATGGATGAAACCCAGATCTATTGACCGGGTGTGAGCGTTTCATTGGTTCAGATGCTCCGTCCATCACCACCCCCTTTGGTACCACTTTATTCGCCATAAATTGGCAGGGTATGCTCAGACGTCAGGGTCAGACTGATTTGCATATGGCCATGTCTGAACTGGGGTGGCAGAGTGGGCTAAAGAACGGTGATGGATGAAACCCAGATCTATTGACCGGGTGTGAGCGTTTCATTGGTTCAGATGCTCCGTCCATCACCACCCCCTTTGGTACCACTTTATTCGCCATAAATTGGCAGGGTATGCTCAGACGTGAGTCCCTTGCTCACTTTGCCACTGGATTCAGGCAAGCCGGGCAGAAGACGGCTGAAATGCCAGAAACCAGTCCTCGGAAGCTTGTTTCCGGTCCAGGCAAGGCATGGCTTGGCAGTTTGGGCTGGACTGTTCCCATGAGGCACAGGGTCAGACTGATTTGCATATGGCCATGTCTGAACTGGGGTGGCAGAGTGGGATAAAGAACGGTGATGGATTAAACCCAGATCTATTGACCGGGTGTGAGCGTTTCATTGGTTCAGATGCTCCGTCCATCACCACCCCCTTTTGGACCACTTTGTTCGCCATAAGTTGGCAGAGTATGCTCAGACGTGAGTCCCTTGCTCACTTTGCCACTGGATTCAAGCAAGCCGGGCTGAAGACGGCTGAAATGCCAGAAATCGGTCCTTGAAGCTTGTTTCCGGTCCAGGGAAGGCATGGCTTTGCAGTTCGGGCTGGACTGTTCCCATGAGGCACAGGGTCAGACTGATTTGCATATGGCCATGTCTGAACTGGGGTGGCAGAGTGGGCTAAAGAATGGTGATGGATTAAACCCAGATCTGTTGACTGGGTGTGAGTGTTTGATTGGTTCAGATGCTCCGTCCATCGCCACCCCCTTTTTTACCACTTTGTTCGCCATAAGTTGGCAGGGTATGCTCAGATGTGAGTTCCTTGCTCACTTTGACACTGGATTCAAGCAATCCGGGCTGAAGACGGCTGAAATGCCAGAAACCAGTCCTCGGTAGCTTGTTTTCAGTCCAAGGAACGCATGGCTTGGCAGTTCGGGCTGGACTGTTCCCATGAGGCACAAGCACAGACTGATTTGCATATGGCCATGTCTGAACTGGGGTGGCATGGTGGGCTAAAGAACGTTGATGGATTAAACCCGATCTGTTGACCGGGTGTGAAGGTTTGATTGGTTCAGATGCTCCGTCCATCACCACCCCCTTTTGTACCACTTTGTTTGCCATAAGTTGGCAGGGTATGCTCATACGTGAGTCCCTTGCTCACTTTGCCACTGGATTCAAGCAAACCGGGCTGAAGACGGCTGAAATGCCAGAAACCAGTCCTCGGAAGCTTGTTTCCGGTCCAGGGAAGGCATGGCTTGGCAGTTCGGACTGGACTGTTCCCATGAGGCACAGGGTCAGACTGATTTGCATATGGCCATGTCTGAACTGTGGTGGCAGAAAGGGCTAATGAACAGTGATGGATTAAACCCAGATCTGTTGACTGGGTGTGAGTGTTTGATTGGTTCAGATGCTCCGTCCATCACCACCCCCTTTGGTACCACTTTATTCGCCATAAATTGGCAGGGTATGCTCAGACGTCAGGGTCAGACTGATTTGCATATGGCCATGTCTGAACTGGGGTGGCAGAGTGGGCTAAAGAACGGTGATGGATGAAACCCAGATCTATTGACCGGGTGTGAGCGTTTCATTGGTTCAGATGCTCCGTCCATCACCACCCCCTTTTGTACCACTTTGTTCGCCATAAGTTGGCAAGGTATGCTCAGACGTGAGTCCCTTGCTCACTTTGCCACTGGATTCAAGCAAGCCAGGCTGAAGATGACTGAAATGCCAGAAACTGGTCCTCGGAAGCTTGTTTCCGGTCCAGGGAAGGCATGGCTTGGCAGTTCGGGCTGGACATTTCCCATGAGGCACAGGGTCAGTTGATTTACATATGGCCATGTCTAAACTGGGGTGGCAGAGTGGGCTAAAGAACGGTGATGGATTAAACCCAGATCTGTTGACTGGGTGTGAGTGTGTGATTGGTTCAGATGCTCCACCCATCACCACCCCCTTTTGTACCACTTTGTTCGCCATAAGTTGGCAGAGTATGCTCAGACGTGAGTCCCTTGCTCACTTTGCCACTGGATTCAAGCAAGCCGGGCTGAAGACGGCTGCAATGCCAGAAACCGGTCCTTGAAGCTTGTTTCGGGTCCAGGGAAGGCATGGCTTGGCAGTTCGGGCTGGACTGTTCCCATGAGGCACAGGGTCAGACTGATTTGCATATGGCCATGTCTGAACTGGGGTGGCAGAAAGGGCTAATGAACGGTGATGGATTAAACCCAGATCTGTTGACTGGGTGTGAGTGTTTGATTGGTTCAGATGCTCCGTCCATCACCACCCCCTTTGGTACCACTTTATTCGCCATAAATTGGCATGGTATGCTCAGATGTGAGTCCCTTGCTCACTTTGCCACTGGATTCAAGCAAGCCGGGCTGAAGACGGCTGAAATGCCAGAAACCGGTCCTCGGAAGCTTGTTTCCGGTCCAGGGAAGGCATGGCTTGGCAGTTCGGGCTGGACATTTCCCATGAGTCACAGGGTCAGACTGATTTGCATATGGCCATGTCTGAACTGAGGTGGCATAGTGGGCTAAAGAACGGTGATGGATTAAACCCAGATCTGTTGACTGGGTGTGAGTGTGTTATTGGTTCAGATGCTCCGTCCATCACCACCCCCGTTTGTACCACTTTGTTCGCCATAAGTTGGCAGGGTATGCTCAGACGTGAGTCCCTTGCTCACTTTGCCACTGGATTCAAGCAAACCGGGCTGAAGACGGCTGAAATGCCAGAAACCAGTCCTCGGAAGCTTGTTTCCGGTCCAGGGAAGGCATGGCTTGGCAGTTCGGGCTGGACTGTTCCCATGAGGCACAGGGTCAGACTGATTTGCATATGGCCATGTCTGAACTGGGGTGGCAGAGTGGGCTAAAGAACGGTGATGGATGAAACCCAGATCTATTGACTGGGTGTGAGCGTTTCATTGGTTCAGAGGCTCCGTCTATCACCACCCCCTTTTGTACCACTTTGTTCGCCATAAGTTGGCAAGGTATGCTCAGACGTGAGTCCCTTGCTCACTTTGCCACTGGATTCAAGCAAGCTGGGCTGAAGACTGCTGAAATGCCAGAAACCAGTTCTCTGAAGCTTGTTTCTGGTCCAGGGAAGGCATGGCTTGGCAGTTCGGGCTGGACTGTTCCCATGAGGCACAGGGTCAGACTGATTTGCATATGGCCATGTCTGAACTGGGGTGGCAGAGTGGGCTAAAAAACGGTGATGGTTTAAACCCAGATCTGTTGACTGGGTGTGAGTGTTTGATTGGTTCAGAAGCTCCGTCCATCACCACCCCCTTTTGTACCGCTTTGTTCGCCATAAGTTGGCAGGGTATGCTCAGACGTGAGTCCCTTGCTCACTTTGCCACTGGATTCAAGCAAGCCAGGCTGAAGATGGCTGAAATGCCAGAAACTGGTCCTCGGAAGCTTGTTTCCGGTTCAGGGAAGGCATGGCTTGGCAGTTCGGGCTGGACTGTTCCCATGAGGCACAGGGTCAGACTGATTTGCATATGGCCATGTCTGAACTGAGGTGGCATAGTGGGCTAAAGAACGGTGATGGATTAAACCCAGATCTGTTGACTGGGTGTGAGTGTGTGATTGGTTCAGATGCTCCGTCCATCACCACCCCCTTTTGTACCACTTTGTTCGCCATAAGTTGGCAGGGTATGCTCAGACGTGAGTCCCTTGCTCACATTGCCACTGGATTCAGGCAAGCCGGGCAGAAGACGGCTGAAAGGCCAGAAACCAGTCCTCGGAAGCTTGTTTCCGGTCCAGGGAAGGCATGGCTTGGCAGTTTGGGCTGGACTGTTCCCATGAGGCACAGGGTCAGACTGATTTGCATATGGCCATGTCTGAACTGGGGTGGCGGAGTGGGATAAAGAACGGTGATGGATTAAACCCAGATCTATTGACCGGGTGTGAGCGTTTCATTGGTTCAGATGCTCCGTCCATCACCACCCCCTTTTGGACCACTTTGTTCGCCATAAGTTGGCAGAGTATGCTCAGACGTGAGTCCCTTGCTCACTTTGCCACTGGATTCAAGCAAGCCGGGCTGAAGACGGCTGAAATGCCAGAAACCGGTCCTTGAAGCTTGTTTCCGGTCCAGGGAAGGCATGGCTTTGCAGTTCGGGCTGGACTGTTCCCATGAGGCACAGGGTCAGACTGATTTGCATATGGCCATGTCTGAACTGGGGTGGCAGAGTGGGCTAAAGAATGGTGATGGATTAAACCCAGATCTGTTGACTGGGTGTGAGTGTTTGATTGGTTCAGATGCTCCGTCCATCGCCACCCCCTTTTTTACCACTTTGTTCGCCATAAGTTGGCAGGGTATGCTCAGATGTGAGTTCCTTGCTCACTTTGACACTGGATTCAAGCAATCCGGGCTGAAGACGGCTGAAATGCCAGAAACCAGTCCTCGGTAGCTTGTTTTCAGTCCAAGGAACGCATGGCTTGGCAGTTCGGGCTGGACTGTTCCCATGAGGCACAAGCACAGACTGATTTGCATATGGCCATGTCTGAACTGGGGTGGCATGGTGGGCTAAAGAACGTTGATGGATTAAACCCGATCTGTTGACCGGGTGTGAAGGTTTGATTGGTTCAGATGCTCCGTCCATCACCACCCCCTTTTGTACCACTTTGTTTGCCATAAGTTGGCAGGGTATGCTCATACGTGAGTCCCTTGCTCACTTTGCCACTGGATTCAAGCAAACCGGGCTGAAGACGGCTGAAATGCCAGAAACCAGTCCTCGGAAGCTTGTTTCCGGTCCAGGGAAGGCATGGCTTGGCAGTTCGGACTGGACTGTTCCCATGAGGCACAGGGTCAGACTGATTTGCATATGGCCATGTCTGAACTGTGGTGGCAGAAAGGGCTAATGAACAGTGATGGATTAAACCCAGATCTGTTGACTGGGTGTGAGTGTTTGATTGGTTCAGATGCTCCGTCCATCACCACCCCCTTTGGTACCACTTTATTCGCCATAAATTGGCAGGGTATGCTCAGACGTCAGGGTCAGACTGATTTGCATATGGCCATATCTGAACTGGGGTGGCAGAGTGGGCTAAAGAACGGTGATGGATGAAACCCAGATCTATTGACCGGGTGTGAGCGTTTCATTGGTTCAGATGCTCCGTCCATCACCACCCCCTTTGGTACCACTTTATTCGCCATAAATTGGCAGGGTATGCTCAGACGTCAGGGTCAGACTGATTTGCATATGGCCATGTCTGAACTGGGGTGGCAGAGTGGGCTAAAGAACGGTGATGGATGAAACCCAGATCTATTGACCGGGTGTGAGCGTTTCATTGGTTCAGATGCTCCGTCCATCACCACCCCCTTTGGTACCACTTTATTCGCCATAAATTGGCAGGGTATGGTCAGACGTGAGTCCCTTGCTCACTTTGCCACTGGATTCAGGCAAGCCGGGCAGAAGACGGCTGAAATGCCAGAAACCAGTCCTCGGAAGCTTGTTTCCGGTCCAGGGAAGGCATGGCTTGGCAGTTTGGGCTGGACTGTTCCCATGAGGCACAGGGTCAGACTGATTTGCATATGGCCATGTCTGAACTGGGGTGGCAGAGTGGGATAAAGAACGGTGATGGATTAAACCCAGATCTATTGACCGGGTGTGAGCGTTTCATTGGTTCAGATGCTCCGTCCATCACCACCCCCTTTTGGACCACTTTGTTCGCCATAAGTTGGCAGAGTATGCTCAGACGTGAGTCCCTTGCTCACTTTGCCACTGGATTCAAGCAAGCCGGGCTGAAGACGGCTGAAATGCCAGAAATCGGTCCTTGAAGCTTGTTTCCGGTCCAGGGAAGGCATGGCTTTGCAGTTCGGGCTGGACTGTTCCCATGAGGCACAGGGTCAGACTGATTTGCATATGGCCATGTCTGAACTGGGGTGGCAGAGTGGGCTAAAGAATGGTGATGGATTAAACCCAGATCTGTTGACTGGGTGTGAGTGTTTTGTGGTAAATAAATAAATAATACCCTATTTTTGACTAGACTTATAGCATAACAGATAGCTCAATAAATAAGAGTCAAGATTCGAGGTAGTAGGAGTTTCTGCAGGTTTATTACAGCATAAGGACAGGATCAGGACAACCTGCATAGGAACAGAATGACAGGGCCCAGCAGGACAACTGGGGCCCAACAGGGGAAAAGAGGCCCAGCAGCTGCTGGGGCTAGGTCTGGGATGAGCGCGCTAACATTCAATAACAAAACACAGGCATATATACATAGCGCGAACACATAGCATTACATTGCAGTAGGCGTAGCAGTGGGTGGAGCAGAAGGTGTGACGCGTAGCAGTCGCGAGAGATAACAGTAAAAGTGGGTGTAACTGGGAGTATACTTAGACATGTGATGCAAACGTAACAGAATATGTCATGAATGGGGCGGAAACATAGGAGGGGGCTACCTAAGGAGCCGGGACCTCTAACCTAATGGTGCGCGAAAACTAGCAATGACGTGTTACTAGGAGAAGCTGGGGGCTACGAACTCTGTGCTAGGAGCAGAGACTAGAGTCTGGAGGGTCGGAGCGACATGTACCTAAACCCTATCTGGTATCTAATGTTTAGGGAACATGTTGATATGAACTAGAAGTCATGAGGGGAAAAGCTAACTTGATTCTAAGACTGGACCATGCATTATTCTACATGTAGTGCGTGATGAAGAATATTAAATGACCATTAATACAGTATTTCTCTAACGTGGAGACGAGAAGGCTAGACAATGACGGAAACTATTGATGCAGTTCAGTAGCTTAGGAATGCAGAGGAGGAGGACTGAATCTGATAGCTGGAACTATAACATACTTTTGGCAGACTCAGAGGCAGAGCCAAGCTGCACCGGGCACTGCGAGGCAGGAAGTAAGTGAAGGGTCGAGGATACAGGTGGGGGCTGTATCGCTCCTCAGCGAGGCTTTCAGGAGACAGGAGCTGAATCTGTGGTCCGGGCCCTTTTGAGGCCTGGAAACGGGGACTTTATAATGGAATAACGTGCACACTGGGAAACGTGGCAACATTACTTTACATAGGCCTGATATTCGTAGTATTCACGAGGACTGGAAAATAGCATACTAGAGGTGGACACAACTGGAATTGCGTCATTAATCGGACATGGAGAATAACATATGCATATTGGTCATGCACACATAATCATATGATGGATGAGGCGTAGGGACACAGAACATGGCAAAATTTACTTTTCCACATTCCCTCCTTGTCACTACGTTTCCATCAGGAAACATCAATTTTCATGATACCATCTATCATTTCATACAGTATCATTTGCTCGTCTCGAATTGTCTTGGAACGGGATTTAGAACGGGGCTTGGGACTAGGAATACAAGAGGTAGCACACATGCTGCAAATCGCAGGGCCACATTGTATACAGAGGCAGCAGCTGAATATAATCGCTACTGCAATACCTAGAAAGGACAGGACTTTCCATCCCCATGCGGAAATTATATTCCAGAACCAACCGGACCATGTCCAGGTGCCTGGATCTTGATGTAACAGATGGGCAATTTTATGGAGTCTGGTTATAGCTGAATAAACAGACGGCGCGTTATTTGGAATGAAAATGCAGCAACTAGATCCGATGACTCTACAGGCCCCGCCCCTATCGGCCAGTATGACGTCAAGGACGAGACGATTTTGCAAAACGACAAATCTCATAGCAGATTGTTCTTCGGTTAGGTTACCTAGAGCAGAGGCAGTCTCATTTACTACAGCTTCAAGGGTTCTTGTTAACCTACGGATCAGTTTACTATTCTGGACAGGTCCTACAAAGAAAAAGAAACCTTTATTGAAATCTGTATACTGTTCTAGAGTAGTTTCAGTATAATCGACAATTGGGGACTCCCTTCTATGTCTAATGTGTACTAGATGTGTGTTTCTGTGATAATCAGATGGGGCTAGAAAAACAGGTGGCAGTAGGAAAGCAATGTAACAGGTTCCCTCCCAATCGAGGGGCAGACGGACATATGCAGTTTGACCACAAATAAAATAAGAATGACGTGATACTTTGAAAATAGATTTCCCACTGTCACTATACTGGATAACAGTAGTACATTCACTATGACCTATATGTACAGAACCATAACTACGGACACATAATTCGCCTTTGACAGGTAGTACTGAAATAGCAGGTAAGTCTGGAGTAGTATCAGACTGAACATTCAGGACCATGAAATTCGACGAATAATTACCTAAATTATATACTTCGTTTTCTAGATCTAAACCTGTTCTGTGGGGGAAACCTTGCTTGTCTGGAAAACATGTACTGTTAAGAAAAGACATATCTGTTGAGGATGACGTTAACGTGGACCATGCTCCACACGAACCATTGTGTGAGAATGGATAAGGAAACAGTGGCAGTACTCCCTTCGGTGTCTGGAAAGGGGGGAGTCGACCACACACCCAACAATTAGTGGCATTGCTGGTCTGGTGTGAATAATGTAACATACGGATGAATGTGTTGTTGCGCATAGCGAGGCGGTAAGAATATTCGTGAGGAGGCAGATCACTAAACGTGTGCTCTACTGTAGCATTAGTAGACATATTTACATGAGGAACTGGAAAACACAGGAAAAGTGCGTAGCTGGTGCAAGAAATCATTATGCTGAGAAATAATATGAAACTCAGAAAAACGATACATTGAAGTGAACTTCGACTGACTCTCTCACTATGGGGGTCTATTTTATACATGTCAGAAACAGTCTAACCGTTTCACCTAGGGGAGGACTTATACAATCAAACTGACTGACTTATTTTACTAGACCTTAATTTGAGCTTATACTCCTGCTGCGGAGTTTTCTCTAACAAGGGAGGGGTTGTAATAATGTCTTGTGCGGGACAGTCCTTTAAAACAATGTCTTGGCAATCTTTCGAATCCTGGAAATCCTTGGAAATGTTCTTGGAGACTGATTTCAATTCATTGAAAAGTTTTACATGAGAAAGGTGGACCCACCCCTTCCTGCCTTCCAACTTGACGGCAGTTCGGGTGGTCAAGAGGACCTGGCGTGGCTCCTTCCAACGTGGTTCCAGCGGACTTGATCTGTCGAAATTTCGGACCATTACAAGGGAGCCTGGAACGATCTCGTGCGGTGCCACCTCGGTATTGTCTGGAAATGCGGCGGCAACCTGTGAACGACATGAGTTGAGGGCAGACATCAAGGAAGCTAGGTAATCTGTCAGCATATTACATGAAACATCGGTAATACTTCGGGGTCTAGGAGTACCCCACATGTTAGGGGGGCGGCCGAATACGACCTCATACGGGGACAGACCTGATCTGGAATGTGCGACCATGCGCATGTAAAATAGAGCAACTGGCAGAGCTACTAGCCAGTCCACACCCTTCTCTTTACACACTTTTGCAATACGGATTTTCAGAGTCTGGTTATGTCTCTCAACGAGACCGGCTGCTTCAGGATGGCGTACACAATGGAACTTCCACTGGTACCCTAACAAAAGGGAAACGTGCTTCATTAACTCTGAGGAGAATGGCTGGCCGTTATCAGAATATACGACTCTAGGGAGTCCGTAACGAGGGAAGAATTCACGAACCAACTGCTTGGCAGTGGTCGCGGCTGTGTAATCTGGGACTGGATATGCTTCTGTCCACCTGGACAAAGCGCATACAACTACAAGGACATACTTGAAACCTCGACATCGCTCCATCTGAATATAATCCATCTGGAGGACCTCAAAAGGGTGGTCAGGGGGCTGGAAACCACCTTGTTCCACCGGGACACTTTTACCTGGGTTAAACTGACAACATATCATACAGGTGCGGACTTTCTGCTTGGCTGCAGCTCGTAAATGCTTATTGAACCAAATGTTCTGGATACTGTCTAACATAGCTTTTTCTCCTAAATGTGCTGGACTATGTGCGGTATTGATAATGACTTGAACCATAGAATCGGGGAGAAACCATGTGGCTCTACCCTTCGTTAACCATCCTTGATCTGTCTGGACCCCTCCTTGTTCAGACCACTTCTTGATTTCTTCAGGAGTAGCATGTAACTGGATATCTATGACGTCTTGTGTAGGGTCCTTAACTGTCATACATGTAGTCGGATCTGGAGTATGTGTCTGATTAACTGGAATGTCTGGAGTCTGTGCTGTAAGCTTGGCTGTGCGGTCTGCTAAATCATTACCTTGGGAAATAATGTCGGTGACTTTCGTATGTGCTTTGCACTTCATGATAGCAATAAATGTCGGTAAATGTATGGCATCTAACAGGGCTTGAATAAGGAGACCATGCTGAATCTTGGTTCCATGAGAAGTCATGAAACCTCTCTCCTGCCAGAGCACTCCGAAGTCGTGTACAACTCCGAATGCGTAACGTGAATCTGTGTAAACATTAACCTTCAGGTTCTTGGCATGTATACAGGCTTGTGTCAGAGCGACTAGCTCTGCTGCTTGAGCAGACAGGGTGTCAATACGGTGTGTTTCAATAACTTCAGTGTCAGTAGTCACTGCATACGCGGCTACTAGTTCTCCTGTACTAGTTCTCATACATGAACCATCCACATACAGTGTCAGGTCGGGGTCTGATAACGGAATATCTGTCAGGTCTTGTCTTGGCTTAGTCGTAATGTTAACTACTTCCACACAATCATGTGGGTCAGAATTTGAATTAACTGATGGTAACAGTGTAGCAGGATTCAGAACGTTGCAGCGTCTAATGTCTATGTGTGGCTGGAACAGTGTTAATTCATAACCCGTTAAACGTGCAATTGTCAAGTGCTGAGTTTGTGTTCGGTTTAAAAGAACTTCTACGGAATGTGGAACTTGTACTGTCAGAGAATGTCCTAAAACTATGGAATCACTTTGTCTGATAGCTAGTGCTGTGGCTGCAACTGACTTGAGGCACGCAGGCAACGCCTGGGCGACTGGATCTAATGTGCTAGAAAAATAAGCACAGGGCTTGTATTGTCCTGCTTGATCTTGTGTAAGAACAGACAATGCTGTACCTTCCCGTTCAGTAACGAAAAGTGTAAAAGGCTTACTGTAGTTCGGTGTAGCTAGAACTGGAGCTTGACATAAGGCTTTCTTTAACTCGTTAAAACTAAGTGTATGGTCAGATGTCCAAGGGAGGACAGTCGATACGGCTGCCTCCTGTGTCGTTAACTGTATCAGTGGCTTGGCTAGAAATGCATACTGGGGAATCCATTGTCTACAATAAGAAGTAAGGCCGATGAAGGCACGTACCTCCTTCTGGGTTCTGGGCTGGGGAAGACTCGCTATTAACTGGATACGATCGGGTGTCAACTGCCTACCCCTCTTGGACAGCAAGTGTCCTAAGTATACCACTTGCTGGACACAGAATTGAAGCTTCGAAGGTGACACCTTGTGCCCCATCTCGGCTAGAAAATACAGAACTGTAAGTGATGCTCGCTCGCAAGCACATTCAGAACGGGCTGTGATCAGTAGATCATCGACATACTGGAGCAGGGCAGTGTCAGTTGGCATGTGAATGTTGTCTAGTTGTCTCTTGAGTGCTTGACTGTAAATACTAGGGCTTTCTGTGAAACCTTGAGGAGCGCGTGTAAACATATAGCTCCTTCCATTTAAACAGAATCCGAAAAGAAACTGACTGTCTGGATGAATTGGAACACTAAAAAATGCATTCTTGAGGTCTATGACAGTGAAAAACATGGCTTCGGAATCAATGGCTGTTAACAGGGAAGAGATATCTGGGACAACTGGATACTGAGGAATAATACATTTATTAAGCTCTCGTAAATCAATCACTAATCGATATACCGGGGGTGCATTTGGATCAGTACGTTTCATGACTGGAATGATCGGAGAATTACATACATTGGAGTCAGTTTCTACAACTACTCCTTGAGCCATGAGCTCGTCAATAATTTTGGATAAGGCTGCTACAGCCTCAGGTGGCAATCTGTACTGCCTGATTCGTGGTAACACTACACCTGGCTTGAGAGTCACACGATGGGGTGTGATTTGCATGTAACCTACATCAGTTGGACCTTGTGCCCATAAATGCTGCGGAACATTAGACAATCTCGAATCAAAATCTCGTAATACATAGTGACCCTTAAAGTCACGTAGGAACAGACGTATTCCCTCTGGGGAACAGCAAATAACTGCACCTAATTCTTTCAGTGTCTTAATGCCTAATAGATTTTCTGGACATGACTTAGTAAGTAACAGATCAGTAGTACGGGACAATGGACCTACTTCTAGAGTGACTGGCTTAGATATCTCATTAACTATTGGTTTTCCTGAAAATCCAAGGGAAACATTTCTTGAGCCTGAGAGCGGAGCCCCTGGAACTTCGGCATGACTAATTGTGGTCCTACTTGCCCCTGTATCGATCAAAAACTTTCTGTCTTTCCCTAATACTTGACTGTGAACATAGGGACCTTCTTGATCTACAGGTATCTCGATGAGAGGCAAGCCAACCTCCCTCTCTAGGCTGTTTCATGAATATGACTGATACTCTGGATACTCAGACTGTGCATACTGGTACATCTGTGATGTAACGTGCTGTGTTGCAGCAATAGGCTGCGGTACTGTAACTGTCTGTTGTGCATTCTGTGGCTGAGGAATCTGTGAAACTTGTTCTTGTCTAGGCGGACGTGGTCTTTCTTTAGTCTTACCAGTAGCTATGTTGTGTTTCAGAACTGCACACTCGTTTATAAAATGACCTGGCTGTTTACAATAATTGCAGTTCCCTCTAACGGGAGCTGCAGGATGACTGGCTTGATTCGGACCCTTCTTCTGACTGTCTTGAGGAACAGATTGTGCAACTAGCACTTTCATTTTCGTGTCTTTCATACGTTTTCTCTCGTGTTCTTGCTCTTCTCTGATTCTATTCTGGTGATACTGGAGCATCTGGAGCATCTGGGACGGAGTATTTGCTTGCCAGGTGCTTTCGACTTTCAAGACTCGATTTTTAATTTGTGGACTTGAATTCTCGACTAATTTGGTAACGAAAAGATGAGGGTATGACTCACTACTTGTCTTGAGACCACTGTTAATACTGAAACATTTTTCAAATCTAGAATAAAAATCACTAATGTCTTCATCTTGTTTCTGTTTACAGGCTGAGATTGCATCCCAGTCTTCTTTCCTAGTTGTCAATAATCTGGGTAAAACTTGAATCAGTAATTCTGGTAATTCTTTACATTTATCTCCAAGACCGGTACCTGGTACTCGTGCCTTGTCTTCAGCTTCTAGAGCTGCCCAATCGATCTTTTTCTCTCCCACCTCCCATTCTTTTTCCTTTAACTTTTCATACACCCCTGCGGGTAACAGGACCTTTAACATTTTAATAATATCTGGGTAAGTGTATTCTCCCATACGGAGCATGTCTTTTAATTCTCTATGGAACCCTGCTGGATCTTTGTCATGACAGGGAATTAATTTCTTCATTTCAAGAAGTTCCATTTTTGAAATCGGAGTGTATACAAATACTCGTTGCATTACGCCACCCGCCCCTTGGACTGGGTGGACTTCTCGTAACGGATTCTGTCTGTCTATGTAGAATGGTTTACTTTCTGGGGGTGAGACATGAACAAAATGCGGGTTCAGGAACGTTCTATACTTGTGGCGCTGTTCTAGAATGACACTAATTAAATCGGTACCTAGACCTCTCCATCTATACTGGAGTAACTCGTTCAGGACATCGTGCAACGGGCCTGGATCAGAATGTTGACCCTCATACAGAGTAATGAGGTACTGGATCATATACATACCCACCAGTCGCTGCTCGGCTGGGGGCAATTTCAGAAACATTTGTGCCACTATTTCGTCTGGAAAAGTGGTAGAATCAGTAATCCATCGGACTGCTGATCGGGCTAGTTCCTGTTCATGCATGGTACTTAACTCACTGTAACCGACTCGTGATTTCAGAATGTGATCGGTAGCTTGAAATACTTGTTCTAGAGAACCTTGTTCTGGTGCTAGATGAAAAATAGACTTGGGTTCTAGACGTAAATGGCGATCTGGAAATCTGGATTTTCCGACATACGCTATTCTGGCGGGATTCTCGTTCTCTTCCTCTTCAGGATCAGAGATACTTTCTTTCTCGCTTACTTGTGCTGCTTTACGCTGGTCGTGTAACCTTATTATTTCTTTACGAATTTTCTTGTACATACTCTCCATGGCACCGACGGTCTTGTGCTTACCCTCGGCTATATTATCACTCCACCTTGTCAAGATTCTCATTTCGGCGGGATCTTTAGACGGGTAATCTTGTTCTCTTATTAGACAATTGATCAGGAACTTTAATATCATAAGCTGAATCTCGGCTTTCCTTTGAGACATAATCTCGCCAATACTTTCTGGATCATCCCCTGTACGGATGAAACGATATATTCTGTCTAGATCTTCTTTCATATTCGGTAAGGTGACTAGATACTCGGTCACTCTCCTTACACGTAAGGAATATAAAACCATAGTATATTCGCCTGGAACTGGATCATAAACACATTCGTTAAGGGCTTGCCTGATTTCTGTAACAGACTTATTACTTTTAGGAGTACGCTGTGATGCTTGAGCATGTAATTCGAGTGCCGATAAACGCTTGTGTGGCGGCGGGGTTTGAGGAGTAGCTCCTCCTGCGGCTCCTAGACTGGAGTCGTCTACTGAGGCTCTACGTCCTGGCAGAGTGGGAAATGGAACTGTAGGCTGGACCGGGGGTACCGTAACAGGTACTCCGGTGTCTGGAGGAGCGGGAAGTGCCTGATTTACAGGGACTAGCGGAGCGCGAACAGGATTTGCATATTCGGGGACTGTGTCGTCCAAATAGGACGAAATAAAAATATCAGCTGCGGTCGGTTTGTGACGTAGCTTGGTCGGAATTAATGGTGGCGGGAAATTACTAGATGCCTCTGGGGTCGCTTTTGGCAAACCTTCGGCAAGGAGAGGATACATACCCTTAATAAGGGCATGCCTCTGTCTGTCTGACTGTTCGGCTTTGACTTGTTCACCTATCTCGATTAATTCTCTTTCTTGGGCTCGTTCTTGGGATTCTCTACTTAATTCTGACTTTCTGACTTCCTTTTCCGTTCTTCTATGAGCTTCTTTACGCCATAACTCGATGGCATCTTTCTGTGACTGTCTGGCTTTCTTTTTCCATAATGCTTCTTCTACTCGCATGATACATTCGGCATCCCATGTACCCGATACGGGCCATCTATACTTTTCTTCTAACTGTTTGGTATACCCTACCCATAAATCTAGATACAATATGGCGCTTATGCCATGTTTCTGATACATAAAGTGACCTGGACTGTCCCTAGGCGGGACAGGAACTGCTTCCTCTAATAAACCTTTTCTAGTTTTTAACTGACGTAACTTGGAAAATATAGGCATGACTGAACTGTAATCTGGACAAAAATACAATACACAATAAAAACACGAAATCACATCGCACTCATACCACAACAGTAAATTACATGAAGAACATTATAAATAACAGTTCGAACAGAATATTACCTGGAATACTGAGAACAGAAATAGAACAGATTTTCTCGAGAACGGAACAGACTAGAGTCACTGGATGCACTGCTGTAACAGTACGGAACATACCGGTCCCATAAAGGGACACATCAAGACCCGTATCCACCTAGGTGAACACTTCGTTTGTGAGTCTGGGCACCACCAACCCACGGACCAGGAGTCAATTTAGATTGGTCCTGTCTAGATACTACCCCAGCAATGGTACTCACCGGGCAGAAAAGAACGGAAGGCCTCGGACTGGACTGGACGACGGACGACGAACTTCGGACTTCGGACTTCAGTTACGGGTGGGCCTCCGGATACCTCGGACCTTGAACTCTCGGCTTGGGCTCTGGTCGGGACTCGCCGCGTTCCTCCACCGTCTCGTTCGGATGCTGGACCGCCTCCTCCGTCTCCTCCGTGGGCCTGAGGGATACTTGAGCAGAAATATCTGCCACTGCGCAGAAGAGTTCCGTCACGACTGCAGAGGGTCAGGGGGTCGGCGTGGCTTCACCGACGCGTGGGGAAAGGGCAAGTCCCTATTCGGGCGCCATTATGTGGTAAATAAATAAATAATACCCTATTTTTGACTAGACTTATAGCATAACAGATAGCTCAATAAATAAGAGTCAAGATTCGAGGTAGTAGGAGTTTCTGCAGGTTTATTACAGCATAAGGACAGGATCAGGACAACCTGCATAGGAACAGAATGACAGGGCCCAGCAGGACAACTGGGGCCCAACAGGGGAAAAGAGGCCCAGCAGCTGCTGGGGCTAGGTCTGGGATGAGCGCGCTAACATTCAATAACAAAACACAGGCATATATACATAGCGCGAACACATAGCATTACATTGCAGTAGGCGTAGCAGTGGGTGGAGCAGAAGGTGTGACGCGTAGCAGTCGCGAGAGATAACAGTAAAAGTGGGTGTAACTGGGAGTATACTTAGACATGTGATGCAAACGTAACAGAATATGTCATGAATGGGGCGGAAACATAGGAGGGGGCTACCTAAGAAGCCGGGACCTCTAACCTAATGGTGCGCGAAAACTAGCAATGACGTGTTACTAGGAGAAGCTGGGGGCTACGAACTCTGTGCTAGGAGCAGAGACTAGAGTCTGGAGGGTCGGAGCGACATGTACCTAAACCCTATCTGGTATCTAATGTTTAGGGAACATGTTGATATGAACTAGAAGTCATGAGGGGAAAAGCTAACTTGATTCTAAGACTGGACCATGCATTATTCTACATGTAGTGCGTGATGAAGAATATTAAATGACCATTAATACAGTATTTCTCTAACGTGGAGACGAGAAGGCTAGACAATGACGGAAACTATTGATGCAGTTCAGTAGCTTAGGAATGCAGAGGAGGAGGACTGAATCTGATAGCTGGAACTATAACATACTTTTGGCAGACTCAGAGGCAGAGCCAAGCTGCACCGGGCACTGCGAGGCAGGAAGTAAGTGAAGGGTCGAGGATACAGGTGGGGGCTGTATCGCTCCTCAGCGAGGCTTTCAGGAGACAGGAGCTGAATCTGTGGTCCGGGCCCTTTTGAGGCCTGGAAACGGGGACTTTATAATGGAATAACGTGCACACTGGGAAACGTGGCAACATTACTTTACATAGGCCTGATATTCGTAGTATTCACGAGGACTGGAAAATAGCATACTAGAGGTGGACACAACTGGAATTGCGTCATTAATCGGACATGGAGAATAACATATGCATATTGGTCATGCACACATAATCATATGATGGATGAGGCGTAGGGACACAGAACATGGCAAAATTTACTTTTCCACAGTTTGATTGGTTCAGATGCTCCGTCCATCGCCACCCCCTTTTTTACCACTTTGTTCGCCATAAGTTGGCAGGGTATGCTCAGATGTGAGTTCCTTGCTCACTTTGACACTGGATTCAAGCAATCCGGGCTGAAGACGGCTGAAATGCCAGAAACCAGTCCTCGGTAGCTTGTTTTCAGTCCAAGGAACGCATGGCTTGGCAGTTCGGGCTGGACTGTTCCCATGAGGCACAAGCACAGACTGATTTGCATATGGCCATGTCTGAACTGGGGTGGCATGGTGGGCTAAAGAACGTTGATGGATTAAACCCGATCTGTTGACCGGGTGTGAAGGTTTGATTGGTTCAGATGCTCCGTCCATCACCACCCCCTTTTGTACCACTTTGTTTGCCATAAGTTGGCAGGGTATGCTCATACGTGAGTCCCTTGCTCACTTTGCCACTGGATTCAAGCAAACCGGGCTGAAGACGGCTGAAATGCCAGAAACCAGTCCTCGGAAGCTTGTTTCCGGTCCAGGGAAGGCATGGCTTGGCAGTTCGGACTGGACTGTTCCCATGAGGCACAGGGTCAGACTGATTTGCATATGGCCATGTCTGAACTGTGGTGGCAGAAAGGGCTAATGAACAGTGATGGATTAAACCCAGATCTGTTGACTGGGTGTGAGTGTTTGATTGGTTCAGATGCTCCGTCCATCACCACCCCCTTTGGTACCACTTTATTCGCCATAAATTGGCAGGGTATGCTCAGACGTCAGGGTCAGACTGATTTGCTTATGGCCATGTCTGAACTGGGGTGGCAGAGTGGGCTAAAGAACGGTGATGGATGAAACCCAGATCTATTGACCGGGTGTGAGCGTTTCATTGGTTCAGATGCTCCGTCCATCACCACCCCCTTTTGTACCACTTTGTTCGCCATAAGTTGGCAAGGTATGCTCAGACGTGAGTCCCTTGCTCACTTTGCCACTGGATTCAAGCAAGCCAGGCTGAAGATGACTGAAATGCCAGAAACTGGTCCTCGGAAGCTTGTTTCCGGTCCAGGGAAGGCATGGCTTGGCAGTTCGGGCTGGACATTTCCCATGAGGCACATGGTCAGTTGATTTACATATGGCCATGTCTAAACTGGGGTGGCAGAGTGGGCTAAAGAACGGTGATGGATTAAACCCAGATCTGTTGACTGGGTGTGAGTGTGTGATTGGTTCAGATGCTCCACCCATCACCACCCCCTTTTGTACCACTTTGTTCGCCATAAGTTGGCAGAGTATGCTCAGACGTGAGTCCCTTGCTCACTTTGCCACTGGATTCAAGCAAGCCGGGCTGAAGACGGCTGAAATGCCAGAAACCGGTCCTTGAAGCTTGTTTCGGGTCCAGGGAAGGCATGGCTTGGCAGTTCGGGCTGGACTGTTCCCATGAGGCACAGGGTCAGACTGATTTGCATATGGCCATGTCTGAACTGGGGTGGCAGAAAGGGCTAATGAACAGTGATGGATTAAACCCAGATCTGTTGACTGGGTGTGAGTGTTTGATTGGTTCAGATGCTCCGTCCATCACCACCCCCTTTGGTACCACTTTATTCGCCATAAATTGGCATGGTATGCTCAGATGTGAGTCCCTTGCTCACTTTGCCACTGGATTCAAGCAAGCCGGGCTGAAGACGGCTGAAATGCCAGAAACCGGTCCTCGGAAGCTTGTTTCCGGTCCAGGGAAGGCATGGCTTGGCAGTTCGGGCTGGACATTTCCCATGAGTCACAGGGTCAGACTGATTTGCATATGGCCATGTCTGAACTGAGGTGGCATAGTGGGCTAAAGAACGGTGATGGATTAAACCCAGATCTGTTGACTGGGTGTGAGTGTGTTATTGGTTCAGATGCTCCGTCCATCACCACCCCCGTTTGTACCACTTTGTTCGCCATAAGTTGGCAGGGTATGCTCAGACGTGAGTCCCTTGCTCACTTTGCCACTGGATTCAAGCAAGCCTGGCTGAAGACGGCTGAAATGCCAGAAACCGGTCCTCGAAAGCTTGTTTCCGGTCCAGGGAAGGCATGGCTTGGCATTTCGGGCTGGACTGTTCCCATGAGGCACAGGGTCAGACTGATTTGCATATGGCCATGTCTGAACTGGGGTGGCAGAGTGGGCTAAAGAACGGTGATGGATGAAACCCAGATCTATTGACCGGGTGTGAGCGTTTCATTGGTTCAGATGCTCCGTCCATCACCACCCCCTTTTGTACCACTTTGTTCGCCATAAGTTGGCAAGGTATGCTCAGACGTGAGTCCCTTGCTCACTTTGCCACTGGATTCAAGCAAGCTGGGCTGAAGACGGCTGAAATGCCAGAAACCAGTTCTCGGAAGCTTGTTTCTGGTCCAGGGAAGGCATGGCTTGGCAGTTCGGGCTGGACTGTTCCCATGAGGCACAGGCTCAGACTGATTTGCATATGGCCATGTCTGAACTGGGGTGGCAGAGTGGGCTAAAGAACGGTGATGGTTTAAACCCAGATCTGTTGACTGGGTGTGAGTGTTTGATTGGTTCAGATGCTCCGTCCATCACCACCCCCTTTTGTACTGCTTTGTTCGCCATAAGTTGGCAGGGTATGCTCAGACGTGAGTCCCTTGCTCACTTTGCCACTGGATTCAAGCAAGCCAGGCTGAAGATGGCTGAAATGCCAGAAACTGGTCCTCGGAAGCTTGTTTCCGGTCCAGGGAAGGCATGGCTTGGCAGTTCGGGCTGGACTGTTCCCATAAGGCACAGGGTCAGACTGATTTGCATATGGCCATGTCTGAACTGAGGTGGCATAATGGGCTAAAGAACGGTGATGGATTAAACCCAGATCTGTTGACTGGGTGTGAGTGTGTTATTGGTTCAGATGCTCCGTCCATCACCACCCCCTTTTGTACCACTTTGTTCGCCATAAGTTGGCAGGGTATGCTCAGACGTGAGTCCCTTGCTCACTTTGCCACTGGATTCAAGCAAGCCGGG
Organism: Lissotriton helveticus; assembly: GCF_964261635.1. NCBI lineage: Eukaryota > Metazoa > Chordata > Amphibia > Caudata > Salamandridae > Lissotriton > Lissotriton helveticus. The sequence continues at coordinate 203,936,923 of NC_136062.1, forward strand.
CTGAAGACGGCTGAAATGCCAGAAACCGGTTCTCGGAAGCTTGTTTCCGGTCCAGGGAAGGCATGGCTTGGGAGTTCGGGCTGGACATTTCCCATGAGGCACAGGGTCAGTCTGATTTACATATGGCCATGTCTGAACTGGGGTGGCAGAGTGGGCTAAAGAACGGTGATGGATTAAACCCAGATCTGTTGACTGGGTGTGAGTGTGTGATTGGTTCAGATGCTCCACCCATCACCACCCCCTTTTGTACCACTTTCTTCGCCATAAGTTGGCAGAGTATGCTCAGACGTGAGTCCCTTGCTCACTTTGCCACTGGATTCAAGCAAGCCGGGCTGAAGACGGCTGAAATGCCAGAAACCGGTCCTTGAAGCTTGTTTCGGGTCCAGGGAATGCATGGCTTGGCAGTTCGGCTGGACTGTTCCCATGAGGCACAAGCACAGACTGATTTGCATATGGCCATGTCTGAACTGGGGTGGCATGGTGGGCTAAAGAACGTTGATGGATTAAACCCGATCTGTTGACCGGGTGTGAAGGTTTGATTGGTTCAGATGCTCCGTCCATCACCACCCCCTTTTGTACCACGTTGTTTGCCATAAGTTGGCAGGGTATGCTCATACCTGAGTCCCTTGCTCACTTTGCCACTGGATTCAAGCAAGCCGGGCTGAAGACGGCTGAAATGCCAGAAACCAGTCCTCGGAAGCTTGTTTCCAGTCCAGGGAAGGCATGTCTTGGCAGTTCGGACTGGACTTTTCCCATGAGGCACAGGGTCAGACTGATTTGCATATGGCCATGTCTGAACTGGGGTGGCAGAAAGGGCTAATGAACGGTGATGGATTAAACCCAGTTCTGTTGACTGGGTGTGAGTGTTTGATTGGTTCAGATGCTCCGTCCATCACCACCCCCTTTGGTACCACTTTATTCGCCATAAATTGGCAGGGTATGCTCAGATGTGAGTCCCTTGCTCACTTTGCCACTGGATTCAAGCAAGCCGGGCTGAAGACGGCTGAAATGCCAGAAACCGGTCCTCGGAAGCTTGTTTCCGGTCCAGGGAAGGCATGGCTTGGCAGTTCGGGCTGGACATTTCCCATGAGTCACAGGGTCAGACTGATTTGCATATGGCCATGTCTGAACTGAGGTGGCATAGTGGGCTAAAGAACGGTGATGGATTAAACCCAGATCTGTTGACTGGGTGTGAGTGTGTGATTGGTTCAGATGCTCCACCCATCACCACCCCCTTTTGTACCACTTTCTTCGCCATAAGTTGGCAGAGTATGCTCAGACGTGAGTCCCTTGCTCACTTTGCCACTGGATTCAAGCAAACCGGGCTGAAGACGGCTGAAATGCCAGAAACCGGTCCTTGAAGCTTGTTTCGGGTCCAGGGAAGGCATGGCTTGGCAGTTCGGGCTGGACTGTTCCCATGAGGCACAGGGTCAGACTGATTTGCATATGGCCATGTCTGAACTGGGGTGGCAGAGTGGGCTAAAGAATGGTGATGGATTAAACCCAGATCTGTTGACTGGGTGTGAGTGTTTGATTGGTTCAGATGCTCCGTCCATCACCACCCCCTTTTGTACCACTTTGTTCGCCATAAGTTGGCAGGGTATGCTCAGACGTGAGTTCCTTGCTCACTTTGCCACTGGATTCAAGCAATCCGGGCTGAAGACGGCTATAATGCCAGAAACCAGTCCTCTGTAGTTTGTTTTCAGTCCAGGGAAGGCATGGCTTGGCAGTTCGGCTGGACTGTTCCCATGAGGCACAAGCACAGACTGATTTGCATATGGCCATGTCTGAACTGGGGTGGCAGAGTGGGCTAAAGAACGGTGATGGATTAAACCCAGATCTGTTGACTGGGTGTGAGTGTGTGATTGGTTCAGATGCTCCACCCATCACCACCCCCTTTTGTACCACTTTCTTCGCCATAAGTTGGCAGAGTATGCTCAGACGTGAGTCCCTTGCTCACTTTGCCACTGGATTCAAGCAAGCCGGGCTGAAGACGGCTGAAATGCCAGAAACCGGTCCTTGAAGCTTGTTTCGGGTCCAGGGAAGGCATGGCTTGGCAGTTCGGGCTGGACTGTTCCCATGAGGCACAGGGTCAGACTGATTTGCATATGGCCATGTCTGAACTGGGGTGGCAGAGTGGGCTAAAGAATGGTGATGGATTAAACCCAGATCTGTTGATTGGGTGTGAGTGTTTGATTGGTTCAGATGCTCCGTCCATCACCACCCCCTTTTGTACCACTTTGTTCGCCATAAGTTGGCAGGGTATGCTCAGACGTGAGTTCCTTGCTCACTTTGCCACTGGATTCAAGCAATCCGGGCTGAAGACGGCTGAAATGCCAGAAACCAGTCCTCGGTAGCTTGTTTTCAGTCCAGGGAAGGCATGGCTTGGCAGTTTGGCTGGACTGTTCCCATGAGGCACAAGCACAGACTGATTTGCATATGGCCATGTCTGAACTGGGGTGGCATGGTGGGCTAAAGAACGTTGATGGATTAAACCCGATCTGTTGACCGGGTGTGAAGGTTTGATTGGTTCAGATGCTCCGTCCATCACCACCCCCTTTTGTACCACTTTGTTTGCCATAAGTTGGCAGGGTATGCTCATACGTGAGTCCCTTGCTCACTTTGCCACTGGATTCAAGCAAGCCGGGCTGAAGACGGCTGAAATGCCAGAAACCAGTCCTCGGAAGCTTGTTTCCGGTCCAGGGAAGGCATGGCTTGGGAGTTCGGGCTGGACATTTCCCATGAGGCACAGGGTCAGTCTGATTTACATATGGCCATGTCTGAACTGGGGTGGCAGAGTGGGCTAAAGAACGGTGATGGATTAAACCCAGATCTGTTGACTGGGTGTGAGTGTGTGATTGGTTCAGATGCTCCGTCCATCACCACCCCCTTTGGTACCACTTTCTTCGCCATAAGTTGGCAGAGTATGCTCAGACGTGAGTCCCTTGCTCACTTTGCCACTGGATTCAAGCAAGCCGGGCTGAAGACGGCTGAAATGCCAGAAACCGGTCCTTGAAGCTTGTTTCGGGTCCAGGGAAGGCATGGCTTGGCAGTTCGGGCTGGACTGTTCCCATGAGGCACAGGGTCAGACTGATTTGCATATGGCCATGTCAGAACTGGGGTGGCAGAGTGGGCTAAAGAATGGTGATGGATTAAACCCAGATCTGTTGACTGGGTGTGAGTGTGTTATTGGTTCAGATGCTCCGTCCATCACCACCCCCTTTTGTACCACTTTGTTTGCCATAAGTTGGCAGGGTATGCTCAGACGTGAGTCCCTTGCTCACTTTGCCACTGGATTCAAGCAAGCCGGGCTGAAGACGGCTGAAATGCCAGAAACCGGTCCTCGAAAGCTTGTTTCCGGTCCAGGGAAGGCATGGCTTGGCATTTCGGGCTGGACTGTTCCCATGAGGCACAGGGTCAGACTGATTTGCATATGGCCATGTCTGAACTGGGGTTTGCAGAGTGGGATAAAGAACGGTGATGGATGAAACCCAGATCTATTGACCGGGTGTGAGCGTTTCATTGTTTCAGATGCTCCGTCCATCACCACCAGCTTTTGTACCACTTTGTTCGCCATAAGTTGGCAAGGTATGCTCAGACGTGAGTCCCTTGCTCACTTTGCCACTGGATTCAAGCAAGCTGGGCTGAAGAAGGCTGAAATGCCAGAAACCAGTTCTCGGAAGCTTGTTTCTGGTCCAGGGAAGGCATGGCTTGGCAGTTCGGGCTGGACTGTTCCCATGAGGCACAGGGTCAGACTGATTTGCATATGGCCATGTCTGAACTGGGGTGGCAGAGTGGGCTAAAAAACGGCGATGGTTTAAACCCAGATCTGTTGACTGGGTGTGAGTGTTTGATTGGTTCAGATGCTCCGTCCATCACCACCCCCTTTTGTACCGCTTTGTTCGCCATAAGTTGGCAGGGTATGCTCCGACGTGAGTCCCTTGCTCACTTTGCCACTGGATTCAAGCAAGCCAGGCTGAAGATGGCTGAAATGCCAGAAACTGGTCCTCGGAAGTTTGTTTCCGGTCCAGGGAAGGCATGGCTTGGCAGTTCAGGCTCGACTGTTCCCATAAGGCACAGGGTCAGACTGATTTGCATATGGCCATGTCTGAACTGAGGTGGCATAGTGGGCTAAAGAACGGTGATGGATTAAACCCAGATCTGTTGACTGGGTGTGAGTGTGTTATTGGTTCAGATGCTCCGTCCATCACCACCCCCGTTTGTACCACTTTGTTCGCCATAAGTTGGCAGGGTATGCTCAGACGTGAGTCCCTTGCTCACTTTGCCACTGGATTCAAGCAAGCCTGGCTGAAGACGGCTGAAATGCCAGAAACCGGTCCTCGAAAGCTTGTTTCCGGTCCAGGGAAGGCATGGCTTGGCATTTCGGGCTGGACTGTTCCCATGAGGCACAGGGTCAGACTGATTTGCATATGGCCATGTCTGAACTGGGGTGGCAGAGTGGGCTAAAGAACGGTGATGGATGAAACCCAGATCTATTGACCGGGTGTGAGCGTTTCATTGGTTCAGATGCTCCGTCCATCACCACCCTCTTTTGTACAACTTTGTTCGCCATAAGTTGGCAAGGTATGCTCAGACGTGAGTCCCTTGCTCACTTTGCCACTGGATTCAAGCAAGCTGGGCTGAAGACGGCTGAAATGCCAGAAACCAGTTCTCGGAAGCTTGTTTCTGGTCCAGGGAAGGCATGGCTTGGCAGTTCGGGCTGGACTGTTCCCATGAGGCACAGGGTCAGACTGATTTGCATATGGCCATGTCTGAACTGGGGTGGCAGAGTGGGCTAAAGAACGGTGATGGTTTAAACCCAGATCTGTTGACTGGGTGTGAGTGTGTTATTGGTTCAGATGCTCCGTCCATCACCACCCCCTTTTGTACCACTTTGTTCGCCATAAGTTGGCAGGGTATGCTCAGACGTGAGTCCCTTGCTCACTTTGCCACTGGATTCAAGCAAGCCAGGCTGAAGGCGGCTGAAATGCCAGAAACCGGTTCTCGGAAGCTTGTTTCCGGTCCAGGGAAGGCATGGCTTGGCAGTTCGGGCTGGACATTTCCCATGAGGCACAGGGTCAGACTGATTTACATATGGCCATGTCTGAACTGGGGTGGCAGAGTGGGCTAAAGAACGGTGATGGATTAAACCCAGATCTGTTGACTGGGTGTGAGTGTGTGATTGGTTCAGATGCTCCACCCATCACCACCCCCTTTTGTACCACTTTGTTCGCCATAAGTTGGCAGGGTATGCTCAGACGTGAGTCCCTTGCTCACTTTGCCACTGGATTCAAGCAAGCCGGGTTGAAGACGGCTGAAATGCCAGAAACCGGTCCTCGGAAGCTTGTTTCCGGTCCAGGGAAGGCATGGCTTGGCAGTTTGGGCTGGACTGTTCCCATGAGGCACAGGGTCAGACTGATTTGCATATGGCCATGTCTGAACTGGGGTGGCAGAGTGGGATAAAGAACGGTGATGGATTAAACCCAGATCTATTGACCGGGTGTGAGCGTTTCATTGGTTCAGATGCTCCGTCCATCACCACCCCCTTTTGGACCACTTTGTTCGCCATAAGTTGGCAGAGTATGCTCAGACATGAGTCCCTTGCTCACTTTGCCCCTGGATTCAAGCAAGCCGGGCTGAAGACGGCTAAAATGCCAGAAACAGGTCCTTGAAGCTTGTTTCCGGTCCAGGGAAGGCATGGCTTGGCAGTTCGGGCGGACTGTTCCCATGAGGCACAGGGTCAGACTGATTTGCATATGGCCATGTCTGAACTGGGGTGGCAGAGTGGGCTAAAGAATGGTGATGGATTAAACCCAGATCTGTTGACTGGGTGTGAGTGTTTGATTGGTTCAGATGCTCCGTCCATCACCACCCCCTTTTGTACCACTTTGTTCGCCATAAGTTGGCAGGGTATGCTCAGACGTGAGTTCCTTGCTCACTTTGCCACTGGATTCAAGCAATCCGGGCTGAAGACAGCTGAAATGCCAGAAACCAGTCCTCGGTAGCTTGTTTTCAGTCCAGGGAAGGCATGGCTTGGCAGTTCGGGCTGGACTGTTCCCATGAGGCACAAGCACAGACTGATTTGCATATGGCCATGTCTGAACTGGGGTGGCATGGTGGGCTAAAGAACGTTGATGGATTAAACCCGATCTGTTGACCGGGTGTGAAGGTTTGATTGGTTCAGATGCTCCGTCCATCACCACCCCCTTTTGCACCACTTTGTTCGCCATAAGTTGGCAGGGTATGCTCATACGTGAGTCCCTTGCTCACTTTGCCACTGGATTCAAGCAAGCGGGGCTGAAGACGGCTGAAATGCCAGAAACCAGTCCTCGGAAGCTTGTTTCCGGTCCAGGGAAGGCATGGCTTGGCAGTTCGGACTGGACTGTTCCCATGAGGCACAGGGTCAGACTGATTTGCATATGGCCATGTCTGAACTGGGGTGGCAGAAAGGGCTAATGAACCGGGATGGATTAAACCCAGATCTGTTGACTGGGTGTGAGTGTTTGATTGGTTCAGATGCTCCGTCCATCACCACCCCCTTTGGTACCACTTTATTCTCCATAAATTGGCAGGGTATGCTCAGATGTGAGTCCCTTGCTCACTTTGCCACTGGATTCAAGCAAGCCGGGCTGAAGACGGCTGAAATGCCAGAAACCGGTCCTCGGAAGCTTGTTTCCGGTCCAGGGAAGGCATGGCTTGGCAGTTCGGGCTGGACATTTCCCATGAGTCACAGGGTCAGACTGATTTGCATATGGCCATGTCTGAACTGAGGTGGCAAAGTGGGCTAAAGAACGGTGATGGATTAAACCCAGATCTGTTGACTGGGTGTGAGTGTGTGATTGGTTCAGATGCTCCACCCATCACCACCCCCTTTTGTACCACTTTGTTCGCCATAAGTTGGCAGGGTATGCTCAGACGTGAGTCCCTTGCTCACTTTGCCACTGGATTCAAGCAAGCCGGGTTGAAGACGGCTGAAATGCCAGAAACCGGTCCTCGGAAGCTTGTTTCCGGTCCAGGGAAGGCATGGCTTGGCAGTTTGGGCTGGACTGTTCCCATGAGGCACAGGGTCAGACTGATTTGCATATGGCCATGTCTGAACTGGGGTGGCAGAGTGGGATAAAGAACGGTGATGGATTAAACCCAGATCTATTGACCGGGTGTGAGCGTTTCATTGGTTCAGATGCTCCGTCCATCACCACCCCCTTTTGGACCACTTTGTTCGCCATAAGTTGGCAGGGTATGCTCAGACGTGAGTCCCTTGCTCACTTTGCCACTGGATTCAAGCAAGCCAGGCTGAAGGCGGCTGAAATGCCAGAAACCGGTTCTCGGAAGCTTGTTTCCGGTCCAGGGAAGGCATGGCTTGGCAGTTCGGGCTGGACATTTCCCATGAGGCACAGGGTCAGACTGATTTACATATGGCCATGTCTGAACTGGGGTGGCAGAGTGGGCTAAAGAACGGTGATGGATTAAACCCAGATCTGTTGACTGGGTGTGAGTGTGTGATTGGTTCAGATGCTCCACCCATCACCACCCCCTTTTGTACCACTTTGTTCGCCATAAGTTGGCAGGGTATGCTCAGACGTGAGTCCCTTGCTCACTTTGCCACTGGATTCAAGCAAGCCGGGTTGAAGACGGCTGAAATGCCAGAAACCAGTCCTCGGAAGCTTGTTTCCGGTCCAGGGAAGGCATGGCTTGGCAGTTTGGGCTGGACTGTTCCCATGAGGCACAGGGTCAGACTGATTTGCATATGGCCATGTCTGAACTGGGGTGGCAGAGTGGGATAAAGAACGGTGATGGATTAAACCCAGATCTATTGACCGGGTGTGAGCGTTTCATTGGTTCAGATGCTCCGTCCATCACCACCCCCTTTTGGACCACTTTGTTCGCCATAGGTTGGCAGAGTATGCTCAGACATGAGTCCCTTGCTCACTTTGCCCCTGGATTCAAGCAAGCCGGGCTGAAGACGGCTAAAATGCCAGAAACAGGTCCTTGAAGCTTGTTTCCGGTCCAGGGAAGGCATGGCTTGGCAGTTCGGGCGGACTGTTCCCATGAGGCACAGGGTCAGACTGATTTGCATATGGCCATGTCTGAACTGGGGTGGCAGAGTGGGCTAAAGAATGGTGATGGATTAAACCCAGATCTGTTGACTGGGTGTGAGTGTTTGATTGGTTCAGATGCTCCGTCCATCACCACCCCCTTTTGTACCACTTTGTTCGCCATAAGTTGGCAGGGTATGCTCAGACGTGAGTTCCTTGCTCACTTTGCCACTGGATTCAAGCAATCCGGGCTGAAGACAGCTGAAATGCCAGAAACCAGTCCTCGGTAGCTTGTTTTCAGTCCAGGGAAGGCATGGCTTGGCAGTTCGGGCTGGACTGTTCCCATGAGGCACAAGCACAGACTGATTTGCATATGGCCATGTCTGAACTGGGGTGGCATGGTGGGCTAAAGAACGTTGATGGATTAAACCCGATCTGTTGACCGGGTGTGAAGGTTTGATTGGTTCAGATGCTCCGTCCATCACCACCCCCTTTTGCACCACTTTGTTCGCCATAAGTTGGCAGGGTATGCTCATACGTGAGTCCCTTGCTCACTTTGCCACTGGATTCAAGCAAGCCGGGCTGAAGACGGCTGAAATGCCAGAAACCAGTCCTCGGAAGCTTGTTTCCGGTCCAGGGAAGGCATGGCTTGGCAGTTCGGACTGGACTGTTCCCATGAGGCACAGGGTCAGACTGATTTGCATATGGCCATGTCTGAACTGGGGTGGCAGAAAGGGCTAATGAACCGGGATGGATTAAACCCAGATCTGTTGACTGGGTGTGAGTGTTTGATTGGTTCAGATGCTCCGTCCATCACCACCCCCTTTGGTACCACTTTATTCTCCATAAATTGGCAGGGTATGCTCAGATGTGAGTCCCTTGCTCACTTTGCCACTGGATTCAAGCAAGCCGGGCTGAAGACGGCTGAAATGCCAGAAACCGGTCCTCGGAAGCTTGTTTCCGGTCCAGGGAAGGCATGGCTTGGCAGTTCGGGCTGGACATTTCCCATGAGTCACAGGGTCAGACTGATTTGCATATGGCCATGTCTGAACTGAGGTGGCAAAGTGGGCTAAAGAACGGTGATGGATTAAACCCAGATCTGTTGACTGGGTGTGAGTGTGTGATTGGTTCAGATGCTCCACCCATCACCACCCCCTTTTGTACCACTTTGTTCGCCATAAGTTGGCAGGGTATGCTCAGACGTGAGTCCCTTGCTCACTTTGCCACTGGATTCAAGCAAGCCGGGTTGAAGACGGCTGAAATGCCAGAAACCGGTCCTCGGAAGCTTGTTTCCGGTCCAGGGAAGGCATGGCTTGGCAGTTTGGGCTGGACTGTTCCCATGAGGCACAGGGTCAGACTGATTTGCATATGGCCATGTCTGAACTGGGGTGGCAGAGTGGGATAAAGAACGGTGATGGATTAAACCGAGATCTATTGACAGGGTGTGAGCGTTTCATTGGTTCAGATGCTCCGTCCATCACCACCCCCTTTTGTACCACTTTGTTCGCCATAAGTTGGCAGGGTAAGCTCAGACATGAGTCCCTTGCTCACTTTGCCACTGGATTCAAGCAAGCCTGGCTGAAGACGGCTGAAATGCCAGAAACAGGTCCTTGAAGCTTGTTTCCGGTCCAGGGAAGGCATGGCTTGGCAGTTCGGGCGGACTGTTCCCATGAGGCACAGGGTCAGACTGATTTGCATATGGCCATGTCTGAACTGGGGTGGCAGAGTGGGCTAAAGAATGGTGATGGATTAAACCCAGATCTGTTGACTGGGTGTGAGTGTTTGATTGGTTCAGATGCTCCGTCCATCACCACCCCCTTTTGTACCACTTTGTTCGCCATAAGTTGGCAGGGTATGCTCAGACGTGAGTTCCTTGCTCACTTTGCCACTGGATTCAAGCAATCCGGGCTGAAGACGGCTGAAATGCCAGAAACCAGTCCTCGGTAGCTTGTTTTCAGTCCAGGGAAGGCATGGCTTGGCAGTTCGGGCTGGACTGTTCCCATGAGGCACAAGCACAGACTGATTTGCATATGGCCATGTCTGAACTGGGGTGGCATGGTGGGCTAAAGAACGTTGATGGATTAAACCCGATCTGTTGACCGGGTGTGAAGGTTTGATTGGTTCAGATGCTCCGTCCATCACCACCCCCTTTTGTACCACTTTGTTCGCCATAAGTTGGCAGGGTATGCTCATACGTGAGTCCCTTGCTCACTTTGCCACTGGATTCAAGCAAGCCGGGCTGAAGACGGCTGAAATGCCAGAAACCAGTCCTCGGAAGCTTGTTTCCGGTCCAGGGAAGGCATGGCTTGGCAGTTCGGACTGGACTGTTCCCATGAGGCACAGGGTCAGACTGATTTGCATATGGCCATGTCTGAACTGGGGTGGCAGAAAGGGCTAATGAACGGTGATGGATTAAACCCAGATCTGTTGACTGGGTGTGAGTGTGTTATTGGTTCAGATGCTCCGTCCATCACCACCCCCTTTTGTACCACTTTGTTCGCCATAAGTGGGCAGGGTATGCTCAGACGTGAGTCCCTTGCTCACTTTGCCACTAGATTCAAGCAAGCCGGGCTGAAGACGGCTGAAATGCCAGAAACCGGTCCTCGAAAGCTTGTTTCCGGTCCAGGGAAGGCATGGCTTGGCAGTTCGGGCTGGACTGTTTCCATGAGGCACAGGGTCAGACTGATTTGCATATGGCCATGTCTGAACTGGGGTGGCAGAGTGGGCTAAAGAACGGTGATGGTTTAAACCCAGATCTGTTGACTGGGTGTGAGTGTTTGATTGGTTCAGATGCTCCGTCCATCACCACCCCCTTTTGTACCGCTTTGTTCACCATAAGTTGGCAGGGTATGCTCAGACGTGAGTCCCTTGCTCACTTTGCCACTGGATTCAAGCAAGCCAGGCTGAAGATGGCTGAAATGCCAGAAACTGGTCCTCGGAAGCTTGTTTCCGGTCCAGGGAAGGCATGGTTTGGCAGTTCGGGCTGGACTGTTCCCATGAGGCACAGGGTCAGACTGATTTGCATATGGCCATGTCTGAACTGGGGTGGCAGAGTGGGCTAAAGAACGGTGATGGTTTAAACCCAGATCTGTTGACTGGGTGTGAGTGTTTGATTGGTTCAGATGCTCCGTCCATCACCACCCCCTTTTGTACCGCTTTGTTCGCCATAAGTTGGCAGGGTATGCTCAGACGTGAGTCCCTTGCTCACTTTGCCACTGGATTCAAGCAAGCCAGGCTGAAGATGGCTGAAATGCCAGAAACTGGTCCTCGGAAGCTTGTTTCCGGTCCAGGGAAGGCATGGCTTGGCAGTTCGGGCTGGACATTTCCCATGAGGCACAGGGTCAGACTGATTTACATATGGCCATGTCTGAACTGGGGTGGCAGAGTGGGCTAAAGAACGGTGATGGATTAAACCCAGATCTGTTGACTGGGTGTGAGTGTGTGATTGGTTCAGATGCTCCACCCATCACCACCCCCTTTTGTACCACTTTGTTCGCCAAAAGTTGGCAGGGTATGCTCAGACGTGAGTCCCTTGCTCACTTTGCCACTGGATTCAAGCAAGCCGGGCTGAAGACGGCTGAAATGCCAGAAACGGGTCCTCGGAAGCTTGTTTCCGGTCCAGGGAAGGCATGGCTTGGCAGTTTGGGCTGGACTGTTCCCATGAGGCACAGGGTCAGACTGATTTGCATATGGCCATGTCTGAACTGGGGTGGCAGAGTGGGATAAAGAACGGTGATGGATTAAACCCAGATCTATTGACCGGGTGTGAGCGTTTCATTGGTTCAGATGCTCCGTCCATCACCACCCCCTTTTGGACCACTTTGTTCGCCATAAGTTGGCAGAGTATGCTCAGACATGAGTCCCTTGCTCACTTTGCCACTGGATTCAAGCAAGCCGGGCTGAAGACGGCTGAAATGCCAGAAACCGGTCCTTGAAGCTTGTTTCCGGTCCAGGGAAGGCATGGCTTGGCAGTTCGGGCTGGACATTTCCCATGAGTCACAGGGTCAGACTGATTTGCATATGGCCATGTCTGAACTGAGGTGGCAAAGTGGGCTAAAGAACGGTGATGGATTAAACCCAGATCTGTTGACTGGGTGTGAGTGTGTGATTGGTTCAGATGCTCCACCCATCACCACCCCCTTTTGTACCACTTTGTTCGCCATAAGTTGGCAGGGTATGCTCAGACGTGAGTCCCTTGCTCACTTTGCCACTGGATTCAAGCAAGCCGGGTTGAAGACGGCTGAAATGCCAGAAACCGGTCCTCGGAAGCTTGTTTCCGGTCCAGGGAAGGCATGGCTTGGCAGTTTGGGCTGGACTGTTCCCATGAGGCACAGGGTCAGACTGATTTGCATATGGCCATGTCTGAACTGGGGTGGCAGAGTGGGATAAAGAACGGTGATGGATTAAACCGAGATCTATTGACAGGGTGTGAGCGTTTCATTGGTTCAGATGCTCCGTCCATCACCACCCCCTTTTGTACCACTTTGTTCGCCATAAGTTGGCAGGGTAAGCTCAGACATGAGTCCCTTGCTCACTTTGCCACTGGATTCAAGCAAGCCTGGCTGAAGACGGCTGAAATGCCAGAAACAGGTCCTTGAAGCTTGTTTCCGGTCCAGGGAAGGCATGGCTTGGCAGTTCGGGCGGACTGTTCCCATGAGGCACAGGGTCAGACTGATTTGCATATGGCCATGTCTGAACTGGGGTGGCAGAGTGGGCTAAAGAATGGTGATGGATTAAACCCAGATCTGTTGACTGGGTGTGAGTGTTTGATTGGTTCAGATGCTCCGTCCATCACCACCCCCTTTTGTACCACTTTGTTCGCCATAAGTTGGCAGGGTATGCTCAGACGTGAGTTCCTTGCTCACTTTGCCACTGGATTCAAGCAATCCGGGCTGAAGACGGCTGAAATGCCAGAAACCAGTCCTCGGTAGCTTGTTTTCAGTCCAGGGAAGGCATGGCTTGGCAGTTCGGGCTGGACTGTTCCCATGAGGCACAAGCACAGACTGATTTGCATATGGCCATGTCTGAACTGGGGTGGCATGGTGGGCTAAAGAACGTTGATGGATTAAACCCGATCTGTTGACCGGGTGTGAAGGTTTGATTGGTTCAGATGCTCCGTCCATCACCACCCCCTTTTGTACCACTTTGTTCGCCATAAGTTGGCAGGGTATGCTCATACGTGAGTCCCTTGCTCACTTTGCCACTGGATTCAAGCAAGCCGGGCTGAAGACGGCTGAAATGCCAGAAACCAGTCCTCGGAAGCTTGTTTCCGGTCCAGGGAAGGCATGGCTTGGCAGTTCGGACTGGACTGTTCCCATGAGGCACAGGGTCAGACTGATTTGCATATGGCCATGTCTGAACTGGGGTGGCAGAAAGGGCTAATGAACGGTGATGGATTAAACCCAGATCTGTTGACTGGGTGTGAGTGTGTTATTGGTTCAGATGCTCCGTCCATCACCACCCCCTTTTGTACCACTTTGTTCGCCATAAGTGGGCAGGGTATGCTCAGACGTGAGTCCCTTGCTCACTTTGCCACTAGATTCAAGCAAGCCGGGCTGAAGACGGCTGAAATGCCAGAAACCGGTCCTCGAAAGCTTGTTTCCGGTCCAGGGAAGGCATGGCTTGGCAGTTCGGGCTGGACTGTTTCCATGAGGCACAGGGTCAGACTGATTTGCATATGGCCATGTCTGAACTGGGGTGGCAGAGTGGGCTAAAGAACGGTGATGGTTTAAACCCAGATCTGTTGACTGGGTGTGAGTGTTTGATTGGTTCAGATGCTCCGTCCATCACCACCCCCTTTTGTACCGCTTTGTTCACCATAAGTTGGCAGGGTATGCTCAGACGTGAGTCCCTTGCTCACTTTGCCACTGGATTCAAGCAAGCCAGGCTGAAGATGGCTGAAATGCCAGAAACTGGTCCTCGGAAGCTTGTTTCCGGTCCAGGGAAGGCATGGTTTGGCAGTTCGGGCTGGACTGTTCCCATGAGGCACAGGGTCAGACTGATTTGCATATGGCCATGTCTGAACTGGGGTGGCAGAGTGGGCTAAAGAACGGTGATGGTTTAAACCCAGATCTGTTGACTGGGTGTGAGTGTTTGATTGGTTCAGATGCTCCGTCCATCACCACCCCCTTTTGTACCGCTTTGTTCGCCATAAGTTGGCAGGGTATGCTCAGACGTGAGTCCCTTGCTCACTTTGCCACTGGATTCAAGCAAGCCAGGCTGAAGATGGCTGAAATGCCAGAAACTGGTCCTCGGAAGCTTGTTTCCGGTCCAGGGAAGGCATGGCTTGGCAGTTCGGGCTGGACATTTCCCATGAGGCACAGGGTCAGACTGATTTACATATGGCCATGTCTGAACTGGGGTGGCAGAGTGGGCTAAAGAACGGTGATGGATTAAACCCAGATCTGTTGACTGGGTGTGAGTGTGTGATTGGTTCAGATGCTCCACCCATCACCACCCCCTTTTGTACCACTTTGTTCGCCAAAAGTTGGCAGGGTATGCTCAGACGTGAGTCCCTTGCTCACTTTGCCACTGGATTCAAGCAAGCCGGGCTGAAGACGGCTGAAATGCCAGAAACGGGTCCTCGGAAGCTTGTTTCCGGTCCAGGGAAGGCATGGCTTGGCAGTTTGGGCTGGACTGTTCCCATGAGGCACAGGGTCAGACTGATTTGCATATGGCCATGTCTGAACTGGGGTGGCAGAGTGGGATAAAGAACGGTGATGGATTAAACCCAGATCTATTGACCGGGTGTGAGCGTTTCATTGGTTCAGATGCTCCGTCCATCACCACCCCCTTTTGGACCACTTTGTTCGCCATAAGTTGGCAGAGTATGCTCAGACATGAGTCCCTTGCTCACTTTGCCACTGGATTCAAGCAAGCCGGGCTGAAGACGGCTGAAATGCCAGAAACCGGTCCTTGAAGCTTGTTTCCGGTCCAGGGAAGGCATGGCTTGGCAGTTCGGGCGGACTGTTCCCATGAGGCACAGGGTCAGACTGATTTGCATATGGCCATGTCTGAACTGGGGTGGCAGAGTGGGCTAAAGAATGGTGATGGATTAAACCCAGATCTATTGACTGGGTGTGAGTGTTTGATTGGTTCAGATGCTCCGTCCATCACCACCCCCTTTTGTACCACTTTGTTCGCCATAAGTTGGCAGGGTATGCTTAGATGTGAGTCCCTTGCTCACTTTGCCACTGGATTCAAGCAAGCCGGGCTGAAGACGGCTGAAATGCCAGAAACCGGTCCTCGGAAGCTTGTTTCCGGTCCAGGGAAGGCATGGCTTGGCAGTTCGGGCTGGACATTTCCCATGAGTCACAGGGTCAGACTGATTTGCATATGGCCATGTCTGAACTGAGGTGGCATAGTGGGCTAAAGAACGGTGATGGATTAAACCCAGATCTGTTGACTGGGTGTGAGTGTGTTATTGGTTCAGATGCTCCGTCCATCACCACCCCCTTTTGTACCACTTTGTTCGCCATAAGTTGGCAGGGTATGCTCAGACGTGAGTCCCTTGCTCACTTTGCCACTAGATTCAAGCAAGCCGGTCTGAAGACGGCTGAAATACCAGAAACCGGTCCTCGAAAGCTTGTTTCCGGTCCAGGGAAGGCATGGCTTGGCAGTTCGGGCTGGACTGTTCCCATGAGGCACAGGGTCAGACTGATTTGCATATGGCCACGTCTGAACTGGGGTCGCAGAGTGGGCTAAAGAACGGTGATGGATGAAACCCAGATCTATTTACCGGGTGTGAGCGTTTCATTGGTTCAGTTGCTCCGTCCATCACCACCCCCTTTTGTACCACTTTGTTCGCCATAAGTTGGCAAGGTATGCTCAGACGTGAGTCCCTTGCTCACTTTGCCACTGGATTCAAGCAAGCCGGGCTGAAGACGGCTGAAATGCCAGAAACCAGTTCTCGGAAGCTTGTTTCTGGTCCAGGGAAGGCATGGCTTGGCAGTTCGGGCTGGACTGTTCCCATGAGGCACAGGGTCAGACTGATTTGCATATGGCCATGTCTGAACTGGGGTGGCAGAGTGGGCTAAAGAACGGTGATGGTTTAAACCCAGATCTGTTGACTGGGTGTGAGTGTTTGATTGGTTCAGATGCTCCGTCCATCACCACCCCCTTTTGTACCGCTTTGTTCGCCATAAGTTGGCAGGGTACGCTCAGACGTGAGTCCCTTGCTCACTTTGCCTCTGGATTCTAGCAAGCCAGGCTGAAGATGGCTGAAATGCCAGAAACTGGTCCTCGGAAGCTTGTTTCCGGTCCAGGGAAGGCATGGCTTGGCAGTTCGGGCTGGACTGTTCCCATGAGGCACAGCGTCAGACTGATTTGCATATGGCCATGTCTGAACTGGGGTGGCAGAGTGGGCTAAAGAATGGTGATGGATTAAACCCAGATCTGTTGACTGGGTGTGAGTGTTTGATTGGTTCAGATGCTCCGTCCATCACCACCCCCTTTTGTACCACTTTGTTCGCCATAAGTTGGCAGGGTATGCTCAGACGTGAGTTCCTTGCTCACTTTGCCACTGGATTCAAGCAATCCGGGCTGAAGACGGCTGAAATGCCAGAAACCAGTCCTCGGTAGCTTGTTTTCAGTCCAGGGAAGGCATGGCTTGGCAGTTCGGGCTGGACTGTTCCCATGAGGCACAAGCACAGACTGATTTGCATATGGCCATGTCTGAACTGGGGTGGCATGGTTGGCTAAAGATAGTTGATGGATTAAACCCGATCTGTTGACCGGGTGTGAAGGTTTGATTGGTTCAGATGCTCCGTCCATCACCACTACCTGTTGTACCACTTTGTTCGCCATAAGTTGGCAAGGTATGCTCAGACGTGAGTCCCTTGCTCACTTTGCCACTGGATTCAATCAATCCGGGCTGAAGACGGCTGAAATGCCAGAAACCGGTCCTCGGAAGCTTGTTTACGGTCCAGGGAAGGCATGGCTTGGCAGTTCGGGCTGGACTGTTCCCATGAGGCACAAGCACAGACTGATTTGCATATGGCCATGTCTGAACTGGGGTGGCAGAGTGGGCTAAAGAACGGTGATGGTTTAAACCCAGATCTGTTGACTGGGTGTGAGTGTTTGATTGGTTCAGATGCTCCGTCCATCACCACCCCCTTTTGTACCGCTTTGTTCGCCATAAGTTGGCAGGGTATGCTCAGACGTGAGTCCCTTGCTCACTTTGCCACTGGATTCAAGCAAGCCAGGCTGAAGATGGCTGAAATGCCAGAAACTGGTCCTCGGAAGCTTTTTTCCGGCCCAGGGAAGGCATGGTTTGGCAGTTCGGGCTGGACTGTTCCCATACGGCACAGGGTCAGACTGATTTGCATATGGCCATGTCTGAACTGAGGTGGCATAGTGGGCTAAAGAACAGTGATGGATTAAACCCAGATCTGTTGACTGGGTGTGAGTGTGTTATTGGTTCAGATGCTCCGTCCATCACCACCCCCTTTTGTACCACTTTGTTCGCCATAAGTTGGCAGGGTATGCTCAGACGTGAGTCCCTTGCTCACTTTGCCACTGGATTCAAGCAAGCCAGGCTGAAGGCGGCTGAAATGCCAGAAACCGGTTCTCGGAAGCTTGTTTCCGGTCCAGGGAAGGCATGGCTTGGCAGTTCGGGCTGGACATTTCCCATGAGGCACAGGGTCAGACTGATTTACATATGGCCATGTCTGAACTGGGGTGGCAGAGTGGGCTAAAGAACGGTGATGGATTAAACCCAGATCTGTTGACTCGGTGTGAGTGTGTGATTGGTTCAGATGCTCCACCCATCACCACCCCCTTTTGTACGACTTTGTTCGCCATAAGTTGGCAGGGTATGCTCAGACGTGAGTCCCTTGCTCACTTTGCCACTGGATTCAAGCAAGCCGGGCTGAAGACGGCTGAAATGCCAGAAACCGGTCCTCGGAAGCTTGTTTCCGGTCCAGGGAAGGCATGGCTTGGCAGTTTGGGCTGGACTGTTCCCATGAGGCACAGGGTCAGACTGATTTGCATATGGCCATGTCTGAACTGGGGTGGCAGAGTGGGATAAAGAACGGTGATGGATTAAACCCAGATCTATTGACCGGGTGTGAGCGTTTCATTGGTTCAGATGCTCCGTCCATCACCACCCCCTTTTGGACCACTTTGTTCACCATAAATTGGCAGAGTATGCTCAGACATGAGTCCCTTGCTCACTTTGCCACTGGATTCAAGCAAGCCGGGCTGAAGACGGCTGAAATGCCAGAAACTGGTCCTTGAAGCTTGTTTCCGGTCCAGGGAAGGCATGGCTTGGCAGTTCGGGCGGACTGTTCCCATGAGGCACAGGGTCAGACTGATTTGCATATGGCCATATCTGAACTGGGGTGGCAGAGTGGGCTAAATAATGGTGATGGATTAAACCCAGATCTGTTGACTGGGTGTGAGTGTTTGATTGGTTCAGATGCTCCGTCCATCACCACCCCCTTTTGTACCACTTTGTTCGCCATATGTTGGCAGGGTATGCTCAGACATGAGTTCCTTGCTCACTTTGCCACTGGATTCAAGCAATCCGGGCTGAAGACGGCTGAAATGCCAGAAACCAGTCCTCGGTAGCTTGTTTCCGGTCCAGGGAAGGCATGGCTTGGCAGTGCGGACTGGACTGTTCCCATGAGGCACAGGGTCAGATTGATTTGCATATGGCCATGTCTGAACTGGGGTGGCAGAAAGGGCTAATGAACGGTGATGGATTAAACCCAGATCTGTTGACTGGGTGTGAGTGTTTGATTGGTTCAGATGCTCCGTCCATCACCACCCCCTTTGGTACCACTTTATTCTCCATAAATTGGCAGGGTATGCTCAGATGTGAGTCCCTTGCTCACTTTGCCACTGGATTCAAGCAAGCCGGGCTGAAGACGGCTGAAATGCCAGAAACCGGTCCACGGAAGCCTGTTTCCGGTCCAGGGAAGGCATGGCTTGGCAGTTCGGGCTGGACATTTCCCATGAGTCACAGGGTCAGACTGATTTGCATATGGCCAAGTCTGAACTGAGGTGGCATAGTGGGCTAAAGAACGGTGATGGATTAAACCCAGATCTGTTGACTGGGTGTGAGTGTGTTATTGGTTCAGATGCTCCGTCCATCACCACCCCCTTTTGTACCACTTTGTTCGCCATAAGTTGGCAGGGTATGCTCAGACGTGAGTCCCTTGCTCACTTTGCCACTGGATTCAAGCAAGCCAGGCTGAAGGCGGCTGAAATGCCAGAAACCGGTTCTCGGAAGCTTGTTTCCGGTCCAGGGAAGGCATGGCTTGGCAGTTCGGGCTGGACATTTCCCATGAGGCACAGGGTCAGACTGATTTACATATGGCCATGTCTGAACTGGGGTGGCAGAGTGGGCTAAAGAACGGTGATGGATTAAACCCAGATCTGTTGACTCGGTGTGAGTGTGTGATTGGTTCAGATGCTCCACCCATCACCACCCCCTTTTGTACGACTTTGTTCGCCATAAGTTGGCAGGGTATGCTCAGACGTGAGTCCCTTGCTCACTTTGCCACTGGATTCAAGCAAGCCGGGCTGAAGACGGCTGAAATGCCAGAAACCGGTCCTCGGAAGCTTGTTTCCGGTCCAGGGAAGGCATGGCTTGGCAGTTTGGGCTGGACTGTTCCCATGAGGCACAGGGTCAGACTGATTTGCATATGGCCATGTCTGAACTGGGGTGGCAGAGTGGGATAAAGAACGGTGATGGATTAAACCCAGATCTATTGACCGGGTGTGAGCGTTTCATTGGTTCAGATGCTCCGTCCATCACCACCCCCTTTTGGACCACTTTGTTCACCATAAATTGGCAGAGTATGCTCAGACATGAGTCCCTTGCTCACTTTGCCACTGGATTCAAGCAAGCCGGGCTGAAGACGGCTGAAATGCCAGAAACTGGTCCTTGAAGCTTGTTTCCGGTCCAGGGAAGGCATGGCTTGGCAGTTCGGGCGGACTGTTCCCATGAGGCACAGGGTCAGACTGATTTGCATATGGCCATATCTGAACTGGGGTGGCAGAGTGGGCTAAATAATGGTGATGGATTAAACCCAGATCTGTTGACTGGGTGTGAGTGTTTGATTGGTTCAGATGCTCCGTCCATCACCACCCCCTTTTGTACCACTTTGTTCGCCATATGTTGGCAGGGTATGCTCAGACATGAGTTCCTTGCTCACTTTGCCACTGGATTCAAGCAATCCGGGCTGAAGACGGCTGAAATGCCAGAAACCAGTCCTCGGTAGCTTGTTTCCGGTCCAGGGAAGGCATGGCTTGGCAGTGCGGACTGGACTGTTCCCATGAGGCACAGGGTCAGATTGATTTGCATATGGCCATGTCTGAACTGGGGTGGCAGAAAGGGCTAATGAACGGTGATGGATTAAACCCAGATCTGTTGACTGGGTGTGAGTGTTTGATTGGTTCAGATGCTCCGTCCATCACCACCCCCTTTGGTACCACTTTATTCTCCATAAATTGGCAGGGTATGCTCAGATGTGAGTCCCTTGCTCACTTTGCCACTGGATTCAAGCAAGCCGGGCTGAAGACGGCTGAAATGCCAGAAACCGGTCCACGGAAGCCTGTTTCCGGTCCAGGGAAGGCATGGCTTGGCAGTTCGGGCTGGACATTTCCCATGAGTCACAGGGTCAGACTGATTTGCATATGGCCAAGTCTGAACTGAGGTGGCATAGTGGGCTAAAGAACGGTGATGGATTAAACCCAGATCTGTTGACTGGGTGTGAGTGTGTTATTGGTTCAGATGCTCCGTCCATCACCACCCCCTTTTGTACCACTTTGTTCGCCATAAGTTGGCAGGGTATGCTCAGACGTGAGTCCCTTGCTCACTTTGCCACTGGATTCAAGCAAGCCAGGCTGAAGGCGGCTGAAATGCCAGAAACCGGTTCTCGGAAGCTTGTTTCCGGTCCAGGGAAGGCATGGCTTGGCAGTTCGGGCTGGACATTTCCCATGAGGCACAGGGTCAGACTGATTTACATATGGCCATGTCTGAACTGGGGTGGCAGAGTGGGCTAAAGAACGGTGATGGATTAAACCCAGATCTGTTGACTCGGTGTGAGTGTGTGATTGGTTCAGATGCTCCACCCATCACCACCCCCTTTTGTACGACTTTGTTCGCCATAAGTTGGCAGGGTATGCTCAGACGTGAGTCCCTTGCTCACTTTGCCACTGGATTCAAGCAAGCCGGGCTGAAGACGGCTGAAATGCCAGAAACCGGTCCTCGGAAGCTTGTTTCCGGTCCAGGGAAGGCATGGCTTGGCAGTTTGGGCTGGACTGTTCCCATGAGGCACAGGGTCAGACTGATTTGCATATGGCCATGTCTGAACTGGGGTGGCAGAGTGGGATAAAGAACGGTGATGGATTAAACCCAGATCTATTGACCGGGTGTGAGCGTTTCATTGGTTCAGATGCTCCGTCCATCACCACCCCCTTTTGGACCACTTTGTTCACCATAAATTGGCAGAGTATGCTCAGACATGAGTCCCTTGCTCACTTTGCCACTGGATTCAAGCAAGCCGGGCTGAAGACGGCTGAAATGCCAGAAACTGGTCCTTGAAGCTTGTTTCCGGTCCAGGGAAGGCATGGCTTGGCAGTTCGGGCGGACTGTTCCCATGAGGCACAGGGTCAGACTGATTTGCATATGGCCATATCTGAACTGGGGTGGCAGAGTGGGCTAAATAATGGTGATGGATTAAACCCAGATCTGTTGACTGGGTGTGAGTGTTTGATTGGTTCAGATGCTCCGTCCATCACCACCCCCTTTTGTACCACTTTGTTCGCCATATGTTGGCAGGGTATGCTCAGACATGAGTTCCTTGCTCACTTTGCCACTGGATTCAAGCAATCCGGGCTGAAGACGGCTGAAATGCCAGAAACCAGTCCTCGGTAGCTTGTTTTCAGTCCAGGGAAGGCATGGCTTGGCAGTTCGGGCTGGACTGTTCCCATGAGGCACAAGCACAGACTGATTTGCATATGGCCATGTCTGAACTGGGGTGGCATGGTGGGCTAAAGAACGTTGATGGATTAAACCCGATCTGTTGACCGGGTGTGAAGGTTTGATTGGTTCAGATGCTCCGTCCATCACCACCCCCTTTTGTACCACTTTGTTCGCCATAAGTTGGCAGGGTATGCTTATACGTGAGTCCCTTGCTCACTTTGCCACTGGATTCAAGCAAGCCGGGCTGAAGACGGCTGAAATGCCAGAAACCAGTCCTCGGAAGCTTGTTTCCGGTCCAGGGAAGGCATGGCTTGGCAGTGCGGACTGGACTGTTCCCATGAGGCACAGGGTCAGATTGATTTGCATATGGCCATGTCTGAACTGGGGTGGCAGAAAGGGCTAATGAACGGTGATGGATTAAACCCAGATCTGTTGACTGGGTGTGAGTGTTTGATTGGTTCAGATGCTCCGTCCATCACCACCCCCTTTGGTACCACTTTATTCTCCATAAATTGGCAGGGTATGCTCAGATGTGAGTCCCTTGCTCACTTTGCCACTGGATTCAAGCAAGCCGGGCTGAAGACGGCTGAAATGCCAGAAACCAGTCCACGGAAGCTTGTTTCCGGTCCAGGGAAGGCATGGCTTGGCAGTTCGGGCTGGACATTTCCCATGAGTCACAGGGTCAGACTGATTTGCATATGGCCAAGTCTGAACTGAGGTGGCATAGTGGGCTAAAGAACGGTGATGGATTAAACCCAGATCTGTTGACTGGGTGTGAGTGTGTTATTGGTTCAGATGCTCCGTCCATCACCACCCCCTTTTGTACCACTTTGTTCGCCATACGTTGGCAGGGTATGCTCAGACGTGAGTCCCTTGCTCACTTTGCCACTAGATTCAAGCAAGCCGGGCTGAAGACGGCTGAAATGCCAGAAACCGGTCCTCGAAAGCTTGTTTCCGGTCCAGGGAAGGCATGGCTTGGCAGTTCGGGCTGGACTGTTCCCATGAGGCACAGGGTCAGACTGATTTGCACATGGCCATGTCTGAACTGGGGTGGCAGAGTGGGCTAAAGAACGGTGATGGATGAAACCCAGATCTATTTACCGGGTGTGAGCGTTTCATTGGTTCAGATGCTCCGTCCATCACCACCCCCTTTTGTACCACTTTGTTCGCCATAAGTTGGCAAGGTATGCTCAGACGTGAGTCCCTTGCTCACTTTGCCACTGGATTCAAGCAAGCCGGGCTGAAGACGGCTGAAATGCCAGAAACCAGTCCTCGGAAGCTTGTTTCCGGTCCAGGGAAGGCATGGCTTGGCAGTGCGGACTGGACTGTTCCCATGAGGCACAGGGTCAGATTGATTTGCATATGGCCATGTCTGAACTGGGGTGGCAGAAAGGGCTAATGAACGGTGATGGATTAAACCCAGATCTGTTGACTGGGTGTGAGTGTTTGATTGGTTCAGATGCTCCGTCCATCACCACCCCCTTTGGTACCACTTTATTCTCCATAAATTGGCAGGGTATGCTCAGATGTGAGTCCCTTGCTCACTTTGCCACTGGATTCAAGCAAGCCGGGCTGAAGACGGCTGAAATGCCAGAAACCGGTCCACGGAAGCCTGTTTCCGGTCCAGGGAAGGCATGGCTTGGCAGTTCGGGCTGGACATTTCCCATGAGTCACAGGGTCAGACTGATTTGCATATGGCCAAGTCTGAACTGAGGTGGCATAGTGGGCTAAAGAACGGTGATGGATTAAACCCAGATCTGTTGACTGGGTGTGAGTGTGTTATTGGTTCAGATGCTCCGTCCATCACCACCCCCTTTTGTACCACTTTGTTCGCCATAAGTTGGCAGGGTATGCTCAGACGTGAGTCCCTTGCTCACTTTGCCACTAGATTCAAGCAAGCCGGGCTGAAGACGGCTGAAATGCCAGAAACCGGTCCTCGAAAGCTTGTTTCCGGTCCAGGGAAGGCATGGCTTGGCAGTTCGGGCTGGACTGTTCCCATGAGGCACAGGGTCAGACTGATTTGCACATGGCCATGTCTGAACTGGGGTGGCAGAGTGGGCTAAAGAACGGTGATGGATGAAACCCAGATCTATTTACCGGGTGTGAGCGTTTCATTGGTTCAGATGCTCCGTCCATCACCACCCCCTTTTGTACCACTTTGTTCGCCATAAGTTGGCAAGGTATGCTCAGACGTGAGTCCCTTGCTCACTTTGCCACTGGATTCAAGCAAGCCGGGCTGAAGACGGCTGAAATGCCAGAAACCAGTCCTCGGAAGCTTGTTTCCGGTCCAGGGAAGGCATGGCTTGGCAGTGCGGACTGGACTGTTCCCATGAGGCACAGGGTCAGATTGATTTGCATATGGCCATGTCTGAACTGGGGTGGCAGAAAGGGCTAATGAACGGTGATGGATTAAACCCAGATCTGTTGACTGGGTGTGAGTGTTTGATTGGTTCAGATGCTCCGTCCATCACCACCCCCTTTGGTACCACTTTATTCTCCATAAATTGGCAGGGTATGCTCAGATGTGAGTCCCTTGCTCACTTTGCCACTGGATTCAAGCAAGCCGGGCTGAAGACGGCTGAAATGCCAGAAACCGGTCCACGGAAGCCTGTTTCCGGTCCAGGGAAGGCATGGCTTGGCAGTTCGGGCTGGACATTTCCCATGAGTCACAGGGTCAGACTGATTTGCATATGGCCAAGTCTGAACTGAGGTGGCATAGTGGGCTAAAGAACGGTGATGGATTAAACCCAGATCTGTTGACTGGGTGTGAGTGTGTTATTGGTTCAGATGCTCCGTCCATCACCACCCCCTTTTGTACCACTTTGTTCGCCATAAGTTGGCAGGGTATGCTCAGACGTGAGTCCCTTGCTCACTTTGCCACTAGATTCAAGCAAGCCGGGCTGAAGACGGCTGAAATGCCAGAAACCGGTCCTCGAAAGCTTGTTTCCGGTCCAGGGAAGGCATGGCTTGGCAGTTCGGGCTGGACTGTTCCCATGAGGCACAGGGTCAGACTGATTTGCACATGGCCATGTCTGAACTGGGGTGGCAGAGTGGGCTAAAGAACGGTGATGGATGAAACCCAGATCTATTTACCGGGTGTGAGCGTTTCATTGGTTCAGATGCTCCGTCCATCACCACCCCCTTTTGTACCACTTTGTTCGCCATAAGTTGGCAAGGTATGCTCAGACGTGAGTCCCTTGCTCACTTTGCCACTGGATTCAAGCAAGCCGGGCTGAAGACGGCTGAAATGCCAGAAACCAGTTCTCGGAAGCTTGTTTCTGGTCCAGGGAAGGCATGGCTTGGCAGTTCGGGCTGGACTGTTCCCATGAGGCACAGGGTCAGACTGATTTGCATATGGCCATGTCTGAACTGGGGTGGCAGAGTGGGCTAAAGAACGGTGATGGTTTAAACCCAGATCTGTTGACTGGGTGTGAGTGTTTGATTGGTTCAGATGCTCCGTCCATCACCACCCCCTTTTGTACCGCTTTGTTCGCCATAAGTTGGCAGGGTATGCTCAGACGTGAGTCCCTTGCTCACTTTGCCTCTGGATTCAAGCAAGCCAGGCTGAAGATGGCTGAAATGCCAGAAACTGGTCCTCGGAAGCTTGTTTCCGGTCCAGGGAAGGCATGGCTTGGCAGTTCGGGCTGGACTGTTCCCATGAGGCACAGCGTCAGACTGATTTGCATATGGGTCTGAACTGGGGTGGCAGAGTGGGCTAATGAACGGTGATGGATTAAACCCAGATCTGTTGACTAGGTGTGAGTGTTTGATTGGTTCAGATGCTCCGTCCATCACCACCCCCTTTTGTACCACTTTGTTCGCCATGAATTGGCAGGGTATGCTCAGACGTGAGTCCCTTGCTCACTTTGCCACTGGATTGAAGCAAGCCAGGCTGAAGACGGTTGAAATGCCAGAAACCGGTTCTCGGAAGCTTGTTTCCGGTCCAGGGAAGGCATGGCTTGGCAGTTTGGGCTGGACTGTTCCCATGAGGCACAGGGTCAGACTGATTTGCATATGGCCATGTCTGAACTGAGGTGGCAGAGTGGGATAAAGAACGGTGATGGATTAAACCCAGATCTATTGACCGGGTGTGAGCGTTTCATTGGTTCAGATGCTCCGTCCATCACCACCCCCTTTTGAACCACTTTGTTCGCCATAAGTTGGCAGAGTATGCTAAAACGTGAGTCCCTTGCTCACTTTGCCACTGGATTCAAGCAAGCCGGGCTGAAGACGGCTGAAATGCCAGAAACCGGTCCTTGAAGCTTGTTTCCGGTCCAGGGAAGGCATGGCTTAGCAGTTCGGGCTGGACTGTTCCCATGAGGCACAGGGTCAGAATGATTTGCATATGGCCATGTCTGAACTGGGGTGGCAGAGTGGGCAAAAGAATGGTGATGGATTAAACCCAGATCTGTTGACTGGGTGTGAGTGTTTGATTGGTTCAGATGCTCCGTCCATCACCACCCCCTTTTGTACCACTTTGTTCGCCATAAGTTGGCAGGGTATGCTCAGACGAGAGTTCCTTGCTCACTTTGCCACTGGATTCAAGCAATCCGGGCTGAAGACGGCTGAAATGCCAGAAACCAGTCCTCGGTAGCTTGTTTTCAGTCCAGGGAAGGCATGGCTTGGCAGTTCGGGCTGGACTGTTCCCATGAGGCACAAGCACAGACTGATTTGCATATGGCCATGTCTGAACTGGGGTGGCATGGTGGGCTAAAGAACGTTGATGGATTAAACCCGATCTGTTGACCGGGTGTGAAGGTTTGATTGGTTCACATGCTCCGTCCATCACCACTACCTGTTGAACCACTTTGTTCACCATAAGTTGGCAAGGTATGCTCAGACGTGAGTCCCTTGCTCACTTTGCCACTGGATTCAATCAATCCGGGCTGAAGACGGCTGAAATGCCAGAAACCGGTCCTCGGAAGCTTGTTTCCGGTCCAGGGAAGGCATGGCTTGGCAGTTCGGGCTGGACTGTTCCCATGAGGCACAAGCACAGACTGATTTGCATATGGCCATGTCTGAACTGGGGTGGCATGGTGGGCTAAAGAACGGTGATGGATTAAACCCAGATCTGTTGACCGGGTGTGAGCGTTTGATTGGTTCAGATGCTCCGTCCATCACCACCCCCTTTTGTACCACTTTGTTCGCCATAAGTTGGCAAGGTATGCTCAGACGTGAGTCCCTTGCTCACTTTGCCACTGGATTCAAACAAGCCAGGCTGAAGACGGCTGAAATGCCAGAAACCGGTCCTCGGAAGCTTGTTTCTGGTCCAGGGAAGACATGGCTTGGCAGTTCGGGCTGGACTGTTCCCATGAGGCACAGGGTCAGACTGATGTGGAGAAGTGTGGCTCAGGGGTTAGAGGCAGCAGACCCGAAAGCTGAGATCGGTCCTGGACCAGGGTTCAATTCCCCGCCTCGGCGGGTCTTGGGCTAAAAAATTCCACGGACTCGATAATTCTCGCCCCGGTGCCTCCTCGACTCACGGGTTCACACTCTGCGACTCTGGGCAATAGCTTGCTTAATCTCCACAACGGCCCCTCGCGGCGGGATGCCTGACTTTCACCTTGTGGATACCCTGCTATCTCACAGGGGAATACCAGGAAGGGTTCCCTAAGCAAGCGCCGGGAAACCCACTGCGGGTAGCTGTGCGCTATATAAGCTCAACTACATTTACATTTACATTTGCATATGGCCATGTCTGAACTGGGGTGGCAGAGTGGGCTAAAGAACGGTGATGGATTAAACCCAGATCTGTTGACTGGGTGTGAGTGTTTGCTTGGTTCAGATGCTCCGTCCATCACCACCCCCTTTTGTACCACTTTGATCGCCATAAGTTGGCAGGGTATGCTCATACGTGAGTCCCTTGCTCACTTTGCCACTGGATTCAAGCAAGACGGGCTGAAGACGGCTGAAATGCCAGAAACTGGTCCTCGGAAGCTTGTTTCCGGTCCAGGGAAGGCATGGCTTGGCAGTTCGGGCTGGACTGTTCCCATGAGGCAGAGGTTCAGACTGATTTGCATATGGCCATGTCTGAACTGGGGTGGCAGAGTGTGCTAATGAACGGTGATGGATTAAACCCAGATCTGTTGACTGGGTGTGAGTGTTTGATTGGTTCAGATGCTCCGTCCATCACCACCCCCTTTTGTATCACATCCATTCAAGGCAGAGATGCACCGGCCAAGTACAGTGTCCTCGGGGGCGCTAGAGGGCGCACAGCAATGGCCGCTCTGCCTGACCGAGCCATAATCCGCCCAATATCTGCTACAACGTGAGCCCCTGGTGACTGTTGGACCCCTGAGCGGTTGCTTGGCTATCTGCTGCATTGATGGGGGTAATTTTGCGGCACTTACAATCCCAGCGGCTACTGGGAATCACGACCTTCCTCTTGCCTGCTGCTGGACCTGAAAATGGCGACTGCGAAGTCGTGGTAGGCCGCTACACTGAGAGGCTGCCTTCAACTCTGTGTGATTTCCTGTGTGGCCCCTCTTGAGTGGCGGGGCATCGCTTGGTGGGGCGGCTGCTGAGTGCTCACCTCGCCGTTGGAGAGCTGCGAGGTCCAGTTCCGTCTGATTCAGCTGTGATTTGCGGTGTCGGTAGCGGCCTGAGGGAGCGGTCCCGACGGCGGACTCTGCTGGAGGAGTCTTGGGCCAGACGCTGTAATTGCGCGGAGTCTCGACTGCTGGTGCTGGTGCCCGTCGGCGCTAGATGAGGTGAGGTGGGCCGGTCCTATCTGAGTCTCGGGCTGCGACGGTGGGATCGGGCCTTAGCTTGGGGCTGTGGTCTTCTTGCTGTGTCTGTCGCGGGCCCTGCATTATTAGCGTAGGTGCGGCCTGCGCACTGTGACGGCCAGCGGCTTGAAGGGAGATGGGAGTGCTGCCCACGGCGGTTGGAGGGACGCCTGCTTCGGCTGTGACGGCGGCTGGCAGGCCGGCTGCCTTTCACGAGTGTTGGGCCTAGTGTGATACGGCCAGGAGTGCGCCTTGCCACATGCGAAGATATACCCAGCTGCAGGACATTGTAAGTTGTGCGGGGCTGCATGTAAGAGGCTCTCTCCACCTGCTGGATATTGTTGGACCTCTGCTTATTCATCCCCCACATTGTGTATTGCTGTGACCGGCTTGCTGCAGGCTCCTGGTGCTGGTGGTTGTTGACTAATCTGACGGGCCTGCTTTTCCCCTCTGCCTACTGCGCTTCTTGTCCTGTATGCCTGTGTGACCCTGGGACTTGAGTGGACTATTGGACTGCTTGGCCTGTGGTGCATTCTGTTGACGTGGGACAGCTTTGACTCCACACTGTTCAGCACTAAGGGCCGACTTGGTAAGCTTTCTGGGGCCCGGTAAGGAGCTGCAGGGACATCTGCTGCCTTGTGGTGTGTGGTGCTGCCCTGGGTGGAGCCTAAAAACTGTCTGCGCTGGTCATCAGCTACCTCCTACACTGGACATATCGGCGGGGTCCACAACTATGGGGCGGACGGACAAAAACCAACCTCGACTCACTTTTGAGTCACGTAGGGCCCCCAAGACTCCACAGAAGGCTGCTTTGGACTCTGAGGCGGACGCCCAGTCAGACGGGCCCCCCACGTTGGAGACTACTTTGGTGGCCATGCAGCGAACCCTGCAGTCTATTGAAGGGGCAATGGCTGTTGTCAATCACCGGCTGGATCACATGTCCTCTCAGCTTGAGAAGTAGGGTGCGCGCATGGGGAAAGTGGAACAGAGGGTTTCTGCTGCGGAGGATGGACTATCCACAATAAGACGTTGAACATGGAAAAAGTCCTCACCCTCTTCCAAGCAAAAAACGAGGACTTGGAGGCGCGGTCCCGGCGCAATAATATACGCATTACTGGGCTGCCCGAATCGAAAAATGTGGGCAGGATGGAGACCTATATAGAGCGCCTCATTCCGGACATCTTTGGCACGGAACATCTGTCTAGTATGTTTTTCATGGAATGGGCCCACCGGTCCCTGGCTGCTCGACCTGTCCCGGGGGGCCCCCCCGTCCTGTAATTGCCAGGGTTCTGAACTACAGGGAAGGGACACGATATTACGCCTTGCTAGGGGAAAGGAGACTATATTGCATCAGGGAAATACGCTAATTGTGGCTTTTTGATGCAATGCTCATTTACTGTTCTTGTCTTGACTGTTTTTTTCCCTAGGTGGGACTTCTGCTCTGGGTAAACGTTAAGGAGGGGCTAATACTTGAGGTCCTGAAGTGGAGCGGGGGGGTTCAAATGCCCTGTTCCTTTGGGTTATTGCAAAGCCCTGTTTTTTGTGAGGACTCCGCTTTCATCTTGCCGGCCTTTATACATTAGCTTGACTGTATTAGGGGCCGGGGAGCTCTTTTCATTTTCAGCGGACTATTCTATTCATTCGGAATACTTCTAATTTGTCAGATCTGGCTGCGATGTTTGGTTATTGACAGCTGGGTCAACTCCTACTCTGTGGGAGGATTGCGCATCTGTGCCTCTATATATGGGAGTAGTGGGGGTGGATTGGGTTGGGTGTTGAGATGGCTTTAGCATGGTTGCGGTGCTGAAGTGGGTGGGGATTGGGGGTATGGGGCTGGGGACGGGGGAATGTTCTTTGTTCTTTTCCTGGCACACACAGGTGGTGTATAGAGTTGTCTGCTGTTTGTTGTTTAGCTGCTTTGAACCCATCATTCAATATCTAACTTTCCTGCAGCCATGTAATGGGTAGTAGTCTTACATTTCTCACGTGGAACGTACGTGGCCTTAATACGCCACGGAAAATCAGGAGGGTGTTTGCGGGCTTAGACCGCATGGGGTGAAGATTGCCTTCTTTCAGTAAACTCATTTAACCGTTGCCGCCGCAAGGAACATAGGTGCGCCTTGGGCTGGCGAGTGAGCGTCTTCCTCATATTCCTCGTATGCGAGGGGGGTATTGACTTTAGTAAAGAAGGGGGTCCATTTCACAGAGAGCAGGACAGAGATGGATGATAATGGTCAGCTTGTGATTGTGCATGGCAGGTTGGGGGGCGAAAGTGTGCTATTGGTGAACGTGTATGGGCCTAATGTGGATGACCCTGGGTTTTTTCCGGATGTGTGGCATAGGATACTGTCCTTTCCCCCTGCTGAAATCATCTGGGGAGGGGATTTTGATGTATATTTGGATACCATCAAAGACAGGTATGAACTGGAGAGGCCAGGCCAAAAAAGGTGTTGCATGTGCTGTGGGGGCTTATGGATGCTGGACATGTGCATGATATATGGCGCTTGCGTCACCCGGCTGCACGCGAGAGTACGTTCGCATCATCCGCGCATGGATCGATTTTTGGTTGCATTCGGGAGGGGCTTGTCACTGGGTCAAGAATGTCTCCCACGAGGCCCGCTCTCTGTCTGACCATTCCCCGGTGCTTCTGGAGATGCTACTGCCGGAATATCGGTCTCCACAGTTTGCGTGGAGGCTCCAACCATCTGAGCTTAAAGATCCGGTGTTTAAGCAAGCTATAGCGGAGGTGATTGGGAATTATTTCAAAGAAAATGAGGGATCATTGGAGAGTGCGGGGGTCCTCTGGGAGGCCTTTAAGGTCACCATTCGAGGGGCCTGCATTGGTGTGCAATCCGGAGTTCTACGTGATATCCGACGTCGGATTCGGAAGTTGGCGAGTGATATATCTCTCTTGGAGTGTACTTTTGATGCTGATCCCACTGCAGATAAACTGGCGCAAATAATCACTGAACATAATGACACAGTGGACCAGGAGCTATGGCATTGCTCATGACGTAGAATAGCTAGGTATTATGGGGAGGGTGGCCGGCCTAGTCGCTCTCTCACCCAAAAACTGGCGCAGCCCCACAGTCAAGAGCCCGTTACTGAGCTTCTGTATGCTACTGGTACGCCTTGTCAATCGACGGAGGAACTTAGCGATATAGTACTGCAATTTTAAAAAGATCTATATGTTGCTAGAGAGTCCCCTCCTTCTGAAGAGACGCATGACTATTTAGATGATGTAGCGCTGGGTGGCTGTCCAATGCTCATCGTGAGTATCTGGTGCAGCCCTTTGATGAGGAGGATGTGAGGGAAGCTATAATGGCCTTGCCGACCAGTGAGGCAGCTGGGCAGGATGGTCTGCTGAGTGCATTTTATAAGGTGTATGCGGTGATCTTGGCTCCGCGGTTGTTGGAGGTCTATGCGGAGGCCTACAATAGCAGGATTCTACCACCTTCACTCCAGGAGGCCCTGTTGGTCACCCTATTAAAGCCAGATAAGCCCCCTAATCAGGGTGGATCTTATAGACCACTCTCAACCATTAACATAGATACAAAGATATTGGCGAAAATGATAGCCACCAGGCTCCAGCCTCTGGTACACTTACTAGTGTTGCCAGACCAGTCAGTTTTTTTTTTCGGAGCACTCCACTACACATAACCTGCGTACATTATTTTCCACGCTGCATTATTCCAAACCGGATTTCCAGGCTGTTGCTGTGCTGCTTGATGCAGCAAAAGCATTTGATTCTGTACACTGATCATACATGTTTACGGTTTTGAGCAGGATGAGGTTCCCCCCTTTTTTTGTGCAGTGGCTCAGGGTTCTCTAAAATGGGCCGGTCACCAGAGTGCGAGTTAATGGTAGGGTCTCGTCTTTATTTCCTATCGGGAGGAGCACGAGGCAGGGCTCCCCCCTGTCACCCATGCTATTCTATCTGGTACTATAGCCTCTGTCGTGGAAACTTCGCCAGAAACATTCTGCCATCGTATTACGTTTCCGACAGCGGCCATTGATTATCTTGCTCTATGCGGACGATATGTTGCTCTACGTCCGGGAGCCCTCTGTATACCTATCGCTCCTGCTGAGGGAATATGTCCAATTTGAACGGTTTTCGGGACTCGGCATTTACTGGTCCAAGTCTGTGGTTTTCCCACTTACGATGCACACAAGGGAAATTGACCTTGACTTTCCATTGTCCTGGACCTCTGAGCCTGTGAAGTACCTGGGGGTGTGGATCCACAGGCATCCCGCTGTAGTGATAACAGAGAACTATGAACTATCCTTTATGCGCATAATAGAGCAGACAGAGCGATGGTCACGTCTCCCTTTATCATTGGCGGATAGAATTGCTGTGGTAAAAATGGTATTCTTGCCCAAGATGCTGTACTTCTTTATTAATATACCTATAAAACTGAATATAGTGCTGTTCCGTACGTTGCAGTCGGCACTCCTGACCTTTGTCTGGGGGGGAAAACAACCCGGATGTCAATGGGATCAACTGGTGCAGCCTTTTGATCGGGGAGGCTTTGAGGCTCCCAATCTTCGTCTCTATTACCTCTGTGCGCAAGCCCACTTTGCCCATTACTGGCACTTCCCGCATGTGGCTATGGAAGTGGATGCTGCCCTTCCTGTTCCGGTGCAGGCGATGATCCTGTCAGGAGGCTCGGGTGGGCCCAGGATGGAAATAAATTCTCCGCTTTGCACGTTCTGGGCATGGTGGGCCCTGGCTGCTAGAGCACACCTCCCATACCTTTATGCTCCCCTTCTGCCAATTGCCTCTCATTCGGGGGTGTCAGCGGCGCGGGAATCTTCTGCTTTGAGTGAACTTGCGAAGGCGGGCATTGTTAGGGTGGGGGATCTGTATAAAGAGGGATGCTTTAAAACTCTTGGCGAGGCTCAGAACAGCGCGGATCGCAGCTTCATGTTCAACTTCACGTTTGTGCGGGTCCGTCAGGCTGTTCATGGATGGATATCCGGACAACCCGCGGAGCCCACGACTCTTCCGGCACTGCAGGCGGTGCTGAATGGGGAGAGTCGCAAAGCGCTTATCACTAGCCTTTACAATGCCTCCCAGCGGGAGTGGGAGTTGGAGGATCACCCGTCATGTCAGCGCTGGCAAGCTGCGATAGGCAGACCAATCACGATGGAGGTGTGGACGGCATGCTGCCAGCTCATGTGCCGTCTTAAGGCCAATTGCAACCTCAGAATCATCCATTTTAAATTCCTGCACCAGGTATATTACTTGCCTCTGAAGCTCCATAAATATGGCCTGGGAGAAACGGCGAATTGTGTGCGGTGTGGTGCTGCGGATGCAGATTTTTATCATGTTACATGGCTGTGTGGGACTGTGTTTACCTTCTGGACTGAAGTGACTCGCATATTGACAGAGGTGGTGTTGGAGCCTGTGGCTTGTACGCCTGAGTTGTGTCTCCTAGGTTATGTGAAACCCCTAAAGCCAGCTAGTTGACGCATCATTGCGATCTCCGCCTTGTTTGCAAAGCGGGCGGTGGTGCAGCGATGGGGATCGAGGTCTGCCCCTACTGTAAAACAGTGGATTAGGGACTTGGTTTATTGCAGAGACCAGTTGCTAGAGTATGAGGAGGAATTGTCGGAGTCCTCCCGCCCTAAGGACCTCTCTGTAGCCCCATCACAGCATAACTGATGGCTCATCCTGAATAGTTTTAAATGGCCCTGTTCCATATGCTGAGGCTATTGTATTGAACCTTGCGACACTCCTGATAGACAAAATCTAGACTTCTACAGTGACAGAATTTTGGGTTCTTCTACCTCTGCAGCGAAGTTTCCTGTTATAATTTGCTTGTTATACAGAAGCAGATTTGTTGCACTACTTCGTGTTGGGGGCGTATAAGTATATCTGCCGCCTGGGATGGGTTTGGGAGTGGGGTGGGAGGGGGGAATGTTTCTGGGTTTTTTGCTCCTGATGCGACATGTATGGATTTGCATTCTTGTATGTGTACTACTTATGGAGTGTGTTTGATAAAATTGATAATTTTTTTTTTTAAGTACAGTCTCCTCACGGTTTCATTCTTTATTTGTTTTTTTGGGAGAACTCCTTTTTTGGAATAGTTGCTTTACACACATTGCTGCTTTTATTGTTATCTGATCAAATGCCAGAAGGCACCTGTTCATGCACCAAACGCCCTCATGGCTGCTTGTCCCTCCCGACATATCAAACGCTTTGTCTCATTGTGTTGCGCATCCCTGCAGAGACTTGAACCCGGTTCCCCAGTTTAAAAGTCAGCCACTCTTGCCGTTAAGCCATCTCCACATTGATTAGACTGATATAGCAGTCATCTTAATGTTTTATCACAAACTCCATGCTATGACATCACTGCTTCCACGGAGACACTGTTATCCATAGAAATGCAGCAGACAGGGTTGCAGGTACCTTGTCTGTCCTCACTGACGATAGGGTCCGTTAGATTGCATGTCTTTGTCAGAAATGCAGCTGCTTCCCCCTTAGGAAATGGGCAGGGGTCATGGCATGACTTCAAGCACGTTTTCCTCTGCTCAGAGTGGGTCTTTGGTGACTGGAGGCCCGTGCTGATCACTCTTTTTTGTTTTGGTGCTGTGTTACTCACTGTATGATGTGTGTAAGCCTGTGTTCAATGCATCTTATGTTTTATTAAATGTGCTCTGCTGTGCTTGGGGTGTGAGCATTTACAATTGATGCAACTTGTAAACAGCCCAGTATACCGCAACTAAGCGGTTTACATGCCTAAAAGGGAAAGTACAGTCCAACACAGCAAACCTTGTGACATCACTCAGTTTATGCATGGCGCAGCGCAGCCGATGCACTGCTTGTCTTTTATTCCCTTTACATCCTTCCCAGTTCCTCTAACTCACAGTGGTGCGATCCACAACATGGTCACTGGTGGAATCTTCAAGACGCAATGGTGGGGGTTATTGAGGGAGACACAGGCAGTTCGTTTCCACCACATACGCTTTGAATCAACCAATCAACCAGACGATAGAAGTCCAAATTATTTTTCTGTAAAGAATGACTAACCCTGTTATTAATAGAGTTTAAACCATATGTCTCATACTTGTTCTGCAGCAACACTCGCTACTCGAGTAATAGGACCACACATAGTACATTACATTATCATAAGTGCTCACATTAAATCTAGAATTGGAAAACATGGTTCTGTCAATGTACATTAATGCTGTGGTTCGCTATGACCAGGGCTATACCCAATAGGTTTTTCTTGTATTATTGGTAGCTGTAATATCCTGGCTTTGAGGTTATTCATATAAACTAATGCTCTGCCAGTGGAATGTTCCATGAATGATGTGTTACAGAATGTTGGGAGCCAGAGATGTCAGTTGAGAAGGGCTGAGCAGCATGCTAGCTGCTCCTGGTGGGGTGTTGTATTGGATTTAACTTCATGACCTGTAACCAACTACAAATAAACATCTGAAGATCCTCTACACGTCTGGACTCAGTTACTACATTTTATTGGCGACTATCTGGTAACCTACCCTTGTGCTACATGATCAATAAAGAAGATATTCTCACAGAGGGAACAGATGATTCAACAGAAACAAGAAACATAACTCAAGTCAGCACGGCACGTCTTCCCACAGTTGTCCATACATTGGGCAGGCCCCATTCATATGTGCTGTTCTGCAATGCTACGCCATTAGTGAGGGTAAGCCTGACATATCCTGCTCAACTACCACATATAGTCGTCTGCACTGTCTGGAGAAGAAGTGTTCTATTGTATCTGTCCACCAGTCAAAGCGTCCCTGATATCTGGATGTCTGTTTCACTGCGCCTTCATATGGATGCGTGCACACAGTCCTGCGTTTTTTCCAAACTTCACCTGGAGAGTTTTGTTGGTCCTGCAACTACAGTGATGCTGCTCAACAAGATTACTCAGATTTTTTTTAGCTCTCCACATATCATGTCTTTTATGGACATTTACAGTTTGTTTTGGCAGTGTCTACATATGAACAATGCACCAGTACTTCAAGGAGAATTTGGCAGGTGAGGCTATTTTGTGTCTGTGGTTTTGAGCCCCCTTTGAGACATCTTGTCGGTGGGGGTTTGCCAACTGCCATGCTGCTGTTTAAATTTCTGTCACGCAACATGTCTACAGCGCACGCTTGTTTACCTGCTGTGTCTCCCGAATGCCTCCTGTGTCTCCATTCTTCAAGGATTCGAGGATTTTCGGTGACATTCTGTGCTGCTCCAGGGCCGTTGTTGGAGCACCATCGTCCCGTGAGCCACCCGGCGTCATGCCAGCTGCGTGGTGCCCTCTTAGGGTTCGATGAAGTACTTATTTCTTTGTGCTTGGTGCTTTTCCTTCGTTCTCTTCCAACCACGCTGTCTTTTATTTTCAGCAATAACGTTTTATGGACATTTAAAGGTGTTGCGAAGGTCGCGGTCAAAATCTGATGGAGTCTGGGGATAGCGTAACTATATGTTTCAGCAAGCCCCAATACTGAGCAAAGGACTAAGTGTCTGACTTCCGGTCCGCTCCAGTCTGGCCTGCATTGTGAGTCATTGTGAGTCATTGTGAATTCAGAGTTTGGACACTGGAAGTACTCAGGCCTTTTCAAGTTTTCACTACTCTGAATTGGATGCTGGCATGTGTTCCTTGGGTAGTTTTTTTCCTTTGTTATGATGCACATTGTCTTCCCCTTCGCACGAGGTGAATAGCATGGGTCTTAGTCCCATTGCTACAGTTACAGTACATGAAGTGTTTACCTCCATAAGAGGTGTGTCGCACGGGTTACATCCATTCGTTACAGTGCACTACCTGTGAACAACGTTTTACCTGGCTGCTCCTGGTGTGCAAAACATTTTACCTCCACTCGAGGTGTCTCGCATGGGTCCTTTTGCCATTGCTCAGTGCACGTTACCAGTACCACTCCACGAGGTGCGTCCTTAAACATGGTGACCAACTTGTGACCTCAATTCGAGGTGCTTTCGTTCATGTGTAGTGTGAGTTGTACTCTGTTTCTAATAGTGCACAACATTTTTACGTTTTACCCTACTTGGGGTGTGTTGTATGGGTTTAAGTCCCATCACAACAGTGCACAACATTTTTACATTTTACCCCACTTAGGGAGTGTTGTACGGATTTTAGTCCCTTCACAACAGTGCTCAACATTTTTTACGTGGTGTGTTTTATGGGTTTGGTCTCATTAGTTCAGTGCACAGTGTGCACCTCTTCACCACATGTTTAGTACAATATTACCTTCTCACAGGGTGTATTTGGTCTGAATACCAATTGGTGTTCTCTCAAGTTTATTGTGTTTTGTTTACATTTTCCAATTGGTATTCAACGTCATGTTTTAATTATATTGAGATTTTTTATTTAATGGGAAGTTTGAGTGATTTATTTTAATTGTCTCAATATTTCCTGTTGCAGCTCAGTTTTCCGTTTGATATCTTTTATTGGTGTCATCTGTGGATTCTGGATTCTATTCTTTTTAGTTTTTCTCTTTTCGTTGTGTTTTTTTTCCATTGGAGGTTTTCTTCTCCTATTCTTTGTTAGTGTCTGGTTTTGGTCTGTTGGTCATTGTGTTGTGCTATGACTTGTCTCTTTTTAGACATGCCTGGCCCGCAAGTATGTTTTGAGGTAGTCGTTGGGGTTTTCTCTTTTTATTCCTGTTGTTGTGTTGGAAAGGAGGAAGGTATTCTCACCTTTTGCCTTTTTTATCTGTTTTCCTCACCTGTTGCTTCTCTGTTTTCCTCATTTATATCTTCACACTTTCTTTTGTTGCTCTCTTCTCTCATTGTTTTGTGATGTTTCTAATTTACTCATTGTCTTTCCTCTATCTTGGTTTTCTTTTTTTTCTTTCATTATTGTTTATATATAGAAGGAAAGGGGATATGTAGTATCCTGGCTTTGATGTGATTCATATAAACTCTTGCTCTGCCAGTGGAATGTTCCATGAATGATGTGTTACAGAATGTTGGGAGCCAGAGATTTCAGTTGAGAAGGGCTGAGCAGCATGCTGGCTGCTCCTGGTGGGTTCTTGTATTGGACTTAATTTCATGACCTGTAACTAACTACAAATAAAAATCTGAAGATCCTCTATATGTCTGTACTCAGTTACTACAGTTTAAGAGTAAAATTGATTTAATCTTTTGGATAACTTGAAACATTTACGATGGCTGTAGGTCATGTACACCAGCATTAAAAATGTCTATCCCCTTCTAAACACCTCTCGTTACACACACTGAACTTATGTTACAGGATTTTTACCTTTCATAGGGGCATGCCCTTTTTGAGTCCTAATTTCACCATGTTGTAATGTTAATTTGTTTGCTGTCTCATCGCCCCCACTTTCTATCGCGAGGTGATGA
Source organism: Lissotriton helveticus (assembly GCF_964261635.1). Classification (NCBI taxonomy): domain Eukaryota; kingdom Metazoa; phylum Chordata; class Amphibia; order Caudata; family Salamandridae; genus Lissotriton; species Lissotriton helveticus. The sequence continues at coordinate 203,975,965 of NC_136062.1, forward strand.
CCCAATAAAATGCTTCATTTGCATGGCAAGTCAAATCAGTATACTAATGTCTAAGCTTTGGTACACTGTACAAGAACACATTTTCATCAGTAGCACTCCCACGGAGTACTGCGTTTCCGATCTACACATGCGCTTTACACCTCGTAAGGGTTATGGTAGAAGAACGTTTCCTCCTGTTTCTTTACTTTGCGCACTATCTGGAAGATCTCATGTTTTTTTCCTTCTCTGCTCTTAAATTGATCCTGATGGCTATGGTCCTCTCCCGTTTAGATTACGGGAATGTCCTGTACAATGGTGCTCCTGCGTACGCCATCCGACGGCTCCAACTGGTGCAAAACCAAGCTGCCCGCCTAGCCTATGGCTTACCCAAATCAAACCATACTACTCCCCTCCTAAGATCCCTCCACTGGCTCCCTATTAGACAAAGGGCCCTCTTCAAGATAGGATGCATCACCTTCCAGGCTCTCGCAGGAACAGCCCCTGAGTTTATCAAGTCCAAAATCAAACCTTATATCCCCAGCAGACAGCTGCGCTCTTCTTCTCTGTCCCTCTTGGTGGTACCTAGGTTCAAGAAGAGCAGAATGGGAGGTTCCAATTTCTCCGTCCTCGCTCCACAATTTTGGAACTCTCTTCCTCTCCTTATGAGATCTGAAACCTCCTATCTGGAGTTCCGCAGCACCCTGAAAACCTTTCTGTTCTCACAGGCATTTTAAAATCTAAACCATCTCTCCATCCAACTCAGGAACCGTCCTCCTCAATAGCGCCATGAAACCGCCTGGTGTACGCGCGCTCAATAAATACCTTTAAATTCAAATTAAATTCAAATTCAATGTAGTTACATACAATACACGGTGGCAACCGGCTATTGTCTGTCAAGTGAGGTTTTTTATATTATGTATTTCTTGGTCGTATCGTGATATACAGAGAGAAGCTATGCTACTTTTTAACCTTTTTTTGTATTTGCCTTCTTCATCTTATACATTTTTCATATAGAAAGGGAAATAAGCCGCCTGATATGACTATGCATGTGTGTCAGTGTGGGAGTAGTGGCTGTCTCTATTTTTTCTTTATCACATTGGTTTTAGATGTTTGGGGGCTCTGAAATTATGCAATTCTGTGGACAGACTTTCAGTGCCAGTTTTTTTTGCATGATAATTACTTTAGTGTTGCCTTTGTATTTAAAGCCCTGTTGCGAGCAGGATGCTTCGGATGCACGTTTCATCTTTATCAGATCCCATCTCCCACCAATGCTATTGTAAAACCTTTTGGAGTGTTTTACTTTTCTGACTGCTGCTATTTTACAGCATACCAGATGAGATTGTGCCCATTTGAAACTGCTTTGTATTATTATCCCCTTTTTACTTTTTTCTTTCTCTCCTTCTGTCTTGTTTCCTTTTTTCTTTACTTCTTTCCTCCTTTCCTTCATTCATTCTTTCTTTCCTTCATTCTTTCTTTCTTTCTTTTTCTTTCTTTCCTTCCTTCCTGCTTGCCTTCTTTCATTTTTGCCATCTTTCATTCTTCTTTATTTCTCACCTTCTTTTTTCTTTCCTACTTTCATTCATGCCTGCTTTCTGGCTATCTTTCATTCTTTTCTTCCCTCATGTTTGCCTTCTCTCTTTCTATTTTAGTTTTTCTTTCCTTTTCTCATTCTTTTATACCTTGCCTTCTTTCTTTCTTTCTCTCATACATTTATGTTTTCTTTCTTATTTTCTTTCTTCCCTTCTCGTTCTTTTATTCTTGTTTCTTTCCTACTCTCTTTCCTTTGCTCATTCTTTTATTCTTGCATTATTTCTTTCTTCTCTCTTTCCTTCTTTCATTCATGCCGTCATTCCTTCTTTTTCTCCACTCTTTCCTTCTCTTGTTCCTTCATTCCTTCTTTTATTCCTTATCTTCTTTCCTTCATTTTCCTTACTACTTCCAGTAATTCTCTCCTTTTCCTTTTTTCTTCCTTCCTGTTTGTTTGTTTGTTTGTTTGTTTATTACTTTCATTCTTTCTTACTTCCTGTTTTTCTTTTCCAACAACAAGAGGCTTTAGCCAGTTGCCACTCTGAATGACTGTTGAAGGTATGTGTTAGCCAACACCTTTTGATTTTACTAAATGTTTGTGTATACAGTTACTTATAGTGGTTTTTGCCAGACTTCATAGATTAGTCTGTGTTTAGTGTCATGTTTCTTCTACCTAGTCCAGCATGCATTAAGAGGTAATGTATCAGCCCACTTCAGTGATTGGCTTGCTTAACTATGAGTTATGGCATGCAGCCATTTCACAAGGAGCACATCCACACATAAAGTAGTTCCCTTCAGAGCTAGGGAGTACTTTAGTAATATGTGGTTTATTTGAAACTTAAATGTTTTTTGCCTGTAGCAAATCATTTTATTTTTTTAATTCCTGAGGGTCCGTCATATTCTCAAACAATACAATTTTGCAAACCCAATGACAAAACAAAACACAAAGGGGTCGATTCCGATCCGGTAAAATCCCCGTCCGTACGAATCGTATCCGGAGCCGTTTCCGTACGACTCGTACGGACGCCGTACGACCGGACGATTCCGATCCCGATCGGCCGACCCGGACGCGATTCGTACGGTACACGTCGATTCGTACGGAAAAGCGCACGATCACCTACACACCGTACGGCGCGTACCCCCCATGATCGCAGGGGTACGCGCCGTACCCCTGTGATCATGCGGGGTACGTGCCGTACACCCAGCGTACATGGGGTACGTGCTGTACACCCACCGTACATGGGGTACGGTGCGTACCCCATGTACGCTGGGTGTACGGCACGTACCCCGCATGATCACAAGGGTACGGCGCGTACCCCTGCGATCATGGGGGGTACGTGCTGTACCCGGGGGGGGCGTTCTGTACCTGTTTCGGCGCGAACTCTGCGTTTACGACTGTTTTCGGCTCCCGTAGGAAAAGTGTCGTACGGCGCGTACCCGACACGAATCGTACTTGCTGGGTCGTAAAAACCAGCCGCGAACCGTAGTGATGTCGCGTACAGCCGGTTCCGAGTGAGACTTGTACGGAGATTTGAGTCGTACGGAGTCCTGTACGACTCGTACGGAGTTTGGCACCTGGTACGGATCGTACTTCGTCGTACGTACGGGACGTCTACGGGTACGATTCGTATGGGGAAAAAACTCTCCGTACGACGATTCGGAGCGCATTTTACCGGATCGGAATCGACCCCCAATTGTCAGAAGGCTGGCGGCCAAAGCCAAACCTAACGGTTTTGCCAATATTTGTCTAAAATTGGAAGCAATGCACTGAACAAATTTGGCACAGTCAAAATAAATTGCTAGGTTTTAAGCACTGAACTGTTCAACTCTGCACATCCATTAGCTACACTTTTGAGGAAACCCCTTTGCTTCTTATCCAGTAGCTCTTGGACTTGAACTTAGGTCTCTCAACAACTGATTGCCATACCTGTATCATTGTTCATTGCCAAAGGGGCCTTATATTGTCGTGCTGTACGTTATTTATATAAATGCCAATAAAAATGTTTTTTAAAATAGAACAAATCTGGATTCCTATGCTGTACATTGCCATTGATGAGGGCTTTTGGAGTTAGGTGCGTCTGCTGCTTTTTGTGCCAAATCTTAGATTCACTGCATTTGCCTTCTAATACCCATCTAATGCCTCATTTTCAGATTTCTACAGATACATTTTTTTGATTCAAATGGATCAAAACTTATTGAACAAAAGGCCATACTTGGGGCAGCACAGTGGGAGACCATCTGTAATCCTATCACCTGTTAGTTGCTGATTGGTGTATTCCGAATGTTGGCACTAATGAGATATGTTTTTCAAAGGAACTATAAAAGTTTGTTAAAATTACAAAATAAAAAGAATGTAAAAATACTGCCATAGAATGTACCGCATTCACTGCATAATTTGACTTTTCTTGCAGGATAATCTAGTTCTCATTGCCACATAATTTATTCCTCCATTGCTGCATCTTTCCACTGGCCCTGACCATGACATAGAGTCTCGGCATATGCTCTACACCTATTCTTTCCAAATACGTGTCTCAAACCATTTTAAGATAAAGCGGGAATGTATTCATAGGCACTGTGCATGAGCACACTTCTTGGCCCCACTTTGTAGTGACATCTATTTAAATAGATGAGAAGTACTTGTATGATGGTGCCGGTTGCGAAGCACTTTCAGCATCCTTTACACCAGTTTCTTAAATCACTTCATCGCCTCTGCAGTATCCTCACACTCCCACCTTGATCTGCTCTGCTATTTATGGTCATAAAGAAAGCAGACAAGAGGCTGTAAAAATATCATAAGCTTTAAATGACGGAAAATTACCCTTGGTGGCGGGAGTTGAAGTGGAGGTATTTAGAGAACAATTTGATATGAGTAGAACAGAAATTACTGGAATGGCTTTGGAGCTTCCAAGCGACAGAGGATTATGTTAACCCTTTCCGGAGAATGGTTTGAAACATGAAACACAATTGGCTCTGCATGTTGCAACTAGAAGCATAGTCTGTTGTATCCATGCTAGCATATGGTTTTCACAGGTAGAAACCTTTAACAATTGCTGTAAATTTAGATTGCATCCGAATGCTGTTAGTTAGATAAAGGATATTATTAATATTATTATCATTTATTATTTTTAGTAAGAAGTTTTATATAGCGCCGGCCTGACCGGAGGGTATCGGAGCACTTTAGATCAGTTGCATTTTAGAAAATAACGCAATACATTAATAGTGTGGGTCATGGACGGAGAGTTGCAATTCATAGCGTAGCCATGAGGTGCTGAGGTCTTGGAAAGTTACTGTCCTGAATAGAGCTCCACTTTCAGGGAGGAGTGACGAGAACTGGGTCAGGTGTGAGGTGGGGTAAAAGTCTTGAGGACACAGAGTCAAAGCGGTGCGAGGTGTCTGCTTCAGCATTCCGGCTGTTCCTATCGGTTGACTAGGGAACGGTCGAGGAACAAGACTTTGAGCTCACTTTTGAATTTTGCATAGATGGAATAGTTCTGATGTGAGGGGGAATAGAGTTCCAGATTTTGGGCGCGTTCCCGGCGAAGGACAGGGCCACTGTTTTTTGCGATTTCACAAAGTTTTTATTGCCAGTTTCCAAAAACAGAACTAAGGTATACAAAAAGACATACAATAAGAGAACATAGGTGACACTTCTAAGTTCGAATGATATGGCAGTGTAAACAATAAGACAGAAAATGTTACATCATCTTAGATCTGGATAAATTAACTAACTGAGGAAAATTGAAATAATGCAGAAGCAGAAAAATATGCAGTATTAAACGAAGGCAAGAAGATATCCGACATTAGTTTCATGACTAGCATCTATACATAAATGTTGGGTGTTGGTACACAGATTGCACTCCTCCCCGGCGAGGTTTACCAAATCTGACAAGAGGCTGTTGAAAAGGTTGGAGGTGGGCAGACATAGACACATAATCATAACGGGCAGGGAGTGTATGCTAGGGAGTCATGGGGGTTTATGCGAGTCGAAGTAATTATCAAGGGACGTCCACATGTGACAACGCGGAGGTCACCATGGGGTGTTCTGGAGTGAGATGTTGTCAGCATCCCTCAGGTATATGATCCAGTTAAGTCAGCCTTTAAAGGAGGCCTTGCTGGTGTCCTTCCAGTTATTTAGTATCATTTTCACTCCGGCAGTGAACATGAGGTCGAGTAAGGCTCTGTCATCTTCTGACAGCGAAACAGCTCTGGTAAAGCCAGTCACTAAAGTAGAGAATTCTCTGGTAGGGGAGAAGGAGAAAATCTTTGTGATAAAAGCAAATATGTTGTCCCAGAATGTCTTAACACGTGAGCAGCTTAGTATTAGATGTTCGAGGTCGCCATCCTTCTCATTGCAATTCTAGCAGATGGCATTGTCCCGAATGTTATGCGGAAAGAGACGTGCTGGTGTCCAGAAGGCTTTGTGGAGAAGCCAAAATTTGTGTAGGGCTTATCTTATGTCTTGTGACTGATTCCCATGTTTTGAACCACCCCCCCTCTGAGATTGGCAACGATGAGTAGGCTTCCCAAAACTGTTGGAGCTCTTTAGTGAGGTTAGAGTGCTGCGGGCGGAGCATTTTATAGAGTCTGGAGACTTGGTGTCCCAACTTATTAAGGGGGGCTAAATAGGTTGGCAGGGAAGGAGGTGTTTTGGACAGTTTCACTTTAGTAATACCCGTTTTAATACTCAAAAAGTTATAAAACTCTGTGTCTTCTAGACAATATTTTTCATATTTTTCTAGACCACTGTTTTTTGTTTGCGTGATTTCAGCGAGATGAGTAGCAGAGTGCTCGAACTTCTGAGGTTCCTGGTCTGACCAGATTTTTTGAGTTTGGAAGCCAGATATTCTGGTTTGCCAGTGTGCAAGGCTTTGTGTGTGAGGCAGGCTGTTCTGAAGCTCACCCACATTTCGACTGGGAGCCAATTTAGTTCTCTGAGTGCAGGTGAGATGTGATCAAATTTTTTGATTCCGGTGACCATTCTGGCTGCCGCATTGAGAGTTCTTTTGAGGGGAGCAAGGTGTGAATTTGCTATTTCTGAGAGGACTGCATTCCCATAGTCTAGTCTTGACAACACCAATGCTTGGGTGACTTGTTTGAGATCATTGGGTATGATGACATGTTTTATTTTGTTCAGTAGCTTCAGGTTGAGGAAGGCGCTCTTAGCTGAGTTCTTAATGTGTTTAGTCATGTCCAGTTTTGGGTCTAGTGTGATACCTAGTGATTTCACAGAGTCGGCCAGGGTGAGATTCCTGTTGAGCGCATTGATAGCTTTTAGCCATTCCACAATTTGGGGGTTCTGTCCTTTGTTCAAGATGAGGAGTATTTCCGTTTTGTCTTGACTGAGTTTGAGGTGGTCACTTGACAGCCAGTGTTGGACTTCTCTCAATGTGTCGCTGAGTCTTTGAATGTCCTTGATGGAAGAGGGTTCCAAGTATATCTGTGCATCGTCGGCATACAGATGGAAGGGAATGTTGGCTTTTTTGAGTGGGGTGGTGAGGGGTTCCATGTAAATGTTAAAAAGTTGCGGGGTGAGCACTGAACCCTGGGGGACTCCCCTGAGTCAGACATACAGTTTTTGATTTTGATTCTTTGGGTGCGGTTGTGTAGAAAGGAGGAGAACCAGTGAAGGACCACCTTGTCAAGTCCGGCCATTTCTTGAAGGGCCTTAATTAGTAGTTTGTGATCGACCGTGTCGGATGCTGCCGATAGGTCTAGGAGAATTAGGAGACAGCAATGGTCCGTATCAAGTGATTTGTAGATATCATCAATGACGTTGAGGATCGTGGTTTCAGTGCTGCAACCTTTTCTGAAGCCAGACTGATGTGAGTCAAGGAGGTTGATACTATCCATGTGTTGGGTTAGTTGTTGAAGCACGCATCTCTCCAGGATTTTTGATAGAAGAGGTAAGTTAGAGACAGGTCTAAAGTTATTCGTGTCCTTTATGACAAGGCCCGGTTTCTTCAGCAGTGGCATGACTTGACCAACTTTGAGGCAGTCAGGAACGACCCCGCTTCTCAGGGAGCTGTTTATGATCTTGCACCAGAGTGGGGCTAGGGAGAGTTTGAGCTTTTTAGTCAGTTGGGGGGGAAATGGATCTAAGACGTGTGATGAGGGATTGGAGGTGATCAATTTGACGATCTCTGCTTCCTGAATGGGGTGGAAGAGTGACCAGGGTTTGGTAGGGGGTTTGAGTGCATTATCATACATACCAGATGTGCTTCTATTGGTGAGGGGGGTGTTGTTGGTGACCAGTGAGAGCTCGATCTTGGTGATCTTGTCATGTGATCTTGTTTTTTGCTCTGTCTAGCGCGGTGCAGAAAAACGTGTTTTTTTGTTCTTGATGTGATTGTTGTACTTCCTGCGAACTCCTCTGAGCTGTTCACGAATGACATTGCGACTTTGGTTCTAATGGGTCTCTGTGTCTGGATCTCTGTAACAGTTCCTATGGGTCTCTGTATCAGGGTCAGGAGGGTGGTTAAGGAACCGATAGGGCGCGTTAGTTGGTGGGAGCTGGAGCTTAATAACATGGCTTGTCCTATGTCAGGAGGGTGCTCTTTGGCAAGTACTAACTTTATAGTCCACCAGCCCTAAGCATGCTGTTATAATAATTCCTATTTGAAAAGCACAAACATATCACCCCCTTTAAGGTTTGGAGGCACTGGTGCAGTCGGGGAGATTAATTGAACTACTGCCCAGAATCACAAAATGCTGAGCTGCTGCAGGGACTAAACTGTGAGCCCTACAATCTGGAGTCAGTTGCTCTGGCCGCTGTGCCACACCTCTCCCTGCTGTATGGGAATATTTGTATTTAGGACTGTGGACCTGAATGATCCCACATTGCCTGTAGCCTGAAAACATAAAGTCAGCCACCGTGGGAATGAGGTGGAGGTCTGCGCGGACAGTGACTCTGCTGAAACATCGGGAGGGAATCTCGTTCCTGGCATCTTGTCACCAATATTGTCTGTGGTGGCAAAACTAGCATAATATAGGTATCCTTGCCAAGAGATCATTTTGGATATTGTGATATTGTGCACCTTAGAAATGTTATGAATGATTGATTGATTTGTTGGTCAAGTCTGGCATAAAATGACAAATCCTGGCACAAGGTGGAGATTTCTAGAATGAGGTGCCAGATGTACTGTAAAATGAGATCACCCAAATATCTTATTGCCACTCCTGACATAAAGGGGAAATATTTATTATGAGATGTGCATGATATTCCTGTAATATGGTGGCCATTTTATGCATATGATTATCATTTCCGCCATAAGCTAGGTATCTATAGCACTTTTTGACCATCCCTGTTATATGGTGGCCATCCTTGGCATATATTAGGTGCATCTGGAATCTGATGGAATAATTAGTACATCTAAAATCTGTTGGAACATGCATGGCATAGTGCAACCTCTCGCCTTAACACTATTCCTGACATACACTCCATGATCTCAGAATCATTTTATGAACAAATGATATACCTCTTTCTGCATTTGGTAGAACTCTGTTACTTAAGTAAGCATTCCTGGAATGTTAATGCCACCCCTCCTCAAGGGTGCAACTAGACCCAAACTTCAGGGGGCTAGTAATTCAAGCCACAGTGGTGGGGCTGCCACATCACGCAGAACCATCCTCACAACCAAGTATAAGAGCACGCATTTCCAATATGTCTCCGTTTAATGTGTTACTGCATACAAACTGCATTTGTGCATGTCTATATTTTCATTCTCCAGAAAATTACAACCTGATATATTGGCTTTGCCAATAATATCTACTCAGACACTAAGCACAGCTGTAGCATTAAGAGTATTCACAACACTTGCGAGCTGCGGATGTCTGCAAGATGGTTGGTACCGAGTGAGTCTTGTGCATGTGTGCATATCTGCAACACACAAAAGAAAGAACTGAAGCCATATTGGAAACGTGTCTTTTCTTACCAAATGCAATTTCAGACACATAATAAACAAATTCTTCCATGGTACAAGAAGATGTGCATGGGGGTCTCACAATAAACACACAAAAGTGTCCCGACAGACATCAAGAAGTAGACTTACAAGACCCCTAATAAAAGCGTGACACGTGACCTGGGTTAATGCAAATTATATGGGATTTCTATCTGAAGGTCACAAAATGAGGGGGTTCACAAAGTGCTCAAAATGGAGTTCCATTCACAGAGCTGAGTAAGCAAAATAACTTCACAATGTGAAAACATATGTATGTCTATTTTGTTGTAGCACAAACGTAGATGGAGAGCAAGGAAGTGTTTTATTTTATGGGGAGTAATAGAAACCAAAGCAAGGTTGCTTATAGTAAGGCCTTACATCTTTGAAAAACAATCAGTTACACACAATTAAGGTATCATCCGAGATTAAGTGATTTGCCCAGAACTGCACAGTTTTAGGTCAGGTGCCCAGCTGGATTCTAAACCAGGCCCCTATGTTGACTATATGACAAATCACTACATCTTCTTCCTTAGTTGATGTATTAAAACAATCCAAAAAAGCTTAACAGTTGAATATGCTCCCAAAGTGCACCTTCACCAGTCCTTGCGAACACATATTATTTGTATATTTTCCCAAAAGCATTATGCTGTGTTCCCCATGATGTCTAGTGAGTAGACCAAATTTAAATAATTGTGGTATGTAGTTACAGTGCACGGGTCATACATTGATTACATTGCCTCTCGTTTAAGGTTCAGCGTTTTATATTTGTGCAAGCACTATGGGTTAAAGCATAATGAAATATATAACATGAATATTTAAGGTGTTCTAAACAATGTAATGATTTATTAATATTGATGCACCTCCTTTGTACCCATCAGGTAGAACAGCGATCACGGCCCAGGTGATGGGCACCTTTTTTTACTGGGGTATTTTCTAGTGTTTGAAATAGTACAGAATGTGCTAATGAATCATTTTTCAGTCTTTAGTAATTCAATCCTTTCTTGAAATACCTATGACCTGCGGTGACTGGAAAGCACCAATGTTGAAAATTACAAATGTAAAGCCAGTTTCTGTTTAAGAGCTGCAGATTAAATATCCTTCTCATAAATACAGATATATGGCAAGTACAAATTTGTACTAGGTTACACTTTCTTTTTCTCTGAGTGAAAGAGGGTTGGCTAAATATGTGAAAATGTTACTGTGCGCATTGTGAACCAGAAATTAATTATGGTAAATAATGTTGTCAGCCATGCTTATGAAGGAGCCAAATCTGTGTGAAATTTGGATGAAGTCTTGTTACGGTGAGGGAACATCAACAGCACAAGACACGCTGTTGCAGATTTCGAATCAGAGATCTGAGGATAAACAGATGGAGACCAGGGTACAAACCCATGTATGTGGGAAGGTGTGAGCATGCCCATGAACCTGTGGGCACTCACGCTGGGATGCTGTAACTCCAGCCGTTGGTACCACCCGTACTACCAGTCAATAAGGAGCTCATGTTCCTCCATCTGAACAGATGCCAATGATCTCTCGTGGGAAAGGCGGAAGAAATAGCTAGCAGTCTAGGGGATTGCTTAGACCTAATCTAATCATGGCAGCAGTGACTGAGGTCACCAGGAGGCCCAGTGAGCAGAGGAAGCACTTTTAGGCCATCTCAGAAAAGCCTGCACACCATTTTATCTACGGTACTGGGACACAGGTTGTGACTGACCTTCTGTGTCGGGTGCCACTGATTGACAGAGAGGGTCTCTGGAGTGAAAACCTGACATACAGAGGGAGCTGGTTGAGTAAACGAATAAGAGAATGATATCCAGATATGTGCCGCTTCGCAGTGGGAGCCTTTACCTGATTGCCTTGACTCGTGAGTGCATCGCGGGAGCAGCTGGAGTGCCGGGCGGACTACAAGCCCCAGAAGCGCCGAGACCAGCAGAAACACACTAGCCCCTCCTCGCTGCCTACTTATCTCCTCGCGGCACCCGCTGTGCGAGTGCCGCTTCGCAGTGGAAGCCTTTACCTGATTGCCTTGACTCCTGCGTGCATCGGGGGAGCAGCTGGAGTGTCGGGCGGACTACAAGCCCCAGAAGCACCGAGACTAGCAGAGCCACACTAGCCCCTCCCCGCTGCCTATTTAGCTCCTCGCGGCACCTGCTGCGCGGGTGCTGCTTTGCAGTGGGAGCCTTGACTCGTGGGTGCATTGCGGGAGCAGCTGGAGTGTCGGGGCGGACTACAAGCCCCAGAAACACCAAGACCAGCAGAGCAGCACTAACCCCTCTCCGCTGCCTACTTAGCTCCTCGCGGCACCCTGCGCGGAACACGCACGGGCGCGCGCCGGGCGAAGCCCGGGCCAAGGGCGGGCCTGTTTTAGCCCGTTCAAGACCGTGAGAGGCCGGGCCGGCCCCCCCCTCTTATCTGACTACCACCATAAGGTTAGTGATATTTAGACGTTTAAGGGCATCTGTATACCGTGGCTTAGCTGGTTAACTGCACTGTTGGGACAATTAGTTGTTTTTGATGCCCACCAATGGAGGAAGGGAGAGGAATACTGTTACAGGGGGGTCAGTAGTGGGCACATTGGACTAGTTCTTGATAAGAGCGACATCGGTGTTGGCCCATGAAATCACCCTGACTGAACGGCGCTTGTCGCTGGATCCCTTGCTATCGAAACAATCATCCCTGCATGACATAAGGGACGCAAGGTCACCAGAGCAGCATATTGCTATGGCTGATAATTATACTTTAGTGCAAGGAGGAAGCCATCAGCCGCCGCAGGCCCCAGAGATCCTTGCCAATGGATCATGCTCCTACTGTTGAGCCTGCTGTTTCCCCTTCTAGAGTCCTCGTCAGCAGCTCACCTTCCCGTCCTTTGACAAGGTCTGTTTGCAATCCCTCTCAGCAAACCGCAATTCAACCTCCGGAACCAGCTATAAAGAGAAAGGGGGGAGGGGGTCAGCAGAGGAATAAAAACCCCCAAAATCCTAAAATCCAAAAACTTTCTAGATCTGGTGTGAGGGAGTGCACAGCATCTTCATCAGGGGAAGAGATTCGATCACCAACTCGCTCGACAGGGCTGTCAGACCTAGATCTAACAGAGGTTTGCCCTCTACGAGCTGGAGAGGAACTATTGGTAAACATGGGAGGCCTTTTTACTTCATCCTTTGGACCAGCCCTCGAAAGACTCTCTTAAATAGAGGAGAAACTCTTGCAGCTTGAAACTTGTCAGGCACAAAATATTTCGAACAGTAACTTGGTAGTGGGGGGTCAGATTGGGTTAGTTGATGCAACCTCTGTTCCAATGCTTAACCAACAAGTCTCTAATGGTTTACCACCTGTACTCCGATTTAATACAACATTAGCTACCACTAGGGGGTTAGTTGAGTCGGATCCCCTTGAGAATACGGACATTTTACTTCATGAAGAGGGAGTTCCCAATGAGATCACAAACTCAGTGAGTGGCACACAGGAGGGTGGCTTAATGTTGGTACTGACGAGAAAAGATAAAGCTGAAAATCATCGAAGACCTATGGCAAGTCATGATTTAAAGACTCCTAGTCTCCCATGTATAGATTTGCCATCTGAATCAATTCCGTTTGTTGTTGTCTTGGTTGGTGTCCCTGAGTTGGACCATGGCAAGGAGGAACTGTATCCAGACCTTAAAAATAAGTGTTCCCATTGGTTAAATCTCAACAGACCACTCCCACGACATGTACACAGTGAAATTCTGTTTGCCCAAAGAGTTAGCTGAGTGGGCCAGAGTAAGAAACACATCGAGGGTGACTGCATCCTGATTAGTTTCAGAGATAGCAAGGTGGTTAACTACATATGTGACTGGCATCAAACAAGGGCGGTCTCTGGTGGCCGACCGGGCAGCGAAATGGCCGCCTAACAAGCGAGCTCCGCCGGCTGTTGCAATTTATCCTGCTATAATCCTGGCTGTTTCGTGTAGAAACCGAACAATTTCCGCTTATACCGGCGTCCGATGGTCTGGGGCAGAAACGACTCGATCCTGGAAGCCCTGGCGTGCTCGGAACCGGCCTGCTAAGCTCAAGCTGTGCTCACCGGGAATAACCCTGAGTGCGATCCGACGGCTGTGGAGGTCCGGCCGGGGATCATATGCTAATTGAGACTGAGGCTGAGTGGGCCCGCCCGTAGCGGAGTTGCGGCGGAAGGTACGAGCCGAGTGTCCACGTCTCCTAGGGTGGGTCAATGCCCCTGGGGGCGCTACTGTTGCCCCATACAAGCGCATTATCCTGGGCAAATTAAGAGACATTGGTACATGAAACCCGCCCGGCTGGACAAGCTTTTACAGTAACGTGCCGCCATTTTGGATTGGGCTGCATTGCCAAATAGCGCGATTGGAGGAGGGGCCTACCCGGGTGTCCTGTACCCTCGCTGCTGGATGTGGGTGCCAATTAGGGCCTGCGGAGCTCACGGGGTTGCACTTGGTGGCGTGACAGACCCCTGCAGCGTGTGGTAAATAAAATATTACCCTGTCATAATTTCTATAATTAAACAATGCATCATGCAGTAAATGAGAGGCAGAGTCCGTGGTATTCGAGTCAAATGGCTTTATTCCAATAACTCGAGTTAAGGGAGAATCTGTTCCATCACCTCTAAGGTTCAGGAAAGGTCTTCTAAAACATTATTTTCTGATTACATATTTATACGTGCAATTTTGTACATAGGAGCGCTCGAGGCAGAGCAAGAGAAAGAGAGATAAGAGCATGTGGGCGTGAATATGGGCGTGCATTTGAGGAGGAGTCATAGGTGGGTCATAGGTGGGTGGATACATGGAGGGGGGTTGCATGGCAGTCTGGAACTTTGCCCTACTTGTGCGTGCAACTTGATCATGACGTGCAACTGACGTGTGACTGGGGGGAAAGCTGACATTCAGTCTAGTAGAGAGGCCTTTAGTGTTAGGGCGACCAGCACGTCTTGTAATATCTGATATCTTGAGTCCGGGGATGTTTTATCTGAAGCAAAGGTCGCTCATCACTAAGAGCCAGAGAGGGCATATATTTCTTCGTTCATTGCATGGGGCCGTGAGCTTTCTACAGATGCAAGTACTGTAATTTACTTAAACGGAGACAGAAAGGCTAGGCCCTATCTCTGAAGACGGGTTCTGTTTACCTTTTTCACTGGGCAGGAATGTGATTCTGTACAACAAGCAGATAACTATTTTGCAAAACACTGTCTTGGCACACTCTTTCGGCTGAGCCACAAAACGGGTTCATCGTGATTTATTTAAAAGTGCACAATGCAAATACATGGGCCTTAAATGCGAACTTAATATTTCTTACATGGGAGACTTGAAGACTGGCATCCTAATGCAGGACGTAAATGCAGAGGCCTTGTGATTCAGGCCACTTAAGGGAAAATGCATGGATGACATGCACATACATTAAACATAGGGTACACGCAGGGGACATATTGGTCATGTAAAATTTCATTTTCCTCATTCCCTCCTTGTCCCCTACGTTACCCTTCAGGACACATCTATATTCATGAGACCGTATAGTTGATCATACAGCATCATTTGTTCATCTTTGATCCTTTGTACACGTGGATGTGGTACACAGGCAGTCGCACACAGGCCGCAAATGGCCGGGCCACACTGCAGACAGAGACAGCAGCCGAATATCATAAGCAGTATCATTCCTAGGAACGACAACACTTTCCATCCCCAAGCCGATATTACACCCCAGAGCCAACTGGACCAAGTCCATGTGCCTGGGTCTTGATGTATATCATGAGCAATCTTGTGGAGTCTTGTTATTGCTGCGTACACAGATGGCGCGTTATTAGGGATGAAAATGCAGCAACTAGAGCTGATCACTCTACAAGCCCCGCCCCTATCCGCCAGGATGACGTCAAGAACAAGGCGGTTCTGAAGAACAACAAGTCTCTTGGCAGACTGCTCCTGGGTCAAATTCGCCAGAGCAGATGCAGTCACATTTACTACTGCTTCCAGAGTCCTTGTTAACCTGCGTATTAGTTTACTGTAGTATTAAACTAACACAGATTATAACGTAGCACAGAAAAAATAGAATAATCAAAGAAACTATACATCTACTATGTAATAGCTTGCAGTATTTCTCTTTCATTTTGCTCTTCTTACTATTCTCGTATGTGATCTTATACATGTCAGAAATCTAGTCTAACCGATTCACCACCTAGTGGACTTAGACAATTAAACTTCGTCTGACTTACTAGATCGTAACTTAGACCTATACTCTTTCTGTGGAGTCTTTTCTAGCAAAGGCGGCGCAAGCGGCGCAAAGTCTTTAATGTCTTTAATGTCTTTTCAAAAGTACCAGATTGTCCAAAGTATCTCTTGCAGTGATGAGCGTGAAGCCATCCCTTTCTTCCCTCGACCTTAATCGCAGTCCTCGTGGTCAGTAACACCAGCTTCGGTGTCTTCCAACGTGGCTCAAGGGGGCTTGAACGATCAAAGTTCCGCACAAACACGAAATCACCAGGGACAATGGCGTGTTCCTTGACCTGGGTGTTGTCAGGGAAGGCGGCAGCAACCTGTGAATGACAAGAGAGTAGTGCAGACATCAAGGAAGCCAGGTAATCTGTCAGCATGTTACTGTCAACATCAGTTATTCTCTTAGGCATAGGCGTACCCCACATATTTGGCGGTCTACCGAAAACTACTTCATATGGATATAGGCCTGTTCTGGAATGAGCTACCATACGCATGTAAAAGAGGGCAACCGGCAAGGCTACCATCCAATCCACGCCCTTGTCGGCACAGATCTTCGCTAGTTTTGTCTTAATTGTCTGATTATGTCTTTCTACAAGGCCTGCTGCTTCAGGGTGTCGTACACAATGGAACTTCCAATTATATCCTAACAGAAGAGACACTTGTTTCATTAATTCAGAGGAAAATGGCTGGCCATTGTCTGAGTAGATGACACGGGGCAATCCATATCTGGGGAAGAACTCACGCACCAATTGCCTGGCCGTTGTCACAGCAGTATAATCTGGAACTGGATAGGCTTCTGTCCATCTAGTTAGTGCACACACAACTACCAAGACGTACTTGTAACCTCTACATCTGTCCATTTGGATGTAATCCATCTGGAGGACCTCAAAAGGGTGGTCAGGAGGATGAAATCCGCCTTGTTCCACCGGGATGCCTTTACCTGGATTGAACTGGCAACAGATCATACATGTTCGTACTTTCTGTTTCGCTGCTGCACGCAGGTGCTTGTTAAACCAGATATTCTGTAAACTGTCTATCATTGCCTTTTCTCCCAAGTGTGCTGGACTATGTGTTGTGTTTATGATTACTTGTACCATGGAATCTGGAAGAAACCATGTGCCTTTTCCCTTAGTCATCCAACCTTGGTCAGTCTGGATCCCTCCTTGTTCAGTCCATTTCTTTATTTCATCTGTAGCGGCATGTGTCTATATGTCAAGTACATCTTGAGAAGGATCCCTGACTGTCATACTTTTTGTCAGTAATGGTACTTCTGTCCTTGTCGTGTCTGTTGGTGTCTGGGCTGTAAGTTTAGCAGTTCGGTCTGCCAGGTCATTACCCTGGGAAATGGTGTCTGTAACTTTGGTGTGAGCTTTGCATTTCAGGATAGCTATGGCTGTAGGTAAATGTATTGCTTCCAACAGGGCTTGAATAAGTGGGCCGTGCTGAATTTTGGCCCCATGAGAGGTCAAGAAACCTCTCTCCCTCCATAGTACTCCGAAATCATGAACTACGCCAAAAGCATATTGTGAATCTGTATAAATGTTCACTCTTAAGTGCTTAGCTCTTATGCAGGCTTGTGTCAGAGCGATGAGCTCTGCTGCTTGTGCTGACAGTGTGTCTATTCTTTGTGTCCCTATGACTTCAGTAGCAGTGGTCACGGCATATGCTGCTACTAACTCTCCTGCACTCGTTCTCATGCATGATCCGTCTACATAGAGTGTTAGGTCTAAGTCTAAGTCTAAGTTCTTTTCTTTGGGTGCGACACAGAACCAGACTGGCAGACCTGGTGGCCACGGGATATGTTCCCTCCGTCTTGCTCCTCTCAGGTCGCTAAGAATCTGGGGGTGAAGATGGATAACAGGCTTTCTTTAAAATCCCAGATCCTGGGGGTGTCGGGCATTTGCTTTGGCATCCTCAGGATGTTGCGGAGGTTTCTTCCTCTGTTATCCGTGGAACATAGGACGCTGACTGTCCAGGCTCTGATCGGGTCCAGGTTGGATTATTCCAACGTTCTTTACCTGGGCCTCCCAGAGTACTTGTTGCAGCGGCTGCAAGTGGCACAGAATGCCGCTGCCAGGGCAGTCTTTGGCCTTAGCAGGCGCTCCAGGGCCTCGGGTTTGTTGGCAACGTTACACTGGCTTCCTATCCGCAAGAGGATGCCTTTAAGGCGCTGACCTTGGCCTACAAAGCCCTTCACAAGGAGGGAGCCAAGTACCTCCAAAAGAGACTGGTCTTTTACCATCCGACCAGGTCTCTAAGGTCGGAAGCCTTGCACCTTGCGGTTGTCCCCCGGGTAAAGAAAGCGCGCCTTGGAGGCCGCTCTTTCGGACTGCTGGCATCTCAGCTGTGGAACTCTTTACCACAGGCCCTACGGGGAGCGACCAGCCTACTGGCTTTCAGGAAGGGCCTCAAAACGTGGCTGTTCACTCAGTAGCCGGTCTCCTGCGAATCTCCGGCCCATTCTTCTGTTAGTTTTTATCTTGGTGTTATGTTTCTTATGTTGCAGTATTGTCTCTTTCTCCATTAAAGCGCCGGGACACTCTTTTTGAGTAGCCGTGCGCTATAGAAATAAATAAATAACATAACATAACATAACAGGTCAGGGTCTGGAAGTGCAATATCTGTCAGGTCTTGTCTTGGTTTTGTCACTATATTCATTACTTCCACACAGTCATGTGGTGGTGCATTTACTGTACTTGAGGGAAAAAGTGTAGCAGGGTTTAGAATATTACATCGTCTGATCTCTATGTGTGGTTGAAATAATGTCAGTTCATATCCTGTCAGTCTCGCTATAGTCAAATGTTGTGTCTGTGTCCTGTTTAAGAGAACTTCCACTGCATGTGGTACCTGTACTGTCAGGGGGTGTCCCAGCACTATTGAGTCACTTTGTCTTATGGCTAGGGCTGTTGCTGCAACCGATTTCAGGCACTAGAAAAATAAGCACAAGGCATGTGTTGTCCTGCTTGATCTTGTGTGAGGACAGATAATGCTGTTCCATCCCGTTCAGTTATGAAAAGCATGAAAGGTTTACTGTAACATGGAGTCGCTAAAACTGGCGCTTGACATAATGCTCTTTTTAATTCCTCAAATGCCAAGGTATGTTCTTGTGTCCAAGGGAGGACAGTCGAAGACGCTGCCTCCTGTGTTGTCAATTGTATGAGTGGTTTGGCTAGATAGGCATACTGGGGAATCCATTGCCTACAGTATGAAGTGAGGCCAATGAAGGCCCGTACTTTCTTTTGTGTCTTAGGCTGTGAAAGGTTAGAAATGAGCTGTATACGGTCTGGTGTTAGCTGTCTACCATCCTTGGACAGCTAGTGTACACCACTTGCTGTTCACAGAATTGTAACTTTGAAGGGGACACCCTGTGTCCCTTGTCAGCCAGAAAGTGTAAAACTGTCAGTGATGCATTTTCGCAGTCTGGTTCTGATCGTGCTGTGATTAGGAGGTCGTCTACGTATTGGAGTAGAGCTGTGTTTGGAGGCATGTAAATACTGTCCAGCTGTCTTTTCAATGCTTGACTATATATGCCAGGACTCATTGCAAGAGCGAAACTCCTGCCAATTATTCTGTTTACACTACGAGGGAAAAACTATTCATTTGCAAGCATGCTCTTATCTGAAGTCAATGAAGCTTTCAGTGCTGACTGTAAGGAAGAGCAAATTGACCCCCCCCCTTATATAAACAATTCTCTGCGGCTCATCAAGTTTTTTTTTCTCTACACTGCCTTCCCCTTCATCGTGATGTCACCCACAGGGCTGTTCCTCCACCCTTTCAAAACTCCGAGAGCTAAGAACAGCTGCCAAGTTACTGGAGAGAGAACTTGGTCAAATTGCAAGCATCCTTTATCTGCATGCGAAGGAAGCCTGAGTCAGTTGGAGGACTGCCAACAACTGTCCGCGGAAAAGAATTGGAGTATGGCCAATAATAACAAGACAGGCACTGCTCGGCGCTCCAAGAGGGAAAAGCCCTCCCTTTACAAAATATCTTTCCCTGGGAGTCAGGCCACCTCAAGGTCGAAAAACACATTCTCTGTAATTCAAAACATATCTGTACCCAGGCCAGAGAGCTAACCAACATTCTCTAACTTAACTGAAGCAAATTCAAAACGTGATAAAAAGCATCCTAAAATCAGTAATTAATAAGGACATATTTTATTTCGTAACCTAGACACATGCTAGCATTTTAAAATAATTATATCATAAAATATTGATACTAGCTGCAAAGGAAAAAAAGAAACAGAACAACATGACATGGAAACACATCACATTTTACTTTTTGAAAATAACATGTGAAACACCATAATTTTGCATTGCAGAACCAAGATTTTCATAATTAAGTGTGCAAGCTCTTCTATTCTACCTATTAAAAGGGCCAGGTACATCATTTTTCAAAAACCCATGTTTTCTAATTGAGGTTCAAAAAACCATGTTGTCTAATTGAGTGGATTAACTGTCACACGCTATTCTAAAGGGCAGCTTGCATTGGGAACAATAACAATGTATATTTTGTAGAACAAATTTTAATTTAAAAAACACACGGTTGCATTACACTAATTAAAAGCACATTGTATGATGGGTCTGTTTTATATTTTCTTCTCAACCGTGAAAACATTAAAGCACCCTCCGTGCAAACCCTTATCTCAATCCGACTGGTTTATTTACAACTTACCGACCTCTGAGTCAAACACATTAAATCAAGTGTTCCAAGGCAAACCCACACAAATACACGGACGCATTTGAAATAGAATGTTAAATGAACACTTCTTTACTCTCCATGCAAGACGTTACCATTTCAGTCAGCAAACTGACAAAGCACATAGGCAGACCCAGCAACCAATGAAAAAGTTAAATCAAACCATCGATCAACTAAATACTCACTGACTTTTAGTGTCAGCTCACATAACCATGCATGTTAAACAGCATGTTAAAACAAATACTGCCTTCTCAAT
This sequence comes from Lissotriton helveticus, assembly GCF_964261635.1. Lineage (NCBI taxonomy): Eukaryota > Metazoa > Chordata > Amphibia > Caudata > Salamandridae > Lissotriton > Lissotriton helveticus. The sequence continues at coordinate 203,996,570 of NC_136062.1, forward strand.
ACAAGATATTAACTCTTTGGCAGCTGAAGCACAATCTTTCCCCAATGACTGCAGTACATGGGAAAGTCATGAACTCATCTCTCCACGTTATCACAGAACACGTACGCACATCTTCAAAACGTTTTCTCCAAGCACTTGAAAGAGATCCAGCTCTCTCCTGCCTAACGTAATGATAACATGCTCTGCACAAACCATAACCACATGGCGCTATTCACAAGCCATATTCACAAGAAACTCAACAAGTTATAATAATGACATGCTCTCATAAACCATATTTACAAGGAGCTATTTACAAGGAACTACACAGTAAACTTATATATATGGGGACTCTTCTAGATAGGAGGAAATAAAAAGCCTCTGATGCTGTCGGCTTCTTTCTACATACTCTAAAGGGTACAGGTGGTGGCGTTCGCGACCTACTGGGTGTTTCTGAGGGGGTCACTCTAGCTAGTTCTTCTGAGAGGACGGGGTAAATACCAGTAACGACGGCATTTCTTTCTCTATCTACCTGTTCTAATTTGACCCGTTCCCCCTCCTCACGTAGTTCTTTTTCTTTCGCTTTTTTCCCTGCTTGTTTAGTTCTCTCTACCTTGTTCAATTCTTTTTCTGTTCTCCTATGTGACTCTTTGCGCCATAATTCAATGGCATCTTTCTGAGAGGGTCTTGACTTCTTTTTCCATAACGCTTCCTCTACTCTCATAATGCATTCAGAATCCCATGTCCCCGAGACAGGCCATCTATATTTCTCCTCCAGATCCTTCGTGTAATCTACCCATAAATCTAAAAACAAAATGGCGTCTAGCCCGTGCTTATTATACATAAAATGACCAGGTGTGTCTCTAGGCGGGATGTTAACTGACTCTTCTAATATACCTTTCCTGGTCCCTATTTGACGTAATTTCGAAAACAGTGGCATGTTGAAACCAACACAATGGAAATACAATACACATAGAATAGACTGAAACAATCAACAATCATTCACACTACAACATTAAAACACTAAAACAGATACAGTCTAACCTGATACATGGAATAAAACATGTACTTGAAAACAGTTAACTTTATGCACTGGAATACAGTACAACCATACCGGTCCCAAAAATGAGAAGCGTCTTTACCGTGCCCACGTTTTACCGTGGACCCGTCTTTACCGTGCCCACGTTTTACCGTGGACCCGTCTTTACCGTGCCCACGTTTTACCGTGGACCCGTCTTTACCGTGCCCACGTTTTACCGTGGACCCGTCTTTACCGTGTCCGTGTGAACGGACACGTCTTTACCGTGTTCAAATAAATGAACCCGTCTTGAACTTTATGCGTTCCTCATAGTGGTACTCACCGGGAAGCAGAACTTGAAGGCCTCGGAAACTTGATACTTGATACCACGTCTACTTCTACTTCCACGCAAGCGCCTCGGAACAGGTGGGCCTTCGGAACCTCGGACCTTGCTCTCTCACGGGTTGGGCTCTGGTTGGGATGATCCGCGATCCTCACCGCCTCGTGTGGACGCCTGGTCGCAGTCCGTCTCCTCCGTGGGCCTGAGGGAGTAAGCAGAAAGTCCCGCTGCGTGTACACTTCGGAGTCCGTCACGGCTGTAGAAGGGGGCAAAGGCTGGACCTACGTCTCCGGCGTGTGGGGAAAGGGATTAGTCCACTATTCGGGCGCCAGATTAATGTGGTAAATAAAATATTACCCTGTCATAATTTCTATAATTAAACAATGCATCATGCAGTAAATGAGAGGCAGAGTCCGTGGTATCCGAGTCAAATGGCTTTATTCCAATAACTCGAGTTAAGGGAGAATCTGTTCCATCACCTCTAAGGTTCAGGAAAGGTCTTCTAAAACATTATTTTCTGAATACATATTTATACGTGCAATTTTGTACATAGGAGCGCTCGAGGCAGAGCAAGAGAAAGAGAGATAAGAGCATGTGGGCGTGAATATGGGCGTGCATTTGAGGAGGAGTCATAGGTGGGTCATAGGTGGGTGGATACATGGAGGGGGGTTGCATGGCAGTCTGGAACTTTGCCCTACTTGTGCGTGCAACTTGATCATGACGTGCAACTGACGTGTGACTGGGGGGAAAGCTGACATTCAGTCTAGTAGAGAGGCCTTTAGTGTCAGGGCGACCAGCACGTCTTGTAATATCTGATATCTTGAGTCCGGGGATATTTTATCTGAAGCAAAGGTCGCTCATCACTAAGAGCCAGAGAGGGCATATATTTCTTCGTTCATTGCATGGGGGCCGTGAGCTTTCTACAGATGCAAGTACTGTAATTTACTTAAACGGAGACAGAAAGGCTAGGCCCTATCTCTGCAGACGGGTTCTGTTTACCTTTTTCACTGGGCAGGAATGTGATTCTGTACAACAAGCAGATAACTATTTTGCAAAACACTGTCTTGGCACACTCTTTCGGCTGAGCCACAAAACGGGTTCATCGTGATTTATTTAAAAGTGCACAATGCAAATACATGGGCCTTAAATGCTAACTTAATATTTCTTACATGGGAGACTTGAAGACTGGCATCCTAATGCAGGACGTAAATGCAGAGGCCTTGTGATTCAGGCCACTTAAGGGAAAATGCATGGATGACATGCACATACATTAAACATAGGGTACACGCAGGGGACATATTGGTCATGTAAAATTTCATTTTCCTCAAGCGGGGCATCATATATAACTGGCAGCGCCCACATGGAGTCTGAGGGCTGCTGGTATTGAGCCTGTTCGTGCTGAAGCGGCAGCTGGCGCCCAGTATTATCATCGGCAGCTGACTTGGCCTTGGTGAGTCTGAGGGGATCCCGTTGCACAGAGCGGGGAAATACTACCCGGCAGAGGTATTGCGCGGACATCTAGAACACGACGTGCATCCCTTGCGCGACCTGGGGTCTACACGTATTGAAGAGAACTGCGGGAGATGGTGTGTCTGTGTTTCTGAGCCCCCAGATGACGCCTCATACAATGTGCTCTGCCTCCTCTACTGCCTAGCTGCTAAAATCTGATGGAAGGTCTCCCTCCAGTGTAGTACGACATTGCCCACCTGTCCGCTTGTTTGCCTAACGTACATGGGGTGTCACTGCTAGTGGGGAAGCTGTTCCATCTGGAGGACTAGTAATACCTAGTCAGTGCTCTGCCTCACTCCTCATCCCTGGGACCCGCAAGTCGGTTGAGCTCCACTCTTATACACACGCAGGTCGCTGGGGGGCACAGATAATTCTCATATCTAACTATGGGCAAAGGGGACCCACGCCAGCCAAAGCTGACATTTGAACAAAAAAGGCAGAACAAACAGGCAGAGCCGGACCCCGCAGCTGCAGAGGGCTCGTCACGAGAGGCACCTCAAGAGATGGATGTCACTACTCCAATGCTGGAGGTGAGATCGAGTCTTCGGAGTATTGACGCAAAATTGGATGCAATGACGACCCAATTAGATAATGTGCGGACCCAAGTCACGACACATGAAACGACACATGAAACGCGCCTCGACAGCCTTGAAAATCGTAACACGGAATGCTGTGAGTTTCAGCAGGACACTAAAACACACATTACAAACATGGAAAACAAAAATTGAGGCATTGTGCGCCAAAGTGGATGATTTGAAAGCGCACTCTCGAAGATGCAATGTTCGTATGACAGGGATCCCGGAGACCACAGCCATGGGGAAAATAGAAGACTTCGTCACACAACTGCTACATGACATATTTGACCCTAGCCTTTCTCCAGTGTTCACCGTGGACCGTGGTACCAGGACAGAGACTTAATATTGCGGCTGGCGAGAGAGAAAGGTAAGCTAACGCACAAAGGGAATGACATATCCTTCTATCCGGATTTCACGCCACTGGTGCAAGCGGCCCGGAAAGAGTTTTTGCCTGCCAAGAGACTGCTGCTCCAGGCAGAAATCCCCTACTCCTTTCTGTATCCAGCAAAGTTGATGGTGGTGCACGAGGGCACCACTCATCATTTCCTAGATGCCAAATCTGCCCTAAAATTTGCAAAACATGTGAGTGGACCTGGGGCCAAGAGGAGGACTCTTACTGCAGTGGGCGCTGAAGATCCGCTGAGTGACAATGACTAAGGATAATACGCCATCATATATTGCTACACTTGGGTGGGCCTCACCCCCTTACGGTTACTGTTAAAGTTTGCCAACCAAATTAATCGGTTCACTCTTGCGGTTTGGTTGTATGTTGTTATTGACAGTCGAATGGCAGACCGCATATTGCCTCTCTTCTCTGCCCCAGTTGTGCATTGTCTCATTTGTACTTCATCCTTACAGCCAGACTTTGGTAATTTCTTAATATCAGCGAAACAGCCTTCACCAGCACAGCCACCCTGTGTAAACAGGGGTGTTCGGCCGAGATGCCGCGCTAGCGGTGTCTCCCACAATTCACAAGTTGTACTGTTCTAACGCCACTGGCGTTGTAGGGGGGGTATTGACACAACCTAATTGGGGGGTTGGTGTGGGAGGGGGGTGGTTTGGGGAAACGGGAAGTTTGGCTAGATGTCAGTACTGTTTTACTATGATTGTTATTCCTGATGTAAAGCATTTTATCATGGGTCAAGCCATATGCACGTACAATACGTTTGACATGTTGAAATGGGTGTGACTGAAGTTCTAACATGAAACATTCGAGGCTTGGGTGATGGCAGAAAGGCAAGGTTGATGCACAGTTACTTAATCAGACACCTCATAGACATATGCTTCTTACAAGAAACGCATATAAACTCCACATCCTCTCCCAGACTCAGACATTCGAGATGGGGATCTACATACTCTGCTATATATTCAAACTATGCAAGGGGAGTGTCTGTTCTTCTACGCAAGGGTATCGACTGGGGAGAGCATGCTGTGACCTGTGATAAAGATGGTAGATACGTGGTGCTGCATGGAACTTTACTGGGCAAGAGTGTGGTACTAGCAGCCATATATGGACCAAATGTAGATGATCCGGAGTTTTCCAGGGAAGTGTGGGCACATATAACAATTCTTGACTGCCCGACAATTATTTGGGGAGGCGACTATAATGTAGTGCTGTGGCATTAGGAACACCATAGTTCAGATAGAGAGGGTGCTTAAAACACTTGAACAATCGTTCTGTGCTGATCCCACTCCAGACTTAGCCACACAGATAAAGGCTAAGCTACTGGACTTCACTGAGGAGGCTGAGCACGAACTAAAATTCTTAGGTAAACAGGCTGAAGCTAGGCGATATGGGGAAGGAATACTATTTTAGTAGTTTTTTTTCAGTAAGTATGAATACTGAGTTTCTCGCATAGCCTGCTAGTCTGCTCGAGCTAGGGGGTTAATGTAGATTCTAATGGACATATATGTATATATATATATCATTTAGGTATTTGTCTCCAATACCAGAGATATACTTAGAGATTACTCTAACAACATATTATATACTCCCAAACATCCATATGGGAACAATGTGTGAGGATAATGCCATTTGTCGTGTACTTTGTAGATTGTCTAAATAAAGATAGATGCTATCCAAATAATTTTTTTTATGTTCTCTCTTTTTAGCATCCATAAGATTTATTCATCTGGGGTTGCTACTAGTTGAAGCAGAACTTGCCCATAACTAAAGCCCTCATAAGGTAGACATGTGTTTTTTTTTTTTTTTTGGTGTAATCCTGCTGGATATAGAAGTAGTGAATGCACTTTATGTCCTCTCATATCCATTACTTGTATTATATATTACAGATCTTTGATTGGATTAGAAATAGAACTTTACTGTCTCGCTGGAAGAGATTTTTTATATTTGGGAAAGAGGTTATTTAACCCAATCCTATACTGGTCATCCTGAGGTATGTGTATGTCCCTATACTTAATGATCTATCTGTGGGTTGTACTTACCGATCTGTGCATTACATATCTCTGGCCAGCATGAACCATCTAAAAAGGGTAGTAAATCTCTGTTATCAGATATGCACTAAAGGCAATAAAATATCTGGAAAATATTTATCAAAATCAATGTATCTTAACTCTCATGTGAGCTTAGATTAAAATACAATTGTGCTTTCTTCGATGTTCCCCTAATATGGGTTTAAATGTTGACATACGGAATGTGCTTTTTATGTTTTTTATGTGATCTATAGTTGATATATGATTTATATCATGTATGCACTTTCTAAGAAATTGGTAGGCAATATCTAATGTTCATGGTGTCTAGTTATGTTTTATGTCTACTTTTGGAGCTATGCTTTGACAATTTTATTTTCCTTTTAGATTTAACTGACTTAGTGTTAAATAGTGGTTTTAACTGAACTTATTCTGGATTGTAAAACGCATTCTGTTTAAATTTCAGAAGTCTTGGGAATACAGTTAATTTTTTCCTGATGAAGGCGGCTCAATGTTTACTGTCCGTCGAAACGCGTTGAATTAAGGGAGAAGTACACCACATATCAATCAAGGACTACTCTGACTATTGCAGAACTTTAACCTTGAATGTGTTCTCTCCCCTTATGTGTAGTAATAGGCAGTATTGATAAATATTTGTGTATCCTTTGGTCCTTCAATATATTGTCTGTGTTCCCAATTTTAATTTTAATTTTAATTGTAATTATATTTTTATATGTTTTTATGTAAAAGAATAAACTGTGCTAGCTGAATGTATTTGGTTTTTATTATTGTTCTTATGCATTGCTTCAACTGATAGGCCTGTGTATGGTCCATTTTATGTTTGTGTTTATGTGTCAGTTATAAGTACTGTTTCTAAATTAAGTTGCCCAAAGGGAACATTTTTTGACATAAAGTCAGGTCTGGTACCCTATCCCTTTGGTGTTGGGGTCCCTCTCTCTTTTATTAGAGGATATGGGGAAGGAGACAGGCCCAGTCGGACCCTAGCCAGAATGATCAATTCCTCCACACTGCCTACACATGTGCACACAATCATTGACGCAGCTGGGAACATGACAATGGGGCAAAGTGAGATACTGCAGGCTTTTGCTACATACTACTCAAATCTATATGAGTCCATGCATGGTATACCAAAAGACGCTCTCGAGTCGTATTTAGAGTCCATAGCACTGGTATGGTTCAATAATGCGCATAGGAAATATATGGACCAGCCAGTAACAGTTCAAGACATAGCTCAAACTATTAAAGCCCTTCTGCTGAATAAAGCTCCAGGACCCGATGGTCTTACAGCTGCATTTTATAAAACTTATGTGGAAGAACGTGCCCCACGGCTACACGCTGTCTTTGCTGAGGCACTAGAGGAGGGAATACTACCGGAATCTATGAGGGAGTCCCCGATCATAACATTGCTGAAGCCAGACAAAGACAGCCAATACCTAGACTCCTACCGGCCCTTGTCACTAATAAATGTTGACGTGAAAATATATGCGAAAATAATAGCCGATCGATTACAACCACTACTCCCGATGGTGGCCCTCCCGGATCAATCAGGCTTTATACCAGGCCGAGCGACCACACACAACCTGCGAACTGTGTTCTCGGTATTGCATTATCTACATCCGGATGTGCAAGCGGCAGTGATATAATTCTAGATGCCACAAAAGCATTTGATTCTCTAGAATGGCCATATCAATTTACTATCCTTGAGCGTATGGGATTTAGCCCGTTGTTCATTAATCAGATTCGATTGCTCTACACGTCTCCCAAGGCTAGGGTAAGAGTCAATGGCATGATATCGGACCCATTTCCAATCTCAAGAGGCACTAGGCAGGGATGCCCGTTGTCCTCTCTCTTATTTGCAATTGCCATGGAGCCATTGGCGGCCAGAATCAGGCAACACCACACAGCAAGGGGTATAGGATTCAGCACCCGGAGTCTGTTGATCTCGCTGTATGCGGATGACGTCACCCTGTATGTGCTTAAACCAGCCGAGAACCTGAATCCATTGCTGAGAGAATTTGTTAAATTTGGTGGGCTATCGGGTGTATCTATAAATTGGTCAAAGTCAGTAATGTTTCCCCTAACTAACAATACTCCAGAAGTGCACTCTGACTTCCCTCTGCGTTGGGAGGCCAATGAGGTCAAGTACCTTGGAATCTGGATTAGCCGTAATCTTCAGGATCTCTGGACTCTAAATTTTGGAAGAGCTGTAACCTGGCTCGAAAGTAAAGTGGCAATATGGACGAAACTCACCCTCTCTCTGGCTGGTAGAATTGCATTAGCAAAAATGATTGCACTGCCCAAATTCCTCTATCTGTTTGCAAATATACCCATCCCACTGACGCAGCATTTCTTCACATGTTTGCGCTCTCATCTCCTATCATTGGTGTAGGCAGGGAGTCAGGCCAGGGTATCGTGGGCATTGTTAACGCTGCCGCTGAGGCAGGGTGGTATGGGAGCTCCAGACATGCAACAATATGCGCTGTGCGCACAGGCCCAATATCTTCACTTCTGGGCCTACCCCACACCCTATCAACCACATGTGGCGGTGGAACTAGACTCGGTAGCCCCTCTACCTCTGGGGGTGGCTCTATATTGCAAAACTCCCAGGCCAGCGCGAGACATTGACTCAGCCAACATGCTCCGCTGGACGTGGCATGAACTGCAAAAGCATGCGGCCCTACCCCTCTTATACGCGCCAGCGATCCCCCTCAAGCAGAACCCCATGCTCCCATGTCTGGGAGATGGCAGAGGTGATATATCCATCACTGGATCTACAATACGCACATTTGCTGATATATATCCAGATGGCATGTTCCGTGATCTGCAGGTTGCGGAGGAGGGCCAGCCCTTGTCTTTCAGGGACATATTAACAAACCACAAACTCAAGTCTGCATGCAAAGCACTCTGGGGCCAATTTCCAGAGGAACCGCCGCAATTACACGCACTTCAAAACATATTAGCGAGGGCATCCCGGAAGAAACTGGTATCTCGTTTGTACAACTCCATGCAAGAGCAATCCCCTATTGTGGTGCCTAAATCTATGCAGTTATGGAACGAGGAACTTGAGACGCCCTTGACTGATGAGCAGTGGTCATTCTGTTGTAGGCAGCTGTTGGAACTTTCCCCTAATTATAAGCTCAGACTAATACACTTTAAGTTCCTCTACAGGTTCTACCGCACCCTGATAGCTCTCCATCGCATGGGCATCAGGGAAGATGACAAATGCTGGAAGTGTGGGGAGGAGGGGGCTTCCTTTATGCATGTGGCCTGGAACTGCTCAGCTTTGTTTGATTACTGGTCAGAAATTTTTGACGCCATAAACCAAATTCTGAGTAGAGCAGATGATCCCTCCCCGCTCCTTGGCATCCTTGGGTGGGTGGCAGAAACGGAACCTAAAAGTCGAAAACTGCATTCCTTGTTATTGTTATATGCCAAACGTCAGGTGGCTATGAAATGGGGGCGTAGAGCCTGACCTAAATTTGCAGACTGGCTGACGGATGTGACATATGGGCACACGCAACTGGGAGCGTATTGGGATCTGATGCCAACTGCCTCACGACCAACGGATATTTGGGAGCCGTTCTTACAATGGTCGCGGAACAGGGCGGAGTCCCTCCTATCTGAGCCCGATGTAAATGACACATAGCTCTGTAAAGCTGGGTCGGTGATTCCCCCCATGGGGGCTGTGCTAGTGTACCGTACTAGGCCACGTTGGCACTATTAAATGCTCAGGGGTGCCTGAGACCGCGACGCCTTCTGCTGAAGCTGAAACCTGATATAACATTAGATATGCACTCACCTATTTCTGAATGTATTGGAACGGGATTTGACCAGCAAAAAGTGCATTGTTTCTGAACGGAATGCTTGTTTATTACTATGACCCTTTTTGTGTAAATAAATGCTAAGGACTGCCAGATTTGATTACATAAGTACTGACATGAGCCTGTTTTGTTAGTTATTTACAAACATCTTTATCCTACCGAAATGTGCTACAGCAGAGCCCACAGAGCTCGACCTTTCTTGAATACATATGACATTGAAATATGTAACTGCTGTATTTTACTATGCAATTCTCAATAAACACATTATAAGAAAAACAAGGGCGGTCTCTGGGATAAGGTCCCTTTCTTTAACCTACTTCTACTCCCCTCACCCCACCTATTCTTCTTTAGTTAGTGAGGGCCAACGATGGGCAAGTAGGGAATTTATGCCACAGGTGGGAAGAAAAAATATTAGCTATGTCAATCATGATGTCTTTTCTCCCTTTGTTCTTCCCCTAAACAATAGATTTAGTATCCTAGATCAAGTTGATTGCCTGACTAGTTGCACTCAAGCTCTACGACTTGATAAGGGAGAGTCGACTAATGACCATATACTGATGCTGAATGGGGATCAAACAACTGAAGATACCACTTTGGGAGTCTACGATTACATTGAGGGGATTATAGGCAGCAGCCCAGTTGGTAGGGCAGGGAGTTTGCAAGTTACTATTCCTACCCAGGGAGAACCTATTGTTTTCCCCCATTCTATAGGAATTAAAAAGGCTCAGGAAGAGGTGGTGTTTGAAAACCCCCTGCTTATAAGTAATGATCGAGTCCAATTAGAGAATGATAAAGGGGAATTAGTGAGCTACCACGATGTTGATGTTGAAACTAACACAGCCATATTACCAGGGTTAAGGATATTGTCCTGGAACAAAGCTGGGCTAAAGGCAAAAATGGATATCCCGGAGTGGGGTGATTTTATTGAAACCCAAGAGATTTCCCTATTTCAGGAGACCTGGGCATTGGAGCCGTTGCATAGAGTGGGGTTCGCCACATACAGTAAAGAGGCCATCCAGGGATCAAAGGGCAGGCCCTCCGGGGGGTTGGGCATCTGGGTTGCTTTACTTCTTGGGTGCTCAGTTAAGGCGATAGATACTCACTACCCCAATATTTTGTGCATTATACTCTCTCTTAACAATTTCCCCAAGGTGGCTATTGTCAATGTATACTCACGCCCTGTTAAATATCGGCTGACCGCGCAGACGTTAGACTGCTTGTCCACCCTTCTTTCCTCGTTACCTGACCAAGTCTTCCCCATTATTGGTGGGGACTTTAATTCCCACTTCGAACCTCTAAATGGTCTATTCCACTCTATAACGAGTGATGAGTATCTTACGTGGGGAATCCCAATGTGCAATCATTACCCGCTGAAGGGTTGGACCCCTCTAGCTTTGCAGTTGACCTCACTGACCCTTAATTATTCCTTGAGAGCGTGTAATGGTCGATTGTTTGCGGACAACACGGGGAAAAACACCTTGAAAGAAATGGGCAGGCGTCCACAGTAGATTACATTTTGGTGAAGGTGGACCTCTGGCATAGGATAGCGAACTTCTTGGTTCAATCTCGTCCTGAAAGCGATCACAACCCACAAGTTATTACTTTGGATTGGCGTCACTTGTCAGCAGTGCATGCTGAGATTGTTCAGCCCACCCCTAATTTAATTGTTATAGAGGGAAGGAGAAGAATTTGTTGGGGAACATTTATACAAATACCTGAGGCAGAGGCTTCGTTGTATGAATCTATTATACCCTTTCTGGCGAAGAATAGCTCCATTCCTAATAGTTGTAGTGATACTGATCATTTAAAGGAGTTGGGCGCTAACCACCAGGACTTGGTTGGAATATTGGCAGAGTTTTTCTGCACTCTCCCAACCAAGAAAAGACAGGAAGAAAGAGGTAACAGTCCTTGGTACAATAGGGCATGTAAAGAAGCAAGGACCGATTTGTTGACCAAACTATGAGAGGGGGATGTTGCACTTATTAGGGAGGCTAGGGCTTTCTTTAAGAAAATTATTTTAAAGGCAAAATCCGAATGGGAGAGAGAAAGGTGGCAGTCTATTAAGAAAGCCCTGGATGACAGGGACACTAGAGGGTTTAGGAACCTAGTGAAGACAGGCAAACCCGAGGGTAAGAATGCAATCGAGCCAAATCTTGGGGGGGAAGTCTGGAGATCCCACTTTGAAAAGCTATACTCAAAGCCTCAAGTAGGAACTGCTGAAACGGGGTCATCGGCGATTGACTTATTATATGTTCCATTAGCCGACATCCCCCCCTGTCCCTTGGTTGAGGTATCAGCGGCCCTGTCCAAAGTTTTGCCAAATAAGGCACCTGGATTGGATAGGGTCCCAGGAGATCTATATAAATCAGAGCAGGTAGTTTGGGCTCCTTATCTGCGGTCTCTTTTTAATGCAATCCTTCACGGCTTGACACCTCCTCAAACGTGGGCGGGTGCCGAGATTATTCCTATTTTTAAAAAAGGCTGTCCCTTAGAACCGGCTAACTATAGGCCTTTTAGCCTTATCAACGTATCGTAAAAGATCTTTGCACGTGTTCTGTTGGGAAGACTGCAGATTTGGATGGATGACCAAAACATACTAACCCCTCTCCAAACGGGATTTAGATCCAAAACCTCAACTATAGATCAGTTGTTTAGACTACAACTGATCTATTGGAAAACCATCACCTTGGAGGGAGGTTCACTTTACTTAACTTTCTTTGACCTCAAGTCAGCATTTGACTTGGTAGACCGAGATCAGCTATGGGGCCTCCTGCTAGAGATGGGGCTCCTGTCTTCCTATGCCAACAGCTTAAAAACCTTCATGAAGGAACTTTTGCAGAATTAGGTATGGGAGTAGAGGGGAACTCTCAGCTCCGATTCTTGTAGAGAAAGGCGTAAGACAAGGCTGCGTACTTGCCCCAACACTTTTCCTAATTGCGGATCTCTTAACAGTTAAGGATATAGAGTCTCCTAAACTAGCAAATCGCAAAATTCCAGTACTAATGTTTGCGGATGACATGCTGCTCCTATCTAAAACACCTATGGGAATGCAGCGTGTCTTAGAGACATTTAGCTTGTTTTGTAAGAAAAGGAATCTTGAGGTGAATTGAAAGAAAACGAAGTACATGGTTTTCCACGCAGATACCGCAAATTGCCCACACCCCAAAATGGATTCAAATGCTCTCTTGAGAGTGCCTGTCTTTGACTATCTGGGGCTTACCCTAAATGACACCATGGACTGGGGGCAGCAGATTTGTAAGGCAAATTTAAAACTCATCCAGGTTAGTGGGGGGATTCTAAAAGTCCACAGGAGCAATGCAGTAAAGGTTATTGCCCCCCCTGTAGAAATGTACAAAATTCAAGTAAGGGGCACTTCCTTGTGTGGAGCAGAATTATGGGGCCACTCTCAGATTAAAATCTTGATTGCGACTGAGAATAACTTTTTAAGGCAACTCTTGGGTCTTCCTAATAGTACCCCTTTAATCCCCTTACGGATGGACTTAGGCATCCTCCCCTTTGCCGAAGTGATTGCCTCTCGTCCATTACTTTATTGGCGACGGCTATGGAGTACTCCTGAGCTGGCCAATTATAGAGAGGAATTAAAATCAGTTATGGTCATTCTGGGGGCGGGGAAAATTCCTTGGTTATCTTATATCCAGAAGACCTTCTGCCAAATTGGAAGGAGTGATTTGTGCTCCTCACCTGAGGAATCATGCCCTGCTACCTCTAAACAGTTACTAAATTCTGCTATTAAAGACTACCAGCTTATGTGTATCTTTAGGGCGACACAGACATCAAGTTTAACCACCCGGTTTCTCGATGTCAAGTCACTCTATAAACTGGAGCCGGCCTTAGTCCTCATTCAACCTTTTCTAGCAAAGAAATTGTTTCTCCAACTCCGACACGGGACGCTCCCTTTATATGCATTTTCTAATAATTGGTCTGGAGCTAATAAACTACTCTCTCCTGGGTGTAATGAGATGGAAGAAACAGAGATGCATGTGATTTTTTTGTGTTCTGCCTATAAGGTAGCAAGATCAACATGGGTTCTCCAACTTTGCAGGAATTTAGGAATTAGAAATTTTAGCGAGGCTCTTCAGCTATTCAAGTATGAAACACACCCAGTTTTCGGTGCTGCAATAACAACGTTTTTGTTTGCAATGTGGTGTAAGCGTAGACGTTTAGTGAAAAGTTAAGGATGTGGAATGAAATGATGCTGCCTATCAACTATTGCTCTCCTATATCTTACCTGTGATTAATTGATGTTTTAATTTTCTTCTTTTAATCATTATTTTAGCCTATTTATTTAGTTAAAATTTTTAATGAAGTGGCCCATGTGATGTTCTCCTCCTATAAGTTGTGACATGTTGCCCTTAATCTTTACTTGTGTCTTTGCCTAATGTACGTGATGATCTATATGAAGAATGTATTCCCACTTTGTTCCCAATCCCCACCCCTTCTAATTTTAGTAAGCTATTTTATGATGTGTTGTTATCAATGACGTGTGCTTTTATGGCAGTAATTGCCGAAATAAAGTTTATATTGACTTGACTTGATATCCAGATATAGAAGGATGTCACTGATAGCCAAGTCCTCCTGAAAGCAATCCACCCTGCAGTGACCAAGGCAGAACCTGAGTGGAGAGCGTATGCACCTTCTCCAAGGAGTAGAAAAAAAGTTGTAGTGGCCAAGGCTGTGGTCCAGAAGGTACCAAGATTTACCTGATGATTCTGGAGCAACGAGGATTACCAGATGATCTTATTTTCTGACTCACTCAGGAAAGAGTGGAAAGGCGTATCTGAGCTAAAGCCTTCATGCTGCTGAGATGGCGTCTTCCAGGGGTTGTCCCCATAGGGAGCAGAACCGCTGCCATTCTCTGAAGGTCTTTGTGGTAAACAGGTCCGTCTCTCGTTCTTCCCAAGCAGTGAAAAGCTCTTGAAGTGCCATATTGTGAAGCGGGCGGTGCCCGATTTGTCACTTGTTACCTCTTAGGCAGTCTGTTTTTGCATTCGAAACCCTCTGCCTGTGGAGCTGTTGAGAAAACAGTCTGCCTGTCTCCAGTCCAATGCCACAGCTCCAGGCCTTCTTCCCAAGGAGTCCTTGATCCAATACCCCTTCTTTGATAATATAGAACATTTCCAAAGTGTTTCTGATGAGAATTTGAATCTCACGTATCCTTAATTATTGAAAGAAATGCTGTTGGGGTAGGGGAATGGTTCATGGTTGTGGAATATGTGTCTCCAATCCACTGCTACATGGATGGACAAAAGGATCTCAGACTGTCCACCTTGGGTGTACAATGTCCATCTTTCCTGGGGTTTTCAGCATGCCAGGACTGGAATTCTGGACTGGTACGTTCAATTTTTGCATTTCACGTGAAGCACTAGATCTGCAGAAGGCAAAGCATTAAGGCACGTTGCGGCTGGAGTGATGCCTGGTGTACAAATAGAACTATAATGGATGCTACTTTGCATGAAAAGAAAAGGTTTGTCATTGTAAACCAGCATCTGAATTTATGCATTCAACTCCAAATAGAGAGTTGGCAAATAAGAGTCATTATTCTGACTTCTTAAGTGAAGCACGCGTTGTTCTTCATTAGTTCCATGGCATGTTACAGGACCAGTGAACCGCCCAGAGCAAGACACTGTCTATTGTAGATTAGATGAAAATTAATGAAATCTGCCAGAGCATAGAGTGTTCGAGTTGTAGCCTGAAAAGTAGAGCATCATCGCACATTTTTAGATTTTACTCCATTTAACTCTGGGGCATACATAAGGGGAGAAGGCGTCTCCACTGTTTTGTTCTGCATTTGGAGCCACCGGACTGGGTACCGAAGCAGCAGTGGCAAAATCGTGGGAACCAACCAGCCCCGCATTGCACTGATTAACTGGGTGCAGGAAACGGGATGGCACAAGTGATAGAGCGCCATGTTGTTGGAAAATTGTAGGGGTGCATCATAATCGTTCATAGTTAGCACCCACATATTTAGAGGACACTACTAATGTTTGCTTTTAGAAATGTAGGACTAATCAAGAGTGTTGCCACATATATAATTATGCTCATATCATTTACTGACTAATGTAGTGCTTAATCGAGTGAATAATGCCTTAAGTAACTTAGGATTAATTGCTATGTGTATACAATGTGCTTCGAGATTAAACGTGCCATATTAAAGTTGCACGTGTAGACTGCTTAATGAGAAACGTAATGCTTTAACATGAGAATAATGTTCAATAACATACAGTGTAATGTTAGGATTTATTAATGAAATGTGTTTTGGGAAAGAAGTTCGTGGTTGCAGTTGAATTTCGGATTGAAACTTAAAGCGTACAAGGGAGTTGTTCTCATGCATTTCTTTTGCAGGTGCAAGGCCAACGAACTCGTTAGGTAGAATGAGCCATTGTTTAGAGTAGGAGTGCGCACGAGAGGAGTCTACAGGAATGCGCACTCGCAACATTAGGCGGAGAAGGTGCCTGGGATCCAAGGACACAGCAACGGTTTTTTGGAAGAAGAAGATTCGACACTTGAAAAGTACGAGGGGGTGTACCTGCTAAAGGGGGATTGCCATGGGCGTACCCCATATTTTGGGGATTTTGTATTAGGGAAAGTGCCCTCAGGGTGGAGAGTCAGTTGCTATTGAAGTTAGGGTTAGGGCCAGTTGGGTTTAGACTGAATCCTGTCTAAGGCAGTCCAGTTGGATGCACAGTTAGACATGGGTCTTAGTTGGGACTAGGCAGGAGAAATTAGAACGAGCATGGTAGCTAGGGATACTTACCCAAAAAAAGTGAATGTGCTTCTTAGGGAGCCTTCACAGCGGATACCTTTTTCTCTTTACTGGGAGGTATGTTAAATAGGGATGTCACTTTAGAATTAGTGTAGGGACAGAATAATCTTTTCTTTCCCATTGGAACCGATGCAGTCGACTTTTCCAGTGGGCACATCGATCGCATGTCTAATGCTTCTTGAATTAACTTTTGTCGTCTGAGACTTTTGCGTAGGGTTATGTTTGTATTAGTGGCAGTTTATTTTTTGAACATCTTGCTGAGGTGCTTGTATGTCCAGTTATTTTTGGCTTTGTAATACATTCTTAAACTTTTCCTCGGAGTCAGTGGACCTTTAGATTAAAATGTATTGATTAAGATAATCTGTCAAGGTATATTGAATTTAAAGAACTTCCTTCAAAGTTCCAAGCAGACCAAAGAGACCCGTCGACCTGGGGATTCCTTGGAGTGGTAAGGTGCAAATCTAGGTGGAAATCCCAGCGTCACCAGTTGGTAGCCAGAGGATGGTTGGTCTCTGGAAGTAAGGGGGTCCAGGATTAGGATAAAGATTTTCCCAAGGCCCATAGAAGTTAGGTGATGACCGTTCAGTGGATTACCGATGGAAGAAGACATTTCATGGAAACTGACGGAGATTGACGGTGCGGCGGAAAGCAGCAGTTCGTAGGAGAGTGAGTATGAATAGGGTTTTGTGTTGTTAGATTGCGGTTTTTGTTGTGATGTTTGTGGTGTTTGTGTTGTGATGTCTTGCTGAGTTAGAATGCCTGTTGTGTGAATGGAGATCAGGCTGTGAGCGCGCGCAGCCCGGGAAAAATCGTAGCCCCAAGGAGTAGCTTAAGTGGGTCGGGTGTACCGTACACCTAAATTTAATTGTTGACCATTGTTAAGGGGATCGTGATGTACCAGCGATCGCCCGCTGGACCGAGATAGGGGGAATGAATGTGTGAGTGTGTGAGTAACTAACACGCTGGTCGTGGGTTGATGAGTGTTTGTAACCTATCAGTTGAGTTGATTGGCCGGTCGCTTTGCGGACAGACAGTTGCCAGTTTTCGGTAGACAATTACACGACTGTGGACGTACAGTCAGACTGTGGACGTACAGTCAGTGAAGTGATTGCTTGGCTGTAAGTGGTCATTTCAGTGTAAGCATGGGACGCATGTGTTAGTGAGAAGCGAAGTGAAAAAGGAGGGGAACTGCTGCGAGCGGGGGAAAAGGTGACGTCAAAAGGTGCCGCGCTGTGATAGGGCGGTTAGTGTGAAGCCGCGCTGTGATAGGGCGGTTGGTGTGAAGTCGCGCTGTGATTGGTGAATTATCGTTAAGAAGTAAATATGCGCTGTGAACAGAGAAACGCTGGTTTCGTCATGAAATGATTTAAAGTGTTGCAGGATTTGTTCAAAAAGGAGAAAAGAAATTAGAACTCCGGGGTGGGGAAGAGGCCCTGCCCGAGGACACCCCAGCTCATTACATGGCTACGAACGTGGGGTTGCATCCCATATTGTGGCTGGAGAATTGGGCCACAATGACTAATGGAAATGAGGAATTGACCTTTCCCAGATATGGAACATTTGGATTAGAGGTGCTGTATCAGTTGAAATCGATTATGGCTGCTTCGCGACCTTTGCCTAGACCAACACAGTTTGAGGCACTGAATGCGTCGATTAGGGCGGCACACGAGAGAAACAGGGACAGGAGACAGGAGCGAGTGAGGAGGTCAGTCAGAGTGTTTCAAGATGCGAGATGGGACACACTGGAAAAGAGATGTTGAGTACAGACGATTGAGGGGGATAAGTTGTTTCCATTGTTGGTCAAGTCAGGGGATGCGCAGAAAAAGCAGTTTGAGGATGTAGACAGTGATACTGATGACATCTTGTTAGAAAGGATGTTGTCTGAGAGACCACCTTTGTACAATCCGGAGTCAGAGGGAGTGAGATCAGGTCCATTGGAAGGAACTAGGGAACAACAAGCTCCACCAAGTTAAGAAATAGTGGGAAAACTCTAGATGGGGGAAATACAGAATACAGAAAGTGTCACTTCTCAGAGGTTACCGGATGCTCTTAGGGTGCCGGTTACTTTTGGTCCCATAGTATCAGTGTACAACCCAGAGCAGGTGAGGAATGGAAGTCCATCACAGATAGGGATTGAAGGAAGTGCTGGGTTTGGAGGGAAGAGTGTAGTGAATGAGCTGGTTCTATCACCGAGGCCTGTAGAGTCGAGCACACTGTTGCCCGTTACAGCCGATTCATCAAGAGGGCCGATGGACCTGAGGGGACCAAGACCAAAATTCCTGGGAGAGCTGAGGTCAGACCTGAGAACATGGGAGTCAGTTGAGGGGACTCAGTGTGATCGGTCAAGGGAGGACTGGGATCATGGGAGTGCAGAGCGAAGAGTGGCTTTAAGGGACACCTTTGAAGTGAACAGGTGCGCAGAGCAGGACAGTGACTGCAGAGAGTCAAGTAGTGCATCTAATCGAGGCGTCCTTAGAACAGCAATAAGGGCAAAGAGGTTAGATGTGATGCGATTGAAGGCAGAAGTGGATGAAATTGTTGAAGGGAACTTGGCAATAGAGAGAGTGGAACTCTATGAACCAGATGAGTTGTTGTTTGTAGCAAAGGATGTGACTTGTAAAGCAAGGTCGGCACATGAGAAACTAACTGAATTGGTAAACAGATACGATGTGGATCTTTCTAAAATGAAAATGTTGCAGGGTGGTCACTGGTTACAGTATACTGATCATGATTTAGATGAAAAGAGAGCAATTGGACTAAAGACCCACATCAGAGAACTGATCATAGGGATACGAGCATGGAGTAGGGTTGACAAGTGGGAAGAAAGATGGTCCAAGAAAAAGAGTGTTAAGAGGAATGCAGCAGAACCGCCTCCTCCGGGAGGGGGAATATCAGGAATTGGGAATTACCCCTTGTGAGAGGTAGCTAGTGGGGGGTTTGTGCATGTGCCTTGGAGAAGAGGAGATTTGGCAGCATTCACAAATGAATTCCCAAAATTGAGAGAGAGTCCAGTTGAATGGTACAAGCAAGTTGAGAGATTTGTTAAGATTTCGAAGGTGTTGTGGATTGATTTGAATACACTGTTTGACATTGTAGTTCCGAGTGACTTGTGGATAGCTTTTAAAGTTGCAGTCGAACGTGTGGTACTGAAAATTCTGGACCCGTGTTATAAACATCGTCGTATCATGACGATTTTGGTATCAGCAGACCGAGAATGACGAGTATACTATATACAAGTATTTTCGTCGTATTCGAGTGACGAGATTCAGTTGCTACGGCTTCTGTGTGACGTGGCCTCACTATGTTAAGTTTAATAAAGATGTCTTTTCATATTACAGCTTCTGTGCCAAGTTCTTTGTTATATTAGTAAGTATTCCCTGAGAATGAAAATTGCAGATCACCAAACGGCCCACATCTGAACAGGAGATGGAGGCTCTCACGAATAGCCCATCACCTCTTGTTATGAAAAAATACGAGCAGGTGATCACGTGGTTGAAAGCTAAGGTGCAGCAACAGGACATTGATTGGGTGAAGATAGATCGAGCAGTTCAGGAGCCAAAGGAGACCGCGCATGAGTATTACGAAAGGTTGTTGCAAGTCTTCAAACAGTACAGCGGGTTGAATGTAATGGATCCTAGAGATATGGGACAGTTTGTGTCGAAGTTTGTTCTGGGACTGAGACCTGAGATTTGCCTTATGATCCAGCAGCATTTAATTTGTTGTCAGAATAAGCCGCTGGACGAAATATTGAGATATGCTAGATACTGTAGTAATGAGATTGATTCGAAGCATAAGAAACTCAAGGATAAACTGATGCTGGTCCAAATGCAAGCTGCTGATAAGGGGGGTCAAGTCCAGTCGGGGGGTGGCCCCTAGGAGGGGAACAGAATGGTCAGAATAAGCCAAAGGGAAGCATAGATGATTCAAAGTCAAAGGTGGATTTGGCAACTCTGAAGAAGACCACTGAGTGCCATCAGTGTCATCAGATTGGACACTGGAGATGCAAGTGTCCCTTCAATCCTGCGAATCAGATACAGCAGGAGGAGGAAACAGTGCAGGTACCTGAGCCCGAAGTGACAAAGGCAGTGTCAAGGCCAAAGTTGAGAAAAGGGTGGACTTCGGCTCCTCGAGTGCAGGTTCCTCTGCCTCCGAAGATCCCGACAGGGACTGGGACATACCAGCAGATGCCTCTTTTTGCTTACAGTGATGATTGATACCTAGACCTATTGACATAACGGTGCCTGAGGGGGGAGGAAGACTGCACACTCGGGGCAGTCTTGGAGGTAGACCAGAGGGGACCAATTGTGGAAGCTGATGTTGATTGTCACCCTACCACCTTTCTGGTTGATACTGGTGCTACCCGTTCTACTGTAAGATCTGCAGTAGTCCCCAACCTACCCCTCTCGGAACAGAGTATCTAAGTTATAGGCGTTGCAAATAAGAGCATAACAAGCCTTTCGACAGAACCGATACCTGTGAAAATAGGAACGTTTCGAGACCGACACCAGTTCGTGGTGTGCGACTCAAGCCCTGCCTGTTTACTAGGACGGGATCTCCTATGTAAGCTCAATTGAATTATCTATTGTACCCCTAGAGGAGTGGAACTGCAAACCAATGATGATGATGCCGCCTTTAAGGTCACAAATCAGCATTTTTGTATCAAAATGTATCCTGTTGTGATAGTGGAGGAGCTTACACTAGATTTGAGGGACTCGGTCTCACAGGAAGTGTGGGACTTCACTGGTGAGGACATAGGTGTGATCAAGGGAGTCGAACTTGTCAAGATTCAGGTTAAGCAGAACGTTGACTTTCCGAGAACACCCCAGTGCAATCTGACCCCAGAGACGATTGCAGGAATAAAACCTGTGATAGAGTCCATGATCAAAAAGGGGATCCTGAAGAAGATAATGGGCAGTCCTTGTAACTTGCCTATTATGGGATTTCAGAAACCGAGTTGGAAGTTCAGGATTGTGCAGGACCTGCGCCGGGTGAACAACATAGTTGTTTCCTGTTGTCCAGTGGTACCAAATCCATCTGTAATATTGTTTCAGATTCCATGTCAAGCAAAATGGTTTACTGTGATTGATCTTTGTTAGGCTTTCTTTTCGATTCCATTGCATGAGGAGAGCCAATTTCTTTTTGCACTTAAGCTGGAAAACCGTGTTTTAACATGGTATCGTATCCCACAGGGGTATACAGAGAGTCCATCGATCTTTAATCAGATCTTGAAAAAGAACCTCGAGAGTCTTGTACTGCCATAGAACTCTGTTCTCGTTCAGTACATAGACGACCTCCTTGTGGCGTCAGAGACTGAAGATGCGTGTAGGATTGCATTATTTGGCAGAGAATCGACGCAAGGTGTCGCCAAACAACTTGCAAAACTGCTTGAATGAGGTGCAGTATTTGGTTCACCGGATAGAAAAAGGCAAGAGGAAGGTATCACCACACAGAATAGGAGCAATCATGAGAATGATGGTGCCTTCTGCTCAGTAAGAAGTCAGGATGTTCTTGGGGATGGTTGGCTACTGTCGCCAGTGGATTGCCAACTTTTCTTTGAAAGCGAAGCCCTTGCAGAAACTGATGCACAAGGATGTGAGTGATCTGGTACCATGGGACGATGACTGTATGAAGGCATTCTTAGAGTTGCGAGTGGACTTTTGTTGTGCCCCGGCATTGGGAATGCATGACTACAACAAGCCTTTTTCACTATTTTCTTGTGAGCGAGAAGGGTGTGCATTGGCAGTCTTTGTCCAGGATCATTGAGGTGTCCGTAGACCAGTTGCCTACTTTTCAGCTACTTTAGATCCAGTAGCTTCAGCGTTGCCCGGATGTCTCAAATCTGTTGCTGCAACGGGTGTCAGCATTGAAAGGAGTGAGAGTATTGTCATGGGTCATCCTTTGATTGTACATGTTCCGTATTCAGTTGAATTGCTAATGACCAGGACCAAGACACAACACCTGACCAATAATAGGCTCACACGCTATGAGCAAGTTATACTTGCTGCGGAGAATGTGACCCTCAAGAGGTGTTCTGTTTTGAATCCTGCTGCCTTGATGCCGTTGCCAGATACCCTTGATGAAGATTGTGCGGACCATGACTGTCTTGATGTGACTGTGCTTTGCACCAAACCGAGACCTGACATTGTTGATGAACCATTGCTTGACCCTGATGAGATTTTCTTTGTTGATGTTTCATGTTTAAAAGACAATGTTGGTCATTTGTGAGCAGCCTTTGCTGTATGTACCATTACAGGAGAAGTTGAAGATGCATGCCTGGAAGGAGTATACTTTGCTCAGGTGGCTGAGATCATTGCTTTGACTCGTGCTTGCATAGCCACAGACCAAATTTGTATTACCATTTACACTGACAGCCAGTACGGGTTTGGTGTGGTTCATGACTTCGGACAGCTCTGGTCCCAGAGAGGTTACATGACATCGTCTGGATCGCCCATCCAAAATGGTGAGTTTGTAAGGTTGCTTCCAGAGGCCTTGCATCATGCCAGAGAAATTGCCGTTGTAAAGTGCACGGCTCATAGAAAGGGAATAGATTTCGTGTCACTTGGAAACCGCTATGCGGACGAAGTTGCACAATTCTGTGTCGAAAAAGGTTGTTCATTCACTGAGGAACATGTAGATGGGAGTCAAGAACCGAGTTCAACACAATGTTGGCCATAGCAGATACTTGGGATGAACTCAAGTGCCTGCAGGAACAGGTTTCTGATCATGAAAATATTTTGTGGATCAATGCAGGCTGCGTGAAAGGAGATGTGGATATTTGGGTTTCAAGTGATGGAAGGGCAGTGTTGCCGGATGAGTTGCTGAGCCCAATGGCAAGACAGATTCATGGAAGAGATGCTGTGGTGCGGATGTTCAGACAAACGTGATACAATCTGCGATTTCGTGCTGTGGCAGAGGCAGTGTGTCAGAGATGTGTTTCTTGTCAACAAATGAATGCTGGAAAGAAAACTGTGGTCACAATGAGTCACATTGGGAGGTCTGGGGGACCTTTCAACAGGATGCAGTTGGATTTCATTGAGAAGCCTAGGTGTAATGGGCTAAGGTACATCCTGGTTATGGTGTGTGTATTCTCAAGGTGGATGGAGGCGTACCCTACACGTAGATGTGATACACTCACAGTAGCAAAGCTGTTGTTAAGGGAACTTGTGCCTAGGTTTGGGATTCCGACCTCCTTGGAATCGGACAGAGGAACTCATTTTCATAGTGAAATCATGTAGATGCTTTGTGCTCCATTGCAAGTTGATCAAAGACTTCATTGTAGCTATCGCCCAGAGGCTTCTGGGATTGTGGAGCAAGCCAATGGGACTCTGAAAGCCCGAATGGGAAAGTGTGTTCATCAACGTCTCTGAAGTGGCCTGATGCTTTGCCGTTGGTGTTGATGAGTATGCACAGTACCCCAGATGGGAGAACAGGTCTTTCGTCTCATGATGGGGAGGGCTATGAGGTTACAAGCAGTTCCATCGACAGCCTTGCCTTGCATCACCAATGATCTGATCCTTGATTATTGCAAGGGACTAGCTGATGTCATCCGTTCTGTGTCCCTTCAGGTGCAGGCAGCTGTGGTCCCGTCTGCAAGCGATCTCTGCTACAACCTGAGTCCTGGGGATTGGGTGCGGGTTCGGAAGCACGTGAGAGAGCTGCTTGGATGCTCGCTGGAGAGGCCCTTACCAAGTCATCTTGGTGACGAACACAGCAGTAAAGTGTGGAGGTGTGCCTAACTGGGTGCATGCTTTGCACACACGCCGAGTTTCAGCATCCTTGGAAGAAACAGCTCCTCTCACTGATGAAAATCCAGCTGAAGTAGCCGACCCACAGGTGAGGACAAGCCAAGCTGTGAGGGTGTCTGAAGAAGCAGGTTGCACGCTTGACCAAGCTGAGGAGGGTCACAAAAACAGCGACCCTGAAACTGTCTCTGAAAGGGGAAGTTGCTGTGAAATTGGTCCAGAGTCAGACTCAGCCGAGAGAAATTGTGAGCAAAGTGAGCAGAGAAAGCCAGACAACAAACAGAGCTGAGGAACAGTGCCCAGAAACGCAGAAAGGCAGAGGCGCTTGAACTTGAGACTGGTCTCCCAAAGGGATCTTGCCCCAGTGTCTGAAGAGTCAGAGTCAGACGAAGGTGAGGAAGACCAAGCCTGTAGAGGTCTGAGGAGATCAAGAAGGAAGAGAGTGCCTTGTTGAAAACACGCAGCTCCAGAGTGGACCTACATGACTAATGCCAGGATTGCTGAGAACGGGGAGGATAAGGGGAGTGACAGTAGTTGCTAACAGCCCTAATGTGAAGTTGGATGTGGTGTTGTTAGTACCAGGACTGGAAATTAAAGGGGTGCTGACTATCACAGTTCCGAATCCCCCGTATCTGAGCAAGATTCGCAATTTGATCTTGAATAGACTAATATTTCCTACGTTTGGAGTCGAAATTCCATCTCATGAGTCAATTGTTCTTCGTCTTGAACTTTTGCAACATGTACCAGAAGCTGTTGGAGGAAATTGTATCTTGGAATAAAAAGAGACTTTTTGTAAATAAATGCAATTAACCTAGTGTGTGGAAGAAGAAGAAATGTAGGGACTTTCCACAGAGGTCAGAGAAGGGTTAAAGTTGTCTTTTGTTTGCTGTAAAAAAGGAACTGAAACAAAAGGGGACTTCCAGCTGCCTGAGGTGTGGTTTGAGTTGATACACAAGTGCCTTAAGAAAAGAGAGACTTTTGAGCGTTTCTGGTTGAACAAAGAAGCTGAAAATATTTCTGAGACCATGGAGGCTGGAGACCCAAACCATAGAACTAGGTGCATAGTAGGCACACTTGTAGGAGGAGTGATACTCTTCATAATTTTGGTAGTTGTAGTCTCATATTTAGCACCACATGAGCAGGCAATGGAGGTAGAGGGAACCCCTCCACCTACTACTCCTAGCAAAGAAGAGGTCATGGTAGGAAACGAAAGAGCTTTGCTGCTAGAAGAGAGTCGTAGGTTACATGCAGATCTGTCCAAAGGCGATTTAAAGCTTAATGCGTATGCCAAGTTGCTGTATGAGTATATTGATGCGATGGATGCGCAAGACTGTTAGGTGTGTATGCAGTTGCCAGCTTCAGTGGATGAGGACATTAGATACCATCATATTCCTTTGACATATGGTATTTCATGTAGTTTGCTGCTTAGCATTTTCTATGGACAAAATCATTTTGAGTATTTCTTTTCAAATTATGATGCTGTTCTTCCTTAAGTGCCAGCTTACAAGCATTTGAATAAGTATGACTACTATAAATCGGAAGATAGACTTAGGACATATTTCATTCCGACCCAAGAGTTGGACACAGCTTATGCTCATCGCCATAATCTGACGTGTTTGTTGTCAGATACCGAGAAGAAATTTGTAGACCAGGTAGAAGATAGATACAGGAAATAAAAGCAGTTGCGAGATTTAGGGCAAGGAAAGGTAGATTGGACAAGTGAAGAATAGTTGCACAATTCGAAAGGGAGTCATGGCCAGATAACTTTGGATGAGGTGCAAAAGGGGAAGTTGTGTATAGGTCGTCCCCAGACATACTATGAGAATGTCAAAATTTCAACAGGAGGGCCGTTTTTCTCACAAATTTTCAGGTTCAAATGTTGATTACCACAGTTTTTTTATTGTAGCAAAGTTCATCCAATATTAGCAACAGTAATTCCGTGTCATCAAACGCAAATAGTTCAGAATGAATCCCCAAGTCATGAAATGTACAGAGCTCAATACAGCCAACGCGTTTCGTCCGGAATGGACATTATCCGGGCTCAAAAAGGAAGAACTGTATGTGAGCAAAATAAACTGCTGATCTGTCTGTTTGTATTACGATCCAGTAACCTACGTCCTCTCAGTTCGAATATCCAAATCTCCTAAAGAGATAATAAGTGACCCAGCAAAATGGAGGCCAGTACTCCATTCCAGACTTCAATGTATTCAATCGTCACCCCTGAGGTGTGTATTCTACAATTTCCCAAATGTAAAACTGATCAGGCCTCGATACAAACGCGAGTTCTCTTTTCCCGTATTCAATCTTTTCATAGACAGTATAGCGTATAATGCCCCAGGGAATTTTCACTCACAATTCCTAACGATCCCCTTCATTCGAGCAAGTATTCTTTCGTGCGTCATCCAGGCTGGCGTCACTGGGTATGTCAACATCCACATACTATGAGAATGTGTATGTGGGGCAGACCACAGGTGAGCATACCTTTACGATGGAGTATTATTCGAAGGACTTTTTGCAAGTTGTAGTGCAAGTGATTCCAACTGTGTATTTTGTGTGTAGAAAGAATGCCTTTGTGCGATTGTCTGATAAATGGTATGGTACGTGCTATTTAACTATAATCTTTCCTAAGATTTACCATACGGAAGATTTTGAGCTCATAGAAGGAGGACATCATGCAAGAGTGAAACGAGGTGCAGCTGCTGTGGTTGGAGATATTTTTGGAGCAATTATACCAACTATGGGAGTGATTTTGAATGATGTGAAGATCAGAAGGTTGGCGACTGTTGTAGATGAGCTGTCAATAAATACAGCTAAGTCATTGGTGTTGGTAGAAGGAGAGATGTTATCGATAACGACGATGGTTTTGCAAAATCGTCTTGCTTCAGACATCCTTCTAGCAAAAGAGGGAGGAGTCTGTAAACTTTTGAAGGTCCAAAAGTGTTGTGCTTACTTACCAGACAGTAGCAAGGAGAAATATATAAGTAACATTACTGCCATTCATTATGAGATTGAGGATTTGACTGAGGAAACTACGTGGGAGAAGGTTTGAAAAGGATTTGGTAAAGTGGGGAGTTGGTTTGCGAACCTTGGAAAGGGACTTCTTGGTTATGTGTTGAAGCCTCTTATCATAGTTGTATAATAACAACAGGGGGAACCCAATTAACCAAGAGGCATCTGGGTAAATATATACTAACAAAAAACAAGCGATGCCAAAGGTATTCCAATCTAAACAAAATTATTTGAGGGGACAGATACCATCAATTATCTATCTCCAACATACATATTTATATTGACTAAATCTTCAATCCTTTTTTCTGTGTTCATCTTATGGCTAATTATTTAAAAAAAAAAAAAAAAAAGAAAATACAAC
This sequence comes from Lissotriton helveticus, assembly GCF_964261635.1. Classification (NCBI taxonomy): domain Eukaryota; kingdom Metazoa; phylum Chordata; class Amphibia; order Caudata; family Salamandridae; genus Lissotriton; species Lissotriton helveticus. Next base: position 204,024,156 of record NC_136062.1, read on the forward strand.
ACACAAAAATAGTCTTCATATATCAGTCTTTAAAGATTCTTTTAACGATCTTCAGTATTTTAGTCATACACAAAGAATCCCACAATACATATTCTTATCTCAAGTAATTTTCAGCAGAACATACAAGAAAAATAACAAACAAAATGAAACAGTTGTAGACCCTTAGTCCATGGGTAATGTCTGACGCCCAAATAGTTTGAAGAATAAGGAAAAAACTGGTATTATCTCTGGTAACCTTAATTCCTTTTTCGAACACCAAAAAATATATATACATATATATATATATATAGGAGTCAGTGAAGCACAACTTAATGTTTTAGTGGCTCTTCAAGTCAATCCAACTCCTAGGGAATGTATCCAATATTACTTCCAAATCAACCTCAAGGTGTCGAAATCAATAGTAAACTGTCGACGCGTTTCGGCCTGTCAAGCAGTTTCAGGCCTCATCAGGACAATGGGCAAACAAAACACGCAGTATTAACCTGAGACGAAATTCAAAAAATACAATAAATATACTTCTAAAATAGTCACATTATCATAGTCACATTATCAAAATCAGTTAACTTCACGGACACAGGCACCCTAGAGTACCACTACCATTATAGAGGGGGAGATTCCTTGAGGTTAGGGTCTTTGTATCATTATCACACCTAATTGAAAAGTGATTATAGTAAAAACACCACCACCAAGTGCATATGTTCATGAGAAACAACCTGAAAGCCCAATTTCCAATCTCATGCTTCCTTATAACTGAAGACATTATATTAACCCACACCAAACTAATCTACCAATTGTAATAACAAAACTACCCTATGTACAACATAGGGCGTTACCTACCGCATTTACACCTGGTGAAAATCCTAGCTCTGTAGCAAATTTATGCAATATATGTCATACCAAGGATGCAGCAAAGCAACTTTCCCTTCCAGCGTTACAACCTACAATAACAATGTACAAAGAAATATATATAAAATATAGATCAAGGATCGTACAAAACAATTTCAAAAAAATGCATAAAGCTCAATCTGTCAACTAGTTAGAAACTAAAAAATTCTCAAACTTCCCCTAAAAAAACTACCCACACTCCGGAGTGCATTGCTATATATCTAGTAACTTATATATTCTCTCCTCTGGTTGGGTCAAATGCATCTACAATAACGTGGTCGACGACCATATCGTAATGTAAACGAATACCTCGGTTATTATAGGCATAATCTGTCCTCAACATCACGACAATACCGTTATGCTTGGCGATGTGTGGCAGCAAGTCGTCGTGTCAAGTACAAGCTATTCGGAATAGTGTTGGAAAAATTAAATAAACCAGATGAGTAACAATCCTCAAAAATATCTGTACCTTGTCTCCCAAATGCGTGCCATATCCAGCAGGTTAAATATGCATGGTGACTCAATTCCATACAGCGTATAGACCTTAGATCGTCACTATTCACGTCCGACTCGTTCCTCCCAGTCTACCGAAAACGACAGCTACACGCGGACATCCGCGTCTATTTCAAAAAAGGAGAAATTAACGATGGACTACCTACCATGCTAGACGGTCCCAAACTAAAATGGCCGCCTCAGTTCAAACTATAGGAACGAACCTAATGCCTGCCCTAATCTAAATATATATAGAGGGCTCGTCTTAACGTAGGTAACCAATCAAACGCCTACAAAGGAGAGAAAGTATACTTACTGAATTGAAAATATAAAAAATAAATAAAATATAATATAATATATCGTCCCAAATCAAAATATATAAAAGCTATAATATAAATAATCACCCGTGTGAGACCGTGCCCCTCTTACAATCTGTGGCCACAATTTATGTAGTAGTAGAGATTCAATATAGTATTTCATTAAAAATATAATGTACACAACATACAATCAGTACAATCAAACAATGATGTATATATAAACATTTACATATTCAGAATGTCTACAATAAACATTGCATAAACGCAGTACTCAACAAACTCTCTGGGTGCGGTTCAAGGTAGATTCACCCTGTCAAGCTAACAGCCTAATAGGGACCATATTTCGTCCCTATCGTTCAGTCCAGTTATATAGGTTTGGTACTTCTCAATGAGTCTTGCCTCAAGTTGGTTCAGTTTAGCTTCCATCTCAGATTTATTTCTATTAGTGACCACACATAGGACTGACCAATGTATGTCATTAAACGAGTGGTTGAATGTCTGGTAATGGTTGACCAAAGGAGCCCCTAGGGTCAAACATTTAATTCTAGATTTCTGCTGTAAGACTCTCGCCTTAACAGCTTGGGTCGTCTGTCCAATGTAAAAACGATTACATGGACATTTAATGCAGTAAACAAGATTTTTTGTATTGCAGTTGGAAAAATGCTTCTGGATGTGTGACTGTCCATTAATCTTAATCTCTTTCGAATCATTCGTCATCTCACATGCCACACAATTATGGCATCTGAAATGGCCAATTAATGGAGGTAATCTGAGTAAATCCCTAATGGTAGTGGGTGCTGGTTTAGTGGGATTACTTTTGGCTCTTACCAATTGATTTCTTACGTTTGGGCCCTTTTTAAAGGCGAAGAGTGGTTTAGGTATTTCAATATCACCTAACAATTTCCAGTTGTTTTGGATAATCTTTTTCACCTTGTTAGCTCTTGGGTCATAGGTAAGTACACATGTTAGTGGGGTTTCATTCTGCTCTTTAATATTTGGAATCAGAAAGGTTTCTCGAGGCGTGAACCATGCTCTTTTAAGTGCCACTTTGATTAATCTTTTCGGATATCCTCTAGAAATCAATTTATCTTTCAAATGGTTAGCGTGTACAAAGTATTGATCTTTATTACTACAATTCCTTCGAATACGAAGAAATTGCCCATAAGGCAAATTTTCTTTTAGTGATCTAGGATGTCCACTACTGAAATGCAGCAGGGTGTTTCGATCTGTCGGTTTCGTATATAAACTGACAGTCAATTTCCCCTCTTCATGCTCGATGTAGACATCCAAAAAGTTTATTTTCAAAGGATCACTAGAAATCGTAAATTTGAATTCTTGGGTTCTGTTATTCAACCAAGTGTGAAACTCAGCCAATTGTCCCGAGTCCCCATTCCAAATCATGAAGATATCATCTATATAGCGACACCAGAGCCCACATAGATGTTTAAATGGGTTGGTGTCGCTATATATCCATCTCTTTTCAAACTGGTCCATGACTAAATTGGCAATTTCTGGAGAAAAACTACACCCCATTGCGACTCCTGAGATCTGAAGGTATAACTCTTCTTTGAAATTAAAGAAATTGTTTTTTAAACAGATTCTAGCCAGTTGGACAATAAATTGTGTCGGCACTTGGTGAGGACGTGGCCTAGAGTCCAAAACAAACTCACACACACTCAGAGCATCCTCCTGCGGTATGTTAGTGTATAGTGATTCGATATCGAAGGTGGAGAGTAGTTGTTTACTGGGATCAAAGTCCAATCCCTCCACCTTCGATATCAGATCCATAGTATCTCTGATATATGCTGGTGTTTCCCTAACCAATGGAAACAATGGAAACAAAAAATATATATGTATATATATTTTTTGGTGTTCGAAAAAGGAATTAAGGTTACCAGAGATAATACCAGTTTTTTCCTTATTCTTCAAACTATTTGGGCGTCAGACATTACCCATGGACTAAGGGTCTACAACTGTTTCATTTTGTTTGTTATTTTTCTTGTATGTTCTGCTGAAAATTACTTGAGATAAGAATATGTATTGTGGGATTCTTTGTGTATGACTAAAATACTGAAGATCGTTAAAAGAATCTTTAAAGACTGATATATGAAGAATATTTTTGTGTGTTGTATTTTTTTTTTTTTTTTTTTTTTAAATAATTAGCCATAAGATGAACACAGAAAAAAGGATTGAAGATTTAGTCAATATAAATATGTATGTTGGAGATAGGTCTTATCATAGTTGTGGCATGTGTGATTGGATTGTGGGGTTTGATAAGAGCTTACAAGTGGTACAAGTTTGGGAGATTGGAAAGATCATTGAGAGCACAAGAGAGACGAATGAAGAGTCTGCAGGACAGTCAATACCAGAATCTGAAAAACATGGAGTTGCTCAGGAGAGGTAGAATGGCAACAAGTTCTGGTTAAGTTGGTTCTTTTCCTGAGGATGGTGTATTGTGTGATGACACAGGTCATCAAATGGGGGAGACTGATAGAGCGCCATGTTGTTGGAAAATTGTAGGGGTGCATCATAATCGTTCATATTTAGCCCCCGCATATTTAGAGGACACTACTAATGTTTGATTTTAGAAATGTAGGACTAATCAATGCTCATATAATTTACTGACTAATGTAGTGCTTAATCGAGTGAATAATGCCTTAAGTAATGTAGGATTCATTGCTTTGTGTATACAATGTGCTTTGAGATTAAACGTGCCATATTAAAGTTGCAAGTGTATACTGCTTAATGAGAAATGTAATGCTTTAACCTGAGAATAATATTGAAAAACATAGAGAGTAATGTTAGGATTTATTAATGAAATGCTTACGTTGCTGTATTGAAAACACATTTAAAAGAGTAAAGACCTGAGACAAGAAACTCTAGTAGAGGCCTAATTGTGGTTTTCTTAGCATGACTAGAGATGCTGGGCTGGGAAATGTGTTTTGGGAAAGAAGCTCGTGGTTGCAGTTGAATTTCGGATTGAACCTTAAACCGTACAAAGGAGTCGGTCTCATGCATTTCTTTTGCAGGTGAAAAGCCACAGAACTCGTAGAATGAGCCATTGTTTAGAGTAGGAGTGTGGACGAGAGGAGTCTACAGGAATGCGAACTCGCAACATTAGGTGGAGAAGGTGCCAGGGATCCAAGGACACAGCAATCTTTTTGGGACTTTGTATTAGGAAAAGTGCCCCGAGGGTGGAGAGTCAGTTGCTATTGAAGTTAGGGTTAGGGCCAGTTGGGTTTAGACTGAATCCTGTCTAAGGCAGTCCAGTTGGATGCGCAGTTAGACATGGGTCTTAGTTGGGACTAGGCAGTTAAGGAGCATCTTAGAACGAGCTCGGTAGCTAGGGCTATTTACCTGGAAAAATGAATGTGCTTCTTAGGGAGCCTTCACAGTTGATACCTTTTTCTCTTGCCTGGGAGGTATGTTAAGTAGGGTTGTCACTTTGGAATAAGTGTAGGGACAGACTAATCTTTTCTTTCCCATTGGAACAGATGCAGTCGAGTTTTCCAGTGGGCAAAGTGATCGCATGTCTAATGCTTCTTGAATTAACTCTGCTTTTTATCCTGAGTCGTCTGAGACTCTTGCGTAGGATTATGTTTGGGTTAGTGCCAGTTTATTTTTGAACCTCTTGCTGAGGTGCTTGTATGTCCAGTTATTTTTGGCTTTGTAGTAAATTCTTAAACTTTTCCTCAGAGTCAGTGGTCCTTTATATTAAAATGTATTGATTATGATAATCTGTCAAGGTATATTGAATTTAAAGAACTTCCTTCACACTTCCAAGCAAACCAAAGAGACCCGTCGACCTTGGGATTCCTCGGAGTGGTAAGGTGAAAATCTAGGTGGGAATCCCAGCGTCACCTCAAGCAATGGCAAAGCCAATAGGTGAGGAGCTGGCTACTAGCCTCCTGCATTTGTCATTGTGACTGTTTGCATTGCCATGTTTTTTTAAATAAAACTTTATTATTGGGGGAGCTGTCACACTCTCACTAATATAAAAGAATACATTGGCTAAAAAAGATGAAGAAACAAACGTTTTTGGCCTTAAAAAATACATTGCATTACAACAGATGAGCCACACTTGAAATATTCTCTGTACTTAATAAGAGGGATTCATTTGATTTATTTTCTTTCGATTTGAAAAAGTAATGCAAATGGGTGCATTCTTATTTCATTTGTGACCCAAATAAAGCCTCCCTCGCCAGACTCCTGTTTGAATGCTAGTTCGTCTACCTAGATTTCAATGCATGCTACCCTGATGAATTAAAGCTAGTCCTAATTTATCACCCGCTTCCAGTGATGGCCAGTGAAAATTAACAATTATCGGTGGCAAAACCCGCCCCAAATTACACCAAGTGGATGAGCCCCACTTTATCTTCAGCCCAATTCTAACAGATATCAGTTAGAAATCCAAAGTTTCTGAACAAAATGTAGCACAAAATGAATATTTCAGTAATATCTCTGTGAGCCAGACAAACCATACGCTCTTTGTCCTGCTCGGTGTGCACTGTTTCCAAGAAAACTTAAAAAAACAAATGCAGCACACCACTGTATTTTTTAAGCGCAGTTTCCATATAAATTTGCAAATATGCTTTAGGTGCTACAGGAACAGTCAGCAATGTGGATACGAACTTCTCTTGCCCAGCATTTTTCAAAATGTATTTATCATCTTCCTCACTTTCGCGTTCCATTTAAATTCATAATGCCGCATCGCTGTGTGAAAACATCTATGCGTCACTTTTCAGTGCGCCCTCCTTGCGACATGCTGGATGCGTCATATTTACAGTATGACACATCCTGTTGCAAGGGGTTAAAGATACGTCAGTATTTCTGTAGTGCAAAAATGACGCATTGCTGGAGTGTGTCACGAAAGTGACGCAAATCCATCAATGGATCATTTCACATGGGCAAGTCCCATTTCAATTGTGCCTGCGTCAGTCTTACGCCTGCTGTGAGGCAGGAGTAAAATATTGACACATTTGCGTCCTAGAAGTGATGCAGTGATGTCTCATAGATTTCACTGCGTCACTTCTACGATGCTTACTTCCGTCAAAACGCCCACCCTGCATACATTATACCTGGTGCAGGTATAATGTGGTGCAGGGGTTTACAAAGTGACGCATCTACCTAGATGCGTCACTTTGTAAATATGATGCAACATGGCACATTTTTTACCCTGCAAGTGCGTCACAAAAAGCGACACAACGGCTGCGCAAAAGTGACACAAGGGCTCATAAATAAGCCCCATAATTTCCGCCTGGCCCTTCTTAGTAGATTTTCCGTCACTAAGTGTATCACTGGGATTAGCAGAAGAGAAAAACATCACCATACCATCTTCAAATCACAGGTCAGGGACTGCAAAATTTGGCAAATCTTAGAAGCTTATTCAAGAATTCTACAATTCAGTTTACAAGGCCAGTAATCTATCAAAAAGCTGTCTGGAAGGACCATTCTTACATGCTGAGGTCTCAAACAGCAGTAGGAAAAAATATATATATATTTGTGTATATACAGAGCGGAATTGATACAAAGTAGTTAAAAAAAGCCATAAATTACAGTAAATGCTCTCTGGTATCATGTAATCAAAGCCCCGAATACGTTTTCTGATTTCAACATAAACTACCATTGAAAGAACATCACGTTTTCTCAACCAGCTGCAATGAATTTGAGTTGTTTGGTACCTTTTCAATCTCTATCAAAACGATAAAAAATGAAGTAGGACTCTCCAGAGTATCCATGCATGTTCCTGTTTCCCAACAATACCAGAACCTGAAATGTACTTGGAGCATATCTTCTAACTCTGAAGAAGGGCTAATCTCTGACAACTCTGATTCTAAGCCATCCTCATAAATGTATTGAACGGAACTCAAAGAGCGCACAGCTACTCTGAGTAGTGTCCCAGCTCTAAATACAGCGTAGAAGGTGGCAGTGCTTAATTTGTGCCGGTGCTTTCCGGTGCTTAGCACTGGCACTTAACTATCAGGGCCGGGTCTACACGCAATGCAGCACTTCATTGATTTTGATAGCGCCTCGGCACTCTTACTGTTATGGTTGCTTTTGTCATTGACTGATTGAACTTGAAGTAACGTTACACTTCCAGGAAGGGTGCCAGGAAGGGTCCGACACACTCCGACTTGAAAACCAGCCCTGCTATCGTCATCATCATGACTCGGGGAAAACTAAAAAGTCAGTGTGCTGCCGAGCTCCTTGAGTTGAACGGACCGAATATGAAAGTGAAACAGAATGGACTCCGGATCGTCGCGCGCAGCTGGGGGCATGTGAGGGGGAGGGCCGATGGGCACTGTGAAGTAGTGCCAGGAAGAGGGTACTAGTGGCCCAGGCCTGGCTTCCACAGTGCTTAATTTGTAAAATATGAAGTGCAGGTGCTGAAATGTTTGTCTGAGGCCACACCTACTTTTCTCTGGCTCCACTCACTTCCTCCACTGGACCGCCTGTTTAATGAAATGCACAGGTGGCGCGCGTTATAGATTGCTTTGATGTTCAAATGAATTTGCGGGAGGACACTGCGAGGCTGACGCTGACCTACTCCTGTCAGTTGTTTTTGCACATCATTATCTTTCTAATACATATTAAGGCACAGCACGATTACACATTACAAATTTGCAAGCACAAACAATGGCACGCTGCACACTTAAAGAGCCTTTAAGACTGTGCTGGGCTCATTCATTATTAGGATTGCTGCGCTTGCAACTACTTACTTACTGCCTGGTGATAAGTTTATGTGTATATTAACATCCTGCAGATTCGGGAAGCACCACCAGAATTGCTAAAGAAACAAAAATGCTCTTCCTATGGAAACTCTCACCCAGACGGACCTACCTATATCTACACTCAGTATTAACCAGTATACCTATAGATTAACACAGTGCATTTTAATAATGTGAACAGACATATGGGCTTTGTTAAGCAGAGCATCTCAATATTATGAAGAGAGATCATGTGCCTCCTTCAGCAGGGGAGGCTGGAGCACGTTAATAATGTGGAGGGTGATGCACTCACATTTAGTAGGGCATGATCTAAAAAGTCCCAAAGAGACATGCGGTTGTATCTTAGTGGCACAGGTTCTCATCATCAGCACTACCGTGGTGCATACAGCACCGAGTGGAGAATCTCTTGCAGTGGCCGCCCCAATCAACGGCAGTGCCGCTTTGGGAATCATGATGGCATGTCAATGCATACAGTAATATCTGCCTGGCTGAGCCTGCCCTTACGTAGAATCAACAACAATCCACATGGGTGCCATGATCCATTCCATGCCATCACCATGCGCGGTCTATAGCTTCTATATAGCCTCCGCTACTGCTGTAGTGCTATAGATTACTGCAATCTGGGTTACTGTAGATAACATGGGAGTCTTGCAGTCCTCTCCTGAACCTGTCCTAGGCTGAACCTGAACCTCTATGAGACTCACTGACCATCAGATGATGATCTGTCTTCGCAGCCTGGATTTAGACCCTGAGCTATCATTAGTAAGCACCAGCAGTCTCTGCAGGCACATACATTGCAATCTGGGGTTCCACTTCCACACTGAGACTAGCACACTTAAAAAACCTGTGTGCCTGTGTATGGCCGGTACTAATGATCTTATCATTCTTGCAGCATGCTACACTACACTGACAGACAGACAGTACTACCACCACACATGGTGAGGTGGGGTGACCCTGCTGACGACCGTCATGATCCCCCCCAAAAAAAAGCAGCATTGGTTTGGCTTGGCATGGGCCCGGGCAGCACAATATTGGCATCATGAATCATGATGATCATTCATGGCATGGTCGGTGGGTGGGCCGGGGGTGCATTTCAACTACCTCGCTACTAGTTAAGTTACTTAACTAAGCTCACTTCTTATACTGCTTAACACTACTGCCAGTTGTTAACTTAAAGTGGAAGAGGTGTGGCGCCGCGGCCAGGGCGACTGACGCTGGAATCTGGGGACCACGGTTCGATCCCCGGCTCCGGCGGCAGGTCAGCCCAGCACCATGTGACTCTGGGCAATAGCTCGCTTAATCTTCCCGACGGCCCCCCAGCGCCTAGAGACCCTTACGGGTGATTGTGCGCTTTACAAATGTGGACTTTACTTTACTTTAAAGTAAACTTAGTGGTTTGCGAATTTGCGTTCGTGCTTGGCCGGGACACACAGACTTGACTGCAGTGCAGATAGTGCACACACACTCACTGCTCTGCCAGTTAGGCTGCTGCTCAGCTTAGGGCAGCATTAGGCCTGCCGCCTGCCTGCTTCACATGGTGCAGTCAGTATAACTACTAGTACTATGGCTTGGCTCGGCTAGTCGGCTGGGGTTAAAGTTGTTGCGAATGGGCCAATGACTCGGTGTGGTGGGGTATGCTGGGGGTGGGTGTGGCAAATAGGCAATCTGAAAAAATTAATGTGCGCAAACTCGGCTCATGCTGCTTACTACGCACACAGCCCCAACCCTATGCTACAAAGAATCAAACCCCAGGCTAAACCAGTGTCCCTCCTCCTGTCCCACCCGCCCACCAGGCCGGCAACACACTAAACTAAAGGCTGCGACCGCCATAACAAATTGAGAAGGACCATCGGAACCAGCATGAGATTCATTCAGATTCATTCAGCGTGAATCTCCATTGTCCTAGCTCTTGGCATCATGGTTGAATGATGATCATTATGGGGTGGGTGGCGGCAGGCGCATGGCAGCTACTACTACTACGCCGCCTGGTACAGTTAACTGTTATCAAGACAAAGTTCTTCGGGCCGGCACACACTGACAGTCAGTCAGTCAGTCAGTCAGTGCAAAGCACTGCCACTACCTTAGTCTGCCTGCTGCTGCGCTATAGCAAGCTTTATTAACTGGTTGGGCACCACAGCGAGGTCTAGTGCCAGTCAGGTGGCATCTTGCATTTGCCTGCCTTACCTGGGTGCTTGGACGCCGGGGCGGTACTCAGTATTGTGGTACCAGTTACTGCTCTGCTGCCACTGCCAGTCCGCCAACGTGACGTCGTTGTCGGGTCACGATGGCTGGCACACACTCAGGGACCGTGTTGAAAGGCCGTGGCCCGTTGATTGAACCACCACGATGACTCAGACTCTGTGGTGATGGGGTGCAGGCGGCTGTGCGGGTGCGGTATGCTGGGGAATCAGCGCACGTTGCCTCCTGCCGCACAGCTCCACCCCCACACAACTAAAATCCAGCCCAATTCCACCCACAGGGAGGGAACACTGGCACTGTGCTAGTAATCTAGGCAGGGGGCCGTGGCCTCCACTCCCGCCTGGCGCCCGCCAGTCGAGAGACAGACACTTGCTAGCAAATTTGAGTTACTCAAAATCTCCATTTTCTCCTCCTGGCTCAGCCGCCCCCAGCCCAGCCAGTGCAGGCCATGATGAGGCCAGGCTCACAGATACCACCGGGCCACTGCCCTTGCCTGGGCCGCAACAAGCTGGGACTGGGAATGGAGGAGTCTGGAGAGAGCCAGACTGTCACTTACTGCACAGGAAGCCGCGGCGGAGTACCACAACTCTGTGGCCTTGGCCGTCTGGCCGTGCGCGGAGATTAACACGGACTCATTCACTGACTAGGCCTCGGATGTAAATGATCTTGTGAGTGTGTTCGTAGGAGATATCCCAGTTTTAGCATTGGAAACAAAATTCAACCAATGCAATTACACCAATAAATAATATAACTGCTGTGACACACAAATCAAATATTTTCACCCTGCTTGTACTACCCAGTTGCTTTGTTATTTGTATGGGTGTGATGCTTCCCGACTGGCGCCTTCCCGGATGTTTTTAAATTTCACCGCGGCACACCAGAAGAACACTGCTCTAGCACTGTCCTAGGCAGTAGGTAGGGCAGCCTCTGCCAGTGATGTACAGTGAGTCAGTCAGTAGTAAGACACAGGCCCTGTACTCCATCCTCCAGTACACGGGTCAACCCTGGGGTGGACCAGACGCCACCAGAGAAGTAAGCCCATCCGTCTAGCAGAAGGTTTTCTGGTGGTCAGGAGGTCGCGGGGGGTTGACCCGCGTCACGTGAGCACCTTCCTGAACTGGGGCGACCAGCAAATGTCAGTGCTTGATCCACTGGCCATGTCCCTCCGTGGTCAGATGTGTACCGGGGGCTTCGTGTCAGGCCAGGCACTTTATTGATTCCCTGTGTTTGCAATCTGTCACCCGGGCGGACATTTTCTGCTTGTCGCGTGCTTCTTGTTGTCAACTTTCAAAATGAACATTTCTCGGCGTGGTCCTCAGTGACTGAGGTCCTCTGTCACTGTCTGTAACTCAGTATTGAGTAGAGCGCAGGGAGGGCATGACCCGAGCGGTGCGGCACCTCTCCCCCATGTCTATCTTGGCCTTCTGATCCTCTGAGTGTAGCGCGGCGTGAAGGCATCTTCAAAGCACTGCCAGTGAGAGTGCTGTCCTCTGCAACCGTGCTAGCGCTGCGACGGGCAATCTACAGCACTATGCACAACCTCTGAATAAACCTGCCCACTCAGACTCCTCAAGTAAAAAAAAAGAAAAAACTAATGGGGGAGGTTGTGGGGAGCCCTGTGACGTGAGGTGCTTCGAAGGTGTGCAGCGCCCAGCTTACACTCATAGACTTAGGTGTGGCTTGTTCAGTGGGAAAGCCTTCGATGTAAACCACGATTTGTCCCCATACATTACGACAGATTTGTCCACCACACAACAAAACCATCTCTTAGTACTGAAAATAACAATAAATTCTAAAGCGCCAGTGACACTCATTATGGAAGCCAGGCCTGGGCCACTAGTACCCTCTTCCTGGCACTACTTCACAGTGCCCATCGGCCCTCCCCCCTCACATGCCCCCAGCTGTGCACGACGATCCGGAGTCCATTCTGTTTCACTTTCATATTCGGTCCGTTCAACTCAAGGAGCTCGGCAGCACACTGACTTTTTAGTTTTCCCCGAGTCATGATGATGACGATAGCAGGGCTGGTTTTCAAGTCGGAGTGTGTCGGACCCTTCCTGGCACCCTTCCTGGCAGTGTAACGTTACTTCAAGTTCAATCAGTCAATGACAAAAGCAACCATAACAGTAAGAGTGCCGAGGCGCTATCAAAATCAATGAAGTGCTGCATTGCGTGTAGACCCGGCCAGTGCCAGTGCTAAGCACCGGAAAGCACCGGCACAAATTAAGCACTGCGAACGAGTAAGACACCGATGACAGCTCCGACGACATATAATCGTTCACCGACGTCCCTTCTGGCCACGACAAATGCTGAATTAGGCGAAATTGCCCCAGCTCCTTCTTTGGCACCACGCCTATCGGAGAAACAATCAAATCCCTAATGGGCCCTTTCCGAAAGGGGCCCACCATACACCCCTCCCGCACCTCCTTAAACAGCTTGTCCCGCACCACCGCCTTGTGCGCATTGGCTGACTTCAGGTTCTCGGCCCACCTGGCAATCCTTGGACCTTCGTACCCCAGCCGGAAACCCTCCCGAAACCCCCGCCGCAACACACCTGCGTCTTCGGTCCGTGGATAAGACGCTAGGAGGGTCTCCAGCCAATCCTGTCTAACAGGCGTACAGGCCTTTTCCCATTGCCCTGACCCCCCTTTTCCTCCCCTACCCCCATTCTGTGCCCCTGACGCCGCTGGCTGCTGACCTTGATGACCACCCACAACTCCCCAGCATTGCACCACCAGGTGTCGCTTCCCACACTTGGAGCACATGTGCAGAAATCAGCAATACTGTCCGCTGCATGTGCCCTTGTTGTAGTCCAAACATGCGCCGACAGTGGTGTTAGCGACACCCTCTCCCTGCCCCACCTAGCGACACCCTCTCCCTGCCCCACCCTTCCATGGGTGGGGCGGGCCGAAAAGGGGCAGGGTGCTAGCGGTAGGCCTCTGGCCATATAGATCGTCTTACCAAACTTTACTCCCCCCATGGTCTGCTGATACAAATCCGAGTCGAGCTCCCCCCACTACGCCCCTGGATCCGCCGCCAAACGTGCTCAAAACTCCTCATCATAATTAGGGGTTGGCGAACATCTCCGTTCCGCCCACGGAATGTGCAGAGATTTGCCCCTTCCGCCTTTTGCAATGTAGGCGGAGAAACGAGGCAAATCTCAGCACGCTCAGGGCGTAACAGAAGGTGGCCTCCCGCCCACCTCCTGCCCGCCTCCCTCCTGCCCACAGTATTAAATAACATTAAAAAGTCTTAAAATACCATTTAAAATAAACCGTACCTTTTCGGAGGTGCACTCGTGTCCATCACGCCTCCTTCTGGGAACTGCGCATGCGTAGGAGTCTGCCTATGTGCATTCCTCTTCGAATTGTCGTTTGTAGACTATTCAGAATGCAGCAGGTCGCTACCCTTCCAGATGCCTAGACATGCCTCTACTTCTCCTCTGCTTCTTGAACTGCACTGACTAAAGATTGATAAGGATATTGTAATCAAGGATATGTGCTATATTTTCAGGGTCCAACATGGTTTGGCGCCCTTATACATTTAAGGTACGGTGACGCCCTAGGTGCCTACTCAACAGCTGAGATCATCCAATCTCTCACTGTTCGCGACACCCAGATTTCATTTCCTCGCATGAAGGGACGCTCGTTTGCCTACCTGGGCCTGAAACTATGAAACTCTCTCCCGGTTTCTCTTAGGAACTGTCACTCCTCACTTACCTTTTGTAAGAATATGAAGATATGGCATTTGTAGCTATACGCTGCAGCTCGTATCTGCTGCTTTTATCCTGCGCCGGGAAACCCCGGGGTGGTTGTGCGCACCATTAGTCTGCACAATATTACATCCCTAGGTTTTCTTTTTTATGAAAGTATGCACCTTAAGAACTACATCCAAGTGAGGGAAAGAATTCAATTGAAAGCATAAAAACAAATATTCTGAAGTTATCAGTTTCAACACATGTGATATATTGCTTATATTATGCCTTGACCGTCCTCAGAGGCCTATCCAAAATCAGTCTTGTATTCTTAAGAGCTCCTACCCCAACGCGGGGGAGCCGGTAGAACGCGTTGCCCGGCTCCCCGGCATAGGCGTTGGGTAGGATTCTGATGTTGGTCCCACCATGGACAGGACATCTACAGTGAGGTGTCAACGCCGAGGGAAAATGTTGAAGCAGACGCTTCCTATGACTCGGGTTCCAGCCTTGGTAGGACTCCGTGCTCGCACACTGATTAGTAGGTAGTGGATACTACCCACCCTTACCTAGTAGTGTAGTTCTTTTTGGTCCTGAAGAAATGCACTGTATCGTTTTGAACTAAATCGCATGAAACATGTCGACCATTGCTATATAGAGTAGGACACTGCTTCCCTCGACCCTTAAGCCTGAGAGCAGTCACTCTTCTTGTTTTTAGTGAGGTGGGTTACCACTTTTTAAAAGTCCGTTGTGGACAAGCCAACCTTTTTTAAGGACATACACACATCTACACCATTCACTTCTTTCCCTGGGGCCCTCAAACCCACGGCACCATACGGCAGGAACAAAAGATCTCCGCTAAAGAGCCCCTTTATGGGTGCCGGTCGGGTATTGCACCGCCGACCCGACGAGGAGCGAACCCATATGATGAAGCATGACATCTAGCTTGCTGGGTGTGTGAGGACTCTAGTTCCAACAAGGAGGATCCCCCTCCTTTTGCCTTCACTCACTTTGGTTTCAACTGTCTACAGAGTATTTTAACAATGTAGAACTGCGTACCCTCTCTTTTTTGATATATCCATTTTTAGAACTGTGACTTTAAATCCCATTCACCATTAAAGAGGATATTAAATTACAATTCATTTGAGTCCAAACTTGCCATCCATATTTGTTGCCAATCAAATGTTAGCACTTATTAAATGTAATAAAGTAACCCAATGTTATCCTATGGGAGATAGAAGTCTTACAGTTGTAGAAAACAAATGTTGTAGTTTTCACTACCAGGACTCGTTAAACCTAAAAACATATGTCTTACATTTTAAATACTATGTCCTCTACTATAAGAGCTTTTAGGTCTGACCCGAGGGATGATCTATATGTATTAAAAAGGAATCTTTAGGCCAGCCAAAAGGTTTATTTTGCCTGGTCAAAATGGCAGTTTAAAACTGCACTACAGGCTGTAATGGCGGTTCTGCGACATGTTTTAAAGGGATCCTGTAGTGGGTGGGACACTGAGTGCTGCAATCTTACTAGTAACATTTAAATTACTTACCCTGGGTAAATTTAGCACCTTATACTAGGGACTTATTATTATATTAATTATGCCAATCAGGTGAAGGACAATTTAACCATGTTTTAGAGAGAGAGTTTAAGAATGCTAGCACTGGTTAGCAATGTTAAAGTGCACAGGGTCCTAATGCAAAAAAAAAACAAGTTCAGAAAACTGGAGGGATGACAGCAACATTTTTGAGGGAGGACTACACCAAGAATGTGAAGACTAACAGTGCAATCAAATGTTCTATGGCATTTGATTACTGAAATACTTTCACCTTCAATCCGCTTGAAGCTCTCAAAGTGGGATACAGTGATCGAATCCGATCATGGAATACAATGCTGTAATGAGTGGGTTTGTGGTTCAACAGGGGGGATGACAGCACCTCAGTTTTCAGGAACATGTATTACACAGTGTCCTTAAAAAATCTCTAATTTTATATAGTGAGTTTTTTATCATTTCCACCCTGATGAATTATTTGGAATGCTTAATTGTGGTGCAGTTCTGATGAGGATCGTTGTAATGAGGCTACTAACTGTGAAAGACCTCAGTCTTTGGTACATTAGCATTTTCACCATATGTAATGGGAGTTGTTTAGCATGTGCACATATGCTGCTAGAATTGACTCTTTTATTCCTAGCATGTGTGTGTGACAGGGGAGCCAAGAGTCTGACAGGCATGTGTATTTAATATGTGAAAACAATGTCAAATCCCCCACAATAGGACCACAAAAACCACTCACGATGCTACCTAAATTTAAACAAAATTATTTCGCTACACCTAGAAGTTAACCTGGTAGGCATCTCGTGGTCCAGGATTAAGAACCTTCACACACCCATTCTCCCATTCTACCCACACACCTCTTCCTCTAGGACATACACACATTTAGAATTCCCATATTTGGAACACTACCACACTATTTGCCTAAGCATCTTTTTCCTCATCTTTACCTCGTACTTCTATTCTTCTAGAGACACCAACAGGCCATGTGGTAATGCTTCCCAAAAACATGTCACACATTCATTAAAGAGACAACTAAATTCACACCCAACACGCCAGACACATAATATATAATCAATGTCCATCATTCATACATCACTTAACGCTAATACATGCCACACACCTTGTGCTAGATCATAAAGACAGAAACCTGAATACAGCACATCTAACATTGCCCGAATATGCAAAAAACTAACGCCTAGGTAGGATGAATCCACTAATGATGTAAAACAACCATTCATCTACCCTGGGCCGGCTCCTCCGCTAAGGCGAAGGAGCATCGCCTCACTACTTTAAAGCAGTGCAAATGAAAAATGAAATGATGACGTAATGTTATTATCATTTTATTTTTAGGATTGCATTAGCACTATAGCCAAGTTGTTAGTGCAGGCCAGGCTTCCCTGACGTCAAGGGAGGATTGTTGACTGCACCTTAACTATGCATGACGGCTTGGTCGGCCGACTCATGCCAGCCACACTGTCATGTTCACTTTGCATTTTCTCCACAAGCTGTATTGTACAGCCTGGGTGGAGCACATGCACATCCTCCCATTACTTCTCTGAGCGCCGAACCAAGGTGCTCAGATCAATCACAATGCTGTTGTAAGGCAGCGTTGTGATTTGTCAAGGGATTCTGGGAGGGTGTGTGCTTCCTTGGTCCTGCTAGAGGAGAGGCAGCAGCTAGTGTTGGCGACCACCAAGTAAGTTTTCTCTTCTTCTTTTCTTTTTCCTTCCCCCCACCTTCCAACACCCCCCTGCCACTGTTCCCTACCAGCCACCACTGCATTTACCAGGCTCTAAACATTCATAGTAGACCAGATAATAGCCAATATACCTTGGCATGGGCCTCTGGCCTTAAACTGAAAAGCCACAACATTAAGTCTAACACATTCACTTAACAAAGTCACATTCCTTACCCTACTGACAGCACATTTCCACAAAACTATTCAAACATTGGTAAATCCCCCAAAAAATTGTTGCAAAAACTTTTTGTATTCACACATATACACATGTAGGCACACACTGAGAGGGAGCCAATGGGTTACAAACAAAACTGAAGTGTTTCTGGAGGTTATGTGTAATTTCTCTGCAGCGTACACAGTATTTGCAGTGAGTTAATGACATTTGCTACAGGGCCACTTTCAAGGTGCTTCAAATTAAAATAAGAATTCATATATATACAGTGCATGAATATAACACACCCCCCCCCTTAAGAAATAATCACCCAAAAAATAAAACCAAGAGAACACAAAACAGACATAAGAAAAATTGACACCTAAGTACAGAAACAGTCTTTCAATTTCTTGGGTTTCTCTCTTGTACGCATGCTACACTCTCATCGCAGGGGCATTTTCTTCAAATTTCAGAGATGTACTAGTACCCACACAGCCTTGAGACCCCAACCACTCCGCTTGATCAGTAGCACTACACACGGATACTTTTCTAGTATTTCACCATTTACCATCAGACAACTTCATACTGTTCCTCCTACATCTACCACTTGCTTGGGACAAGACCACCTCGAAAAACCCTTTCTTACTCTGTCACCTTGAAACACCCTCACAAACATGCCTAGCTCAAACAGTTTTACAGGCTTTATGATTTTCCTGTTGTGTCTTTGACTATACGCCTTTTGATACTCATTCACTCTGTTTTACAGGAGCTTAAGATTCACACTCTGTCTCCTCGCTCTGTTCATCCATGCCTGGAAAAATACTGTGCATGGCACCCTCCCTTTGAGCAAACTGAATTGTGTCTCCTTGGTCACTGAATGGGGAGTGGTCCTGTAATTCCACCCATATCTTTGACTTGACGTTTCAACCATTTGTTGCCCACACACTCAAGTTGAATGCACTCCACCAATTCTCTTTTAAACCGTTCAAGCAAACCATTGCCATAGGGATGGTACACCAGGTGTTTGGTATGCTTGATTCCTCAATTGATCAAAAACTCTCCAGACACAATTGGGGGCCATTGTCTGTTTCAATTTCAGCAGGACACCCCCCCCCCCCCCTCTGGAAGATTTCCTCACAAAAAATAATCACAACACTTGACTTTACCTCTCTTACAAACGCAACCTCAGGCCACTGTGAAAAATCAACCGTGATGATGGCATATTTCTCACTCAAATTAAAATGTTCAAAAGGCCCACAAATGTCAATGGCTAATTTGTCCCACGGGTGTTTTCAGCACAGGTGAGGGACCTATAGTCGTCTCCTTTGGTATGTGATTTGTTGTTGCATGCGCAAGGGATACAATCACGCACATACCTCTCAATTTGGCTGTTCATTCCTAGCCACCAGAAATCTTCCCTGGTTCTCCTTTTCATTGCTGACATACCACCATTCCCTTCATGCATGAGCATCAACAACCTTTCCCTAAGTGCAGTGGGCACCACTAACTGTCCACCTCTCCTCACAACACCCTCAATAACCGCCAAATTGGACCAGATCAATTTGAATGATTCCCAGTCTCTGTCCAAATTCCACCCTTGTTTATAGCGCAACGCTTCCACCAGCTTCACACATATATTATCCTCAGCTACAGCCAATTTTCACTCTTTCTCACCAATGGTACTGAACACATCCGTCACCTCTGCCACCATCCATTTGTCTTCCTCTTCACACTGCTCCCACTCCAACTGTAACCTAGACAAACATTCGGCATTAACATTTTTTGCACCTGGTACATACTTCACATAAACATGTACTCCTGAATGCGATAAAGCCATTTCCCAATTCTGTGAGTGGCTTTACCTGCACCTTTTGTAGAAAATACATTTACCAATGGTTTGTGATCAATGTGTAATTGGAACTTTTTACCCCACACATAAATATGAAAATATTGTACCCCAACCAACAAACCAGAGCTTTCTTCTCTGCCATGGAATAGGTATGCTCAGCTCCTCCTAATGTAGGAGAGGCAAAGGCTACTACCCTTTTCTTGCCCTCGTGAACTTGTATGCGAATGGCACCTAGACCATGATTGCTCACATCAGGTCTCATCAGCCGGTTCAAATGACTTCAAAGTGACTGCACTCGAAATGTTCTTCTTCACATCATCAAAGGCCTGTTGACAATTGTCAGACCATTCAAACTTTACACCCTTCTTCATGAGATTCCTCAACTCTTGTACCTTATCTGAAAAATAGGGCACAAACTTGGAGTAATACTCCTAGAGACCAAGGAAGGACCTCAATTGATCCTTGTCTCTTGGGGAAGGTGCATTCTCAATGGTCTCCACTAAGCTACTCTTGGCTTTGATTCCCTTACTAATTAGAGTGTGACCTAAATACTCTTCTTCCTTTAAACCAAATTTTCATTTCTCGAGACAAATCGTGAGGCTAGCATCCAATAACCTTTGTAATATTTTTTCCAATACTTCATCGTGTTAACCCTTGTCACATCCCCACACTAAAACGTCATCTTGAAACACCAAGACGTTTTCCAGATCCATCAATAAATTTTGCATGACCCTTTGGAATACAGCAGAGGCTGAAGCCAGCCCAAACGGCATTTGAACAAACTGAAAAGCTCTTTCAGGAGTGATGATAGAGGTCAGATGTTTCGACTCTTCAAGCAATAATACATGATGATGTGCGCTGGACAGATCTAAAGTGGTGAAACATGTACCCCCTTTCACATTCGCCAAAATTCACTGATGCGAGTGAGAGGATGATGATTGATTCAAATGTTGTCATTCAGATCCCTCAGATCAATGCCCACCTGGATATTCCCACTGGGTTTCCTTGCTATGTCTATTGGACTCAACCACTTGACGTTTCTATAGGCTCAATTACCCCCTCCTTGCACAACCTGTGTAATTCCTTTATTAACTTGTCTCTCAACATTAGTGCAACATTTCTTACTTTGTGCATCATAGGCATAGCATTATCCTTTAATATGATGTGGTGTCTGAACTTCTTAAAACAACCTAAACTGTTCTTAAACAGTTCAGGAAACTTGGTAACCCAAACGTAGGTGTTAGGACATGATGTGAGCAGAACTTGCTTTGGATGATTCGGATTCAAAATGATATCCAATGCTCGCTGTTCCTTCCAACCGAGTAGGGACCTTCCTTTCTCCACAAAATATAGCATGCCTATAGTCTTTCTGTCCTGGAAGCACATTTCTGTCGTGGTATAAGCCAAAACAGGTAATTTGTCCCCACAGTATCCTTCAGGTGTAACAACTGTAGCACTCAACCCTTCCAACCGTAAGCCCTCCCAAATGGTTCTGTCAATGAATTTGAAAGGGGAACACAAATTTGCCCAGACCTGTACCTCTTTCCCATTAATCTTGGACACAGACTTTGGAGGGCATCAACTGTCATTCTTAATCCCGCTCCCATCACAACTAAAAACTTGGGTGGCTTCAATCATGAATACCCCCACCCCCACCTCTTCACTCTCACATGAAATGTCTTCCTTCTCAGACAGCGTTGCTTCTATTCCCAAATTTAAAGATTTCTTATAATTATAATTAGGCAATTCATTGACCTTGTATACCCTCGCACAATGCCCTACTTTTTTGCACTTGTAACATCTGCTTTTAACTGCAGGACAATGGTTTGCCTCAGCAGTGTGCCTCAAACTACCACACCTGAAATAAGGCTTGACTTTGACTTTCACCCCTTCTTGTTTCTTTTCACTATTTTTCACTTTGTCCCTTTTCCTAACCACTTTTTAATATTGTTTACGTTGTGAGCTGTTTTTTCCTGGCTACCTTTTCTCGAACTAGCACTTTCCAACTCCTTCACGCACCTAGAGGTATTCTCCATTCTTCTTGCTCCTTCTATGGCTTTCTCTAACGTGGGATCTTTCATACCCAATAATTCTTTTTAACCTGAATGATATACATCCTATTTATCATCTGGTCTCCAATTATTTCATCTCTTAGGCCTTTGAATTTGCACGTAACTGTCAATCTCCTCAGATTCGGTACGTACTGTTCAATAGAGTCGCCTTGTAATTGAGCACAGGAAAAGGGAAAACATGTGTGCCTCTCCACTACTACACTTATTTTCTTCCCAAAATTCTCTTCTAAAGCCTTCAAAGCTGCCTCATACACATCCTCACCACCATCCACTCCATCCTCATCTGAATATTCATCTACATTCATTCCTTCTATGGGAGGTAATGCCTTCAAAACATTCCTGCCTTCTAAGCCCAAACAATGTTTGAGGATGGCAAACTTCCTTTTTGGAATGTACACATCACCCCCAATGGCCTCTAAATGTGTATCAAAAGTCTCCCTCCAATCCTCTCAACCAATGCATGGTTGGCCAGGATTCTGCAGAAACAAATGAAGTGCAGGAATAGACTGTGTTGCCATAATGCCTTAATGCAGATAGAAAACCAATAGAAAGAAAATGAAATACTATATGGTTCAGCACTTTGCCCCACACAACTTGAAATGTGTGCATGCCACAGAAACAATTTCAAACCAAATGTGGGACATGCTGTGTCCTCGACCAGCAAACGGTATGCGTGTCATTGATGGTCAACTTCTTCAATTTCTTTGTTGACACGCCGTGACAATGCCTCGACTTGCAAATGGTGTGCGTGTCATGAATGCCCAACTTCTTTAGTAACATGCTGTGAGAATGCCTTGACTTGCAAACGATGTGCGTGTCACCAATGCTCAGTTTCTTTAGTGACACACCATGCTATCTTCACGATGAGGTGTGTGCATCACCAGTCAGGGTATCGCACACTCAGCACAAGGCACGGCCTTCAGGTGGGATGGCTGTACGCTCAACCTTAAGCGCAAGGAATAGTCGGTCTTTAGCAATTGTAGCAAGATACCCGGTATGTACTCCCTCCACAATGTGGGACAGGTATGCTCAGACATGAGTCCCATGCTCTCCACGCCACTGGAGTCAAGCTATCCTGGCAGAAGACGGCTGATAGCCAGTAACCGGTCCTAGGATGCTTGATTCCGGTCCAGGGAAGACATGGCTTGGCAGTTCGGGCTGGACTGTTCCCATGAGGCACAAGGTCAAGGCTGATTTGCATATGGCCATGTCTGAACTGGGGTGGTGTGGTGAGCAAAAAAACAATGGATTTAGGCCCAGATCTCTGTACTGGGATGAATGTATGACATTGTTCTGCATTCTGTCCATCAACTGTTGTTTTTGCATTTGTCACCCCCAGTGGGACAGGTATGCTCAGATGTGAGTCCCATGCTCTCCACGCCACTGGAGTCAAGCTATCCTGGTTGAAGATGACTGATAGCCAGAAACCAGTCCTAGGATGCTTGATTCCGATCCAGGGAGGACATGGCTTGGCAGTTCGGGCTGGACTGTTCCCATGAGGCACAAGGTCAAGGCTGATTTGCATATGGCCATGTCTGAACTGGGGTGGTGTGGTGAGCACAAAAACGATGGATTTAGGCCCAGATCTCTGTACTGGGGTGAATGTATGACATTGTTCTGCATTCTGTCCATCAACTGTTGTTTTTGCATCCTTCACAATGACGGCAAACTCAAACGTGCCTGTTGCGGTAGCACGCACCACGCAGAGATGGACAGGCACTTGTACCAAAACTACTTTTTGACAGACCCCCTAAGATGACGTCACGCTCTTAAGTTAGCGTATTGCAGCACAACGTTCAACGCCGGATGTCATTCAACCTGCACATGTCAGACGTCATCCAACCGTCACACGCGCTGACCAGATCGAGCACCATAAAGAGTGCAAGACTTTGCATGTGAGTAAACGGCAGTTGGATAAACAGGTAAAATGCCGCTTTCATGCCGCTTGTAGTAAAAGCACAGGTACCATGCGAACTCCACTCCAGAAGTTTACCTGCGCAAGGCAGTCTTCAGTCTAACTGCTTGTTAGTCCCACCAACCGCTATGCCCACCTTCGCGATCTAGGGTCGAACCAAAAATATGACAATATCTTGCAACAGACCTACACAACACGTCCTTGGGGTCGCTATAGTCTTGATCCCTTCCTCCTCGCCAGTTTAGGAAGACAGGTCCCCCTCAGTATTATTTAAATAGGATCTATTGAGTAGGGTTAATCGACCCATGAGCTAAGTCAAGCGGCTCCCTCAGGCAGCTGCTCCTACTCCCACATACCAGAACACTTTTAGTATGGAGGAGCATGGCAGGTTGCCAGGAAACACTAGACAGTCCATACACATAGCAAAATACATCATTACAATGCACGAGTATAACACTAAGCCTTGCGAAATACTGATCTGAAGTACCTTTTCTCATTCATTCAATGCACTCCAATAATATCACTGCAAACGCGCAGTATTCAGCGTCAGCCCTGGGCAGCAGCCTTCCTGGCTGTTCAGCCAGCTCATAAACTGTGCCTATTCATGACAGGAGGATAACACTTGTAAATTTCAATTCGTATTTTATGGCCATCCAGTAAACTCTTACGGCTGCCACTTGTAAATTGTGTCCTCTGTGTCTGATCTCTGGTGCAGCCTTACTCATGGCAGGAGGCGCTAGAGACAGTGAAATCTCCTTGTATTTCTGTAGCCTAAACATAGTCAAGCTTTTTGGCAATACGTATGAAAACATTACGAACAGCAATGCCTCCCAAAACAATCAGACTTCTTTACTTCCCAGTCGAACTACTTTTGTCAGGTTTTTCGTCCCTAGGCAAACTATTTTCAGGCACAGAAGCTGCAAACATTTCATCCTGGCCAGGAACAAAATATTCATAGCTTTACACCTCGGTGTATATAGCTATGTATTTTTGATATGCTCTTTGTGTCAAGGGTACACATTTTAGAGACGTCTACAGCATTTTGATGTCTCTGAGGCGTAGTAATTACCTTTTAGAACTGCCACTAGCATTGCTTTTGACACATAATGGCACGGTAATTATTATTTCGGTCACCTTGTTCTGGGTAGGTGGAAAACATGAAATCAGTGTGATATCTTTCAGTGCGAGCTTCAATGGTGAAATCTGTATTAGCTCTTTTTCTGGTGTGTGGACTTTGTCAGTCACAATTGATTTCAAAATTGGTCTTTTGCAGAAAGAATCCTAACTCATGAATATTGATGAGACAGATTTCTGATATTCATTATAACTAGGCTCTTTGGAGCTGTTTTACTATAACATTTCGTGCAGCTAGTTTGTTTAGTGTGTTACAGTTTTAAACGTCTGGCATGACACCACAGATACATTCTACACTTTTTTTCACTGATATGTACACGCACACACACACCACACTATGCTACTGAGGAGAAAGTACAACTCTTCTCATGCTATTTTCTGTATGCTGTATCATTCCACCTTTTAGTGACTGGTTGTATTTCAAAATATGAGAGACTACTTCACATCTAAAAAGTAGAGTGAAATTTAAACTTTTTGTAACATTCAATCATTCCTGCGGGAATTGTGTTCCAACTAAAGGCACTACATTTCCACCTCTAAGTACCTCAAACCACCACCCTGCCACTCAGTACTAAGAGCCATTCATCTCCATTTAGCAACCTCAATACTACTGCACTTCTACTCCCAACCTACCTCCTCTGACAGCATTAAACAACCACATCACCATTACACTATCAATTTCCACGATTATAATAATACCTCCCAGCAGCACACTACCACCCATAACCCTGATACAGACTACAACTGTACTACACTCAACCTGAAAGTAACTCATTGTCACCCCCACCATCATACTACCACACTAAAAGCAAATGCACTATCACCTCTCATTATCACTTACCCATGCCAGCACCACTCGAAACCTACAGTATTAAACTACTACCTATCACCATTGCAAATAAATACCCTATTAGACACATTATTTGAGATCTGGGTTGAATCCATCATAGTTCTTTAGCTCACTTCACCACCCCAGTTCAGACCTAGCTATTTGCAAATCAGTTGTGACCCTGTGCCTCATAGGAACAGTCCAGCTCAAACTGCCAAGCCAGGTCTACCCTGGGCCGGAAACAAGCATCCTGGGACAGGTAATACCCCTCATCAGCCGGGATAGCTTGAATCCAGTGGCAAAGTGAGCAAGTGCTCACATGTGGGTCTGAGCACTCTGCCATTAAAAAAAATCCTTCCTGCAAGGCAGCACATCCCCTCCTGCCAGCATCATCCAGCTAATTCAAAACAGCACATTCTCAGCTAAGAATTTAACACCCCTACCACAAAAACACACAAAAGAACAAAAGGTTACCCATCCCCACCACACAACTACACTCCTTCTCTTCACTGTGACCCTATGACTGTATTACCGTGGAATAGAACCAAAGTACAGGCGCGCATTCACCACACTGTCAAGTCCATCCATGTCCATCAGTGGCACGGTTGGGTTGACAATAAACATAATGCTGGCCATGGCAAAAAAAGTGGTACTTCTTGACATACTATTCCACATCAGCTGCGATTACAGTACAGTGGTAAGTCTTCCTTTTTCTTTTGTTTCTAAGTTTTGATTTGCAGTGGCATTTTTAGGGGCAAAGTATTGTGTTTCCACCTTCAGGAAGAATGTGTTTGAGGCATGGAAGTGAAAAAACGCATCACATATTGATCCTACTTCATGTTTTATACACTTTCTAAATAGTGCTATTGATATTTATCATGCCATTAGTGTCAGCATGGTGCATTGATATCAACTTATGTATATTGGTACTGTGTCCCCTCCATGACTTCTGTAGGGTGAAGCAAGTTGCTGATCCTAATGCAAGTGCCACCACCTGGTACCCGTTATGCGTGGTCATCCTAGTTGGGGTCCTTATTAGGTTAGGGGGCAAGTGTTCACCAAGATGCTGATGTGGGTCATAGCAACCTAGTGACCTGCACCCATCTACCAGCATTATTGCTGTCTGTATTACACCATGTGAGTCACCCATGTAGAGTCACTAGCGCGGAGTTAAAAATGCTGAAAATATTTAAATAATCATAAAAAGGAAGTACAGATGACACTCTTGGGGGGCAATGGAACTTTAGATATAGCATTGCAGAGTTTTAGTACCAACAAGAGTATGAGATCAAAGCAAGAAAAATCAGTACCAAAAAGAGAGTCTGAGCACTGATCTGAGGCACTAAAACCAATCCAATGCTATTCCCAGCATGTGAGCAGCCCTAGGATTAGGAGCCTGTGCAGTATCCAGCAGTTCGTGGACATCCAGTGAAGAACCGGGTTATTTAAGACCCAGCGGCGCCAGGGGCACGCCCAAAGTCTTCGGGTTCATCTGTCTTAGAATACAGAGACACGGGATACTTCTTGGTGGCGTCAAAGATCAAATTTATTGGCTGCAGCCAGTAACAGAAGTCCTAGAAATCATCACGGTATGAGTTCTCAGGAGACTGCTCCATTTTACAAAACAAGTCATCCCTTTTATGCCAAAAATCACATTCCAGACAAATACCTAACATTTACAAACTGTCCAATCACATGTATTCACAACAAAGGTATCGCATGACGGTAAAACCCACTTTTCAGTTGCCCAGCCCATGATCAATCATCGATCAAACCCAACATTCTTCTTTAGACAGGTCGAACGAACCCATAATAAAAAAGGGCACAACCCAATCGTAAAAAGACCATAAAGAAAAGAGCAGAAACAGGTGAGAGTAGGATAAGGCATATTTGTGTGCAGTAAAAGTTTATGATGTCCTGTGCTCTGATCCTTAATCTTGATAGCTAAAGGGCAGGAACTGGTTTTACAAGGTCAGCTTCAGGCAACAGGGTCAGTTCACTCAGGTCAAACAGGAGTCAGCACAAACTCGAGCTAAGGTGTACATGCCCTTAAAAAGACTAGTTCAGCCACAGTCATCGGCCTATGTGAGGGCAACCACAAAATGGCTGCCAAACACAAAATGGAACCCAAGGGTTCAGAACGAAATCCCTAAATACGTAGTGAATCCATCGGTCTAACATGATGAAAACACTCATACTTGCCGCACTAACTAGTTACGGTTCGCTAATATCAAATTCGTAACGAAACCATGACCTTTATGAAACGGGTTCAGAATTCACGGAACCTCAGACCCTCCTTTTGCCGTTACATAGGCAATAACCTAAACTCACGTCAATCTGAGTCCAGGTCTATATTCATCAGATCATCAAGATGTTGCTGGAGCATAATCCTATTACTTGGTACCTCTCTTGGGGCAGGCCTCCTTGCACACGTAGTAGCACAGAGGCCACATATAGCAGGAGCGCACTGCACACAAAGACAGAACAGGAAAAGAATCGCTAAAGCCATCCCAATGATCATCACGATCTTCCATCCCCAAGGGGATAACAATCCCCAAAACCATCCCATCAACGACCAATCTCCTTCGTCCATGTGAACAGACTTGGAGATCTTATGTAGCTTGGAAATGGCCTGGTACACTGTAGGAGCATTGTCTGGAATAAAAATGCAGCAGCTCGATTGAATCAATTTACATACCCCTCCTCTATCTGCAAGTATGACGTCTAACGCAACTCAATTCTGCAACGTCATAAGACGATCCGATTGGAGCTCAGCAGTCAAATTACTAAGGGCAACGGCAGTCTCAACTATGGTGGACTCAACCACTCTCGTCAATTGCCGTATGTTCCTACTATTAACCATAGGTCCCCAAAACGGCAGGAAACCCTTAAGAAAATCTCCCAATTCTTGTCCTGAAGTATCTTCCTTACTGAAGACGCCTTTAACTACTCTAGTTCTGTGGCAATCTGCCGCTGCAGTATACGTAGGAGGCAACAAGTAACCAACATAACATGTGCCCGACAAATCAAGGGGGCAACCATGTATATGCTCTATCATAGCACACAAAATACGTACCCTTAGCTGCTAAAAACGGTAGGGAAGTCTGGGACGCAAAAACATAGTCTCAGTACAAACACTCTTCCCTAACTGAGCTCTCGGATTCTTGCCATTACCTTGCAGACAAAAATGACCACGATGGGGCACGATCCAAATCGGGGATGATTTTTCCTTTCGCTGCTTTTCACTCAGACTAACATCATATCCAGTCACGTTCCAACCAATATAAGCTAGTTTCTCATCTTTAGGGATAGTCTCATAGGAATCGATTCCTCTAATCATATCTACTATTCTTTTCACTAGAGCACTATTACTTGGATTATCTTTCATAGAAAGCAGGGGGTAAACTTCATGGGCATAAATAAACATCGTCCTATATGCCCATACAGATCCATTATAGCTGAATGGCAGAACCAGTTAAGGAATACCCTTATCCGTGGTATGAGGCACAAGACCACACAGCCAGCAATTAGTGGTGTTCACTACTAACTGATGCTGATGCAGAAGCTGCACAAAGGAATTATTAACGAATTCCAATCTTCTGATAGACTCATGTTCAGGCAAAGGATGAAAAGAATGCGAAGAAGTAGTAGTAGGAAAAGACATAGGTTGTATGGTGGGTGCAAAAGTCACTTGGAAAGAAAAAACAAGATATCCCACTAAACACATCGTTATGCTAAGTAACATTAAAAAACATGTTATCAAAAAACATTTCTACTCATTAGTCTACACAGTCTCGTCTTAAAGTTCATTTCTACAACAGCTCTCTCGATCTCAAAAAACTCCATCCTCTAACCGTGCTGTTCGCGGCAGGTGGTTCTCTTCGACTCAGAGGTACGTCTGTAAGTCCAGGGAACGCCCTAGAATAAACCAGAACCGTCGACCTTATGTCTACACGGCTGTACACTCCAAGGCTTCATACCGCGACCTTACAGCTGAACCCGGATGGCGGTTCGAAAAAAGAAAAATAGATCAAAACAGCTTTTCGGATGAGAGAGCGTTTTTTTTTTTTTTTAAAGCAAAAAGGAATTAATTGTTTATTAGTCCTTCGGCTCTCGGTCGTAGATTATAGCGACCTTTACCAGGCACTGTCTGATCTTGGAACAACAACTCAGGCTCAGAAGTGTCCAATCGTGCAGGTGGAGACACAGCTTCTTGCAAAATATCGTTATCCTCGCGCTCAACCAAACCAAACGTGCGTCACTGAATGGAACGTAACGTGGCACTGTATCAGTCTCTGAATCACCAACACCCTCCTGGACCCACTGGTCATACGGCAGAGGCAATGATACCCTCTTACAATGTACGCCATGGATCCAGTTCTTCTTGCCCTGAACTCTCACTGCGGTACGCGCCGATAAAAGGACTTGAAATGGTTCAATCCAGCGGGGCTGATCATTCTTTGTCCGCTGAAAGTTGCGCACCAACACCCAGGAACCAGGGTCAATGGCGTGTCCTGAATCTTCAGATGCTTGAGGAAGTGTATCGTAAACCTGTTGGTGTAAGACACACAATTTAGCCGTCAAATCATACAAGTAGTCAACCAGCACGGAATGTTCAATCTCGCTAAACTTTGTTGGCCTCGGCACTCCCCATACATTTGCCGGGCGGCCAAACACGATCTCATAGGCACTAAGACCAATTCGGGAATGCACTGTAGTCCTTGTTGACAAAAGTGCCAACGGCAAAGCATCGGGCCATTGAAGACCAGAGCTCGCCTGAATCTTGGCTAGTTTCAGCTTCAGAGTGCCATTATAGCACTCGACTAGGCCAGCTGATTGGGGTGATTTGCAGCATGACATTTCTGATGGATGCCCAAACCCTCACACACTTTCTTCATGATCTGGCCCACAAACTCACTTCCATTATCACTCCACACCATCCTTGGCAATCCAAACCTAGGGAAATATTCTTTGACCAGGACTTTAGCAGTGGACGAGGCAGTATTATCTTTTAGAGGTATGCTTCTACCCATCTAGAAAAGGCGCAAACAACTACAAGGACATACTTTAAATTATTGCACCTTTCCATGTGGATGAAATCCAATTGCAAAACCTCGAACGGATACGCCGGAGGAGCAAAGTGACCAGCTGGAGTTGGGGTTCCCTTGTCAGGTTTATACATTAAACACACCATGCAATTCTTGACCACATTCTCCGCACACTTGGGAATTCCAGCATTCTGCCATACTGGAGCCAACAACTTACAAATCCCTTTCACACTGATGTGAGACAAACCATGTGCCATAGTAACCACTGCAAGCATGTACGCATCTGGCAACATCCATCTTTGGTATTCTGACAATTCAACCCAACAGCCAGTCGAATCCAATCTACCCGTAGTTTCTCTCCAAACATTCTTCTCACTTTCAGTAGCTTCAGCCTGTATTGATTTCACACTCTCAATCGTATCTTCGCACATTCCAACATCACCAATCCATCTCGCAGGGCCTGCAACATACATTCGGCTCATCAGATTTTTTGCTGTGTCTTTCGCAACTTCATCCGCAAACGCATTACCACGGCCAACATCATCCGTAACCTTCCGATGAGCACTACACTTCACAATCACAACTTGCTTCGGCAAAGTAAGTGATTCGAGAAGCTCATTCACCAACTGTCCATGCTGAATCTTAGTCCCATGGGATTTCAAGAATCCCCTTTCTTTCCACAAGCGTCCAAAACTATGAGCAACACCAAACGCGTACTGGCTATCGGTATACACATTCACTCTCTTTCCTTCAGACAAAACACACGCTCTCGTTAATGCAATCAATTCCGCTGCTTGTGCTGAATTATAGCTCACTCGTGCAGTTTCAACACCTGTACTTAATGTCGTCACGGCATATCCTGCAGTCGCGTCACCATTCGGAAGCTTGTAGCATGAACCATCAACCCATAACCTACCATCAGGATCCGGAAGAGGAGAATCTTTTAAATCGATCCTACCCTTT
The DNA here is from genome assembly GCF_964261635.1 of Lissotriton helveticus. Lineage (NCBI taxonomy): Eukaryota > Metazoa > Chordata > Amphibia > Caudata > Salamandridae > Lissotriton > Lissotriton helveticus. The sequence continues at coordinate 204,055,722 of NC_136062.1, forward strand.
GTCTCCTCTTCCGTCCTCAGAAAACAATCGTGCTGTTCCTGACCATCTGTATCCACAGACATCGGCAACAATGTTGCTGGATTTAATACATTGCATCGCTTAATATGCACATGACTAGCCAAAAGTGTCAACTCATAACCCAACATCCTTGCACTAGTAAGGTGTTGAGTTTTTGTCCGATTTAATAAAGTATCCACTGCATGTGGAACCATCACAATCAACGTATTATCCATCACCAGTCCAGCAGACTGTCGGATAGAAACAGCCGCTGCCGCTGTAGCTCTCAAGCAACTCGGCAACGCTCTAGCTACCAGATCTAAAGTTGACGAGAAATACGCACATGGACGCTGCTTATCACCGAATTGTTAAGTCAAAACTGACAATGCACAACCCTCTCTCTCGTGGACATAGAGTGTAAAAGGCTTAGTGTAGTCGGGAGTACCCAACACAGGAGCAGAACACAATGCATCACGCAACTCAGAAAAACTTTTCTGACAATCGTCGGACCAAGGAAGAGGGTTCGGTATATCCTTACAAGTCAATGCCAATAGAGGTTTTGCCAATAAAGAAAAGTTCGGAATCCACTGTCTACAATACGACGTGATACCCAAGAAAGCACGCACTTCTCTCTGTGTACTTGGCAAAGTCATTCGAGCAATCGCTTGAATTCGTTCTGGGCTCAACCTTCTTTCCTCCTTTGACAAGAGATGACCTAAGTAGGTCACTTCTTGGCGACAATACTGCAACTTAGAAGGTGACCTTTTATGATGCAAGTCCGACAGATGTCGCAACAAAGAAAGAGTAGCTTCTTTACAAGTTTTCTCATCATCAGCGGCCACTAACAGATCATCCACATACTGAATAAGAGCAGCACCAGCAGGCAACACAAGAGTATCAAGTTGAGTTTTCAAAGCCTGACTATAGATAGAAGGACTTTCACAATAGCCTTGGGGAGCTCTCTTAAACCGGAAGCTTCGGCCTCCTAAAGAGAAGCCTAAAATATCACTACTCTCCTCAGCAATTGGAATACTGAAGAAAGCATTTTTCAAGTCTATGACAGAAAACCAGGCTGCTGAAGCAGGAATCAAAGTCAACAAAGCAGCAATATCCGGAACAACTGGAAACTGTGGCACAACAATCTTGTTAACCTCTCTAAGATCGATCACAAACCTATAAACAGGTGGCTGAGTAGAGTCAGTGCGCTTCAGGACAGGCAAAACGGGACTGTTACACACATTACCTCTCGTTTCTTCAATGAAATCTTTCTCAATCAAATCATAGATAATCGCTAAAAGCGCTCTTTCACCATCACTCGAAATCCGATATTGGGAAATACGTAGCAATTTACCATTCCATTCGAGCGTAACAACATAGGGTGGAATCTCCAAAAGACCCACATCATTAGGACCAGTAGCCCAAAGAGTATCAGGGAGAGAACGCAATTCCGGTGGAAGCCGATCTTTAGACAAATACATCGGAGAGATTACTCTCTTACCGAATGTAAGCTGTACTGCCGAAGGAGAACAACGTAATGTTGCATGCAACCTTTTCAACAAATCCAAACCCAACAAATTCTCACCACAACCTAAAATGAGAGGTGCTTCCAACTCACAAGGCCCTATAGAAAGAGACAAGGGACTAGAAACTGGGTTACGAACTGGGGCGCCAGAGAATCCTACCGAGACATTCGTTAAGCCAGACAAAGGTGCGCCAGGGAGTTTAGAGTGCATGATAGAACTCTTCGCTGCACCAGTATCCAAAAGAAAAGGCTCTACCACACCCGATGTGGCTACTGCAACATAAGGCCCACTCTGATCTACTGGAAACGACACTACTCCCTCTCGTTGTCTATGCCTGTCCTAGCAATCATTATAGTCAGCATTCTCACTCTCAACATAATAGTCATCAGCATAATACTGAGTCGACTGACCAATGCAATTTTCTGTTGATCAAAGCAATTCATAGAATTTTGTGGAGGAAAGGAACGTTCGTTCTGAGGAAACGCACCACGTCCTCTACCTCTTGACACTTGTTGAAAACCACCACGGCCTCTTGGGGCCGGCATACCACTCGCGCGTTGTCGTAAAACAGGGCACTCATTTTTATAATGACCTTCCTCCCTACAGTACGCACACTGATTCAAACCCAAGGGGGGTCTTGGAGGAAAATACCCAGCATTCTGTTGCGGTCTCTGAAACTGTGGAGGTTGCTGAAACTGTGGGCGTTGCTGTGACTCTTGCTGATTCGAGCGAGGCGGATACGCCTGCTGTAAAAGAACCTTTGTCTTTAAGTCTTTTGTCTTTTTCTCTGCTTTTTCTTTCTCGTCCTTATCCCTATTCTCATAGTACTGTGCAGTCGCCAATATCTGGGCCGACGATGAAACAGCCCAAGAACTTTCAGAATCTTTCAACTTATTCGAAAGTTCAGGGAGCAAATTATTGACAAATTTGTTCACAAACTATCTTTGCCCACCTTCCGTACTCATGTCCTGACCACTATGATCTATAAATGTTCCTTCAAACCTAGTGAAGAAATCAGATACACTTTCCTCTTTCTTATGCTTACATGCTGTTAACTTATCCCAATTCACTCGTAAAGCAGACATCATCGTCTTCATTAAATTAATAATTCTACCAGGTAGATCTGCCACTAGAGCTTCAGGTTTAGCACCACCAACCTGTCTAGCATCTGCAGCAGCGATATTCACCCATGAATCACCTAACTCAATCGCATGATCCTCATGAGGAAATTTTGCCCACAGAGGTTGAGGTACCACGTTACCCAACAGCATATCTATATCGGCTAAATTCATGAGGCATGCGTCAACTGTCTGGGACAACTCCTTGTAATAACCAGCTGGATTTTTACGGGGATCAGGTAAAGACTGTTTAAGGGCCAAAACTTCTACTCTCTTCCATGGCACATGTGCCCATACTCTTTGAAAATGTGCTGGTATAGCTGGGGGAACATTATTCGCACCAGCAGCTACCTCATCGCGCCATACTGGAGGAACTTCTCTCATCGGATACTGTCTCACTTTCCTCCTAACTGCGGAATCAGGTTCAAACAGTCGCTGAGAAAGGAAATCGCTCCCTAACGCAAGTACCATCGAAACTGCATTCTCAATTCCGGGACCCACTATCGTCCCTTTCGCAAACTCAGACTGGACATTTAGCAATTCTACAGGGACTGAACCCAAATCATTATCTTCCCATTCCTCACGAAGGAAAGTACACATAACTTCAAAAACATACCTTTGCTTGGGTGCTTCCCACTGCTGGAAAACATCCATAACTGACTCTAAGTTATACCTCGAAACATTCGAAACCCATCTGCGAGCCAAGAGATCTAACACTGCCCGTTCTTCGGGACCAGGTAGCTGACTACGCATTTGTTTACGTGCAGAAACAGGGGTCATACTCAATGACCCAAAGAAAGGAGACAAAAGACCAGTAACAGTATCTATCATTCGTTGTCGAGCAGAAGGAGAAGCTGTCATAAGGACAGGAGACAAAGTATTTTGAGGTGATAGAAGCGTTGGGTTAGTAGCAAGAGAATTTGAAGGTACAGGAGAATAAGGCAAAGTAGTTCCAGACAAAACCGATAGCAAAGTCGGCGTCCCCGGAGGAGGCTGCGTCGTAGGAGGAAGAACCAGCTGAGGAGGAGCCGGTGGCGGAACAGCAACAGGAGGTTGTGCAACTGGAGGTTGCGGAGGTGCCGTAGCACTCTGTGCATAAGGGGGTGGTAGTCTCAACAAATGTGACATCAAAGGATCCTTCTCAGGGTCCTTCGTTACATTCTCAAGAAGAGATGGCAAAGCTGGATAACATTTATCAATAGCCATATTATGTTGCCTATCTGACACCTCAATTGCTTTATCTTCTTCGTTTTCTTTAAACTGCCTAGCAGCTTGCATTATTGATACATCCTTTTCTCTTTTATCTCTTTTAGCTTGTTTAACTTCTCGTTGTCAGGCTTCTTTACGCCAAAGGCGAAAGGAGTCAAACATTGCCGGCCGGGCTTTCTTCTTAAATAGTTTAACTTCCAAATTATCTAGAATCTCTGTGTAATAGCTACCATGATGTGGCCATTTTAAAACACCGTCTTTTATAGTGTATCGGACCCATACTTCATTGAACGTAATGGGACCCACGCCGTGTTTAGAATAAAGTTCATAAGTCGGAGTTCCAACTGGAAGTATCGGACATGAATCCTCCAATCGGGAATCCCTGTTACAACCACAACAAAATATCCTCCTAATTTTGCTAAGACTAGGCATCTTTGCTCACTAATCTAGCTTCAAACTTCAAAGGATTATCTACAACGATAGTCTCGCAAATATACGAGTCCCTCGGCTTTGGAAATTGCAATTTTCAAATCAAAACTAAGTACCAAACAAACTAAGAACCAAAGAACCAAAAACTAAGGACTGGGAGCGACCCACTTATACTTAACTGAGGTATCAGTCACGCCACCAGAAGACCCGTCTATCGTCTCGCCATACAAAGCATCACAAATGGGTCCAAGACAGGGCGACAGTCAGGGCAGCAGTCCTTCGTAGCCGGCAGGAAAGCGGGAAGCCTCGCAGAAAAGACCTTCAGTCCACATTCAACATGCCGGGGTCGATGAAGTGGTGGCCGTCCTCCAGAATTTCCTCACGAAGCTCCTCATGATCTTCAGGCTTGGACCGGTACCGCTGAAGTCACCCCGCATTGGAAGCGCCAACTGAAGAACCGGGTTATTTAAGACCCAGCGGCGCCAGGGGCACGCCCAAAGTCTTCGGGTTCACCTGTCTTAGAATACAGAAACACGGGATACTTCTTGGTGGCGTCAAAGATCAAATTTATTGGCTGCAGCCAGTAACAGAAGTCCTAGAAATCATCACGGTATGAGTTCTCAGGAGACTGCTCCATTTTACAAAGCAAGTCATCCATTTTTATGCCAAAAATCACATTCCAAACAAATACCTAACATTTACAAACTGTCCAATCACATGTATTCACACCAAAGGTATCGCATGACGGTAAAACCCACTTTTCAGTTGCCCAGCCCATGATCAATCATCGGTCAAACCCAACATTCTTCTTTAGACAGGTCGAACGAACCCATAATAAAAAAGGGCACAACCCAATCGTAAATAGACCATAAAGAAAAGAGCAGAAACAGGTGAGAGTAGGATAAGGCATATTTGTGTGCAGTAAAAGTTTATGATGTACTGTGCTCTGATCCTTAATCTTGATCAGCTGAAGGGCAGGAACTGGTTTTACAAGGTCAGCTTCAGGCAACAGGGTCAGTTCACTCAGGTCAAACAGGAGTCAGCACAAACTTGAGCTAAGGTGTACTTGTCCTTAAAAAGACTAGTTCAGCCACAGTCATCGGCCTATGTGAGGGCAACCACAAAATGGCTGCCAAACACAAAATGGAACCCAAGGGTTCAGAACGAAATCCCTAAATACGTAGTGAATCCATCGGTCTAACATGATGAAAACACTCATACTTGCCGCACTAACTAGTTACGGTCCGCTAATATCAAATTTGTAACGAAACCATGACCTTTATGAAACGGGATCAGAATTCACGGAACCTCACCAGGAGGCGAGGATTGGGAAAAAGGCGGCGGCCGTCAGATCGGGAGAAATAAGGCGGCCGTCGGGAGCAGGTAAGTGTAACTTTAATGTTTATATATTTTTTCTTTAGTTTGCATCCCCGCCCCACCACTTCACAATAACCTCAACCACTATTGGTGAGATCCAAGGGAGTTCTGTTCTGAAAGCTGCAGGGGTTATATCGAGAAGAAATTCAGTTGAGTGATGTTTAGCTTTAAGAAAGCCATTGACATACAACATTGAATTGCAGAGGGCTAATTTTAGGACATCAATGTCGTGACTGCAGGACATCTTCAAATATAACAGAATGGCCACTGCATTGAGGCCCCCAGCTACAATAACAAGATTTTCAGCGACTCCGCACAGTAGTTAAACAGCATGGGTGAGATGACCGAGCCTTCAGCAGCATCACAGGTATAGGGTAATGTGGAGGATTAAATTTACGGAATTTGGGATCATCCTTAATGAAAGAATTATTTGCCCTACGGCCCATCCTAATTGACAGATTTGGCATGAGAATCTTATCACCAATAGTATTACGTGATGTTGGGGCGTGCAAAACTATCAATAAGCAGGAGTTACATTCAACAAAGATGCAGAGAGCATCATACGATACCCGATTGCTGTTGTCTAAGTGCGACATCCTACTGTAAAAATGTTTTTGAAGAGTTTAGGAGCTTAATACCAGACATATGTTTTAGAGGTTAGATTGAGACAGATTTTTATAATCACTTTTCCTGAAGTAGCAGAGGTCTTGACATTGTACAATTTCTGTAAGAAACAGATATGTTTACTTTCCATACAACTTTAAGCTAGGCAGGCAGGCAGGCAGGTTATAGTGCCATAGTTTTCATGTCTGCCTACCTACATTTTAAAATTCCTCTTTTTGAATGTATGTACATGTGTTTGTACATGGCATTTCTAGGTAACAAACACAAATGGTTGATAAAGACCTGGACTCATGAAACATTCATTTTCTTGTATTTATGTTTATGCATGTTTGCAGTAGCGGTTGCTGGTATCGTGAAGGGGTAGGGCGGGGAGAAGGAGGGGGTTGCAACAATAGGAAAAAATATATAAATATCAAAATTACACTTAACTTCTCTGACTGCCACTGCCTCACTCCTGATCCTCGCCCCCTGGACATCAAGGGACTGCTTCACACTGCTTAGGCTCCCAACTCACATGCTGGCAATGCTATGGATTGGTTTGAGCACCTCGCTTCAGCGCTCAGGCTTGGACTCGGAGCCTGTGTTGGTTTCCCCACCCAACTTTATATAACAGCTAGCTGGAGAATGCTAAGTGTGCATAACGGTTTGGTCGGCCCCAGAGGGCTGGCCAAACCGTCATGCCCACTTGGCAGTGCCCACCCTTCGCCCCCTCCTCCCAGGTGCTGCAGCTGAAGCGTCAGGATTAATGGCCCCACTCCTTCCTCGAGCCAAGCCTGTAGGACAACAAATACAAATATTATATTAATATTTTATTTTTGTTGGTTGTCTCTGCTGGCTTTCAGCGGGCGGTGGGGGGAGCAATGCTCCTCCGCCATAATGGAGGAGCTGCCCCTGGATCTCACCAGAATCTGACCAGACCTACGCAATCACTAGCCCGCCTCTTAAACTCTAATGTAAATCAGTAAGCTGACACTCCAAAAAGTACTGCATTTTGGTTTGGCTCCTAGCCAGGAGATTCATAGCTAGTACCCGAGAGTTCTAATAAAGAGCTAAAATGTTTACCTATTTCAAAGACTTTTACAGCGTGGCAGACATGGTTCTGGATAAGACAGCTATGGAAATATTCAGGGGCAGATTTATGATAACTGGCGCATCCCCATGGGTGGCTGCTCCGCCACCCATGGTGCACCGCATTTACAATGCGGCGCACCATGGGGCGAAAAAGGGCACAGATGCGTGACGCATCTGTGCTGTAAAGGTTGCGCATTGCTGGAGTCGCGTTGCAAGCGCGACGCAGCTCCAGCAAGGCTCGGGGGTGCCCCATCTATACAATGCTGCGTCAAGACCTACGCCTGCTTCAAGCAGGCGCAGGGTTTTTACGCAGCATTGGCCTGAAAGTGACTGAGTGAAATCTTGTAGATTTCACTCAGCCACTTTTGCGAGGCGCACCTGCCCCGGAACGCCCACCCTGCGCCGGAACGCCCACAAGTGGCGCAGGGCTTTACAACAAGACGCATCTGCCTAGAACACTGCCATTGACGCCTGAGGCTTGAGCCGGGCAGTCACACTTTTATCTACTTTTATAATCCGTTTTAAAACTTGTTGTATTTCTCCTTTGAGTCCTATCCCCCCCCCCGCTCCTACGCGCGGAGTTATCACGCCGCCTGTCTCCACCGATTGAGGGTGGAGGCACTCATCTAATTTTACCTTTTTTAAAACAATAATTCGATTTACTGAATTTGCGCTGCACTTACAGCTCTTCTGCCTCCCCCTGAGCGACCGGCCGATTGAGGGCTGTCTCAACGGGGGCACGGGCGGAGAGACGGCGGCGGCCATTTTGGGTAGGGTTAGCCTCCCTGGTGGCGAGAGGCTACACTATAAAAACAGTTGTAGGACTCCGCGCAGTGGACGCGTACAGTGTGCGCGCCGCATTTGCGCCGGAGTCAAGCCAGAGTCCTGCCCGTCTGCGCCCGTCAGCGCTAAGGCAGGGCTAGGGCAGGACACTATGGACACTTCCACTATGCTTTCAGGTGACTTTCTAATTGGTCTCCGTCATAAGGTAAGTTCATGCACTCATGACGCGCTTGACCCCCTTTGTGGACCTTTCCAGTGTCCCACGTGTCCTTTTGAGCTCCCGTTGCCCCTCCCTATCACCGACTTACAGCCCTCACAAATGGCTCTTAGTGGAGCAGACCCCCCTGCTGCTATTCACCGTCAGACAACACTTAAAATACTCCATCTCAATGTCAGATCATTGGTCTGTCACCATTTAGATGTTTTCACAATACTTACAGACGATAAACCTGACATTTTCTTTTTGACGGAAACATGGCTTCACGATGCTGCCACAGCAGCTATGAACCTTACGCTACCTGAGGGGTACGTCATGTACACTCTGAATTGGAACTCAAGAGGTGGCGGGATCGCGGCCGTGATTAAGGCATGTTACCCATGTTCATGGAAGGCCATTGTTATAGCTGGCTGTGAAAGCGCCCATTTTGCAATTTCCATAAACCCTCCTTTTACCATCTCCGGACTTCTCATTTATAGACCCCCTGGCCCTGACGCCGCCTTTCGGCTCGCCCTTCCTGAGGTAGTTTCCTCTCTGGCCCTCAGATCAGCTAACTTTAGTATAGTAGGTGACCTCAATCTCCACCTGGACACTCCCCTTTCCTCTACTGTCAGTAGTTTCCTCGCAGATCTTGAGGCCTTACAAATACATCAGCTTATCAACCATTAGACTCATGTGGGCGGACATACTCTAGATCCCTTTTTGACGAATCTCCATAATGCTGTCACGTCTCCACCTAAACCCATGGCCTGGACAGATCATCACCTGATCGAAGTCCGGCTTATGTCGAACATTTCTCCTTTTAAGAGCTCTACCCCGGCGGTTTTTAAGCGCCCCTGGAGGAAATTGAGACTAGTCGACTTCCATCAGCTTCTGTCACTACATCCACCGGACCCCCCTAAAGATGCTTCTTTGGGATATGACCATTTTTGCGAGTGGTTGACCCAAGCCCTGGACACCTTAATCCCTGCGGGATGGAGTAAAGTTCTGTCTGGCCCCTCTAGCCCAGCCCGTGGTATGATGATTCCCTTAGGCTCCTTAAGACTGCATGTAAAAGGGCTGAAAGAGCCTGGCGTAAGGCATACGATCCCGACCTCAAGCAGATCTATCTGGCTAGCATTAAGTCATACCATCGAGCCATTTGCAAAACCCGAGCCACATTTTACTCCTTGGAGTTTAAGAACAGCCCTAACCCAATAAAACTCATCTTTAAGGTCTGTAGAGATCTTACTAGCAAGAAAACTGCGGTAATGGAAAAACGCTCCCTGACCCATTGTGAAGAGCTAGCGGCCTTCTTTGTGGAGAAAGTCGAGGCGATCTACTGAACATTCCCCCCTCAAACTGTGCCTGCTAATAACCTAGGATGTACTCCTGTAACCTCTAGGTTTCTTCTGGCATTACCCATGCCATCTCAGGAAGAGTTTAAAACTCTTGCTACGAAAGTTAAATCGGGCTCGCCTGCGGACCCACTAAGACCTATACAATTTAAAGAATCCGCTGAGGTTTGCTTTCCCCTTGTATACGATCTTATTGGGTTATCTTTTGAGTCCGGGACTGTTCCCAGTAAATGGAAGCAGGCGACGGTTATTCCAATTTTAAAGAAGCCTACCCTGGACCCATCAAAACCTGAACACTACCGACCCATCTCTCTCCTCCCATGGGTATCCAAACTTGCGGAGGCACACGCCAACAAAATCTTGTCTTGCCATCTCCAAAACTCAGGCATCCTTGATCCATCTCAGAATGGTTTCCGTGCAGGCCACAGCACGGAGACTGCCCTGTTGGCGATGGTGGAGCACTTGCGGAGGATGCTGGACTCAGGACAGACGGCGGCACTGATCCTTTTGGATCTTAGTGCCGCTTTCGACACTGTCTCCCACTCCATCCTTCTTCAACGTCTGAGAGAGGCCGGTGTGGAGAGTACAGCATTTGAATGGTTTCGCTCCTTTTTATCAGGACGTACCTTCAAAGTATCCACCCCTCCATTTGAATCTGCCCCCCGCAACATTTCCCAAGGGGTCCCGCAAGGTTCGGCACTCAGCCCGACCCTTTTTAATTTGTATGTGCAGCCGCTAGCTGCTGTCGCTAAGAGATGGGGTTTAACTATGGTGTCGTACGCTGACGACACCCAGCTAGCGGTTGCACTAAATGGAGACTCTGCGGTCGATGCCCCTAAATTCCAGACTGCCCTAAAGGAGGTGGCAAGTTGGATGACGGACAACTGTCTCCAACTTAATGCAGCGAAGACAGAGGTCTTAGTTCTGGGCAAACAGGTTCATCTCTGGGGAGACCGTTGGTGGCCACCGGAACTAGGCCAAGCCCCCATTCCTGTGACAGAGGCAAAGAACCTTGGGGTCTGGCTTGATTCCAATTTGTCTTTTATCCCTCATACTAAAAGAGTTGCCAGTATCTGTTTTGGTGTTCTTCAGAGCCTTAGACCCATTTTTAAATTTTTTGATGCCCCTACCAGGCAACTCATTGTCCAAGCTACGGTGCTCTCTAGATTGGACTACGCCAGCTCGCTTCTTTTGGGCGTTAACCAAGCTGAACTTACACGCCTCCAGCGTGTGCAAAACGCGGCTGCCAGAATGCTGGTTGGCCTGCCTAAATTCTGTTCTGCCAGACGCACCATATATGACCTACATTGGCTGCCCGTTGGGCAGAGGATCAAGTTTAAAGCCTTGTGCCTGGTTTTTAAGATCCTAAAGGCTTCATCCCCCCCCCATTCTTGCACAGGCGATCTCCTACTACATTCCTTCTAGAGTTTTACGTTCGACTGGTCAATTTTTGGCCTGTGTTCCTCGCTTCAGGAAAGCCAGAGTTGGCGGCCGCTCCTTTGGTGTCCTGGCAGCGAGTCTCTGGAACACTTTACCCGTTGATATCCGTGCCATACCGGATCTACTGCCTTTCAGGAGAGCTGTCAAAACTTTTTTGTTCCCACTAATCTAATTTGTTCCTTCAGCTCTGTCTGATATCTCCATCTGGTTGTGTTATTCTGTCCAACATAGCGCCGGGACGCCACTTTGCTGTGGCAGCTGTACGCTTTACAAATCATATAACATAACATAACATAACATAGATGCGTCACGTTGTAAATGGGTCGTAGGGATGCGCCACGTTTACGCCGCAGTTGCGTGACGCAAACGTGGTGCATTCCCATCATAAATCTGCCCCTTAATGTGCACAAGGCTGAATATATATATATATATATATATATATATATATGCAAATGCTTCTCATTTTTCTGTGACAAGTTCCTGAAATGAACGAGTCCCTGAAAACATTCCTTTCCACATATAAGTATTATACGGCGGTCCCAGTCAGTGAAAATTGTGTAGTCTATGACAGTTTTCAGTGTGTTTTGAAATAGTACCCTCATTGTTAGTCTGATTTACAATGCTATTTATTTTAAGGCTGAACGGGAAGGAGCTTCCTCTGGAGAATCCATGGGCCAGGGATTGCCAACAGCATAAATACCCAGCAAAGCCCCGCCATCGAGCAACCACCTATTTGGCAAAAAAGGAAACAATCTGCCCTAAGTTGATTGCTAACTCAAATCATCAAGATCTGCGGTACTCAACGTTAGTGCAACTATGAGGGAAAACTGGGAAGGTTCTCCTGCTCAGGACCCGCTGACGGTTGCTTGACCCCCTCTACCTGTGCAACCAGATCCCACTTGAAAGAAGACAACTGTTCTGGATTGACCTGTGAAGACTGCTCGGACTGTGCAGACCTCTCGGAAGGACAACAATTGAGCCTGACTATATACAGGGGTTCGCTGACACTGTCACCCTTGATCCCCGGCACCTGCTGACGAACGTCAGACCCGCTCATCACGCGGGCTCTTTCTCTGCCCGCTGGACTAAATCTGAACCTGGGTTAGTTGGAGAGGCTCGAAGACGCTGCCTCTCTTTATCCCTCACAAGTGTGCGGCTGCTTGTTCCAGGGTCTGGGAGTCCAGGAGACTGGGAATTCCTGTCTTCATGAACTGTGAATGAGGGAAACAACAAGAGGTGAGCTACTCGTTGCCACCCTCCTTCACAAGAATTCACAGTCCCACGCTGCCAGATGTCCTTTTCCTCTGGCTTCATCGGGAGAATCACAGTCCCCCCCCCACAGACCCTGAAGCTTTCGCATCACCGCAAGAATCACAGTGCCATCCTTCACAGCCCACTTTCCCAGCCCAATCAGAGCATATTACAGCACCTGTACAGTTTTAGTCCCTCAACCACAGTAGGCTGGGCACTACATCAGCCTCCGCTGTTGCAGTGGATGAACGCCTGCCCACTGCACCTCCCGCTATAGATCCACTTGCCTCTCAACTAGTCCCCATAATAGCCCTCCTAGAACTCAAAATCAACACTTATTCTGGATTTACTCTCCTAAATACGAACGATTTACCACAACACACCTCCTTCTCATGCATCAAGGGCGTACTCTGTCCTAGCCACAAATATGTGCTCTAAACCATGGCAAACTACTCCAACGTTCACTATCTCCTCAAACTCAGGTGTGCCTCATCTGAAATGTTGCAGCAAGAAGCCGTAAAGCTGTGCAACTCACAATGCTCCAGACCATCATCGTTTCCACAAGATTCTGGTCAACCTTGGCATTAGCAGGAACCCGCCCAGCACTCACTCTTCTCAGGCCACCTACCGAACTAACCTTTATCTAACTAACTCATCTTGGCCCTAGATCCTTATCTACACCTCGCTGTTTGCTATTAAATTGTGGGTCAGCAGTTAAGCATGCTACTAAAATAGTTGACACCATCCTACGATGCAAAATCGACTTCTGATTCTTAACTGAACCCTGGATGAATGACCACTCATCCCCTTATATCGACCTCCTCACCCCAACGGGCTTCTCAATCATTTGGTGTGATCATAAGGACCGCACTGGTGGGGGCTAGCTATCATCCACAAAAAGAATATTAAACTACTTCTCAATAAATACGTAATTTCTCCCCCTTACACTGACCACCTTGCCTGAGGCCTTTCAACTTTCACCCTCCAATTAACCTGAACACCAAGTCCTCGGGAAAAAAAACTGTGACACCACCTCACCTACTTCTGTGGCTCTACCAAATCTACCTCTGAACTTTATTGTTCACATTTCCCTGTGTCTATTGTTATATTCTTTTATATATCGTCAACATGCATTTTGTTCCTACTCACTACATACACACCTCTTGCAACTGCTACTGTGCTACCATTCTACCTCACTACCTATTTTGCACAAACCTTCTGTCTACTGTTATTCTCTTTCACATATCGGTACTGAGTATTTAAAAAAATTTTTCTTACTGCTGTGCTTCCAAATCTACTTCACTACATATTTTGTATTTGTTTGTATGCCTCATATAACTGCTAATGTGCTAACTCTGTAAAGCACTCTGATACCCTCAGGTCGAGTTTGTACTTTACAAAACTCGATTAATAAAATAAATAAATAATATATGTTCATAAAGTATACAGAAAGACATTTTGTAGGCAGTAAGTTTATATTTTCAATATGCGTTATCATTTCCTAATACTTCATTCACAATAAAAAATGTTTTGAAACAGCGAGAAGCAATTGCTCCAAGTGCAATTGGCAATAAGTAAAAAGGAAAATGAAATGTCCAAATAGCAACTCTTTTAGATAGTCTCATTATCCACTGGAGCACTGGAGCACAAATATATTAATTTTAATGGTAAACAAGACAGCTGTACTCTACAAAAATGCTGCACTTTGATTTGCTCCTAGTCCTAAATCTGCGATACCTGCCCATGAGATTCATGGCTAGCTCCTGAGACAAGCCTCATTACAGTAGCAACCTACATACCGCTACATTTTCTTCTCATTACAGCTGCCTGTGAAGATCACAGAGTTCTAATAAAGAACTAGATTTTTCACCTATCTCACAGAATGTGCCTGCACTGAGAGACATGAAGCTAGAGATGACAGCTTTAGAATCATCCACTCTTCTGTGCAGAAGGCTGAATATGTACATCAAACCCTTTCTTATCTCTGCTGCTACAAGTTTCTAAAATAAACGACACTCCCAAAAATATGTTTTCTAGGTGATAGCATTATATAAAGTGTTCGCAGTCTGTGAAAATTGTCTTGTTCATGACGGTTGTCACTGTGCTTTAAAATAGTGCCCTTGTAGTTTTGTCTGATTTACAATGTTAATTATCGTAAAATATGTTTACTGAACTATCTTTTAATATAGTAGTGTAAAAGGTATACAAAAATAAATGTTATAGATTATTAACGAATATATGTATTTTGAATGTATTTTATCATTTTTTTTAAAAATACTTAGCTCATAATATACAATATCTAGCAACTCCTTCTGGGGCAAGGGCCTCTCTATCTATTGGAGCACAAATGTATTCATTTTAAATGTGAGCTCTATCTGTAACTATCACCCTGGACTTCTACGAAATCTACTCGCATACAGAAATCTACATAGAGTTGAAAAACATAACTTTTGATGTGCACCAAAATGTTGTAATATAAAAATTAGGAAGCTATTAAATGACAGTGAAGATGGGTAGCCTGACTAAATAGATGGGGATATGGGGATAAGAGACTGGACTTAGGAGCTCTAGATGGATAACCAGATGGGAAACAACCTTTACAACGCAGTCATTACATCGCACTACCTTTACATAGCAGTCATTACATTGCAACATCCTTTATATCGCATGTCATTACACACATCCATTACATTGCATGTCACTACAACGCATGTCATTACCATGCATGTCACTACAACCCATACCATTACAACACATAGTAACCTTACACTATCTGACACTTACCCTACTATTGCACTCACTGGAGTCAGAATAGTAATTTTTACTCTACAATATCCAACACTTACCCTACTGTTGCACTCACTAGAGTTAGAATAGTAATTATCACCCCTATACTATCCAACACTTACCTTAAATGCAATGTAATGTAATGCTTTGTAATGGTATGCGTTGTAAAGGTATAATGCGATGTAATTGAATGCATTGTAAAGTTAGTTTCTGAAAATGCAATGTAATGGCATGCAATGAAAAAGAATGCATTGTAAAGGATGTTGCGATGTAAAAACTGTGAATGTAAAGGCATGTAAAGGCATGCATTGTACATGTATGCATTGTAAAGTTATACTTTCTAACTAGATAGATAGATAGATGGATTAATGGATAGATAGAATTGTACTTGATGTAGAATATTGAGGGAGGTGGTTCCAGTCATCCTAGTTCATCTTAGAATATCCAGATATAAGAGTTCTGCTTGAGTCAGTTCAAGAGTGAGAGCTGAAGGTTAAGCTGTTTTGTAGTTGGTGCTAATCTAGAATAAAACATTTTAACCCCAGACCTTTCTAATGTATTATTTATCTTAACACTCGTGACCAGGGACTGAGAGGAGACAGGGATTATGTGGCGCCAACCACACCTGAACCCATTAGGTGGCCAGAACAATATTTTGGGCCTTACCATCACACCTGAGTAATTTACGCATCATTTGCATATCATATAGCATTTGTTTTGTTGTGTATTTTTAGGTTTACACCTTGTACGTTCATCATGACTTGGACAAATATGCCTTCTGTTTTTTAATTGGCTAAAGGGGAACTGGTAATACCACGGAAGAGGTTCAAGATTTTTTAAATTTAATATCTGGTTGCCATTGGAGGAGAGAAGTTCTTTGCGGCTAGAATACAAGTACTGTTGCTCCACAATTTGGGGATTGTGGGAGGTAATATTTATAATAGTCTCAAGACCATTACTAAAGGCAATGCAGCGAGGGATGCTGATTATGTTTTTGATATGTCAGTTTTGATGATGGAGAAGCATTTTAAGGCGTGAATTAATATAGTGTTGGAACGTCATAGGTTTACTCCAGAATCCAAGGAATAAATGAGAGTGTGGGGAATTATATAGCTTGTTGAAGAACTAAAAGTGGTTGGAGGTCAGGAGCTGCACTATGCAGAATTCTGCTGAGTTGCATACAAACTTTGTGGAATTCTGCTGAGTTCTGTGAGCAGGCGGAGTTGCTCCACTCGCCCATCCCTGTGGTTTTTGCACCAACTGACAGGCCTTCCAATGGGTTCACTGCAGTACAACATTCTGCAGCGACCTCTGCCGCGAGTGGCCTGATAATATGAGCCCTTGCGGGCTGGCTAAGAAGGCGTAACACACTCTAGGCACGTGCTTTTGGCTTTGGCCCCAATGACATCATCATACAACATTCCGTTTTGTCAATGCACTTTTTTTAGTACACTTTCTATCTCCCCTTTTATAACAGCCCCCCCCCACCCATACTCTCACCTCTGTGCTATGAAAGGACACAGAGAGCAGGCAGCAGAGTTGCCATCCGCAGCCCAGGAAGAATGACCCGAGCTATCAAGAAGCTGTGGCAGAAACCTTGAGGACGGGAGGGGTTTTGCGTGGGTGTTCTTATCGGGCAAAACCTCCTTTCACTAAAGATTTAGGGGCATATTACCAACAACTAGCGATAATTTTTGTCTCTAACTTGTTTAGAGACAAAAATTATCGCCGCAAATCAGTGATTTTTATCGCAGATAAACCTTGCTATTAGCAAGGTTTATCGCAAATGCGATAAAAAACGGCCGCAATGCATGAATATCGCTGAAAAGTCAGCGATATTCATGCATTACCGAGCTAATGCTCTTAGCCATGTTATCCACCTCCCATTGGATAACATGGCTAAGAACTGCTCCTGGGCAGGTGTTAGCTTTTGGAGATATTCGCGCTTAGCGCGAATATCTCCAAAAGTTGGTAATAGGAGATAGCGATGTTAGCGACTGTTTCCAGTTGCTAACATCTTGGCACGCCCACTTTGCATGTCATTAGTGATAAATATCACTGACATGCAAAGCGTGGCCCAAGATGGTCGCTATCTCCTATTAGCTGTCGCTAACTGGTGTTAGGGACAGCTTGGTAATAGGGAGATAATTTTATCTCCGCTTTCTAGGCTTTTAAAGCCAAAAAAGCAGAGATAAACCCCCTTGATAATATGCCCCTAGTTTCAGAAGCAAGCAGCCCCGGCAAACAAAACGAAACTAAACAATTCCAAGTTGTTCAACCAGACAGTGACACCTCAACTCTCGCAGAATCAGCAGCCAGTGTACTACAGCGCCAATTCCTCCTTCGCAAGTACGCGCAGAGGAGGAAACTCTAAGTAAACCCCACAGAGGCCGAGACTTCATGCTAATATCAGCAGTGGAATTCACCAAAAGGTGTTATTTAGTGGTGGATGCCAGTAAACTCTGCTACGGGGCATAGGTGGAGTTTTTGCCAAACTTCACCCTCCAAGCGCAGTGCAGAATGACAAAAACTCCATTAACACCGCCAGCAGAGTGAAGTTTAACACTCACCCTTACTAAGAACCTTGGCTTGTACTTGTGAATTTGATCCTTTGTTGAATCTCTTATATGGGAACAATTGATTAGATGTACAAACAATGCAAAAGTTCATGACAACTTGTTGGCTAGAAATCCCGATCTAAGGAAAGCGATTGCTAAGGTTAAGGGTGTGGAAAGTACCAGCACATGTGTACGAGAAATGCGTACTATACCTTCTACATCACGGAGTGATGTGAAAGACTCCAGTGTGAGTGAGATGGTAGGCATAGTTTGTGTGAAAACAGCAGCAAGGATGGTAGATTTGTCAGAATCAAGTGCTTATGCCTTCGGAATCCAGGCCATTCAGCGAACAGTACTCAACGTTACACAAGAAATTCAGCATGCAGAAGGTGTGACAGAAAGGGCCATTGTCTTCGGGTGTGTAAAATGGAAATGAATCAGTCCCACAGTGTGGATTTGGTCATGGAAGATGTAAGCAAGATAGTGCTGGCAATAAAACCTGATTCTAGTGAGGTAGATGTGAATCATTTACCGATAACAGACTGTCGTATTACATTGGATGATAAGGAGGTGGTAGTGTTGGCAGAATCGGTGTCGCTGTAAACAATGGTTGGTAATACAAAATGGGAAAAATAATTTGGTGGCGGACAAGTAACCCTGTACCCATCAGACATAAATCCTTTGATTTATGGAGGGTCCAAAATTTAAGTTTTAGGCTATGTTGTGATGAGAATCACCTACGAGGACTAAGAAACTCTGGAGAAACTGTATGTTGCAAAACATGGGGACAATTTGCTTAGATAGATAAATAGACAGACCAGACAGGACAGACAGACAGACAGACAGACAGACAGACAGACAGACAGACAGATAGATGGATGGATAGATAGATAGATAGATAGATAGATAGATAGATAGATAGATAGATAGATAGATAGATAGATAGATAGATAGATAGATAGATAGATAGATAGATAGATAGATAGATAGATAGATAGATAGATAGATAGATAGATAGATAGATAGATAGATCGATAGATAGATCGATAGATCGATCTGGGCCCTCCTACTGTTCTCTCCGTTTTTGGCCAACTTACCTAAAACATTAAGTGAAGTAAGTGGGCTTTGTCCAAAGATGAACAGTACCCACATCCCATGTCTGCTATACACTGATGATTTGGTGAATGTAGACATGACGGAAAGGGGATTACAAAAGAAACTGGACGTCTTCCATGATTATAGTTTGAATAAAAAGCTTATTATTAATTTAGACAAGACTAAAATAATGGTGATAGGTAAAGGTAGGGGAGGGTTTAATTGGAACCTTGGTGGGAATACAGTGGATGTGGTTGAAAAATATAAATACCCGGCCACGTTGTTTGATACAAAATTAAATTAGAGCGATATCATGTGTTAAAAGAGTTTAGCCGGAAGTATGTTGTGCCTTCCCATACTGTCTGCTTTTAATGCAATGGTACGTTCTCAATTCTAGTATGGGGTGGAAGTACTAACCATAAGTGGCAAACAGGATTAGAATTCTAAAGGTGGCAAATGTGTGAAAAGACTCCTTTCTTTACCACCACCAGCTATGATACAAGCCATATGGGTAGAGTGCCAGCTCACAGCCTGGAGCTTTTTGGGGGTAGTTGCCTCTCTGAATTTTTGGCAGATATTGACAAAGGAAGACAACCACAAAATATCGCAACTCTGAAATGCCGAAATAGAGAAAAGTGAATTGAAATGGGTGATTCAGGTCAGATATATGTTAAACTAACTGCACTAGGCTGACAAAAAATCCAGATCAGTGAAAGCAAGAACTGCAGTTCTCCCAACAGGATCTACGCACTCTTGCATTTCATTTTGTGAGAGATGAGGTGTCATATAGATAGGCTTTGCCTTCACACTGTGTTAAGTTAGCATGAGCTTATTAGAAGTTTAAACACCATTTTACCTTTCTACTACTTCTGCACACGGCACATATTGTTATTAGAGCTTTGGGCCTAATAGAATATTTTGCTTCACACGATAATAATATATTTTCCTATTGTATCAGCTTGGTAAACTATGTCTGAACAGTGAGTGCCGAGGCCGTCAAGGTTATTTCAACACAGTGGTTGTTGTGAGGTTTGATCTGCGCACGTTCTAGACATAACACATATGCAGCTGCGGCCAACTCTGGCTTTAGGCGCGTTTAATACTGCACTGCACTGCGCAGAGCATGCACACACACTTGATGAATATTCGCATGCAGAGAGCTGGTGGAAGATGATGTGATCCCTTTCCACTAAGATCAAAGGTATAGGGCCACCCTTCTAAAACCCAAAGAGACCTTCTTTAGATATAATATAATATACTAGCAAGGGAGGGTAAGACTTAGGTGCCATTTAGCCTTCTTCCCTTTAGCATATTAACATGCTTTCTCCCTTTGTATTTTATGGACTAGTAACTATGCTGATAACCTTGTTGCTTATAATATGTTTGCTTGTATTAGCTAAGATACTGCGCTTGAGAAGAAGGCATTAGAAATAAACATTTCAAACTTGCACGTGTCTTCATTTACTCCTCGTTTTGGATTGGTATGTTAGTATAACGAAAGAGTGTTCATGTGTTCCACGTTACCTGAGGTGTTCTAAGTCCATGTTCTGGGTTGTCTAATCATTGGGGGTATGGAAGAACAAATGAGACACTAATTGCTAGTCTGGTAGGGGATTTTGGATACTGAGGTGAGTTTTGGTACACCCAAATTCACTGAGGTTCTAGGTCTCTATGCACAGTTCTGTGTAGGAGCATAATCCCTGCGCCAGTTCGCCCAATCGTTGGTGGTCTTATTAGATGACACTTGAGTAGTGCTTATATCAGTCCTTAACCACCTTCACTATTGTTCCCGGAAGACAGTGGTGTCGGACAAACCTACCTATAATTACATAGGTGTATTCAAGCTTGAATCTTTTCAAACGGTTTCCTTTTGAATTACTACCCAGTTATGCTACGTAGTTTTTGTTGTACCTCTTTCTTCCTGTGTCACTTTGACTGATGTTGACATACCGCAGCATAGTCGAATTGTGGTTCGCAATCATTTATAGGCTTATGACGTCAGGTTGGAGGGCATTTCAGTTATTATGGTTGTGAGTGCGTAAGTGGCTTACCCATACGACATTTTTTATTTGTGGGTGACCTTCCCGGCTGTGAACGCAAATACTACTGTGTTCGACACTTATACTCCTACTGCCGTGCCTCAGGAATATGTTCCATATAGGACACAGGAGGTTCCGATTAATGCTTGGCTACATCGAGTTTGGTTTAATAGCGCCCTACCCCACACTTTGTTAGGCTCAAGATTAGGTCCTTTGTCCTTTCCAGGCGCTACCTGGCCTGTTTTGGCTGTATTTACTCCGCATCCTCGACATGGAGCGGTTCCCGTTGCAGATTTACAGCTGTTACATACAGTCGCAATTACTGTAATTCGGTCGTTAGTGCAATACATTACCCGCAACCTCCCGGGTGGGACCCCAGGTGCTGCGGCGCTTCCAGCCGGGCCGAGCGGTATGAAGCTTAGTCCTGTTATGGTTAATGCAGTGATGGGCAAGCGCCTCAGGATAAGGATGATATGCCTTTCTGGCTTGCCGAGAAATTTGACCAGCTCGAAGCAGTATTTCCTAACACGACTCCTGTTGAAATACACAGGATTCTGACAATTAGTTTGCCTAAAGACCTGATACCAGAGGCAGGTGACTGTGAGTCTTGGGGTCATTAAACGTGTTCAAGTTGAGCACGGATCTGAGGCAGCGGTTGAATTGGGTATGCGGCTCTGCGGCAGTTTTGACATAGTTTCCGATCTCGTACTTGCGAATGTCAAGGGAGATGCGGTAAGCTTTCAGGTGTCTAATGCTCTGCAGGCGGTTCCCGATGCCGATAAACCCCGCCAGTTACCGAGAATTATTATGGTGGCTTATAAAACCGTGGGCCGTAACAGTTTGGGTGTCAAGCCTTTCTCTACAAAGGAGAAAAAGCAACCCCAAGGGCAGAAGTCGGAAACTGACAACCAGCCCAAGGCTAAGAAGCAAAATTGGATGAAGAAACAAAAACAGGGGAAACAACAGCAACAGAAACAGGGGCCACGTCCTCTATCTCCAGTGCCTGCACCTACCGAACGTGTTTATGACTTGCGCGATCGCGCGACGATATAATCTCCTGATCGCTTTCAGGTTTCTGAACAACGCTCTCCTCGTTCTTTTCAGGACTCATTGGCCTCATCGACCGGTGGTGGAGGAGGCGGCAGAGGTTGGGGTGGCCAGCAAGGACGGGATCAGCCCCGCCCAAAAGACGGTAAAGGCAAGCAGGACGATTCAACACCGAAAAGACCCCAGTTTCAGAAAAAGAAAGTTACCGCTTTAACAGCGAGATATGCCACAGATAGTGACAACGCAGCTTCGGAATCTGACATGGGCTCTGACCTTGCTGGACAGCGCGGCAGAGATTACCATAGTGCGAGAGGCCCTGCGTTCACTACTGAAGGTGACAGGGACTGACCAGTATGTTGTTGTGGAGACAGTTGATACCAGAGTAGCTCCCCCTGATAGACTTTATAACATTGTCCTTTTAATTGAAGGTGACATACAAAGTACCATAAAAGGGGTATTTTGGGAAAATTTTACGACTACCTGTGATATTTTGTTAGCGGAGGCTGACTGGCCCCCACCTTTTTTTCTCACAGCTCCGAGAGGGGAGGAGGTGATCCTCCCTAGTTTCACGCACACTGTTTTGAAGGAGCATGCACTGAATTTTGCAGAAGAGTGGGCTAAAGCTCTTGTACCATACACTCTGTGGTTGGGATACACTTTCCCCACACCACGAGATTCCCGTACGGTCTATGCCACGGCCTCAACCTCAATATCCCATCCGACGCAAAGCTAAGGCTTCAGTTGCGGAAATCCTTGAACAATTGGAATATCAAGGTGTAATCGAAACTTGCGCGTCACCGATGAATAACCCTCTTTTTACTGTGACCAAGCCAGACGGCTCTTTCCGTTTGGTATTGGATTACCGGCATTTGAACTCGCATTGTCGTACCTGTGCAGTACAGAATACCCACGGCTCTGCTTTAGTGGATGGTCTTTTGCGTAACGGTTTAAGACCACACTTGACATTTCCAATGGTTTTTTTGCCCACAATTTGGAAGGTCTTAGTTACCAATGGACCAGTTTTACAAGTGGTGGCAAACAACGCCAATACAAACGTTTACCAATGGGCTATAAGAATAGTCCAGGCGTGTTTGCTGCCCGCATAGTCTCTCTCTTATAGAGAGTAGACACGGATGCGTGTTCGTATGTGGATGACATATATCTCACAGACGGTGAGCTTTGGGCGCATCTGTGTCGCGTTGACCGCATAGTTTGTAACTTTGCGGACTTTGGTTACAAATTCAACTATGCAAAGTCTCACATTGCAGAGTACACAGTGTTGTTCCTGGGCTATAGGCTCAATAATGAAGTTCGAGGATTAGCTCCTCACTTCTTGGAGAAATGCGCACAACTGCACGCTCCTACAACTCTGAAAAAATTACAGTCCTTGCTGGGATTTTTGAATTTTGGGCGTACATATATTCCTGAATATGCCCAGCGTATCAAGCCTTTGTATGCTTTGATACAACCTACTTTTACCAAATCTTGCTGGCTGCCCAAACATTCAGTTATTTTGCAATCTTTGCAGGCTGATCTTCTAGAATCTAAATTCGTACTGACTCATGATAACCACACCAACCTGGTGATAAGAATCATCCCTGGGGCGGTGGGTTTCACTTACCTTACTATTAACGTAGGAGACACAGTACCTATTGCTTACAAGTCACACTTGTACACTTTGGCAGAAATGCGTTTTTCCACTGTGGAAAAAGTTTTGACAGCAGTGCAGATGGCGATTCTTTAGGAACGTGCACTGTCGCAGGGAAAACGCATGTTGGTTGTTACCCCGTATCCTGCATTAGAGGCAGTGACGAAAGCCAGTGTACCAAATTCTAAAGCTTTGCACCCACGGTGGATACAACGGGCAGCATCATTGACGTCTCCGGATATCACATTTATTTTTGATGCCTCCCTACAGTCGCAAGAGTTTTTGCAGTATGAATTTGTTCATCCTGTGGCCTTTGGAGGATTTCCATTGCATCATATACACTGATGGTTCAGCGCAAGTTGCACATGGGTCTAAGCAAGCATACGTTTTAGCTTGCGCCATTGTGGTAGGTGCCATGGTGAACGATGAGTTCAAGTCCCAGGTAGTGCACACGCAGACTTTAGAGGACTGCACCGCACAATTGACAGAGCTACGTGCTCTGATGCTTGCATTGGAGTACGCTTATCCTAGTGTGACGACTCTTATTGTGAGTGATTCTTACTACAGTGTCCAGTCTTACAATGAAAACCTGTTCTTTTGGGTTCAGAATGATTTTCGTGATTCCAAGGGTAGCACAATAAAACATAAAATGATCTGGGTCCGAGTGGCTGAGCTTAAAGAGCAGTTGCCACTCGTGTTTGTAATTCATACTCTAGGTCATCAGCGTGTGGGAGTTCACGCTGTTGGCAATTCATTGGCCGATGAGGCCGCAAAATCAGCAGTATCGACATATTTGGTTGCAGCAGTTACACGTTCCAAAAGTAAGATTGATGATGATATCTTGGCAGCTGTTGCTGCGACTGAGAAGGGAAGGAAATATCCTAAGGGGTTCCCTTCGAAGTATTCATACCACTTAAGTCCTGATAAAGTTCCTTATGTGAAAATACCTGACGTTGGTGAAAGGTTGATTCCCAACGCGGACCGCAGGCCAGTGCTGATTACTACAGCCCATGAAGGTGTTGCGTCTGCGCATGCGGGCGTTTTGGCTACTGTATCTCAGTTACAACAATGTTTCTGGTGGCGGGGACTGTACAAACAGACGCGTGATTATGTCCTTCAATGTGACATTTGCCAGCAGATTAAGCCTTTAACTGCAGCGCGTCCGCCCCAGACACAGTTGCACATTTCTAATAAACCACTTGGTTGTGTTTACTTAGAGCACTGCGGTCCTTTTTCTTGTGATACTGCGTATAAGTATATCTTGGCCACACCGCAGCGCTGATTCACGAACAGTCATAAGAGATTTGCGTGTCTTTGTAGGGATTTTTGCCTGTGGTACCTTCCATTCGGATCATGGTCCGGCTTTCGCCTCTAAGGCGTATAAGGATGCCATGACTTCGCTGGGGGTCCAAGTCAAGTTTTTGTCTCCATACAGACCTGAGGGTAATAGTGTTGTGGAACGAATGAACTCAGATTTAGAGCAGTCTTTGACAGCTAGAGTTATAGGCACTGGCAGGAACTGGCTGGCCCTCCTCAATAGCGTGCAGCATGCTCTAAATAATCTCCCTAGAAGGTCTCTGGGTGGGCGGACCCCATACGGAATGCTCTTTGGTATCAAGACGTTTGTACCGGACCTTGACGGTCTAGACCAGGCGGCTGTTGCTGCCTCCTTTGACGTAGATGAACATTGCAATGTTTTACAGAATCTACAAGAGACGAGAGACAGTCTTGCGAAGGAACAGTTGCCCTCCACCTCGGATGATGCATTGCAGATCTCGGTAGTTGGCTGGCTACCCCAAGCGGGAGAACTGGTTTGAGAGAAGATCGAAAACAAGAAAGAATGTGGTCCCTCTTTTCGAGCTCCAGTTCCAGTGCTTGGTGTGAAGGGTACAAGAACAGTCATTTTACAATCACTACCAGGTCGTAAGGAAAACAGGTGTATCTCCATTGACAATCTCAAGATACACAGAGTGGCAGATTCTTCTTAGTATGACACCGGCAGTCTCATGTCCTTTGATTGTGAGAAATTCTGTTTTGGCCCCGGCTTCTGATCCAGTACCTGATGTTGCCCTCGAGATGCCTGCAATTTCTAGTCCTTTATTGAGTATACTACCTGGTACTCAACTTGATGAAACTGACTACACTTACCCTACTGACTTATCGATGCCTGACTTGGAAACTGTCTTGGCTACAGAATCCAGATTTTCATTTGACACTGATTCATGAACATCGAAGAAACCTTTGAAGGTCTCTGTTTTGGCTAAATTGTTAAAACCATTTTTTGATTCCCCCTTGGACCTACATTTGGTTGGTGCTTTTTTCAATTTACCTTTTCATGTCAATTGGCTTTGTGATGTATTTTATTCGACTTATCAATGGACACTATGTTGAGGAGAGAACATGCATTCGACATATCAATGGAACATTGGCTCCCCATTCCTCATCACACAGATTGAAGAGAGACTTGGCTTTTGTTAACATCACTGCTTGGCCTGTTTTAGATGGGATAGTATGGGATGCTGTTCGTTTTCAAATTCATGGGCCCACTGAGGTTATAAATGTCCCTAATGTGTTTAGAGGTTCTATGGGGGATGTAGTTAAACAAAATATACGTTCTGATGATTGGGATGTTCAGGCCATAGAAGCTTTGTTTTCTGATTTGAGGTATTATGCTGCCTTTGATGCTGAAGATTTGTATTTAGAATCTGCTAATTACGGTGATTTATATTGTTTCCAACATTTTGGCAATCACTAGCTGCATAAAACTAATACCAGGAGGAACACTATAAATTATACACAATGGGATCATTGTCCAGCTCCTATACAAGGCAGTTCTGCTTCCTTTTTGAAAAGGTTCTCTTTTTTTACTGATTTTAATCAGTCAAATCCCAATGCATTTTATTTTAAGATGACAGAAAATTCCACATCCACAGTTAGACTTACCAATACTAAATTATTGTATTCGAAGTCCTTTCTAGACCAGTTAGCTGTAGGTGGCTATGAGTTGTGGATGGATACAATCGACCTTAAATCAGTTTGGGGTTCTAAAAGCTGGCAAGTGCAAGGCACTGAGGCTTTGCACCGTGCATGCCTCATCCCGAACCACATGTTGTTCTCGAATTCTACAATTTCACAGACAACATGCTTTGGATTGGCTACTACTAAAAAATTAAATGCTCCTTCTTTTCCTGAATTAGAAGAATATTCCGGCTGGAATAATGCTACTAAATTTTCGATCAGAGAGTTACAAACTCTGTTGCAAAATTCTTCCTTTAACATATCCAGTTTGAATCCCAAGCATTGGTTGCTCTGGCACAGAAGTGTTATTATTATTATTATTATGCGTTCTTATATAGCGCTCGATTACCCGTAGGCATCTCGGCGCTTGCCTTGGGAACCCGTCCTGGCTTCCCCCAAGGTGAAAGCCAGGCATCCCGCCGCGGGGGGGCCGTAGTGGAGATTAAGCAGGCTAATGCCCAGAGCTGCAGAGTATGAACCCATGATTCGAGTAGGCACCGAAACGAGAATTATCGAGTCCGTGGATATTTGGGCTCAAGACCCTGCCGCGTCGGGAATTGAACCCTGGTCCCGGGTCTGACCTCTGCTTCAGGGTCTGCCTCCTCTAACCAGTGAGCCACACTTCTCCACCACGTGCTGATTCTTGCCAGCATCGTTTTCTGGGTCTGGCTCAAGGCTTTACACAGGTCAGGGTGGATCCCCGTTTTGAAAATAGCTATTCTGTGACTACCTATTCTGTAGGCCAATTATGTCAGATTTGGCTCAAACATTCCACTTTGGCGTCAGTTAAGCTGCATTTATCAAAACTGACTGACGCTGTTGATCTGAATGATTTCATAAAGGGCCCGGCTAACGGCAGATCTAAAAGATGGATATATGCTATTTACAATGATGTCTGAAAAACGTCCCAGATTGTGGCGGCTACTCGCATTAGAGCTATAGATCAGGCTAATTTAGAGAAAGTGCAAGCAGTTGTAGATAACAGCATTAATACACTTTCAGTCCTGCCAAGCGTCGCAACAGGTGTGACGCTCACGCATTTCAGTGCGGTGATCCGCATCACCGCACTGAAATGCAATGTCACGCATTTTGAACCTGCTCCAGGCGAGCCACCAGCGGCGCCTCTGTCACTATGCTCGTGGCTCTCTCTGCTGCTCCGAGGTGCGCCTACTAAGTTCCGTGTGTCCCTAAATAGTTAACCAGAATGCGGCAATGATGCGGCTGTGGCGCCAGCACGGCTCATGAACCAGCGGGGGCGGGCTGCCTGCCCTCTCAGTCCGTAATTAGAGAGCCAATCACCGACCGTGATGTCACCAGGGGGCCGGGATTTTAATCCGGATGTGGGGCGGTGAGTGCCGTCACGTCCGGACCAGGAACAGGAAGTTAAAACGGTGGGCGAATCAATCTGCGAGTGCAGGCAGGCTGCCTGCCTGCTGCTCACAGAGCCTCTCTAATGATGGCAGGCCGGCCGCCGTTATGTCCACGTACGGCCATGGGGCTCTGCTGCGACACAGAGTAAGTCACGCACTGTTTCTTCCTACTCTAATTTACTTTTAGTAATACGCAATTCAGCCTGCCTACAGTTACATACAGCAGCTCTGCACAAACACGTTGAATTCAGCTGAGAAAGTAAAGTCTGTCTTGATTGTAACTTACGGTTTAAAGGTCACATATACATGCCCTCAATGCCTAATTATCGCACACATCAAGCCGAACGTGCCTCTGAGGGAGTGTACCTTAAAGTCATTTTCACAGGTCCGGACCGGCAGGCAGTTTGGTCTT
Organism: Lissotriton helveticus; assembly: GCF_964261635.1. Lineage (NCBI taxonomy): Eukaryota > Metazoa > Chordata > Amphibia > Caudata > Salamandridae > Lissotriton > Lissotriton helveticus. The sequence goes on from NC_136062.1 coordinate 204,084,072, forward strand.
GTGGCAGCAGTGGCACCTTTATTTGTCTGGTTAATGTCCTGATGCGCAGTGTTGTCCAACTGCATGTTGAGCAGTTTACAAGCGCTAACTCGGCCCGAAGGTATTCGGTCTCCAGCCGTTATCAGGGTCTTGTTTGCGGGGGCAGACTCTTACTCCCCAGCACCACCATGGTCCCAGGTGTACCGGAGAGAGATTGTGGGCCTTGGAGTGCCAATCCGGGATGGCTAGGGTCTCTTAGTTGCCACGTCTACCCTCCTGGGGCCCAGGGCGGCATCCTCTAATTTATGGATACCCAATCGGCTCACTTTTAAGTCAGGATACTGCTGGATGGGACCCGCCAGCCGGGAGCTTAGATTTCTGCTCCTCGCTACATCAGCTCATGTCCACGCCCCCCTCTCTGTTTGTACATGCCTGACTATAGGTTTGGGTGTATTCATGTGTGCGATAATTTGTGAATATGTGCATACAAGTGTGTATCTATTTATATGTACGTGGTCAGCCCTAAGCAAGGTGTGCACTAAAGCGGAGCCCGATAAGAGAACTCCAGTCATCTAAATCTGATACTCACCAGAAAGGTCAGTGACAAATTCCGTCATGGGGAGCGGGTTAGTGGTGGAAACAGGGAAGGGCATACGAGGGTGGACACTGCCTCCCCTCTCGGCTGGGAACCAGCGTAGGCATGTTTAAATGAGTATTCAACACTCAATCACTGCCTGTGTACCCTGCACAGGCATGTAAGTGTGTTGATTAATAAAGACAAATGACCTATTGTTACCTTACACCCCCATTTCATGGCCCTCTTCAGATACGGGATTGCAACAACATCACATTGGGATCAGCATCTTATACTATCATGGCACTCGAGAAGGGTGAGGTTGGGACACTGGGTCCAGTATTCACCACAAAGGACGTTTGTTTCACTAGGACTTAAGCATTAATGATAAGTGAGGCAAAGGCGTTCATTAACTCTTGCTCAGGCATTGTCCCAGGTGAGGGTTCAGGCCAGCCTGCCAGTAGCTGCCAAGTTTTCAGATTGCTATATGTGACATTTTCATAATTTCATTGTAATTATAAGTCAGCCACTGCAGTCGTTTGCACCAGTTTAAGATCTTCTTACAGTTTCTTGATCTAATTTCTGACATTTTTGTGTTTCCCTTGTCTAAATTGCTTGATTTTACACTCGCAAGAAAATGTCACTCATACTCGTTGAAATGTCACTCATAATTACATTGAAATTTTGAAAATGTCACACATAGCAATCTGAAACCTTGGCAGCTATGCACTTTCTTCTTGCATTTACACTTTAGACAATATTGTATCATCTGTTGTTGATATTGTGCAGGATGAAGTGTCTGTTTTGTACCATGGTCAAAATCAACTGCGTTCCATTATGCAGTTTGCATGGACTTTGCAAACCTTAAAAGCTGGCAAAGTGCCATGGCATTGCATGAACACGTTATCATTGTTTGCCCCGTTTAATTTAACTGACAAGCAGTGTTGGACCTGGGCCTCTTGGCAGGGTCATCCCTAAACTTTTTGCCTTCCTCCAATACTCTCTCTGACCTGTTTTTGTTGGTTTAATGACTCTGGGCACTTTGCCACTGCTGACCAGTGCCAAAGTGCACATGCTCTCCCTGTGTAAAGTGTACATGTGATTGATGTCCATGATTGGTTCATTGGATTTACTGTTAGTCCCTAGTAAAGTGCACTAGGAGTGCCAGGGCTTGTGAATGCCAATACTGCTAGTGGGCCTGCAGCGCTGGTTGCGCCACCCACAGAAGCAGCCTTAAAATGTGTCTAGGGTCTGCCATTGCAGAACCTGCGTGCAGTCTGGTACTGTCACCCTGGCTGGGCAAGTGCACACACTTGCCAGCCCCTAAACCTTCCCTTAAACTTCATATTAGTCACCCCTATGGTAGGCCTGAGGGCAGGGTGCATTGTAAGGATAAGGTAGAACATGCCCTGATGTGTGTGGCATGTTCTAATAGTGAATTACTGCCAAATTCGTTTTTCACTATTGTAAGGCTACCTGTTCCCTTCTAGGCCAGATGGGCTGCTGGAATTATTACACTCTATAATCCCAGCAGGCTCAGGGAACATGGTAGAAATTCATGTTTAGTATGCCTGGACTCAGAATAATAGAATACTTCTTTTAGTAAAGTTTATTTTAATATCCTGTGTTTGCAAATGCTACTTTTAGAAAGTTAGCATTTGCTTGCCTAACCATTTCAGCCCGCCTCTGCTTGGATGTGGATCTGACTGTCTGGTGTGTGTGAGTGACAGGGCTGGGAGTTGACAGGTAGTGATTAGCAGGAGGACCCCTTAATGGGTGGTGGGAGTTTCCCCTGAATGATGCATCAGGCTGTGCTCTGCCTCCACAATGCTGGCTCCGCCCTCCTGGGGAGCGACTGATGACTCAGCCTGCACCTGGCCCAGGAAGGACCGAAGCTTGTCAACAAAGTACTCAGGCCACTCCTGCCCTCTCAATGCCGGCTCCGCCCCCCTGGGGAGCGGCTGATGTGCCTGCCCTCACACTGAATGCAGAAGCAGAAGTACCCACCGCAAGTGCTCAGGAGCTGAGAGCAGTTATGCAGAGGCCCCCCTGGCCAGTGAGAACAAAAGAAACTGTGTATAAAAGTAGGAGCCCTGCTCCTTGTAAATTAGATCCAGTTTGCGCAAAGAGGAAGCTCTGCCTGAAGAGAAGGACCCTGGAAGCTGCATGGAGAAGTACTGACTCTGACCCCAAGAGACTGGCCTGTGGTGGGTGCCTTGCTGCTGAAGGAGAGCAGGAGAAGAAAGACTGAAAGACTTTGCTTTTATTCAACTTGTGCCAAACTCTGCTAAAGATCTCCAAGGGCTTGCCTGTGAACTTGCCCCCTGACCAGCGCCCCAGGAACAGTGGGCGCTACCCTGGAAGAGAAAGCTGCTGTGTGTCGTGCAACTGCCTGCACCACTACTGAGAAGAAGCGGAGAGCGCCGTGAGAGAATCACTGTGCCCTCTGAGAGGCCCTTGGCACCCCCGTCCCGCCGAGCATCGCAACTGCTATCTGGCAGGCCCCAGCTGACACCGCAAAGACCAGCCTCGCTGGCCCAAGCACCGTATCTGTCGCCTGCCTAACTGCGGTCTGCACCGCAAGAACGGACCTCGCCTTGTGCCAGCCTACTTCGCAGGAGAAGAAGTTGCCCTGAAGCCCCAGCCGCCGCCGTTCGTAAGCTGCAGCGGCGTGGGGAGAGAAGGACTACCCGCTGTGCGCTCAGAGGCTGTGTTCGCGCCTCACACTGCTGCCCGGGGCCCTGCCCCCTCTTGCCAGGCCGGGAACACCTCGCCGGAAGATCTGACCCCCACCGCAACGCCGCCCTCCTGAGCCGAGCCGCCGCTCGGATCGCCAGAGGAAGACACCGCGACGTGGAACCTGAGATCGACCCCGGCATCGTCCGCCCCGGACCCCCGCCTTCAAGGACTAAAAGGTACTGTGTTTGCTGAGGTGCGCCGCGCTCTGGACACGGAGTCCGTGAGGCGCGCACCCCTCGTCCCCTGCTGGCCCCCGCTCTGTGCGCTCTGAACTGCGAGACTTCGGGAAGCCGTCCCGCAGCCCAGTTCGAGACGCACTGCCAGCGGAACGCCTCTCAGCCTGCGAGGTGCCCTAACGCCCCCCAAGGGGAGCCGGTACTCTGCTAACCTTGCCCCATCCTTGAAGGGCCCCTTCCCCGAGATTGCCGCACTTTCCGCTCTTTGGCTGCCAAACCCTGTGCGCTTGTGACTGTGACTGGGAGGCCGGTACGCCTCCTCTCGGCCATCGGAGTGAACGCCGCGCACCCCTGCTCACGCGGAAGGCGTGAGGGTTGATAGGGACTTGCAGCAAAAGTCGGATAAAGCGCCCAGAAGCTCTAGGGAGCGCTGTACTTTCCTGAAACGGGGTAGGAGACCCCAAAGATCGCATTCAGGAACTGTGGCACCCTTTTTGAGGGGTAAAGACTATTTGTTTTTATTACAAGCTAAATACGAACTGTGACATTATTGAAAGTAACTGGAACCTTGCCTTTTCAAAGCAACCAAGACTGTATTTACAAGCCTGCTTGAGATTTATATAAAGATATATATTTTTACAAATACAGTTTGGTGTCATTGTGTGGTGGGTTGGTGGTGATGGTGTAATATTGCAAAGGTTTAACCCTACATGCCCCAGAGATTAGCCTAAGACTGCTTAAGCCACACTACCTAGAGGGTAAGCAGAGGTTGTCTTGAAGGTAACCCTCAGCCCTGACGGGGAAGAGAGAGTCCCTGCTTGTCGCCAGTGCTACACTGCGCCAACTAGAGACTCCCCCTTCCTACATTGGACGCAGCGGTGAGGATAGCGAATTTACATTTGCAGTGTTCATGCCTTAACTATTGACCATTGCACAGTGATGACAGTCCAGTAACTAAGCCACAGACTTTGTTTTTTTTGGATTTATGATTTGCGAGAAGAGATCTCCATGTGTTTTTGAAGTCATGCCTGTGTCAGTGAAAATGGAAAAGGCAGCATCCATTTCTTCTATTGACTGTGATTGGGAGAAACTAGAAAACTACACTGGGAAACAGCTCAGGAGCTTCTGCAAAAATTTGAACATTTCCATGACCGGACTCTCCAGAAGGGAGCAGTTCCAAAAGGCGCTGAGGGCCTGGGTCAAGGCAAGGAATGCCCCTGGAAAGGATTTTGAATTTGAGCATGCAGAACAGCAGCTGGAGGGACCCCTGACTCCAGAGTGGAGGGGTGCAACCTCCCCATTGGGTAGCAGTGTTTCTGGCCGAGGTCTGTCGCCAGAGGAGCTGGCGGACAGACGGGCAACCCGAGATCATGAATTGAAGTTGGCAGAGCTGGAAATAAATGGGCAACTGGAGCTAGAATCTAGGAAGTTAGCCCTGGAAGTAATGAAAATGGAGCTTGCGCATGACTTAAGAATGAGGGAACTTGACTTGGAGCTCGAGGGGCTTGAGGCCAAGAGGGCTTCAGCCCAGCAACAAGAAATATGTGTAACTCACAGATTGAGCTTTGCTGAGTTGGAGGTGGAGTCCAGCTCAGATGGTGGCAGCAACATTAATGTATCTAGTGCAGACAGCATAGCGCGCGCACCTAGAGATATGGCACCTGACTTGGAGGGGGTTAACATACACCAGGAGGTTCAAGGGCATGAGGTAGCTCCAGTAGTGCGCAGCGTCCCTGAAGGGAATAGGGTAGCTGGCGTAGGAGTTCATGGTCCTAATGGTGGGAGGGATTCCCCCATGGTTGAGGTCCTGGTGGGTGAGTGTAAGGACCGCCCAGAAGAGTGTGGGTTGTGTGACAGAGACAGTTCGCTACTGTCTGGCCAGTCTCAGAAGAATGGTGTGGAGTATGTGTGTGAGGCGCTGGATGGTGAGGTGAAGGATAATTTGGTTAACCCTACTAGGGGGCTGTGTAATCCAATTGTGGGAGAGCATACTTTAAGTCCCAGTTTTCCAGAGCTATGCCAACACCTGTTTGAGAGTGAGTTCTCTGGCCCCAGGGAGCTCACATTGGAGGCCGACCTTGTGGTGGATTCCCGAGGGTCTGGAGAGGCATTGGGGTGTGATCCTGTGGGGAGTGGCTCAGGTATCTTCCAGCCCAGAGTGGTGGAAGTGGCGCAGAGTAGCCCAGCTAGGTCCTGTAGTAGTGAGATGGGTGTAGGGCCTCACGTCCTGTCCTTAAGAGGAAGGAGTGAGAATGGGTTTTGTCCCGGTAGTGCCCAACCTCAGTCTCAGAGCCTGGATGGTTCTTTAAGGGAACACCAGGTGGGGAGCCTAGGCTGTCCGGATGAGTCACCCTCTGAGGGGGATCCCCCAGTGGCTAGAGAACGTGGAATCTCTGTAAACAGAGCTCCAGTAGTTCTGGTGACTGGCAGTACCACTCCAGTTGGGAGGGTGCAGAAGTCCAGAAGGAGGGGCGAGAGGGGGAAAGAGTCCCCAGTGGAAGAACCAGTGGGTCAGGGGCCAGCCAGCAGGGCTGCGTCCCCAGTGAATGACCAGGGGGACACCACTTCTGTCCTGGGGGATCTTCCCGCACTGTCAGAGGGACAGGGGTTGGGAGATCCGCGCCAGGCAGGCTGTTGCACGACACATGAGCTATGTGCCACCCTCAGGGGGGGCAGGCGTGCTCCCCGGAAAGTCCTGGTGCGCCAGGCAAGTGTTCAACTGCAGGGTTGGGTCCCTGAGTTGAGAAGCCAGGGTCAGGTGTTGTCTGACCTGGAGGGCAGGGCCACTGTAATCAGTGTCCTGGCCCATGTCACTTCTAGGGGTACCACTCCAGTTGGGAGTGGGCAGTACTGTGGAAGGGGGTGCAGAGGGAGGGAGTCCTCGCCTCTGACCCCGGTGCAGTTTGAGGGTTTAGACCCTAGGTTTAAGGGCCAGGTGCAGGGTGTCCCCCCTGACCTGGTGCCCCAGTTGCAGGATAGCACCCCTGAACTGGTGGGTGAATTGTGCAGGTCACCTGCCACAGGTGCCCTGACAATTCTGGAAGGGGGTACCACTCCAGGTGGGAGGGTACAGAGCCCCCAGGAGGAGGACCGGGTGTGGGAGAGGCCACCCCAGTCTTTAGTACAGCCGTCAGGTACAGACCTGAGGCTGGTGGGTCAGTGCCAGGATGACATACCTGACCTGACAGGAGGGAGAGTGGACAAAGGGTGCCAAGCACCTGGGGCTACTGCCCCCCACTCTCTAATGCCACAGAGGTTTGAGAGCCCTGAGAGGCATGAGGCCTGGGTCTCATCTCTGACTACTGTCAGTGGCCGCTATGACTTGATGTCTGTCTGTTGGGACACACCTGTGAGCAAGTTAAGGTTAGAGGCTGCACAGGTGGTATCCACAGAGGAAGAGAAGGGTGCCCCATGGATTAGCTGGGGGGACCCTGAGAGTATGGACAGAGGATTTGAAATAGGTTCAGTTTGGCGTAGAACTGGAATGTGCCCCTGCTGTTGCGGGCCAGGTCCATGTTCTATCGCCCTAAGCAGGGAAGCCCATCACAGTGGTGATTGGTCTACCCTGCGTTTTGGCTGGAAGGGGGTTGTGTTGGACCTGGGCCTCTTGGCAGGGTCATCCCTAAACTTTTTGCCTTCCTCCAATACTCTCTCTGACCTGTTTTTGTTGGTTTAATGACTCTGGGCACTTTGCCACTGCTGACCAGTGCCAAAGTGCACATGCTCTCCCTGTGTAAAGTGTACATGTGATTGATGTCCATGATTGGTTCATTGGATTTACTGTTAGTCCCTAGTAAAGTGCACTAGGAGTGCCAGGGCTTGTGAATGCCAATACTGCTAGTGGGCCTGCAGCGCTGGTTGCGCCACCCACAGAAGCAGCCTTAAAATGTGTCTAGGGTCTGCCATTGCAGAACCTGCGTGCAGTCTGGTACTGTCACCCTGGCTGGGCAAGTGCACACACTTGCCAGCCCCTAAACCTTCCCTTAAACTTCATATTAGTCACCCCTATGGTAGGCCTGAGGGCAGGGTGCATTGTAAGGATAAGGTAGAACATGCCCTGATGTGTGTGGCATGTTCTAATAGTGAATTACTGCCAAATTCGTTTTTCACTATTGTAAGGCTACCTGTTCCCTTCTAGGCCAGATGGGCTGCTGGAATTATTACACTCTATAATCCCAGCAGGCTCAGGGAACATGGTAGAAATTCATGTTTAGTATGCCTGGACTCAGAATAATAGAATACTTCTTTTAGTAAAGTTTATTTTAATATCCTGTGTTTGCAAATGCTACTTTTAGAAAGTTAGCATTTGCTTGCCTAACCATTTCAGCCCGCCTCTGCTTGGATGTGGATCTGACTGTCTGGTGTGTGTGAGTGACAGGGCTGGGAGTTGACAGGTAGTGATTAGCAGGAGGACCCCTTAATGGGTGGTGGGAGTTTCCCCTGAATGATGCATCAGGCTGTGCTCTGCCTCCACAATGCTGGCTCCGCCCTCCTGGGGAGCGACTGATGACTCAGCCTGCACCTGGCCCAGGAAGGACCGAAGCTTGTCAACAAAGTACTCAGGCCACTCCTGCCCTCTCAATGCCGGCTCCGCCCCCCTGGGGAGCGGCTGATGTGCCTGCCCTCACACTGAATGCAGAAGCAGAAGTACCCACCGCAAGTGCTCAGGAGCTGAGAGCAGTTATGCAGAGGCCCCCCTGGCCAGTGAGAACAAAAGAAACTGTGTATAAAAGTAGGAGCCCTGCTCCTTGTAAATTAGATCCAGTTTGCGCAAAGAGGAAGCTCTGCCTGAAGAGAAGGACCCTGGAAGCTGCATGGAGAAGTACTGACTCTGACCCCAAGAGACTGGCCTGTGGTGGGTGCCTTGCTGCTGAAGGAGAGCAGGAGAAGAAAGACTGAAAGACTTTGCTTTTATTCAACTTGTGCCAAACTCTGCTAAAGATCTCCAAGGGCTTGCCTGTGAACTTGCCCCCTGACCAGCGCCCCAGGAACAGTGGGCGCTACCCTGGAAGAGAAAGCTGCTGTGTGTCGTGCAACTGCCTGCACCACTACTGAGAAGAAGCGGAGAGCGCCGTGAGAGAATCACTGTGCCCTCTGAGAGGCCCTTGGCACCCCCGTCCCGCCGAGCATCGCAACTGCTATCTGGCAGGCCCCAGCTGACACCGCAAAGACCAGCCTCGCTGGCCCAAGCACCGTATCTGTCGCCTGCCTAACTGCGGTCTGCACCGCAAGAACGGACCTCGCCTTGTGCCAGCCTACTTCGCAGGAGAAGAAGTTGCCCTGAAGCCCCAGCCGCCGCCGTTCGTAAGCTGCAGCGGCGTGGGGAGAGAAGGACTACCCGCTGTGCGCTCAGAGGCTGTGTTCGCGCCTCACACTGCTGCCCGGGGCCCTGCCCCCTCTTGCCAGGCCGGGAACACCTCGCCGGAAGATCTGACCCCCACCGCAACGCCGCCCTCCTGAGCCGAGCCGCCGCTCGGATCGCCAGAGGAAGACACCGCGACGTGGGACCTGAGATCGACCCCGGCATCGTCCGCCCCGGACCCCCGCCTTCAAGGACTAAAAGGTACTGTGTTTGCTGAGGTGCGCCGCGCTCTGGACACGGAGTCCGTGAGGCGCGCACCCCTCGTCCCCTGCTGGCCCCCGCTCTGTGCGCTCTGAACTGCGAGACTTCGGGAAGCCGTCCCGCAGCCCAGTTCGAGACGCACTGCCAGCGGAACGCCTCTCAGCCTGCGAGGTGCCCTAACGCCCCCCAAGGGGAGCCGGTACTCTGCTAACCTTGCCCCATCCTTGAAGGGCCCCTTCCCCGAGATTGCCGCACTTTCCGCTCTTTGGCTGCCAAACCCTGTGCGCTTGTGACTGTGACTGGGAGGCCGGTACGCCTCCTCTCGGCCATCGGAGTGAACGCCGCGCACCCCTGCTCACGCGGAAGGCGTGAGGGTTGATAGGGACTTGCAGCAAAAGTCGGATAAAGCGCCCAGAAGCTCTAGGGAGCGCTGTACTTTCCTGAAACGGGGTAGGAGACCCCAAAGATCGCATTCAGGAACTGTGGCACCCTTTTTGAGGGGTAAAGACTATTTGTTTTTATTACAAGCTAAATACGAACTGTGACATTATTGAAAGTAACTGGAACCTTGCCTTTTCAAAGCAACCAAGACTGTATTTACAAGCCTGCTTGAGATTTATATAAAGATATATATTTTTACAAATACAGTTTGGTGTCATTGTGTGGTGGGTTGGTGGTGATGGTGTAATATTGCAAAGGTTTAACCCTACATGCCCCAGAGATTAGCCTAAGACTGCTTAAGCCACACTACCTAGAGGGTAAGCAGAGGTTGTCTTGAAGGTAACCCTCAGCCCTGACGGGGAAGAGAGAGTCCCTGCTTGTCGCCAGTGCTACACTGCGCCAACTAGAGACTCCCCCTTCCTACAAGCAGCATTTATTGTCAATGAAAGATGCATCCTTTTCACATTGAAAGGTTAGAACCATTACCGTTTTCTGTGGCAGAGGCCAATTCAGCAACGTGGCTTATCCACGGGTTAATAACTCTCCTGTTCCCTCTGTTCAAGTTCGAAGGTTGTATGAAGTACTTTGCAATTGATAGATATGAACCTCTTGGAAGTGCTTATCTCCATGAAGCTTGGTCACTTCCATTTAGCTATAGATGCCTTAGGGAGGGTAAGGAAGTTTATTTGAATGGCGGAGCTTGCACTGAAACACCAGATCACTCATTGATGTGAAGACATATCCAATTGCTTGGCTCTTGTAACCAGAATGAGCCGAATTTGCCCTGTATTTTGAAAGGTACACCTGTGCCTGCAATCGTGCCCACATTCACATTACTGGCAACCGGGAGTTATTTACTTTTAAACAATGAAGATTGCTGTGGGCTATTAAAAGGAATTGCTTAGGTAGTTACCGTCAGTGAGCGTGTGGTTTGCTGTAAGAATGTAATGTAGCCACCCCAGCATGGGAAGCTTGATGTTTCCATCTGGCCCACGATTCCGACCTTGAAAGCAGAGTTCAACAAGATGAGTCGCATAAGAGCTCTATTGTCCCAGAAAGAAGTTGCCCTCACATTTGCTCGTGAGACATTCGTCCTTCACGTGGCTAACACCCGCACAGAGGTGCATGCTTTATTAAATGCTGACTTGCCTTTGCATTTCGGTGAATTAATTCACACAATCTTTAATGCATCCTCCACAACGGGGCTGGCCCACTTTGTTAAAGTTGTAAGCAGTGGCCTTGTGACTTCCTTTCAAACTATATTCGGTGTCTTCCCTGCTTTCTTTCATTCGATCTTCTCCAGCCTATTTGTTGGATTTCCCTTACTACTGGCTCTGGCTGCAGGCATTCTTTTACTGTTTTGTTTAATTCAAAATGGATGCACATCCTGTGTTTCGAGACGAGCGGTCACATCTGGCGCTGTTTCGCAACCGAATGCTTGAGTACTATGGAGCACTGCCTCTTGCAACCTTAAGTGCAGCTTATCGTTTCGATTTTCCTACTTTACATGTGTCCAGCCTGTCTTTCATTGACTGAGTTGCGATTTCGACTGGACCCTGGATCTGTGTCTCTGCAATACGGTGTCTCCCGATGTGGATTATAATCAGCTTATGAGCCCCTTAGTTGCTCATGAATTGCTTTGTTCTGACGGAGGGATTATGGCCTTTGCAGCGATGCATGGAATACTGCGTCGATGGAATGTGTTCGCAGAGGTGCAAGATTTCTTGGCACACAGCTTCATTGAGAACCCACCGAGTTGTCCTCTGATGGTGCTAGAGGCTCCGATAATTGAAGAGCATGTATTTTCTTTCCCACTGTTAAATTGGATGGCTGAACTGTTTTCGGATGAGAACAGTGTCTTCCTATTGGAGGGTGTTGCAGCATATTTTGCATATTTAGTGTTAGGATGAGCAGTGTCATTGCTTCGCTCTCCCATAACCGAGGTCATTTATTGGACATCGAACATTTTTTTATTATTCTTATTTTTTTCTAGCATCTATGAAAAATTTCTCTGCCCCAGGCCTATTGACTTTGCTACGGCCAATGACTAAATTTACTTGACTATGAGAATTTTAAAAGAAAACATTTTTTTTATTTTTTTACCTTGCGCAAATTTGAGCTGACTGTCGTTCTTGAACTCTGCATTTCTGAAATTTGCCCCTTATCTTATCTTATCTTATCCGTGCTCGGCTCAAGAGAGGGTGTCATATAGATAGGCTTTGCCTTCACACTGTGTTAAGTTAGCATGAGCTTAGTAGAAGTTTAAATGCCATTTTACCTTTCTGCTGCTTCTGCACACGGCATATATTGTTATTAGAGCTTTGAGCCTAGTAGAATATTTTGCTTCACACGAGAACAATATGTTTTCCTATTGTAACAGCTTTGCTTGGTAGCTGTGTCTGAACAGTGAGTGCCGAGGCCTTCAAGGTTATTTCAACACAGTGGTTGTTGTGAGGTCTGATCTGCGCACATTCTAGACATGACACATATGCAGCTGCGGCCAACTCTGGCTTTAGGCGCGTTTAATACTGCACTGCGCAGAGCATGCACACACACTTGATGAATATTCGCATGCAGAGAGCTGGTGGAAGATGATGTGATCCCTTTCCACTAAGATCAAAGGTATGGGGCCGCCCTTCTAAAACCCAAAGAGACCTTCTTTAGATATAATATAATATACTAGCAAGGGAGGGTAAGACTAAAGTGCCATTTAGCCTTCTTCCCTTTAGCATGCTAACATGCTTTCTACCTTAGTATTTTATGGACTAGTAACTATGCTGATAACCTTGTTGCTTATAATATGTTTGCTTGTATTAGCTAAGATACTGCGCTTGAGAACACGGCATTAGAAATAAACATTTCAAACCTGCACGTGTCTTCATTTACTCCTCGTTTTGGATTGGTATTTTAGTATAACGAAAGAGTGTTCATGGGTTCCATGTTACCTGAGGTGTTCTAAGTCCATGTTCTGGGTTGTCTAATCATTGGGGGTATGGAAGAACCAATGAGACACTTATTGCTAGTCTCGTAGGGGATTTTGGATACTGAGGTGAGTTTTGGTACACCCTAATTCACTGAGGTTCTAGGTCTCTATGCACAGTTCTGTGTAGGAGCAGAATCCCTGCGACAGAGGATCTGCAGTATATGAGTGCTGCTAAAAGGGCTTACTCCGCTGCTAACTTTTCCATCAGGGACAGGGCTTATGTCTCGTATGTGGTCCAGTCTCTTCTGCATGATTTCCAGGTCGTGTCTGAAGCCCTCCAGCAGGGGGAGGACGTTAATTCTTGTCTGTCCCTTATGGAACTGCAGGTTCGCTTTTTGTCTGACATTATGTTTGACTCTGTCTGCTGCTGCTGCAATTTCTGATTCCATTATCTCTGCTCGTCATAACATCTGGATGAGGTCCTGGAAGGCAGAGGCCTCTCAGAAATCCCTTCTTTCTTGCTTGCCCTTTGATGGTGCTAAATTGTTTCAGTCTCAGCTTGAGGAACTCCTGAAGAAGACAGTGGAGGAGCCTAAGCTCCTGACGCCTCTGTGGCCTGCTTTGACAGGTCGGGATTTGGTTATAGGCATGCCTTTCGGAATCCCCTGTCGACTGGGCCGTATCCCTACAGCCCTTTCGGGGGAGGGGTCGTGGCTGTGGCACCCCCTTCTCTGCAACATCCCAGCAACAGCCAGCAGGTGCTGTGCTTACCGATGCCTCTTCAAAGTCCAGACTATCTCAAGGTGGGCGGCCGGCTTGGCCAGTTTTCCTCCGCTTTGGCTCCTGACATCACCATCACCGATTCCTGGGTTCTTCCCCTGGTGGTCGAATGTTATTCTATCAACTTCTCTTCTCTTCCACCAGATCTTTTTATTCCCACTCCTCAGAATCCTCTGAAGCTGCTGGGTTTGCAGTGGGGGATCTTGGATCTTCTCCAGAAGAGTGCCATTGTTCCTGTTACCGGGGCTGAGTTGGGTCAGGGTTGCTACTCTCTGATGTTCCTGGTGGGGAAGCCGTCGGTGGATTTCCGCCCTATCCTGGATCTCAAGACCTTGAACTCCTATGTGCCTTAGCAAAGGTTTAAGATGGTGAGTTTGCAGTGGATCCTGCCTCTTGTTTCCTATGGGGCCTTTCTGTTATCATTGGATCTTATGGATGCTTATTTCCATATTCCTGTGCATCCTCTCTTACAACGGTATTTGCGGTTCTTTGCCCTGGGCCAGCACTTCCATTTTTGTGTCCTCCCCTTTGGGTTGGCCTCTGCCCCTCAGGTTTTACTAAGGTCCTGGCTCCCCTGGTGGGTCTGGTACATGCTCAAGGGTTGCTTTTGTTTCCCTTCCTTGACTACTGGTTATTTTCTTCCTCGTCTTTCCTTAAGGCCCTGAAAGATGTGGCTTTGTGCGGCTTTGCCTGGTGTCCCATGGGTTCCTTGTGAATCACAGCAAGTCCCACCTCATCCCAACAAAGGAACTCCAGTTCATCGGTGCGCTCTTCAATTGCAGGTTGGGGATGGTGTTTCTTCCTCCGGCTCGCCATCTCCTACTCTGGTCTTGTCTGGGGTCCCTCCTGTCAGCCTTCTCGGCCTCCGCATGGGGCTGGTTGCGGGTTCAGGGGGACATGTCTGCTTCTCTCTTTCTGGTTCCTTAGGCTCGCAGACACCTCTACCATCTGGTGTATCTCCTTCTGGCTCACTGGATCCGGGGCCTCAGGACTACGATGCTTCTGTTCCAGTGACTCCTGCCATTTCTTTCCTGCTGCAGTAGTGGCTGGTTCCGGACAACCTGGCGAGGGGGCTGCCCCTGGACCCTCCCCTTCCCTATACCCTGACTACCGATTCCAGCCCCTGGGGTTGGGATGCCACCCTCGGGGTTCTTTCTGCTCAGGGTCCTTGGTCCCCCGTGGAGAGCTGGATGTCCTCCAATTGGAAAGAATTGGCTGCTGTGTTCAAGGCTCTCCTGTGCTTTGCCCTTCACCTGAGGAACGTGTGGGTTCAGGTCTGGACAGACAATCAGGTGGCCCGTGCCTACTTGAATCATTTGGTGGGCACTCGCTCTCTTCCGTTGGCTCTCCTGGCGGATCAGATTGGGTCATGGGCGGAGGCCAGTCTGTTATCTATCTACTGGGGAGGGAGAATAGGTATACGGATCAGTTGAGTCGCCTTCTTCCTTCTTCGGTTTCTCTGTCCCTGTCTCCTCTGGTCTTTCGGGAGCTGTCGGGAGGTTTGGGCGGCCCTGGTTGGATCTCTTTGCATCCCCTCAGGATGCTCTTCTGCCAAGGTTTTGCACCCTTTTTCCTTACAAGGAGGCATGGGGGGTGGATGCCCTGAGTTTCCCTTGGCCTCACGGTCTTCTCTACGCTTTTCCTTCCTTTCCACTTCTCAGCAGGGTTTTGGCGAAGATCAGGTCAGAGAGGGTGGTGGTGCTGTTGGTGTTCCCCTTTTGGCCTTGACAGTCTTGGTATCCCCTCCTTCTTCATTTGGCGGTTGTTCCTCCGTGGAGGTTCCCACTGTCCCCTTCTCCACTCTGCTTTCCTCACCAGGTTCTCAGCCTCTACGCGGGAACCACAGCCTTACTCCAGAGAAGACTTCAACGCATAGAGAACGCCTCCGCTCACCTCATCCTCGACATCGCCAGCACAGCCACATCCCTGCCCACCTGAGAGACCTGCACTGGCTCCCCGTCAACAAGAGGTTCACCTTCAAACTCCTCACCCACGCGCACAAAGCACTTCACAACGCCGGACCAGCAAACCTCAACAAATGACTCACCTTCTACACCCCATACTGCCAGCTATGCCCCGCTGCCCTTGCCCTCGCCACCGTTCCACGCATCCACTGAACAACCACGGCAGCAGATCATTCTCCCACCTCGCCGCCAAGACATGGAACACCCTCCCCACCCACCTGCGACAGGTCCAGGACCTGCTGACCTTCAGTAGACTTCTCAGAAGCCGCACTACCCCCTTTTTAGCACCTTGAGACCCTCTTGGGTGAGTAGTGAGCTCTATAAATGCTTGATTGATTGATTGGGGGTTTGGAAATTGAAAGGCGAAGGCTAGTGTCTTTGGGTTGTTTCTCTGCAGTGGCCCTGTCTATTCGGAATTCTTGGAAGGGCAGTACCCTTAAGGTCTATGACCGTCACCGGAGGAATATCTCTGCTTGGTGTTCTTCGTGGGAGTTTCTCCCTGATTCCTGTGAGGGGGGTTCTGTGCTTGAGTTTCTCCGGGATGGGTTTTTACTTGGGCTGTTGGTCTGTACTCGCCGCAGCCAGTGGTCCACCATTAAGGCTATCCGGGGGGCCTCTCTGGTGTCCTTTAAGTCCTTGGCTACTCGCCTTCTGCGCAGTTTCTTTCTTCGATGGCCTGTCGTTGCTTCTCCTGTTCCACCCTGGGATCTTCCTTTGGTCCTTCATACGTTTGAGCCTCTGCCTTCTGTGTCTCGGAGTTGCTCACCCTGAAGGTCTGTTTTCTGGTGGCTATTACCTCTGGGTCCCTTTTGGGGGAGCATGGCGCTTTACTTTGCCATTCTGCCTTCTTGCGTTTCTTCCCTGACAAGGTGGTCCTTTTTTCTGACCCGGCCTTTCTCCCCAAGATGTCCTCCGCTTTTCATTTGTCCCAGGATATTGTCCTTCCGGACTTTTTTCCTGCCCCCTCTACGGAGGAGGCAATCGGATGTCCATTCCCTGGTTTTGACTAGGGCTCTGGATTATCAACCTTGAGCGTATAGCCTTCCTTTGCTAGGTGTATTTTTTGTGTGTCACCTTTGGGGTTGCCCACCAGGGTCATCAGGCTACCACGGCTACTCTTTCACGTTGGGTTCAATCCACCGTCTCCTTGGCCTACCTGCATTTGGGGATCTCTCTTCACCCGGTCATTCAGGGTCGTTCTACCCGGGGTGTGTCTTCCTCCTGTGCTTCTTTTAAGTGGGCCTCTTTGAAGGATCTATGTGCTGTGGCGACTTGGTCCTCCGCCCATACTTTCATCTCCCATTATCAGTTGCGGATGGAGGAGGTTTTGTCTGGGGATTTCCTATCAGGCCGCCATATTGAATGGGGACTTTTTAGTTTATGGGCGAATGCTGTGCCTGGAACACGGGGTGCTACTGGGTGACAGTGACGAGGAAGACTATGAATCAGAGTAATGAAGATTGCCGGTAAGTAACCGAGTCAGTACTGGCAGCGTCACCAGAACAAAGGAACAACTGTCTAGGGCAAAAATTGGTGAACCCTCTCCAGTTCTATCCTGCTCTAGTCTCTATCCTACCTTCCTTGTCTGCCCCTCTCACTACTCACCCCAGCTCTCCTTCCCCTCCATAACGATCTAGCTATCAAGAGAAAACAGAGTGAATGGGAACTTTGCTGAACGGGACACATATAACTCATACCCATCCCTGTGCCGTAGTAGTCAATTGGCACTAAATGCTGATGAGAACTGCACTCAGGTTCATTCTGATGGCGTTAGCTTTGAATGGTGCAAGCAATGAAAGTTTAACTACATGTACACATGTTCTAGACTACTTATGCCCCCGTATTTTACTTCAAAATACACTATCCAACTGGTACCCGGATGCTTGCCTAGTGTTAAATATGAAAGGGGTCATAATGTATAAATGGCTTGGTCACATCCAAGGCCAGTATTTGCGCCTCACCTTTGAAAAGATCACCAGCTGCCACTGCTACATTAACACCTCAATACTCATTTATTTCAGCCTGCTCCACTGTAAAGGATTTAAAATTATCAGCACCTATTCCAACAGATGTTTGTTGTTCAGGAGTGCGCCACTTTTGTCTTTTATGCAGAATGTGAGAAGTAGCTGTACTTAGAACTCTGTATTGAAGCCAGAGTTGAACACTGGCGAGTCAACTGACAGAATGCTGCTGCTCTTGGAAAATCCACCTAGGATGCCAGGAGTTTTTACTGGCACTGGTGAGAAAGACATTTTAGAATTTGTATAAAACGTTTTCTTATTTTAGCTTTCTTCGACTCTGCCATAATTCCTATGAGAAACTGAAACTCCTCATTTTGTTAAATTACTACAGTCAACTGCATAGGAATTGCTCTCAGTTCTATAGCTCCGATTCCAGCGAAATGGTGTTAGCTTTTGCTATGAATGTAGAATGTTAGCACTCAGGTTGTTCATTGGGATTTTTTTGTTGAAGCTGCAGTAGAACATTTTGGGAATCAGGTGACATACTTCTGCTTCTGTTGGAAGTATACCTTATGCTCACCATGTCAGACCTTTTCCTCCCATGGCAGAGGAAGATATTTGTAAATTTAGAGAAATGTGGTCTTATTTTAGCTTCTCGATCACCTTTTCTAACTTCTCTGAGAAAATCATGAGAGAAACCCGTTCACTCGCAAACAAATTCCAGCATTTTACACAAGGTAAATTCACCTTGGAACTCACCACAATTCTTGTATTCAGAATGGTAGCACCAATAAATGATCTATATTGTAATGAGTAGAAACTGTTATCGTCCCTCATATTTGTTCCATTTTTGTTACCTACACAAACAGGCATTTATTTCTATGTATTTCAAAGGGACAAATAAATGGCAGAGCTTTCATAACCCAAACAGAAAAAAAAGTACAAGTATGCTGCTTGTAATCTTCCACCTAAGTTGCCCATGAAAACCGCACCATCTAGTGTTAGGAATTTAGCCTGAAAATGTTAGTCTGATTTACAACAGCAATATTTTATAGAGGGTAGGAGGCGGGGGGGCAGGGGGGCGGTGCGAGGGGCGGGGGTCTTTACCAGGTAGTTATCGACTGGGGTGGAGTAGGGCCATCTGCTTGACTTGGAACCCTCTGACTCCGCCATGGTTAATAATAACTACCTCACAGTACCTGGATAATATTATTTAGATGTATTCTTTCCCGAAAATGTCTTTATTATTACTAAATTGACATTCTACCAAATACACTACCTATCCAAAATTAAGCTTCTGATCCACGTGTCTGACATCACAAAAGCTGCACAATCCCTAGTAATAGCAGAGCTGGAGAGAGAAATTGCATCACTCTACGTAATACAAACTCAAACACTATCAACATTAAAGGCTCTCTTTAAATCCACAGTTGTGCTGATTATGCAGATGAGGGTGACAGACCATAATTCTGCTTTTTTGTGCACTGGTAAACTCTTCATCCATTAAAAGCATTACATACAAACAATCTATGTCAAGCAACCACCATACTGGCCTTCAAACACTTTCCCTCACACTGGGATACATAACATAACATGAACAAGGACTCAGTTGGCAATAACGTTGCACAGGTCAAGATATTAACAATGTTAAATCAAAACTTCTCCCTCACTACTGCAAATGCCATGAATCTCTTTTCCACCTGATGTTCGCTTAGCTTCTACTGTCATATTGAGGAAGAAGTTGAAAAAGATCTAGCTTACCTACACTAAGTACAGATTTAAGGGTTGATATGATCTTTCTTGAGCAAGTTCCCTTTCATAGTATTATGAACTGTTACGGTGTTAATAGAGATACAATTAATTCATGTGGAGACAAATTACTCTAAGTTACTGTTGGCCTTGTACCTTTTTGCAGGTTCATCCCAGAACTCCAGTATTTTTTCTGACCTGTTGTTGGTGGTTTTATGACTCAGGGAACTTTATTACTGCTGTTCAGTACAAAAGTGCATGTGCTCTCTATTGTAAACTTAGTAAGATCTGTCTACACCTGTTTGGCAGATTTACCTATCAGTCTCTGGTAAAGTGGTATATCATATACCCAGGGTTAGTAAAACTAAATGCTAATGGAGGCTTGCAGTGCAGCTAGCGCCACCCACCAACGTAGTCTTTCCAACCTATCTCAGGCCTCTGCCACTGCATGGCCTGCGCGCGCGGTTCACTGCCGCTGTGAAGTGGCACATGAAGTGGTTGCCACGTATGTGACTCCTCTTTACTACATATCAGTCACCCCTAGGGTAGGCCCTGGCTTGCCCTATGGGCAGGTTGGAGTGCAGGTAAAAGGAAGGAAATGTGCCTTAACTGTGTTGCATGACCTGGTAGTGAAAAAGAGCCTATTTGGTTTTTCACTGCTGTGAGGCTGTCCTCTCATAGGGAATCTTTGGGGATTCCCTGATATGTGCTTCAGTGGTAATTCCTAACATGAGAAGGGTAGCGTGATCAAGTTTGGTATGTTTGGAATAGTGGTGATAAACGCTGCATATTGGTGTTAGCAGATTTATTATTACTAGTTTAGAAATTTCACTTTTAGAAGTAGGCATTTCTGAGTGCTATGTGTTGTTGGTCCTCTGCTAGGATGTGTATTGACTGTCCGGCTCTGCAATGACAGTGATTGGGGATGTGCAGTGGCTCCAGAGAGTCTGCATGAGTCAGCGCTAGGCTGAATAGGCCTGGTCTGCATTTGGAGTTGGGGAGGAGTAGCACCTGTACCTGAATAGGGATGTGCCTGCCTTCCACAATGATGTCTCCGACCACCTGTGGTGGCCTGGAGCCAGAGCTCAGACCTACAATGGGAACAGACTTACAATGGGAAGTGTTGTGTACTTGTAAAGTGTCCCCCAGAACTGGTTTGGGCTGGGCCAAGAGCCATGGGCCAGGGGAGAACTGTCATAATGCCACAATACGTTCATCATTTTAATAAAGTAAGACTTTACACATATACACATTCATACCCTTTTTGAATAATGTCTCTCTCAAAAAACCCACCCCTGTCCCGTGCAGTCACCACGCCATGAGTATGCTTAGATGTGTTTCCTATAATGCTTTGTTTCTTCAACATATGTATATTGCATGATGGTGTTTTATCGCTTATTACATGTGTTGGTTAGAATACAATACTTGATTTCATTGGTCAAGAGCAATGCAGTAGAAAAATGATTGCTGCATTGTGACCCTATAAAACGAACTGTGCATTATTTGACAGCTTTCCAGCCTGGAGACAGTGACTCTGAATTTGCGGTCTCTTGTTTTCCGGTATCAGCACAATTGGACATCACGTCATGTGCACGTCACGTTCAAACGCGCGGAGGCCATATTGGGTGTGGCTAGACTATATATAGCCACACCCATGTTCCAGAAGGCACTTAACCTAGTTCGTTCTCAAGGAAACAGTGGGTTCCGGTCCTGCAGCGCTTGGCTAAAATATCGCTTCGTCAGCTGCTGGAATCTTCATTCTTCAGTCCATTTCTTCAGAGCTTCATTCCGGTGGAAAGTTTGGAACATGTCCATGGTACAGAAAACAACAGAAAGCTAAGTACACCTGTTTGTCTTTTCTGGCGCCCTACGCAAGAAAGATTTTGCAACTTTAATTACCACAAGAAAAGACAATCATTTTTGGAACAATTTGTTTCTTGATGTAAAGAAACAGTTTAAGAAGGGGACCTTAAAGATCTGAGATAAGACGTCAAGTTTAATAGCAAGTCTTTAGTTTTAATGATGTGTGAATTCTTGTGTATGTACTTTGCTCTATTCACTACAGAGACCGTGATGGTGTAACTCGCTGGACTATGTTCAAGTAAGTGTAGAGCACAACAGATGTTTAGAGTATAATAATATTTTATAATGAAACTCCCAGTACTAGCCTTAATTAATACTTAAATCTCTTGTTTCTCAGTGGCAAAACCCTTCACCTGTTATTGCTACACTACTCTAACACGAGAACTATCAACGCAGCTACACTACAGTAACCAGACAACGCCATCACAACCAATAGAAGACAACACAGATGTGACGCACAACCCCTGTAGATCGCAGGTAGGATAAAGGATGGTTAAATAAACATATCTAATAATAGGCTTATGTGGTAGTGCTTAGTTAGGAGGTGTTGTATAAAACAAGGGCCATTATGAATATGATCTTCCTTGTAGCCGCTCAAGTCGACAACAGGAAACAGGTAGCGTCCAGGATCCAGCCCTCCTCCCTCACTCTTATCGCATAGCCTTAGTGAATATTTAAGAAACAATGGTTGTATGGCAGGGGACTGGGAAGTGTGGCTCATAACATCTCTGTGAACTCCATAAAGCACCCAACAGGTAAGAGTGCTTGATACCAGTCTGACAAGAACAAAGATACTTGCTAATATATTTATTGTGGCTGTCACCCCATCTGTGTCGAGCTTGCTTGGAACAGAAGACTGCGTGGGACCAGGAAGAACAGCCATGGCTCTGGGCTGCAGAAAGTGCTGATCTGCTGCCTTTTTTCGGGCTACGATGGGACTACCACTCTGCTTAAAAGAATCCTTATGCTGGTCTCCCTGGGGAATCTTTGCTGGTGGGCCCGTGTGGTCTTTCATGACTTTGTGGCTTGCCAATCTGATTTGTGACAGTGGGTGGTGAGCACTGTGTTATGCACCTCTTGTCCCTTCCCGCACTGAGCTGCTTGTACCATCTATAATACAGTAGAGGCCTCTGCCGACGTGGCCTTGTGCTGTGTTGAGCCATCTGCAAGGAAGGAAGGAGATCGCCTCCGGGAGCGCTGTTGCAGGGGAGGCTCATTGTGGACGCTTCTAATTTCCGGGCCAGGAGCCCAAGAAGAGGGCTCCAACTTAGATTGTGACGGGCGCCGTTGTGCAGTGGCAAAGAAGCCGCTGGCAGAAACGAGCAGAGAAATTGGTGGAGAACTCACTCCATATCCTGTGGCCGCAAGAAGCAGCCGGAAGCCAGACAAAGGCTCTGGATCCTACCGCAGAAGCCCTCACCAGACAGTGGAGAGGAGCGCTGAGGGGTTGCAGCACCCTTCCTCTCCCATCCAAGGAGGCTGGTCGGCGCGTCCAGATATTCTCTAAGCCCAGCCCGTGGTGGTGAAGTACTCTGCATTGATGCAGCTGCCACTTGGTCATGGGCAGCTGCACCCTTACCTGATATTTGGGGGCACTCTTCTTAGGCAGAGAATTGGTGTGGGTTGCACCCCCACACTGGACTGTGTGCATTGGGCACTGAGGCCGCAGTGAAATCTCAACGAAGGTCCCTGAGTCCTAGAGGAGGAAGGAGCCTCCACAATATTGCCGCATTGGCCCCAAGTGAGGCCCAGTGGCTTTTGGGCTCCTCTTTGGGTGGAGAATTACTGCATAACGGGCTCCTCTTTGGGTGGAGAATTACTGCATAACGGGTAATGTGTAGGTATGAGGCCCTGCTGAGATGTTGTGTATGCATAACATATTGTGCAGTTTATGCCTAAAGTGGGCATAATGTGATTAAGACATGTGTGCTCTCTTCCAGAAATTGATAGTACACTGCTGATTATGCCCTGATGTGGATACCTGTGGCAATAGGTCCACTGCTGGCATGAGGTACTTATGACATATGTATTGTGATAAGTGTGTACCAAGGTGCACTGAGAATTATATGTATGTTTTACAAATAAAGGACCCCCGAAGGATGATTCAAGTATGTTTATTGGTAACATACAACGGCCCTTGATGGTCTGCCAGCTGCTCCCTCGGTCAACTGCTCTCCATACAGTTCCAGAATCCCCCTACTGCACGAGAAGCCAGTTACCACGGAACAGCAAGCATTCCAAAAGGAATGTACACCATGTAATACAGTGAGATGAGTGAATGTTACAGAGATATGTTATAGAGATACAAAACATCTCCCCCT
The DNA here is from genome assembly GCF_964261635.1 of Lissotriton helveticus. Taxonomy (NCBI): domain Eukaryota; kingdom Metazoa; phylum Chordata; class Amphibia; order Caudata; family Salamandridae; genus Lissotriton; species Lissotriton helveticus. The sequence continues at coordinate 204,107,105 of NC_136062.1, forward strand.
GAACAAAAAAAAAATAACAATAACTACAAAAAAAGCTAAAACATTTAAGAACATACAAAATCATCAAGATGCTTAGGCTTAATTCTGACATGAGTAGTGCGATCACAAACAGGAATCCCCCTATTTTAAAATTGAATTCAACATTGGTACGGTTACACTGACCCTGCACAGCAGAGTCAATTGCAATTTCATCAGGAGGAATTTCTTGACCAACACTGAAATCACAATTAGAACTCTCTTGAGAACTCCCAGGAGGATAGACTTCAACCATTCCTTTTGTTCAGTGACATTGCAATTGAAAACTTTCTGGTATTCCACCATTTGCCATCAGCCAATTTCACACATTTACCTTTCACAAAAACAACCTTCTTTGGACAAGACCACTTAGAGCAGGGGTACTCACAGTACGGCCCACGGGCCGGTGGCGGCCCGGCAAGCCTTACTGGGCGGCTCGCGGACATTGCAGACACCTGTGTTTAAAATTAAATAAATTAAATAGTGTTCGGAAATACAGCCGCAGCAGCGCGGACTCAGACTCTGCTCTGTGGGGGCCCGGGGGATTCCAGTGATTGTCAGAGGGGAGCTGCAGGGGCCTAAGAGGTGAAATTCAACAAAGCCTAATTACCATGTAAATGGTCTTTTAAAGACCCATGAAGTACTTGGTGCAGCTGTGTGCGCGGCCGGGGAAGCTGTCTCAGCCCGGGATGAGGGCTGACACACACACACAGGTGAGAGGACAAAGAGGGAGGGAGACACAGGGGGAGGGAGGGAGACACAGAGAGAGGGCAGGAGGGAGACACAGAGGGAGGGAAGGAAACAGAGAGTGGGAGACAGGGAGGGAGACACAGAGGGAGGGAGAAGGGAGACAGAGAGAGAGGGCAGGAGGGAGACAGAGGGAGGGAGGGAAACAGAGAGTGGGAGACAGGGAGGGAGACACAGAGGGAGGGAGGGAGACACAGAGGGAGGGAGGTAAACAGAGAGTGGGAGACAGGGAGGGAGACACAGAGGGAGGGAGATACAGAGAGAGGGAGGGAAACAGAGAGTGGGAGACAGGGAGGGAGACAGAGGGAGGGAGGGAGACACGGAGGGAGGGAGACACAGAGGGAGGGAGGGAGGGAGAGACACAGAGGGAGGGAGGGAAACAGAGAGTGGGAGACAGGGAGGGAGACACAGTGAGAGGGAGGGAGACACAGAGAGAGGGAGGGAGACAGGGAGGGAGGAGGGAGACACAGAGGGAGGGAAACAGAGAGTGGGAGACAGGGAGGGAGACACAAGGGAGGGAGGGAGGGAAACAGAGAGTGGGGGACAGGGAGGGAGACACAGGGAAGGAGGGAGACACGGAGGGAGGGAGACACAGAGGGAGTGTGAGAGACACAGAGGGAGGGAGGGAAACAGAGAGTGGGAGACTGGGAGGGAGACACAGAGAGAGGGAGGGAGACACAGAGAGAGGGAGGGAGACAGGGAGGGAGGAGGGAGACACAGAGGGAGACACAGAGGGAGGGAGGGAAACAGAGAGTGGGAGACAGGGAGGGAGACACAGAGGGAGGGAGGGAAACAGAGAGTGGGAGACTGGGAGGGAGACACAGAGAGAGGGAGGGAGACACAGAGAGAGGGAGGGAAACAGAGAGTGGGAAACAGGGAGGGAGACACAGTGGGAGGGAGGGAGACACAGAGGGAGGGATGGAGGGAGAAACAGAGGGAGGGAGGGAGACACAGAGGGAGGGATGGAGGCGCAGAGAGAGGGAGGGAGAAAGGGAGGGAGGAGGGAGACACACAGGGAGGAAGGGAAACAGAGTGGGAAACAGGGAGGGAGACACAGAGGGAGGGAGGGAGACACAGAGGGAGGGAGACACGGAGGGAGGGAGACACAGAGGGAGGGAGGGAAACTGGGAGACAGGGAGGGAGACACAGAGAGAGGGAGGGAGACACAGAGAGATGGAGGGAGACAGGGAGGGAGGGAGGGAGGAGGGATACACAGAGGGAGGGAGGGAAACAGAGAGTGGGAAACAGGGAGGGAGGGAGGGAGACACGGAGGGAGGGAGACACAGAGGGAGGGAGAGAGACAGAGGGAGGGAGGGAAACAGAGAATGAGAGACTGGGAGGGAGACACAGAGAGAGGGAGGGAGACAGAGAGAGGGAGGGAGGAGGGAGACACAGAGGGAGGGAGGTAAACAGAGAGTGGGAGACAGGGAGGGAGACACAGAGGGAGGGAGGGAGACAGAGGGAGGGAGGGAGACACAGAGGGAGGGAGGGAAACAGAGAGTGGGAGACAGGGAGGGAGACACAGAGGGAGGGAGGGAGACACGGAGGGAGGGAGGGAGACACGGAGGGAGGGAGACACAGAGGGAGGGAGGGAGAGACACAGAGGGAGGGAGGGAAACAGAGTGGGGGACAGGGAGGGAGACACAGTGAGAGGGAGGGAGACACAGAGAGAGGGAGGGAGACAGGGAGGGAGGAGGGAGACACAGAGGGAGGGAGGGAAACAGAGAGTGGGAGACAGGGAGGAAGACACAGAGGGAGGGAGGGAAACAGAGAGTGGGAGACAGGGAGGGAGACACAGGGAAGGAGGGAGACACGGAGGGAGGGAGACACAGAGGGAGTGTGAGAGAGACAGAGGGAGGGAGGGAAACAGACAGTGGGAGACAGGGAGGGAGACACAGAGGGAGGGATGGAGGCACAGAGAGAGGGAGGGAGAAAGGGAGGGAGGAGGGAGACACAGAGGGAGGAAGGGAAACAGAGTGGGAAACAGGGAGGGAGACACAGAGGGAGGGAGGGAGACACGGAGGGAGGGAGACACAGAGGGAGGGAGGGAAACTGTGGGAAACAGGGAGGGAGACACAGAGAGAGGGAAGGAGACACAGAGAGATGGAGGGAGACAGGGAGGGAGGGAGGGAGGAGGGATACACAGAGGGAGGGAGGGAAACAGAGAGTGGGAGACAGGGAGGGAGACACAGAGGGAGGGAGGGAAACAGAGAGTGGGAAACAGGGAGGGAGACACAGAGGGAGGGAGGGAGACACGGAGGGAGGGAGACACAGAGGGAGGGAGAGAGACAGAGGGAGGGAGGGAAACAGAGAATGAGAGACTGGGAGGGAGACACAGAGAGAGGGAGGGAGACAGAGAGAGGGAGGGAGGAGGGAGACACAGAGGGAGGGAGGTAAACAGAGAGTGGGAGACAGGGAGGGAGACACAGAGGGAGGGAGGGAGACACGGAGGGAGGGAGACACAGAGGGAGGGAGGGAAACAGAGAGTGGGAGACAGGGAGGGAGACACAGAGGGAGGGAGGGAGACACGGAGGGAGGGAGACACAGAGGGAGGGAGGGAGAGACACAGAGGGAGGGAGGGAAACAGAGTGGGAGACAGGGAGGGAGACACAGTGAGAGGGAGGGAGACACAGAGAGAGGGAGGGAGACAGGGAGGGAGGAGGGAGACACAGAGGGAGGGAGGGAAACAGAGAGTGGGAGACAGGGAGGGAGACACAGAGGGAGGGAGGGAGGGAGGGAAAAAGAGAGTGGGAGACAGGGAGGGAGACACAGGGAAGGAGGCAGACACGGAGGGAGGGAGACACAGAGGGAGTGTGAGAGACACAGAGGGAGGGAGGGAAACAGACAGTGGGAGACTGGGAGGGAGACACAGAGAGAGGGAGGGAGACAGGGAGGGAGGAGGGAGACACAGAGGGAGACACAGAGGGAGGGAGGGAAACAGAGAGTGGGAGACAGGGAGGGAGACACAGAGGGAGGGAGGGAAACAGAGAGTGGGAGACAGGAAGGAAGACACAGAGGGAGGGAGACACGGAGGGAGGGAGACACAGAGGGAGGGAGAGAGACACAGAGGGAGGGAGGGAAACAGAGAGTGGGAGACTGGGAGGGAGACACAGAGAGAGGGAGGGAGACACAGAGAGAGGGAGGGAAACAGAGAGTGGGAAACAGGGAGGGAGACACAGTGGGAGGGAGGGAGACACAGAGGGAGGGATGGAGGGAGAAACAGAGGGAGGGAGGGAGACACAGAGGGAGGGATGGAGGCACAGAGAGAGGGAGGGAGAAATGGAGGGAGGAGGAAGACACAGAGGGAGGAAGGGAAACAGAGTGGGAAACAGGGAGGGAGACACAGAGGGAGGGAGGAAGACGCGGAGGGAGGGAGACACGGAGGGAGGGAGGGAGACACAGAGGGAGGGAGGGACACTGTGGGAGACAGGGAGGGAGACACAGAGAGAGGGAGGGAGACAGGGAGGGAGACACAGAGAGAGGGAGGGAGAGACACAGAGGGAGGGAGGGAAACAGAGAGTGGGAGACAGGGAGGGAGACACAGTGAGAGGGAGGGAGACACAGAGAGAGGGAGGGAGACGGAGGGAGGAGGGAGACACAGAGGGAGGGAGGGAAACAGAGAGTGGGAGACAGGGAGGGAGACACAAGGGAGGGAGGGAGGGAAACAGAGAGTGGGAGACAGGGAGGGAGACACAGGGAAGGAGGGAGACACGGAGGGAGGGAGACACAGAGGGAGTGTGAGAGACACAGAGGGAGGGAGGGAAACAGAGAGTGGGAGACTGGGAGGGAGACACAGAGAGAGGGAGGGAGACACAGAGAGAGGGAGGGAGACAGGGAGGGAGGAGGGAGACACAGAGGGAGACACAGAGGGAGGGAGGGAAACAGAGAGTGGGAGACAGGGAGGGAGACACAGAGGGAGGGAGGGAAACAGAGAGTGGGAGACAGGAAGGAAGACACAGAGGGAGGGAGGGAGACACGGAGGGAGGGAGACACAGAGGGAGGGAGAGAGACACAGAGGGAGGGAGGGAAACAGAAAGTGGGAGACTGGGAGGGAGACACAGAGAGAGGGAGGGAGACACAGAGAGAGGGAGGGAAACAGAGAGTGGGAAACAGGGAGGGAGACACAGTGGGAGGGAGGGAGACACATAGGGAGGGATGGAGGGAGAAACAGAGGGAGGGAGGGAGACACAGAGGGAGGGGTGGAGGCACAGAGAGAGGGAGGGAGAAAGGGAGGGAGGAGGGAGACACAGAGGGAGGAAGGGAAACAGAGTGGGAAACAGGGAGGGAGACACAGAGGGAGGGAGGGAGACACGGAGGGAGGGAGGCACGGAGGGAGGGAGACACAGAGGGAGGGAGGGAGACACAGAGGGAGGGAGGGAGACACAGGGAGATGGAGGGAGACACAGAGAGATGGAGGGAGACAGGGAGGGATGGAGGGAGGAGGGATACACAGAGGGAGGGAGGGAAACATAGAGTGGGAGACAGGGAGGGAGACACAGAGGGAGGGAGGGAAACGGAGTGGGAAACAGGGAGGGAGACACAGAGAGAGGGAGGGAGACACGGAGGGAGGGAGACACAGAGGGAGGGAGAGAGACAGAGGGGGGAGGGAAACAGAGAATGGGAGACTGGGAGGGAGACACAGAGAGAGGGAGGGAGACAGAGAGAGGGAGGGAGGAGGGAGACACAGAGGGAGGGAGGTAAACAGAGAGTGGGAGAGAGGGAGGGAGACACAGAGGGAGGGAGGGAGACACGGAGGGAGGGAGACACAGAGGGAGGGAGGGAAACAGAGAGTGGGAGACAGGGAGGGAGACACAGAGGGAGGGAGGGAGACACGGAGGGAGGGAGACACAGAGGGAGGGAGGGAGAGACACAGAGGGAGGGAGGGAAACAGAGTGGGAGACAGGGAGGGAGACACAGTGAGAGGGAGGGAGACACAGAGGGAGGGAGCAGGGAGGGAGGATGGAGACACAGAGGGAGGGAGGGAGGGAAACAGAGAGTGGGAGACAGGGAGGGAGACACAGAGGGAGGGAGGGAAACAGAGAGTGGGAGACAGGGAGGGAGACACAGGGAAGGAGGGAGACACGGAGGGAGGGAGACACAGAGGGAGTGTGAGAGACACAGAGGGAGGGAGGGAAACAGAGTTTGGGAGACTGGGAGGGAGACACAGAGAGAGGGAGGGAGACACAGAGAGAGGGAGGGAGACAGGGAGGGAGGAGGGAGACACAGAGGGAGACACAGAGGGAGGGAGGGAAACAGAGAGTGGGAGACAGGGAGGGAGACACAGAGGGAGGGAGGGAAACAGAGAGTGGGAGACCGGAAGGAAGACACAAGGGGAGGGAGACACGGAGGGAGGGAGACACAGAGGGAGGGAGAGAGACACAGAGGGAGGGAGGGAAACAGAGTGGGAGACTGGGAGGGAGACACAGAGAGAGGGAGGGAGACACAGAGAGAGGGAGGGGAACAGAGAGTGTGAAACAGGGAGGGAGACACAGTGGGAGGGAGGGAGACAGAGGGAGGGATGGAGGGAGAAACAGAGGGAGGGAGGGAGACACAGAGGGAGGGATGGAGGCACAGAGAGAGGGAGGGAGAAAGCGAGGGAGGAGGGAGACACAGAGGGAGGAAGGGAAACAGAGTGGGAAACAGGGAGGGAGACACAGAGGGAGGGAGGGAGACACGGAGGGAGTGAGACACAGAGGGAGGGAGGGAGACACAGAGGGAGGGAGGGAAACTGGGAGACAGGGAGGGAGACACAGAGAGAGGGAGGGAGACAGGGAGGGAGGAGGGAGACACAGAGGGAGACACAGAGGGAGGGAGGGAAACAGAGAGTGGGAGACAGGGAGGGAGACACAGAGGGAGGGAGGGAAACAGAGAGTGGGAGACAGGAAGGAAGACACAGAGGGAGGGAGACACGGAGGGAGGGAGACACAGAGGGAGGGAGAGAGACACAGAGGGAGGGAGGGAAACAGAGAGTGGGAGACTGGGAGGGAGACACAGAGAGAGGGAGGGAGACACAGAGAGAGGGAGGGAAACAGAGAGTGGGAAACAGGGAGGGAGACACAGTGGGAGGGAGGGAGACACAGAGGGAGGGATGGAGGGAGAAACAGAGGGAGGGAGGGAGACACAGAGGGAGGGATGGAGGCACAGAGAGAGGGAGGGAGAAAGGGAGGGAGGAGGAAGACACAGAGGGAGGAAGGGAAACAGAGTGGGAAACAGGGAGGGAGACACAGAGGGAGGGAGGGAGACGCGGAGGGAGGGAGACACGGAGGGAGGGAGGGAGACACAGAGGGAGGGAGGGACACTGTGGGAGACAGGGAGGGAGACACAGAGAGAGGGAGGGAGAGACACAGAGGGAGGGAGGGAAACAGAGAGTGGGAGACAGGGAGGGAGACACAGTGAGAGGGAGGGAGACACAGAGAGAGGGAGGGAGACAGGGAGGGAGGAGGGAGACACAGAGGGAGGGAGGGAAACAGAGAGTGGGAGACAGGGAGGGAGACACAAGGGAGGGAGGGAGGGAAACAGAGAGTGGGAGACAGGGAGGGAGACACAGGGAAGGAGGGAGACACGGAGGGAGGGAGACACAGAGGGAGTGTGAGAGACACAGAGGGAGGGAGGGAAACAGAGAGTGGGAGACTGGGAGGGAGACACAGAGAGAGGGAGGGAGACACAGAGAGAGGGAGGGAGACAGGGAGGGAGGAGGGAGACACAGAGGGAGACACAGAGGGAGGGAGGGAAACAGAGAGTGGGAGACAGGGAGGGAGACACAGAGGGAGGGAGGGAAACAGAGAGTGGGAGACAGGAAGGAAGACACAGAGGGAGGGAGGGAGACACGGAGGGAGGGAGACACAGAGGGAGGGAGAGAGACACAGAGGGAGGGAGGGAAACAGAAAGTGGGAGACTGGGAGGGAGACACAGAGAGAGGGAGGGAGACACAGAGAGAGGGAGGGAAACAGAGAGTGGGAAACAGGGAGGGAGACACAGTGGGAGGGAGGAAGACACAGAGGGAGGGATGGAGGGAGAAACAGAGGGAGGGAGGGAGACACAGAGGGAGGGGTGGAGGCACAGAGAGAGGGAGGGAGAAAGGGAGGGAGGAGGGAGACACAGAGGGAGGAAGGGAAACAGAGTGGGAAACAGGGAGGGAGACACAGAGGGAGGGAGGGAGACACGGAGGGAGGGAGGCACGGAGGGAGGGAGACACAGAGGGAGGGAGGGAGACACAGAGGGAGGGAGGGAGACACAGAGAGATGGAGGGAGACACAGAGAGATGGAGGGAGACAGGGAGGGAGGGAGGGAGGAGGGATACACAGAGGGAGGGAGGGAAACATAGAGTGGGAGACAGGGAGGGAGACACAGAGGGAGGGAGGGAAACAGAGTGGGAAACAGGGAGGGAGACACAGAGGGAGGGAGGGAGACACGGAGGGAGGGAGACACAGAGGGAGGGAGAGAGACAGAGGGGGGAGGGAAACAGAGAATGGGAGACTGGGAGGGAGACGCAGAGAGAGGGAGGGAGACAGAGAGAGGGAGGGAGGAGGGAGACACAGAGGGAGGGAGGTAAACAGAGAGTGGGAGACAGGGAGGGAGACACAGAGGGAGGGAGGGAGACACGGAGGGAGGGAGACACAGAGGGAGGGAGGGAAACAGAGAGTGGGAGACAGGGAGGGAGACACAGAGGGAGGGAGGGAGACACGGAGGGAGGGAGACACAGAGGGAGGGAGGGAGAGACACAGAGGGAGGGAGGGAAACAGAGTGGGAGACAGGGAGGGAGACACAGTGAGAGGGAGGGAGACACAGAGGGAGGGAGGAGGGAGGGAGGAGGGAGACACAGAGGGAGGGAGGGAGGGAAACAGAGAGTGGGAGACAGGGAGGGAGACACAGAGGGAGGGAGGGAAACAGAGAGTGGGAGACAGGGAGGGAGACACAGGGAAGGAGGGAGACACGGAGGGAGGGAGACACAGAGGGAGTGTGAGAGACACAGAGGGAGGGAGGGAAACAGAGAGTGGGAGACTGGGAGGGAGACACAGAGAGAGGGAGGGAGACACAGAGAGAGGGAGGGAGACAGGGAGGGAGGAGGGAGACACAGAGGGAGACACAGAGGGAGGGAGGGAAACAGAGAGTGGGAGACAGGGAAGGAGACACAGAGGGAGGGAGGGAAACAGAGAGTGGGAGACCGGAAGGAAGACACAAGGGGAGGGAGACACGGAGGGAGGGAGACACAGAGGGAGGGAGAGAGACACAGAGGGAGGGAGGGAAACAGAGTGGGAGACTGGGAGGGAGACACAGAGAGAGGGAGGGAGACACAGAGAGAGGGAGGGGAACAGAGAGTGTGAAACAGGGAGGGAGACACAGTGGGAGGGAGGGAGACAGAGGGAGGGATGGAGGGAGAAACAGAGGGAGGGAGGGAGACACAGAGGGAGGGATGGAGGCACAGAGAGAGGGAGGGAGAAAGCGAGGGAGGAGGGAGACACAGAGGGAGGAAGGGAAACAGAGTGGGAAACAGGGAGGGAGACACAGAGGGAGGGAGGGAGACACGGAGGGAGTGAGACACAGAGGGAGGGAGGGAGACACAGAGGGAGGGAGGGAAACTGGGAGACAGGGAGGGAGACACAGAGAGAGGGAGGGAGACACAGAGAGATGGAGGGAGACAGGGAGGGAGGAGGGATACACAGAGGGAGGGAAACAGAGAGTGGGAGACAGGGAGGGAGACACAGAGGGAGGGAGGGAAACAGAGAGTGGGAAACAGGGAGGGAGACACAGAGGGAGGGAGGGAGACACGGAGGGAGGGAGACACAGAGGGAGGGAGAGAGACAGAGGGAGGGAGGGAAACAGAGAGTGGGAGTCTGGGAGGGAGACACAGAGAGAGGGAGGGAGACAGAGAGAGGGAGGGAGGAGGGATACACAGAGGGAGGGAGGAAGGGAGACACAGAGGGAGGAAGGGAGACACAGAGGGAGGTATGGAGACACAGAGAGAGGGAGGGAGACACGGAGGGAGGGAGACACAGAGGGAGGGAGGTAAACAAAGAGTGGGAGACAGGGAGGGAGACACAGAGGGAGGGAGGGAAACAGAGAGTGGGAGACAGGGAGGGAGACACAGAGGGAGGGAGGGAGACACAGATGGAGGGAGGGAGACACAGAGGGAGGGAGTGAGACACAGAGGGAGGGAGGGAAACAGAGAGTAGGAGACTGGGAGGGAGACACAGAGAGAGGGAGGGAGACAGGGAGGGAGGAGGGAGGAGGGAGACACAGAGGGAGGGAGGGAAACAGAGAGTGGGAAACAGGGAGGGAGACACAGTGGGAGGGAGGGAGACACAGAGGGAGGGAGGGAGACACAGAGGGAGGGAGGGAGACACAGATGGAGGGATGGAGACACAGAGAGAGGGAGGGAAACAGAGTGGGAAACAGGGAGGGAGACACAGAGGGCGGTAGGGAGACACAGAGGGAGGGAGACACAGAGGGAGGGAGGGAAACAGAGAGTGGGAGACAGGGAGGGAGACACAGAGAGAGGGAGGGAGACACAGTGAGAGGGAGGGAGACAGGGAGGGAGGAGGGAGACAGAGGGAGGGAGGGAAACAGAGTGGGAGACAGGGGGGGAGACACAGTGGGAGGGAGACACAGAGGGAGGAAGGGAGACACGGAGGGAGGGAGGGAGACACAGAGGGAGGGAGAAGGGAGACAGAGGGAGGGAGAAGGGAGACACAGAGAGAGGGTAGGAGGGAGACACAGAGGGAGGGATGGAAACAGAGAGTGGGAGACAGGGAGGGAGACACAGAGAGGGAGGGAAACAGAGAGTGGGAGACAGTGAGGGAGACACAGAGGGAGGGAGGGAGACACGGAGGGAGGGAGACAGAGGGAGGGAGGGAGACACAGAGGGAGCGAGGGAAACAGAGAGTAGGAGACAGGGAGGGAGACACAGAGGGAGGGAGGGAGACACAGAGGGGGAGTGGGAGACAGGGAGGGAGATACAGAGGGAGAGTGGGAGACAGGGAGGAAGACACAGAGGGAGAGTGGGAGACAGGGAGGGAGACACAGAGGGAGAGTGGGAGACAGGGAGGGAGGGAGGGAGACACAGAGGGAGGGAGAAGGGAGACAGGGGGAGGGAGAAGGGAGACAGAGAGAGGGAAGGGGGAGACACAGAGGGAGGGAGGGAAACAGAGAGTGGGAGACAGGGAGGGAGACACAGGGAGGGAGGGAAACAGAGAGTGGGAGAGAGTGAGGGAGACACAGAGGGAGGGAGGGAGACACGGAGGGAGGGAAACAGAGAGTGGGAGACAGTGAGGGAGACACAGAGGGAGGGAGGGAGACACGGAGGGAGGGAGACCAAGGGAGGGAGGGAGACACAGAAGGAGGGAGGGAAACAGAGAGTAGGAGACAGGGAGGGAGACACAGAGGGAGCGAGGGAGACACAGAGGGAGAGTGGGAGACAGGGAGGGAGATACAGAGGGAGAGTGGGAGACAGGGAGGGAGACACAGAGGGAGAGTGGGAGACTGGGAGGGAGACACAGAGGGAGAGTGGGAGACAGGGAGGGAGACATACCGGGAGGGAGGGAAACACAGATGGAGGGAGGGAGGGAGACAGAGGGAGGGAGAGGGAGGGCGAGAGAGGGAGGGAGACACAGAGGGAGAGAGAGGGAGAGAGAGGGAGAGAGAGAGAAGGAGGGAGAGAGAGAAAGATGTGTGTAAGCTGGGTCTGGTGGCTCAGTGGACGAAGGTGTCTGCTGCAGGGACCTGTGTTTAACCTCATGGTCACAATTGTTGTTTGCTTTAGCCCCGCCCCCACCGGTGTGGCCCTCAGCCACAAACCACACTGTAAATTTGGCCCCTGAGAGAAAGTTTGTGAGTACCCATGACTTAGAGGAACCCTTTTTAGCTTTGTCACCAATAAAAACCCTCACAAACATACCGACTTAAAAAAACGACTAGGCCTTCGAATCTCCATGTTGTACCTCTGACCATAAAAATGTTGGTATTTCTTTACCCTGTCTTGCATATATTTATGATCAACACTGCGCTTACCAGCCCTGTTCGGGAACAGCGACAGTGTAGGGTACCCTTCCTTTAAGTAGATTAAAAGGAGTTTCTTTAGGAATGAAATGTGGAGTGGTCCTATAACTCCATAACATGTCCTTGATTTGTTGTTTACAACACAAATTACTTTTACACGCAAGCTGAATGCACTCCACAAGCACTCTATTAAATCTCTCGACTAAACCATTTCCCCATGGATGGTAAACAGGAATCTTGGTATGTTTGATACCCCAACTGGACAGGAATTTCTCAAAATCTCCAGAAATGAATCATGGACCATTGTCAGGGACAATTTCAGCAGAACACCCTTCCCTTCTAAAAATGTCTTCACAAAAAGAGATGATGACAATGGATTTAATTTCTTTTACATTTGCCACCTCAGGCCACTTAGAAAAATAGTAAACCATGACAATGGTGAACTTGTCATTAGAACCAAGATCCTCAAATGGTCCACAAATGTAAATGGCAAGTTTTTCCCTATGAGACTTGGGCAACGGTAAAGGATCAATAGTACTCTCCTGGGCAGAATGGGACTTGTCGCTGACAGCACACGGCATACAGTTACACACAAATCTTTCAATCTAGGTGTCCATGCCTGGCCACCAGAAATCTTCTCTGATACACCTTTTCATGGCCGACATGCCCCCATGACCTTCATGCATAAGACATGAGTCTTTCTCTTAACACAAAAGGTACCACCAAACGACATCCTCTTCTTAAAATGTCATCCACAACCGCAAACTCTGACTAAATAAGTTTAAAATGCTCTAAATTTTGATGTAACTTCCACCCTTGACAATGACCCAGTGCTTCAATGAGCATTTTGATGGTATCATTCCCTTTGATGGCCACAGAAATGGCACTACAAACATATTTAACTTCAGCTACCATGCACTCATCCTCATCATTAGATTGCAAACACTCCAATGGCAACCTGGATAAACAGTCAGCGTTGACATTTTTTACACCAGGAACATACTTCACATCAAAGGTGAACTCTTGTAAACGGTAAAGCCACTTGGCTACCTTAGGTGTAGCTTTACTTGCACCTCTCATGGAAAACAAAGCCACTAATGGCTTGTGATCCATGCATAGCATAAACTTATTCCCCCTTACAAAAATTCGAAAATGCTGAACACCCCACTACAATCTAGGGCTTCTTTCTCTGGAAATAAGTATGTTCAGCACCTTTCAAAGTGCGAGAGGCAAAGGCTACGACCGTTTCTTTACCCTCATGCACCTGTATCAGAACAGCTCCAAGACCATTATTACTAACATTGGTAGATACTATGGTCTCATCGTCAGGATTGAAAGGTTTTAAAATAACAGCACTCGTGATGCACCTCTTTATAGCATCAAAAGTGGACTGACTTTCATTAGTCTACACAAATTTCACACCTTTTTTCATGAGATCTCTTAACTCTTGTACTTTGTCGGTGAAATGAACTACAAATTGGAGTAAAACTTCCCGAGTCCAAGGAATGACCTAAGCTGGTCCTTGTCACTGGGAGCAGGCGCTTTTTCAATGGCCTCCACTAAACTGGTTTTGGGTTAGACACCTTCATTGGTAAGAGAGTGACCCAAATACTGTACCTCACTCTCGCCAAATGTACACTTCTCAAGACTAATGGTAAGACCAGCATCTAAAAATCTCTTCATAACTTTTTCCAAAATCAAATCATGCTGCATACAATCACGGCCCCACACCAATACATCGTCCCGAAAAACTAAAACGTTCTCTAAACCAGATAATACATTCTGCATTACCCTTTGGAAAACGGTGGATGCAGAAGCAAGTCCAAATGGCATACTGATGAACTGAAATGCCCCCTCTGGAGTAATAAAAGAGGTTAGATGTCTAGACTCCTCATGTAATAAAACTTGATGGTGGGCACTGGATAGATCCAACGTGGTAAAACATGCAACTCCTTCTACAGTGGCTAACATTTCATTGATTCGAGGCAGAGGATGGCAATCAATCCATATGCTATCATTCAAATCTCTCATATCAATGCACATCCTAATATTTCATTTGGGTTTTTTGGCCAAAATAAGGGGACTTAACCACTGTGTCTCCTCAATAGGCTCAACCACGCCTACAGTGCATAGTCTCTGCAATTCTTCTTTCAATTTTTGTTTCAACATCAAAGTAACATTTCTTACTTTATGCACCTTGGGTACAGCATTGTCTTTTAAAATGATTCGATGCTTAAATCTTTTCAAACAACCAAGAGAACTTTTCAAGAGATCCGGAAATTTGGTGACCCAATTATTGGTGACAGAAGATGCAATAGATACAACTTACTCTGGATGGTTGGGATCCAAAATCATGTCTAAGGCTTGCTGCTCCTTCCATCCTAGCAGAGATTCGCCTTTCTCAATAATGTAAAGGTTGGCCAAAGTTTTCCTGCCTTGAAAACTGATTTCAGTCATCACATAACCTATAATAGGAAGTCTGTTCTCACAATACCCTTCAGAAGTAACATCAGTAGTTTGTAGCTCCTCCAACCCAAAACCCAAGTAACTTTATTAATGATGAAAAAGGGAGAACACGAGCCCGCCCAAATCTGAACTTCCTTCCCCTTGATCCCAACAGTACATTTGGGACGGCGATAGCTGTTTTTGCTTCCATCACAAATGCAAACTTGGGAAGAATAGATCATTAACAATTCTACCTCTTCATTTTCACTCTCGCAGGAAAAATCATCCTCATTCACCAAATTTATCAACTTTCGCCTTTGCACGCCCTAGCAAAATGCCCCACTTTCTTGCACCTGTAACATCTACTTTTTATTGCAGGGCAATGATTGGCATCCTCTGTGTGCCTGGGACTACCAGACCTAAAACAGGATTCAGATTTGGGCCTTGATTGATTGACCTATTATCTTCCTCCTTCTTGACTTTTTTCCAGCATTGTTTATACTATGCACAGAATCATCTTGGGAATCTTTTTTAGAGGAGGTACTACATAACTCTTTTATGTACCTAGAAGTATTCTCCATTCTCCTCGCTACCTCAATTGTCCTTTCTAATATAGGATCCTTCATACCTAACAATTTCTCTCGTACTTTGACATCATATAATCTATTAATCATTTGGTCTCAGATCCTTAAACTTGCAATTGCCTGCTAACTTTCTCAAATTGGTTTAATATTTCATACAAAATATAGACTCATGGTATGGTAGACTGAGCTAGTGGAAGAGGCCATGTGACATCCCAATGTTAGTACAAGATCATTTATTTTAAATTAATAAACATTATTATTGACAAAGGATGTGGCTGTAAATATTATTCACACTGTGGAGCAGCACAAGTCTTAACTCTATTTGATTAAGCAATTTCATAAAATTTTGAAGAGTACCACATTTGTATGTCAAACACAAGGAAAAAAGTTCATTTAAAGGCAACATGTATGATAGATTGAGATGTCTGGGTATATTCAAAAGTTCCTAGCTAAAAAAGTACATAACTTTGAGAAATGCACAAAACTGTATGTGACTTTGTGAATTTAAAGATTGCCACGTGTGACTTATTTGTTGGAATCATCATAAAGTATATTGTGTCATGTATAATTGTTGACGCTTCTGTTCTACCAAGCATGGTCAACAAGCAGAATCAATAGGAGGCAAAGTAGGCTTAAAAACTCCTCCAAAACAAATTGACTCCCACCTGATCTTTTCAAAGTATTAGATTTAGTCAGTAAATATTGTGAACATATAGGTCCACTGTAAGTAGCAAAAAATATTATCAATCATTAGTTGAATAGTATGCTTATAGCACATACATTTCATTACGAAGAAATATGCATGCCAAATCCACATAACATGTCCAAATAGGTCCAAATAATTAGATTAAGCAACAGTGCGCTTTGCACAACAAGACCAATATGTGTTGCTTGCTAATACATTTAAATCTTCTGTTAGAGTTTTAAGAATACGAACAATGAATGTAAAGAGAACTAAAAATAAATAAGCCACATTATTTCATAACATCAGCAACAGGAACCCAACATCAATAATGTTACATGAAAATAAAACATGTTCCATTCCTTTCCATCCACACACTTTTAACGTTCTAGAAATCAACTACACTACACTATATCAGGTTATTATTCAGTATATTTACATAACTTTCAACATGACAGAAAATAACAACTTTGAAATATATTTAATTATTTCATTCCTTTGCACACAATTTCCATGAACGTAGTTCAGACTGTAATGGAAGCACAACAGAAAATATAAATAGGAGAAAATTGACACTTTGACCATAACGTGCTGAAAACTTCGTCCTTGTAATGTAACATCTGCTAGCCATGAAGGGGTACAACAGGCGAACAAGCAAGGCAGTTTTAACTCATTCACAATCGTATTTATTCTGCAGAGAAAGAAATGTGTGTACATTTATTGGCTTTGCATCTTTAAGAGCTACTGTGTGTGCAACTACACAAATGATATCATTCACATTTCTAATGTATTAATTAGCCTTATCATAATCATCTTGTGTCAGTTCTGTAACCCATTAAAAAAGTTAAACTTTGGGACATAAAGCCCAACTAAGGGCATCATTTACAAGGTTTTGACTAAGGGCAGAGCAGTAAGTCACTTTGCTGCTCTGCGGCAAAAGAAAAGTGCAGAAATGAACCTTATCTATGAGATATGGTGCATTCCTGTCCTCTTTCACTGCGCTGGCGAACAAATGGCTGCCTTGTGCCAACACAGGCACCCTTGCACCATGGTGCAGGGGTGTCCGCGTTGTTGGAATGACTGTTTTTGTGCAGGCAGGGGCACCCTCCTGCACAGTAACAATCAATAGAGGCATTTTCCTCTGTCTATGTGTGCTGCAGAAAGAGGAAAAACCTAGGAGAAATAAAGGTATTTCTCCTCATTACACCACCCCTGGGACGGTGCAGAGTTTTGACGCATTCACAGATTTATGCTATGTTATAATGTGTGCACCAATAACGGTGCACAATTGTTCCTGTTTACACCACGATCTACAAGAAAGGCATTGTAATTAAATCAGGCAGAATTCTCTGTGAATTCCAGTCTATTAAAGTCAGCCGAGACATGTAGGAATGTGAAAGGCAAATTTACCATTTAGAACTATAGCGCAAACTGTGTCCTCACATTCATTTTTTATGCAAAGATACCTTTTATGCTGAAAAATAGTACAGGAAACAAAAGCACTGTGAACAACAGCTGTTCTCTGATCACACTAAACCTCATTTAGGGGGTTTTGGCGTAGGACAGGAATGCGTCATATTTATCCAATAAAGCAAATTTCTGGCCTTTCCGCCAGGGCTAACACCTTCTCTGCAGCTTATCTCCAATACAGACATCATTGCATCACCATGGGCAAGGACGCCTGTGTTGTCGGCAGGATTGTTTCTGTGCAGGATGGGGCACATTCTTGCAGAAAAACAATCCTGGGAGGCGTTTTCCTCTTTCCATGTGTGCTGCAGAAAACTGCACACATTGAAAGAAGCAATAACGAGGAGAAATAAAGTTATTTCTCCTCGTTGCGCCTCGCCGTAAGATTTTGGCGCATCCCCAGATTTAAATGATTTTATAAATCTGTGAAATCATGATAATCCATGAATGTTGCATGGGAACACCCTCTGCAACACTGATGGATGAGCCTCCCTAGCGCAGAGTAAGGCAAGGCAGCGATTTACGCCTCCTTGCCTTACTCCATATCTATTAGGCCATTCAAAGCCACGCAAAGTAGCTTTGCTTGACCTCATGAAAATATTTTTGCAATTTGCCCTGCTGGGGCGTCCAAAAAGTGATGCTCTGGCAGTGCAAGAGGCTCCTAAATATGCCCCCAAGAGTTTACTGTCAACGGTGCAAAATTACGCTCTGTGGTGTAAAGGCACACTTTCAAGAATTGCATGTAAGAATTGTACTATGAAATTATGTGAATCACGCTGGCATAATTAAAATTTCGCCCTAGTATAAACATCAAAAAATGACTTACGTTGAGTGTGTTCAAATCTGGCCCTCGTGGGAAGAAATTAAACTACTAATTTAAAGTTGGGTAGAAAATACTGTGGATTGTGGCGGAAGTGCTGAATTTTAAAGTAAATTGGCAGATAGAATTTCCTCCTCTCAAGAGGATAGTATGATGGATGAAATACCCCGATGGATTCTTCTCTGGATTTAGCATTTCCTTGGCAAATTGAAAGATTCTCCCTAACCTCGGGTCTCTTAATTAGGTGGTGAATGGGAATCATTCTCTCAACCCCAGATGACTTCTAAGGACTGGGCATAATAACCAATATGCCATATTCCTGAAGAGGGTCCACTTACTTTACCTCACTCCCCACCAACAGTACCACCAGTTGAGAGAGGAGAGACCTCGAGATGCGAGAGTAGTGAGTAATTAGGTGGGAGCAGTGCAGCTTTTGCTATCCAATGCAATTGCTGCTAAAATAAATGGCGTTAATATTGAGCTCAGTCAATACCACACCTTTCAAAGCATTACAATCCTCCGCTTTTAAAAGCATAAAGCAATAGCCCAGATTTATGTTTTCAATCAGTAATGGTCTCTGGTTTCTGACTCAGCAGTCCTGGGGGCAAAGCTTCACAGTCACCGGCTGGCCGGGTCTCTGGCGTCTGGAGCTCCAGTGTCGGTTATTTGCTGTCCAAAATATCTCCATCAACAGTTCCTCAGGGTCTCTTTTGAACCTTACAGCAATAGGTGTTCAGTGTCCAAATAGAGTTTTAATGATATCTCCTTTATCTCTTTAGTGACTCTGTCTAGATCTAGACATGCATGTCCCAGTTCTGCTATTGAAGCAGCAGCGGTATGCATCTACATCAGTAGGCAGGCTATGCACTGGGGTGCAGTTTGACAAAGTTTGACCTGTCTCTAATATAAACAGAAACTTTTTTTTAATCAAAGAACTGCAGATCTCATTTCTCCACTATCAGCTGTACCATTTGTTGGAAAAGTTTAGAAAAGTTATGAAGCTCATCTTGGCATATGCGGCATGTAGTTTTCGGGTTTTGCTCAAAGCAAAGGTAGATCCTCCTGGTCTAGTGCAGGTCAGCCTGAGTCAAGAAACTTCCATCTGGCTGCATCAATTTTCTCTACACAGGTATATGGGGCAGTGAGTACGACAGTCTTGGTGCAAGAGGATGTAGGTGCGAGTAGCGGATGGTGGCACTGAGGCAGTGGCTGGAGAAGGAATGGGCAGCAGAGATGCGTGACCTGTCCTGATACATTGAGAGTAAGTAGTTGGGTCTCTGCCCAGGGTGAACCCTGAAACAAGGAACAAGCGACTGCCCCTCCAACCTTGTGCAGGCATAACATCTTGGTATGGTTTCTTGCTGAAGCTGCATTTTCTTTAGGTTTGGCGTTAGCCAAGAATGTTTGATTTTACTGAATTTTATGTAAAATTGATTATTTATATCGATTTTCATCCTTTATCAATTGGTTTGCGGTGTGTCCTTCTTATTTTTCTCCCCCTACTGCCTCACATAGCTTGGGACAATGGTTCAGTGGCAATGGGCCTGATTTGATCTTTGTGGACAGGTTACTCCGTCACAACGGTGACGAATATCCCTCCTCCAAAATATAAATCCCATTATATCCTACGGGATTTATATTTCAGTGACAGGTTATCCATCACCATTATGATGGTGTAATCTCTCTGCCAAGATCTTAATCAAGCCCTCAATTTGCTGGGAGTAATAGCTCTGACAAAGACAAAAGCATGGAAGTCAATGCCTGCTCTTTTGGCTTTGCGTGTTTAATTCGGACGGTGTGAAAAAAAGGATTTGTGAAGTTCAAAGCCACCATAGTTTGCAAAATCCAGGCAGGACTAGCGTTGCCACCTCTGCTCTCCTTGTCAATCACATTCCAACACTGGGGCTTTCATTTGACAACCTAATGCACAGTGTGTGTAGGGGGGGGGGGGGTACAGTCCTAATTGTCTCCTATTAAACCAGTTAAAATTATGCACTTGATAGCAATGGTTTAAAGAGCAAAGCCAAAGTCTTGTTGATATGTATCATGGCTTACGAATAAAGCACTTGGAAGACCATAGTTCATGGATTTAAAAGAGCAAACTATTGAAGTTGTCAATGCTTTTTATTGGCTGCTTGTGAATACATGCATCATGACGCATGCGAACGAATGGCTGGCAGTTTTGCAATGGGGTTTCTACTAAACAAAATGGATTTTATTAGTCTTATGGATTTTTGGGGGTTTTCTATTAAGCCCATTCCAAGATGGCCACCGATTAGCTCGCATGCATCGTAAATCATACACAAACCTATATTGTGACACAAGCAAATGAATGCATTGTGGCACATGACAGTCATTTTCAATGTATCTAACCTTGTTAGTACGGTAACTTGTAAGTAAACAAATACAATAAAAAAAGCATGCACAGAGAATTTGACCAGTGGCTATCTGCGTTGGCCGTGCCCTCGTAAAATAAGCATATAAAAATAAATTAATGTAAAAAAGAGGAAGCAGATTATGGGACTAAATTAAAAAAGAGTTTCACCATGTCAGCAGATCAAGTCAGATAGACCAAAATACTCTTGAGTGGGAAGAACACAAGAATAAGGAAGAAAACTATTGAATCAAAAGCAGACACCTGAAATAGACATCAATGCCATCCTGATGAAAAAGGGGCTGACCTAAAGGTCACCGTAAATATATATGCATATGTTTACAGGAAACAATAGATCTTCCCAACAGCTGAAACCTTAAAATGTAGCACTAGCAGAAAATTGTTTCTACTGTAGAGAAAGCTTGAGAAAATGTGTGGTACCACAAGCAGTCCTGGATACAGTGTCCTGGAGTTATAGCTGGTTTTCTGTATTAGCAACAATAGCTCTAATTAGATACAACATAGTACAACACTAATTTGGAAGCTGGCAATTCAGACTGGCATTGACAAACGAGGTACATTGGTACATATTTGAAGTAATACATGAATGTAATTTTTCTGTGTTTAAAATCCAGAATATTTCCATGTTATATTGTGTGTTTTACTGTGAGTTTTGTCTCTTCTATGAAATGGAGAGCTCTGATTTGCTTTCCTCTCCACTGTGTTTTATATATGTTTGGGAATAAGGTTGATATTTATTTTTCTATACAGAATCTGGAGGAAGTGTGTTCCAAGTGTCATTCAATGCTGGTACGGGGAAGTTTTGGGCTAGTATCACTCACTCTCTATATTGTTGACGTATCCAAGTGTCTCTTGCGCTCTGGCTTGATCTTGACCGTTTACGATGCCTGGAAACCGTTCGGGCTGTTTGATTTGGTTATGAAAGGCTTTTGGACAGTCCGAGTCTTTCGGAGCTGAGAGATTACGATGAGCTAGAGATTACGATGATCTATTCGGATAGACATTCAGATTTGGTTTGCCTGACAGGTAACGGCTGCTGGAATCTGACTTTGGGGGCCCGTTGCAGGACCCTTTTCACCCTGAGGCCTGAGCTTGGAGCCCATGGGGGTACCCAAGGCACCCCTCTTTCCAACCATGCACAATGTGGCAGGCACCATAGGGTACAAAGTTTTTCACAACCACCCTTTTTTTCAATGAGATCCTGTGTTCTCGTTCAGAACACAGGCTCCCATTGAAGTCAATGCGAGTCCAACGGAATGATGTAGGGAAGCATCGTAAAAGGTGGGTCGGGCTCGCAGAACCTGTTTTGCTTGAAGCCTTATACAAGTGTTCTCTAGTCTCCTATTTTATTCTGTTGTGTCTCCCATTAGTTTACGGAATGCCTTTTGCAGGATTTACTGTAGGTTCTTAAGAGATGAGATACCATATTGTGGAGGTGCTTTGCCATTGTGTGAGACTTTCAGGTAGTACTGCTGTAGGAAGAGAGTGCAGGAGGGTGCCAGAATGATGATATCAAAGGCTGCCAAATCTTCGATGTAAAATATTTTGTTGGTCTTGCACCATCTAGGTATTTCTGTGACTTACATTAACATGCTGCTGAAATTTACACATGCCCTCCTTAGCACTGAGTAGCAGGGATAATTCATCCTGCTCTGCTCTGAATCCTTAGCTTCAGCATTCTGTGCTGATTCAGATTCTGTTTGTAGATTGGTGGGTTGCGTGATGTCTGTGAATGTTTTATTAAAACATCTTTATTGACATGAAGGCAAAAGATACATTCACATTTGTGTATTCAAATTTCAGCCCTGTATTTATACATTTATTCTGTTGTAGACTATTATATTCGGTGTATATCTCAATGTACGACTAATTCTATCTCAACAACGTGTAGAATTATTTCCATATGTTTCTATAGCCATCTACGGAGTGCACAAAAATGTCTTTCGCTATGTGCTGTAAAACGTTTGTCTCTCATTCCATAAAGTCTAAACATTCGAACTTGAGTCATCACTTCCAGGTTTATATTTCTTGTTCTTCCTCACCCGCCAGCCCCCTCCCATGTCTTATGTCGCAACAGTAGTAGAGCTGCCGCATTATGCCCTTTTATTTGGACCAATGAAGTATTATCCCATCATCCAGTCCGTTACTCGTCCTCCCCTTCAGAGTCTAGGTCTTCTTCTTCCGGCAGTGGTTCGCATATTGCTCCCCTATATTCATTCCAAGCCGCCCACACCTTGTTCCATTTGCGGGGGCATGCCCGTATTACATATACCACCCTTTCTGTCACCATCAGCATGTCCATATTCTTAGCCCATCTATTCGCCGTAGGCAGCTCTGGAGCCCCCCATTTCTGTGCAATATCCCGCTTAGCCACTGTTATGGCCAGCGTAGTCCAAATCAGTTTATATCTATCTGTCCAGGTAAGCGCTAGTGCAGGCGAGGCATCTGCTGAGACTCTGCTGCTGCGGCGCTTGGTGTTTAAAACCATTTAGAATTACTGCCATTGACTGCTACTGACCCGGGGACATTAATCTGAATTGAGAACTTTTTTAAAGTGCGCTACATGCTCGGCGCTTGCAGCGCGATCTTGTGCGTTTTTATGTGCGTATTATTTTATTGAAGTCTGGGAATGTGTATATGACTAGCGGGGCTCTAGGACATACTCACATTTAATTTGTGTAAGTTGCACCGCTGTTTGGCGGCTCATTAGCTGGGGATTAGACGCCATCGCCATCTTGGGAGGGGAAGTGCCGGAAAAGGGACGCCATCTTGGTTGGCGGTTTAGCTCTTGCTGTTGCAGAGCCAGAGCACGATTGGGTGCTATTTAAGTGGACTACGGCAGGCGCTCGTTCTGTCCAGGTAAGCGCTAGTGCAGGCGAGGCATCTGCTGAGACTCTGCTGCTGCGGCGCTTGGTGTTTAAAACCATTTAGAATTACTGCCATTGACTGCTACTGACCCGGGGACATTAATCTGAATTGAGAACTTTTTTAAAGTGCGCTACATGCTCGGCGCTTGCAGCGCGATCTTGTGCGTTTTTATGTGCGTATTATTTTATTGAAGTCTGGGAATGTGTATATGACTAGCGGGGCTCTAGGACATACTCACATTTAATTTGTGTAAGTTGCACCGCTGTTTGGCGGCTCATTAGCTGGGGATTAGACGCCATCGCCATCTTGGGAGGGGAAGTGCCGGAAAAGGGACGCCATCTTGGTTGGCGGTTTAGCTCTTGCTGTTGCAGAGCCAGAGCACGATTGGGTGCTATTTAAGTGGACTACGGCAGGCGCTCGTTCTGTCCAGGTAAGCGCTAGTGCAGGCGAGGCATCTGCTGAGACTCTGCTGCTGCGGCGCTTGGTGTTTAAAACCATTTAGAATTACTGCCATTGACTGCTACTGACCCGGGGACATTAATCTGAATTGAGAACTTTTTTAAAGTGCGCTACATGCTCGGCGCTTGCAGCGCGATCTTGTGCGTTTTTATGTGCGTATTATTTTATTGAAGTCTGGGAATGTGTATATGACTAGCGGGGCTCTAGGACATACTCACATTTAATTTGTGTAAGTTGCACCGCTGTTTGGCGGCTCATTAGCTGGGGATTAGACGCCATCGCCATCTTGGGAGGGGAAGTGCCGGAAAAGGGACGCCATCTTGGTTGGCGGTTTAGCTCTTGCTGTTGCAGAGCCAGAGCACGATTGGGTACTATTTAAACGTTCCCTGATGACGCGCAGCGGTAACGCGCAGCGGGCGCGCCATAGGCACGCCGGAGGCTCGCCAGAGGCGAGCCCATCTTTGCCCATCAGTGACCATCAGGGGCCCGGGGCCAGAACCCCTGGTCCACTTCGGTCGTACACCAGAGGTGAGCTAATGGAGCTTAACTGCAGGATGTCCCTACTTGCCCAGGGCTGTATTCATGCGCTGGCTCGCGAGGGCTTGCTGCGTTCTCCCAGGATTACCACAGCGCGGGCGCGCCACGTTAAAGCTCAGGTGTTAAAGTTCGGTCTTCTGAACACGCGTTCGTTGCAGGGACACAAGCTGGAGGTCTTCTCATTACTGGAAGACGGAGAGCTGGATGCCCTTGCACTCACGGAAACGTGGCTGGAAGATTGCTCTATACCAGACTTAGTGGCGGCGCTGCCAGACAATTACTTGGCACTCCACTTCAATAGGGAGGGAGCCAAAAAAGGAGGGGGAGTAGCCCTCCTCTATCAAGCTCGTCTCCGCGCTGAAAGATTTCTATCAGAAACCATGGGGGGCGCTGAGATCTTAGGAGTCAAACTTAGACTGGGGGCGGCGTGTGTGGCGTTCCTGGTGGTCTATCGCCCGCCTGGGGCTTCGCAGGACTTCCCTGTGTTGTTTATTAGACTACTGCAGGATCTGCGGTCAAGATACGATAAATTGATTGTCGTCGGTGATTTCAATTATCACTGGGAGAAATCCCCTAAAGAAGGTCCAGCACTACTGATTGAGGAGGCAATCTCCTCCTTAGATTTCACTCAGCAGGTGAATGGACCGACCCACGAGAAGGGACACATGCTAGATCTAATTTGGACCACCATGCCAGCTCAGGACGCCACAGAGATTTTGCCATGTGTTTGGTCCGATCATTCATTAATAAAATGTAAAATCCTTCTGAACGGCCATCCGCCCAAGCTGGGTGAAGGTTGGAAAATGGCACGAAAATGGAGAAATCTTGACGGAGACAGAATGAAGTCTCTTTTACAACAGTCTCCGCCACTTAAAGAGCAGGGCGCCAATGTCGATGCCCTTTGCGGACATCTCCACCATAAACTGGGGAGAGCCATTGAACTGGTGGCACCCCTTCGTAGGGTGAAGAAGGTGGATAGGGGAGTGGGGGCCCCTTGGTATAATGACTCCCTACGTGACATGAAACGTGGGGTGAGGAGGAAAGAACGTGCGTGGCGGAAGCAATACGACGCCACTGCTAGGAAAGATTACACGTCCTCCCTGGCGTCCTACAAATCTGCAATTCAAACCAGAAAGGCGGTCTTTTTCGAGGAGAGAATAGTGGCAGCTAGGAATCCACAGAAGGAAATCTTTCGGGTTTTGTCAGAACTCAGGACAAACAAGGAGCAAAGCACTGAGTTCACCCAACAAGATTGCCAGAAGTTCCAGGACTTCTTTGTGAGTAAGATCTCCGACATTCTGGGAGAAATCGCTGCAACTATAACCCTCGATTGTCCTAGCCCACCTGGTTATATTGCTCCGCTAGTTCTCACTCCGCTAGCTGAGTTCCCTTTTATTATGCAGAAGGAACTGACCAAGATCACGGACCGAGTTAAATCCGGTTCATTGGTGGATCCATGCCCGCCGGAAGTATTCAAGCTAGCTCTCCCGGGCATGGAAGAAGAAGTTTTGCATTTACTGAATACTTCTCTCCACACAGGACAGGTCCCTTTAGCATTTAAGGAGGCTCGATTGATCCCTTTGTTGAAGAAACCTGGTTCGGACACTAAGTGTCTAAAGAACTTCCGTCCTATTTCTCAGTTGCCTTTTCTGGCTAAAGTAATCGAGCAGCATGTGCTGATATCGCTCTCCAAACATCTTGACAGTAATAACCTGTTGGAAGCTAATCAGGCAGGGTTCCGTGCTAATCATAGCACGGAACTAGTCATGCTATCGATTCTGGATGAATTGAGGAGTCGGGCTGATACTAAAACACCTAGTGCCCTGGTACTATTAGATCTCTCCGCGGCGTTTGACACCGTGTGTCATGTACAACTTCTGTCGCGGTTGAGGTCTTTTGGTATCAGAGGTACAGCCCTGGCTTGGCTTGCATCATTCCTGCAGGGCAGGACACAAAGAGTCCAACTGGGGGACATGCTTTCCACCTCCGCGCCTATTACCTGCGGGGTCCCACAGGGTTCTGCTTTGTCGCCCCTGCTCTTTAACATCTATCTGCAGCCTTTGATTGCCCTCCTGAATAGGATGGACTGTCTAGTCTATAACTACGCTGATGACACCCAGATCATTATCCGGCTTGAGGAAGGGCCAGGAGCGTCTACCAGGCTACAGGACATACTTAAGGCCACGGTTAATTGGATGTCTAAAAACTCCCTAAAAATTAACCCGGAGAAGACGGAAGTGTTGCCCATTTCCATCACGGGCAACCCCTGGAACGAGAGTTTCTGGCCGGCAGAGCTGGGTGTACCACCGAAACCAGCGGTAGCAGTCAAAAGTTTGGGTCTGCACCTGGATGGGAAACTATCCATGGATAAACAGGTTACGTCTGTAGTAGGTACCTGCATTGGTTTAATGCGGCAACTGAGGAAAATATCGGCACTGCTATCGTTCTCTACCCTGAAACAGGTGGTTTCAGCGACCATCTTGGCCAGATTGGACTATGGTAACTCCCTGTACATAGGGCTACCCCAGCGGTTGCTGGATAAGCTACAGGGGGTTATGAACGACGCGGCCAGGTTGATCTATAAGAAACCCAGGATGACTCATTCATCCCCGCTGATGCAGGAGCTTCATTGGCTCCCAATTCGGCAGAGAGTAGTTTTCAAGGGACTGTGCATAGTGCATAAGACGCTGTACGGAAAAGCACCAAAATATCTTAAGTCCAGAATTTCACTCTATACTCCGAGCAGGACTTTACGCTCTTCGGATGCTTCTCTTCTATCCCAACCCCGATTCAGACTGGCCACGGTGGGGGGACGTGCTTTTTCTAAAACACTCCCGGCTCTGTGGAATAAATTGACCCCAGATCTAAGGAAGGAGCGTAATTTGATGACTTTTAGGAAAAAGCTAAAAACTGTTTTATTTAAACAGGCATGGAGCAGCCACTAAGCGCCCACCAAGATTAAGTAAAATGCTCAGCCCCACTGGTTAATTTGGACAACCAGCGCTTAGAGGCCCCGGTGGCTATAACGCGCGATACAAATCAAATAAATAAATAAATAAATAAATAAATAGGTCGGTGGGGTCCCAGATGTTCAACAGGCATTTACGAGGCTCTGGTAAAATGGGGATTTTAAGTGTTTGGGAGACAGTGCGCATAACCTGCTTCCAGAAGTCCTGTATCCGCGGACAGTCCCATAGTGTATGGTATAGTGTCCCTTCCTCCCCGCAACCCCGTAAAAAAAAGGGATGAGGTGCCTTGTGGATTTTGTGAAGCAGAGTCCTAGAGTAGTAGATGCGGTGTAAAATTTTTAATTCTACCAGCCTGAATTTTGCCGAAATGCCTACCTCCCTCGGGGAGGCTAATGCCTCATTCCACTCTGACTCATCTGCCTCTCCTACCTCCCCCTCCCATTTTTCTTTAAGTTTCATGGTAGGGTCCTTCAGGTTGTTGACCAGTTTTTTATATGTGAGGGAAGTCGCACTTTGGTGCATAAAGTCCGTCAGTAGTCTATCTTCCAATGGTGAGGACTCTGGTAAGTCTGTGCCCACTGGAATCGCCCGGAGTAATGCGTGTCGGATCTGCACGTATCTAAACGTTTCGGTGAAGCGTAGGTCATATTGTTGCTGGAGCTGTGGAAATGCAATCACCGTGCCTTTGTCCCATAGGTCTCCCACTGTGGAGATCCCTATGCAATCCCATTGTGTGAAACCTTTACAGGATCTGAGGTTCCCTAAGGATTTTATGTCCCATAGTGGTGTCATTTTGGTGATTCTCCCTGTCCATCCCATGCGTGTCTGCGCTATATGCCACAGGGCCGCTGTGTGTTGTGTTGGACCTAGCAGTTTTGTAAGTTGCGATTTATTATATAATACCGCGAGCATGCATTCCGTCCCCATCTGTGACCAGTCCGCCCTGTATGCTGGGTCGTCTCTCGGGTGTGGATCCAATGGTTAATTATTTTAAGCTGGGCCGCCCAGTAGTATAATTGAACATTGGGTAGTGCAATCCCTCCCTCATACCAACTTTTCACCAATTTGTCATAGGCTATAGGCGCCGGGCCATTATTCCAGAGTAGGTTTGTAACTAGTGCTGCCACTTGTTTGAAATATTGCGGTGAGACAAGGTACGGGGTGTTTTCCAGCACATATAGAAATCTGGGAAGAGCCATCATTTTAAATAGAGCAGCCCTCCCGAGGAGGGTCAGAGGCAGTGTCGCCCAGTGTTTAACATCCGCACGCAGGCGGTCCACAGGCGGCTTCAAGTTTTTATCAAAGAAGTCCGTGGCATTTTTCGTAATGACGATGCCAAGGTATTTAAAGGAGGTTGTCGGCAACGCCAGGGGGCAGTCTTCCCGCAACATCGGTTCCGGGCCCTTCAGTGTGTAGATTACCGATTTGGACCAATTCAGGGTATAGCCTGAGAATTTCCCATGTGTGTTGCAGAGATCCAATAAGGCTGGGATCCCGTCGTCAGGTTCAACCATATAAATAAGCATATCATCCGCATAGAGGGAGATTTTATCCTCCCATCCTTCCTCCCATTTGATCCCCCTGAATACGGGCGTTGTTCTGATCAGGATTGCCAAGGGTTCTAGTACTAAGGCAAAAAGTAAGGGCGACAAGGGGCATCCCTGCCTAGTCCCCCGTCCCAGTGGAAACGTCGGCGAGATATGGCCGTTGGCTACCACCTGTGCCACCGGCTTCGTGTAGAGTAGTCGTATCCAGGCTATATACTTCGGTCCAAAGCCCATTCGGGCAAGCACCGTAAATAAGTATTCCCATTCTACTAGGTCGAACGCCATTTTGGCATCAAGGGAGAGGATCACCGCTTTCTCCGAGAGGAGGTGCGCTCGAGCCAATACCCCATGGACCCTCCTGAGATTCAGTGCTGTACTCCTGTGGGGCATAAAGCCCGATTGGTCTGGGTGGATTAATGTTCGCAGGTGAGGCATCAGACGGCTGGCCAGAAGTTTAGCCAGCACCTTGGCCTCTACGTTTAGCAATGATATTGGGCGATACGAGGCACATGCTGTTGGGGGTTTTCCCGGTTTTGGTATGGCTACAATTGTGGCTGTACGCTGGTCAAGCGGAAGTTCCGCCTTTTGTAGGCTTTCCCTATACATGTGTAGTAGAGGTCTGCTAAGCTCTGAGGCCATCGATTTGTACCATTCCACGGGTAGGCCGTTGGGACCCAGCGCTTTGCCGGACTGCAGCGCCTGAATCGCCAACTGAATTTCATCCTCTGTCAGATCCACCTCTAGTTCTAGCATAGCGTCGTGTGTTATACTGGGGATGGCAATGGTGTCAAGTGAAAGTGATGCCGCCTGTGCAGTAATGACGTGTTCTGGGGTATATATCTCCTGAAAATGAGTTGCCAGGGTGTGCACAATTTCTGCTGGATGTGTCTTTAGCTGCCCATCTTGGGAGTGGAGCCTCTGGATACCCCTCGTGCTTCCCCCTCTCTTATCTAACCACGCCAGCATCTTCCCCGCCTTGTCTCCCACTTCATAAATTCTATGTGTGGTGCTTGCGATGTAGCCCTGGACTTGTGTTTTGAGGTGGGTCTGGTATTGTCGCTGTCTCAATTGCAGGCCCTTAGTCCGACCCTATTCAACATCTATGTGACCCCACTAGCCAGACTAATAAGATCTTTCGGGATGGAGGTTGTCTCTTACGCTGATGACACCCAAATCCTCGTCTCTCTTCCCCATTCAGATGTACATACTGCCTCCAAATTTAGATCTTGTATGGAGGCGGTTGGTCAGTGGATGATCAAGAATTCACTCAAGCTGAATGGGGAGAAAACTGAGGTGATGGTGTTTGGAGGGAAAGAGAACATCTGGTCAGCCAGCTGGTGGCCTGACTCGCTAGGAGTGTGTCCTTCCCCCACAACATCGGCTAAGAATCTTGGGGTGATGATAGACCCTGCCCTGGATATGGGCAGACAGGTGAGTAGAACCATCTCCACCTGCTGGGGCCTAATTCACACCCTACGAAGGATTAGGAAATACCTCTCCTTGCAGTCCAGAAAGCAAATAGCTGTTGCCCTCATTGGCTCACGTCTGGACTACTGTAATGCGCTGTATGCGGGGCTAAACAGGAGCCTCCTGCAGCGCTTACAGGTAGTTCAGAATGCACAGCCAGATTTGCTCTGGATGTTCCCAGATGCTCCTCGGCCACGTCGGCCAGGAAAGCGTTGCACTGGCTACCGGTAGAGCAGCGAGTACGGTTTAAGGTTCTATGCATGACCTATAGAGCCATCGCAAAAAATAGTGACACGGGAGTTGGGTCCATCATTTCCCATTATGTTCCTGGAAGGAACTTGCGTTCCTCCGGGAAACTGCTCCTGACAGCCCCTCGCATTCGAAGAGCCAAGTGGGGTGGTAGGGCCTTTTCCACCCTGGCCCCCAAATGGTGGAATGATCTTCCTTTGGATCTCAGGTCTCTACCTTCCCTTCAGAAATTCCGAAGGGCCCTTAAAACTCGCCTCTTCCTGCAAGCCTATGTGTAAGGATGTATGTTTCAATTTTGATGTTATTGTTAGGCGCCTTGATACCTTCGGGTTATTGTTTTTGCGCGTTATAAATTTTTATCAATCAATCAATCAGTGCGTGTGCTGTTTCCGGGGTGGGATTCGCCATGTGGGTAGTGTTTGCGTTGTGGAGTGCCAGCTCTATCTCTGTGAGGTCTCGCCGGGAGTCTCGTTTGTGCCCCGTTATCGCTGCTATTGCTTCACCCCGCAGGACTGTTTTATATGCTTCCCATAGGACCGAGGGCGAGGCTACCTTTCCCGCGTTCTCATCAAAGTAATGTGTTGTCACTAATTTAAGTTTCTTCCTGATCTTAGGGATTTTTAAATAATTTGGGTATATCGGGTATATTCTGGCGCATTTTTTTTCCCTGGTGGTGAGTGATAGCAAAATTGGGGACTGGTCAGATACACCTGTAGGCAGGATGTCTATTTTGTCTACAAACCCCAGTCCATCCCCTAGGGACAAAAAGTAGTCTATTCTCGATAGGCTATTGTGTGCGGCGGAGTAAAAAGTGTATTGAGTCGTTGCTGGGTATAGGTGCCGCCATACGTCTGTTATGCCCATTGCCTCTAAAAAGTCTGGGAGTGTCGTAAGTTTCCTGGGGCGGTCTTTGATGGGAAAGGCATCTAGCGTAGGGTCTATTATTGCATTCAGATCCCCTCCTATTATCGTATCCCCTTCAGGGAGCTCCAGGAGGAACTTACCCAGGGCAGGCAGTGCTACGGAGTGAAGTGCTGGGGGGATATACACGGAGACCACGTTGAGTGGCTTCCCCTCCCATTGGCCATGCAGGGCTGCAAAACGACCCTGGTCGTCCACTTTGCGGCGTTCCACTATAAAGGGCGATGTCTTTTTCAATAGTATCCCCGCCCCTCTGGAGCCCGGTGTGAACTCTGCATGCACTGCCATGGTATAGCCGCGTCTATCAAGTGCTTTACACCTTGCCCCTGTGAGGTGTGTCTCTTGGAGCATCACTAGATCTGGGCTCTGGCGTTTAATGGCCTGCAGAACTAAACCCCTCTTTATTTTATCCCCTAAGCCTCTGACGTTCCATGTAAGCAGGCACAGGGGGGGTATTTCTGTAGTCGTAGGGGCGCTCTCAGTGGGCGCAGGACGGAGAGTGTGGGTCATTGGAACGTTGGGATGGCAACATGCGTGGCGTGTCGCTAGTCTCAGCATAAATGCAGCGTTTCGTGTCAGTGTTTAGGAAGAGGCTGGCATTTGGTGTGTCTACATATCTTGTGTTGTGAGTGATGACTCCTAACATGAACATGAACAATAAAACTGTCCCCCCATCCCCCCTCCCTGCTCCCCTGCTACACGGACAAACCCCCGCCCGTTTCCCCAACTTTGCAGAGTGCTTCGACCCTTCCCCAACTATCTTACTTGCTCGTGGGGTTGGCGAGTCCCCTACCGGCACCGGCTTTGCCCACCCTACTCAGCTGCACCAGGCCCAAGGTCCCAATGCGTCGCATTCAGTCCGCTCCACATCAATTCTATCTTCAGATAGGGGCTGATTGTCCAGAGTCAAAGAGATCTTGTGCCACATCGGCTTCTGCTCCCTCCATGTCGTCTCCATGTTCCGATTGCTCGGTCCGCCTGTCCGTATGTTTGCCGTTACGATGGGTCGGTCGCTCTCGATGTGGACGGTGAGACTTTCCTACTTGTCTCCAGCTTTCAAGCCAGTCTTGTGCCACTTCCGGCTTATCAAAGAACCACGTCTTCCCATCGGCTACAATCCTTAATTCGGCGGGAAACAGCATGGAGTATGGCAATTCTCTGTCTCGTAGCGCCTTTTTCACCTCAGCAAACGATTTCCGGCGTCTGGCCACCTCCGCCGTATAGTCCGGGAAGAAGGCCAGAGTCGAGTTTTGAAGCTTAACAGGTGGTGAGACTCGTGCCGCTTGTAGGATTGCGTCCCTGTCTCTAAAATTAAAGAGTCTGGCCAACACAGGCCGCGGAGCGGCTCCTGGCTTGGGTGTGCCGCCAGGTACCCTGTGCGCCCTTTCTACTGAGAAGAAGTGAGACAGGCCTTTGGGTTGCAGTTTATTTTTAACGAGATCTTCAACATAGAGGTCCATCGCTCCCTTCCCTTCTGTCTCCGGAAGACCAAGGATGCGGATATTATTCCTTCGGGAACGCCCTTCTTGGTCGTCCAGCTTGTCCTGTAGAAGCCTGGTGACTTTCTCCATGCGTTCCATAGCCATTTGCAGTTCCGATGTGTCCTCCACAAGAGATTTTGTGATCACCTCCACCTGGGACACCCTTTCAGTCATTTTTTGGAGGTCTTCCCGCAGCAGCGTTACCTCAGAAGAGATAGAGCCCACTGTAGTTTTGACGTCGGAGAGGGTCCTCATAATGTCTTCCAATGTCACTTTCTTGGTGCCTTCCGATTCTGGAGTGGCGCCCGTTGAGTTTCGCCCATTGTTTTGTGATTGTCCGTGCTGGCTATAGGCGAACTTATCCAGTTTGGCCTGTGCGAACCGCTTCTAGTTCCTCTGCCCGCCATGGCTCAGTGTTTGCGGATATGGGTCCAGTCCTGGTCCGCACCGCGGTTCGGGTTCTGTAATTACCCTTGTATCCTCTGGTGAGTCAGGGAAGAGCGGTTCGGAATGGGTCTCGTCGCGTTGTGGGCCTTCCCTGGTTACACCGCCTTCCGGCGACAAGGGCGTCCGGCGCTCTGTGGCCGATTTGCCCACCGAGGAGCCCCCTGCCTCGCCCCCGCCGTCGTATCACCGCCTCTCCTCCGGTCGTGCTGAACACGTATGGTGCGTAACCTCCGGACTGCCGCAGCCTGGTGGGTTGCCTGTCTGGTCAGGGTGTTATCAGTCCTTAGTGCCGCCACTCCACGTGTCTAGCGTGCCGCGTCGCTATCTGTTTCTTTTAGGGCCTTGAGCGGGGACACTTGTGGTATGTACGCGCTGGGCTGTCTGGGCCTGCACAAGATCTTCTCTGTATGGCTTTTTGGAGCTCCGTGCCAAGTTCTGCCTGTTCGGCTGGTGGGTGTATCTGCTTCAGAATACACCGGTTTAGTTGGAGTCCCATCGGTGTCCTGCCCACCCGGCGTCCTCCCTGGCGCTCCCCCCCGGGCCGGGGTAGCTGCCGCCTCCACGGCCTAGGTGATCGTCCCTGCTCCCTCTGGAGTAGTTACGTTGTCTACGGGACCCCGGGGGCACACGCACTCACCGCCAGGGTCCCGCTCTGCTCGGGAGCCGCTGCGCCGCTGTTGAGGGCGCAAGGGTCTCCTCTCATCCGTCGTGGTAGAATTTCGTTGGGCACAGCAGCGCCGAGCAGGTCTCACGTCTGCTGGGGCGCTGCAGGGGCACGCGAGATGGCGCTGGATGTCCGGTCACCCGCACGAGTCTGCAGCTGCTTCCTTCCCTCGGCAGTAGTCCCCAGGCTGGTCCACGTATTGCTGTGCCTCAGTAGTACCCACTATTGCCTGTTCTGCAGGGGCTTCGATCGTTTTGTCCCGATCGGGGAGCGGGGGGGAGCCCAAGCCGGTCAGGCCTCACTTCCCCTGGGGCCGGATAACCACGCAAGGCCGATGCTCTCCGTCTGCCGCAGGCCCAATTTCGTCAGTGGGTGATTCGGTCGTTTCCAGCCTCCGTTTTTCTTCAGGGTTGGAGCGGATGGTGCCGCCTCGGTACCGGACCCGGTCGCTGCTACTTCGGGTGAGCAATTCAGCGGATTAGTGTGTCGGATAGTTATGAAGGCCACAGTGCCCTCGGGAGCTCTCACTCTATGCTGCCGCCATGTTAGGCTGCTAGCCACGCCCCCCGTCTGTGAATGTTTTGACGCACACTGCAAACTCTTTTGATGTTGGACCTTTGTGATGGGATAGGAGCAGCCGCTGCATCGTTCGCCGCTGCATCCTGGACTTCCACGCATCGTCCCTGTGCAGTAGGTTTTACCTGATGCATCACCTGCGGATCGGATTTGTCTCAGAATCGACGCATTTCGCTTCCCCCTACAGACCGGACCAGACGCATCACTCCCCTGTATACAGCGGAACTGTCACACCGCATCCACAAAGGTCTCAGGAACGCCACATCTTCTTGTTTTTCGACGCTTTTCATCGGTGCGGCTGTTTGGCTTGGTGAATTTTGTCCCAGCAACAGGTACTTTGCAAGAAATCACTCATTCATAGTTTTCTATGGACTCAGTTGCTAAAACCTTTTGAAAGTCATTTTTCTTAATACTTGTATGTTGGCTTTTTGTAATTTTGGTATAGTTGAACTAAGATAAAGAAACTTTTTTTTTCTAAACTGGGGTGGTGTCCATTTGTGGTGTTATTACTGTGTTACTGTGATTGTTGGTACAAATACTTTACAAATTGCCTTTGGGATACGCCTGTCTGCTCGTGCCAAGCTACTAAGGGGGGTGAGCAGGGGTTATCTAAAGTGTGTTTCCTCCTTACCCTGACTAGAAGCAAGGGTCTCTATTTGGACAAAGGTACCTCTGCCAACTAGGGACCCCCATTTCTAAAAGAAGGCTTATAGAAGGTTCGCATATTGCAAAATGGTGATTATTTGCATACCATTGACGGGCAATGTTATATTGAGATTTATCACACATTTCAATGCAGGCTTATATTTTAAAATAATCAGATGAGGATATATCTTAACCCACAGAGTCCACCTCTGCAGTGCAGTATGAGTAGATATAGCATACGACAGACTTGTGAACTGTAACTCCCCAGCAGCATATGCTAATACACTGGTGCCTTCATGTTCAAGAATCTGTTTTGTAATTTAGAATATGGAACAACAGACGTGCTGCTGAAAACTATGATGGGTGTTCACACAAAGCCGAACACAATATGGCCAATCCACCATTAATTATAGTTTATCCCGTGACGCTGCTACAAACTCTCGTCTGGTAACTGTGGCAACGGACATTTTTCAAATACTACAAAGTACCCATTATCTTTATTTATTTTTGGATGAAACTAAAGTTTGTCAACATGTGAATTTATTGTTTTTATGAAAACCATTAACTGTGTTGTTTATGGCCTCAAACCTCATATAAAATGGATTAGATATTTACAGTCAGGATCCCTGGCAGACGTTGTTGTTTTTCTTAGCCTCGTTCGTCCCAGGAGGGGGTGTGCCACTGAGATGCCCCCTTTCCCTGGTCTTCTTTGCCATGTTTTCCTAAACCTGTGCCTTAATGATTCCTATTAAGGTTACAATTAAGCACTTCAACGGGGTATGCCGATGATATTGATACACTTAAAAGACAGAGGGCTTGATTCACAAGGGTAACGTCCACTTTTTAGTAAGTTTACACTTTTGATCAAGTTTACTATTTTCTGGTTTTCACATACACTGAGTACAATTTTCTACTACAAAATTAGCAGTAAATAGTGCTGTACTTCCGTTTTTTTTTTCTCGTAACCGGGTTGTGGACATTTGAGTCAGTTAGCAGTAGAGTCCATTCATAACAATCAGTTTAAAAGGATAGGTTATAGTGGCTGGAATTAAGGCCAACGTGCTCAAGGCCTAGCGAGTCATGCCAAATGTGGGTCTATGTGGCTGTAGAATCATTATAGTCCAGAGTGATGACAATAAATGACCTTAAGAGCCAAGTACACAGATAGAATAGAAATATATTCTATTGTTATTGTCTAGTCACTACCTAAGAGTGATGCATTTTAATCACCTCCATGCACAGTCACTATTGTATTTAGATGCATTGTCTTGTGAGCCTACTTCAGTGTTACATGAAGCTGCCTTCAGAGTCCCTGGGGAAGCATAGTTTATAGAACGTGAAGGGGCCTAGGAACCTGACTTATGCACTTGGAGATATGGTCGGTGGACTGGATTCACCATTACCCAAGGATGTGTAGGCAGAGGTCCAATGCTAGATGACTCATTACTATACATCTATGGAAAAGGTCTCTGTAAATGAACCAGTAGCTGAGATAGATGGCTTAAGATGCATTTGGATCAGTTTAGCATCAAAATGATATACTCTTTACAATCTACCCGTTGGAGACTCCTTGTTTCCGATTTTTAGCACCAGCATGTTCCAAACCTCTGAGGTCTGCCTATCTTTCCTGTCCTCCCTGAAAACACCTTATAATATAGAATGTGCATAAAGTGGCAACAAAGGCAAAATTTTATAATGCTTCTTCATTCATACTTCACACAGAATAAGTTAGCCAGGATGTTTCCCTGACCCATCCAAAAATTTGTTAGAAGAGGAGATTTAATCCCAAACCGTGTACACAGTTTTTCTATGTCTTATCCTAGCTCCATTTTGGGAACTGATTAGTGTATTTTAGAGAACATTTGGGCGTGGTCAGATAGAGATGGATGTTTGCTTTGCTCTGTTTAGAGTGTGCCCTCAATTCAGTCACAATAAATGTGGTGGTATGTCTGGCAATGCCAGTGCAAGATAACTAAGCACTGGAAATGTTCCAGTGCACCAATTTTGAATGTGTGGCAAGGGAAGATGCAACACGTTAGATTAATTATGGGAAAGGTTTAGAGTAGTTTTTGCCTATTTTCGTCCTGATATAAGTATCATCCAGCTGCCATACATTTAAAATCGATGACTAGTGGTGTGAATTTGACGGCTACCTTTGTGTCTTTTTGTTGATTACCCTGTGGGCTTACTAACAAAAATGAAAGCAATGCTCCTTTTTTTTTTTCTTAGTCCTCATCTCACCATTAGCGTCTGCAAAACAAACAAAAAGCCCATTCCGACCTAGGCACCCCGGACTTCTGTTACTGCATTGGCTTTGGGCCTAACCAGGCCAGCTTCTTTGTACGAGCTTGGTGTAATCGTTAGACCAAGAAAACATTAGACCAACCTCATTTCGATGCCCCAAGATAGTAGTGGTGACCAAATTTTTTGGTTGTTATCATTCAATGTCCCTGGTCCAAACGAGCCATACCAATTGCAGCACCCAGCCAGTTCTCATACAACGGGGGCCTAGAGTCTTTCCACAGTTTGCAAATCTCCCTCCAGGCGATTAAAATCAAACAAAAAAATAAACCCATTTGTGCACTAGAAAGCGAGTTTGTGAAATCATTATCCAAACCAAAAATAACTAATGCTAGGTTCAATTTAAGCTTAATTTTAAAGATGACTTCAAAGACACACTCCACGTTGTTCCAATATCTCTTAAAGACACACATTCAAAGAATATGTGTATGTCATCCACCTCGGCAAACTCATATCTTGGACACTTCGGGGAGGAGCAAGGGGCAAATCTTGCTATTTTCTTGGGGGTATAATACAGTCTATTGCTAATGAAAAAATGGTTCTTTCTAAGAGAGGCTGGCTTGACATGCTTGCATAGAATTTGAAGGGTTAATGCATACAGGTTAACAGCTATATCACCCAGGACGGATGAGTTCCATACGAGGTGAGGTGGACGGAGGTCTACATCATCAGCATCCAGCAGACTCCTATACCAGTACCCGACCTCCTTTTTTGTAAGCTTTGTATTTTGAAGACGGTACTCGATTTCCCAGTAGCCACCTACGAGTTCCTTCTCAGCTGTAAACCAGGAGCACAATTGCAAGTATTTAAATTTAGTGTAGGAGCTGCCTATTTTTGATCTAACGACCTCCCAAGAAAGAACTCCGTCAGATGATATAAGGTCAGACCAGGTCGTAATACCTGACTTCTTAATAGGGGATGCAAGACTGTCTTCCAGGCATAAAGGTAGCCCGGGAGAATCCCAGATGGGAGCAAAGTCAGAATAATAACCGATCCCCCTTCTCACTCTTACTCTATACCACACATTAAGTGCTGTTCTTAAGACTTTTAGAGAAACCTTCTTAAAGAACCTTGGTGCCCTAAACTTATAAAGTAATCCAACTCCCCCCCTCGAAACTGGCCATCACGCCTCAATACTTCCCCCAGTTGGTCTCAACAGTGCTAGTGAGCAAAGAACGTATGTTTTTATACTGAAAGGCAAAAGAGTACCAAAGGACATCCGGGAGAGCGAGACCACCCTTAAGGAGCCTCTGTCTCAACTTCTTCCAGGATAGCCTGGAGTTTTTATTAAACCAGACAAAACTTCTTATTTTGGCCATGAATTTTACTCATAACCTTACTTGGGAAGTCGAGGGGAATAGTACTGAACAAATAGGTCAATTTTGGCAGGATGACCATCTTGACAAGGTTTACCCGGCCATAAACAGTCAGGGGTAGATTCTGCCATCTGGAAAAGAGTTGGTCAATTTCCTTGGCCACTTTCTTCAGGTTTATCAGAGGGATGTCAACTAGATCTTGAACAATGGTTATCCCTAAATACCAAAATCCCTTACTACTCCTTCCAGTCCAATTGTCTACGCCCCAGCACATTACCTCTGTCTTGGAGGAGTTGACAAGATATCCAGAATACAGACTAAGGCCCCGATGTAGGTAAATCTAATTTACCGACTCATAAATACCGAATTTTACGATTCGGTATTTATGAATCGGTAAATTGGAAGGTGGCAGATGTAGGTAATTTTTAATTTACAATTACCGAATCTGTAAGAATCGGTATTTACCGATTCGGTAAATACCGAATCGGTATTTCCCATTGATTCCTATGGGCTTCGAAGCCCATAGGAATCAATGGAAAATACCGATTCGGAATTTACCGAATCGGTAAATACCGAATCCTGGCAGGGGGAACGGGGTGTCACTTTGACACCCTGTAGCACCCCAAATGCAGGCTTGTGTGCCATGTGGCACACATACATGCCCTAAGGGCATGTCTGTGTGTCACATGGCATAGTGGACATGCACAGATGTGCATGTACACTGGAATTCTGGAATTCGGTATTTTACCACCCAATAGGATTGGGTGGTAAATACCGACTCCTAAAGGGCCTGTGGCACTCTTTGAAGTGCCAGCTACATCTTGATTTACAGAATCGGTAAATTTACCGATTCTGTAAATGCGATGCCCCCTACATGCCAAATCCCAAATACCGGTCGGTAAATGGCGACCTACATCTGGCCCCAAATTCCTCCATGGTAGCTTCCACCCTTGGGAGTACCTCGGCTGGGTTGTTGGTATACACCAGCAGATCATCCGCATAGAGGGCTAACTTACACCTGTAATCTAAAACTTGGAAGGGAGTGATTTGGT
The DNA here is from genome assembly GCF_964261635.1 of Lissotriton helveticus. NCBI lineage: Eukaryota > Metazoa > Chordata > Amphibia > Caudata > Salamandridae > Lissotriton > Lissotriton helveticus. The sequence goes on from NC_136062.1 coordinate 204,146,754, forward strand.
CATCCAATCTCAAGGCTTGAGCAAGAGGCTCGATGTAGATGTCGAACAATAAGGGTGAGATGGGACACCCCTGCCTCGTTCCCCTTGTTATGTTAAAGTTTGGTGTCAACAAGCCATTCAAAAGAACAACTGCAGAGGCACCCTCGTAGCATCTAATAAGAGTCTGTATAAAGGTCGAGCCAAATCCTATCATTTTTAGGGTTTCCCAAAGGAAGACCCAATTGACTCGATCGAACGCCTTGGCTGCGTCAAAAGCAGTCACAGCCAAGGGCTTCAACCGTGCCATCGCTAAATCGATGCTACCTATTAGCTGCAGCGTTTGTTCTTGGATAAACCTCTCTGGGATAAAGCCCTAATCATCTACATTTATCATCTGCGGAACTATCTTGACCAATCTCCCCACTAAAATGCTCATGAAGATCTTATAGTCAGCATTAAGCAGGGAGATTGGTCTATAGGAATTCGCTTTGAGGGGATCTTTCCCTGGCTTTAAAATAAGGACAATCGTGGCCTCCTTCCAAGATTTAGGTATCCTACCATCAAAACTATAAATGTAGTTGAATAGCTCACACAGTCTGGGAGCTAACTCGTCCTGGAGGACCTTGTATATTTCCCCAGGAAGAGCATCCGTCCCTGCGGCCTTATTGTTCTTAATATTTTTTATATAGAGTTTAATTTCATCTTCTGATATGTGGGCATCTAAAATAACTCGGCTGTCCTCTGTTAGTACCGGTAATGCCCTATTACACAGCCACTCTTGGATACTCCCTGGACTAGAGGTTCCCCCTCTTTATACAACTCAGAAATCATGGAGAGAAGGCACCTTTGCATGTCCTTCTGTTTACAGGAAGTCACTCCAGTCTCATCAATGATCAGTTCGTTGATATTATTCATGGCCCGGTCGGCTCTTGCTTTCCATGCCAAAAGGGCACCCGCTTTTTCACCATACTCGTAGTTCTCCATGTTATGGGCTAACCACTGTGCTCTTACTTTGTGATCTAGCTTCCCCCTATAATCCAGTTGCAGAGGTTCTAGATCACTAAGGACCTGTGTCAGGTTATCAGGATGACAATTCAATCTGTCTCCTTCAAGCTTAGAGATCTCCCTTTCCAAAGTCTGAAATTCTAAAGCCTCTTCCCTATTCTTGAAACATATCAGACTATGTAGCTGTCCACGCAGGTAAGCCTTAAATGCGTCCCAGACATAGTCCGGAGATGTTGAACCAATATTATCAGAAAAATAATCTATTGTTGAAATTTTAAGGGCACCGATGATTTCGGGGTTAGAGAGCATTGCCCTTTTCAGTGTCCACCAAGAATTGGGACTTGGCTTATTCCCTAGATATGAAAAGGAGATTGGAGCATGGTCTGAAAGAATGCTTTGAAGGATAGAAATATCAACTAGATTCTCCAGACCCGACCTGTCTGTAAGGATATAATCGATTCTAGAAGAATGACCGTGTTTTTTGCTAAAAAATGTAAAACCTTGTTCTGTTCCCTTTTTAACCTTCCAAGCATCGACCAGCCCGAGCTCCTGGATCATATTGATCATAGCCCGACGAGTACGGGGGCAGCAGCATATTGGCTATTATTAGACCTGTCCTGAAGGAGGGTAAGAAGGACATTGAAATCACCTCCGATTATTACCGGGGTGGTGACTTCTATTAATTTGATCTGTACTCGGTGTAGGTAGGCTGGATCATCGACATTCGGGCCATAACATGATACAATAGTAAGATCCGCTCCCCAAATGGCCAACTATGCTATTATCCATCTTCCAGATTGATCAGTTGAGACTGATTTAATAGTGCCTCCAATTCCTGATCTAATTAAAATCGCCACCTCCTTACTATGAGTTGTCTGCTCAGAGCAGCAATAATACTCAACCCATCGGTATTTCCCAAAGATGGCCTTACACTCCAAACAGCTCAGGTGAGTCTCTTGCAAGAGACAGACCTGAGCTGAAGATTGTTCAAGAAATTTCATAACTAACCTTTGTCTACGTAGACAATGGAGCCCGCTGACATTCCACGAGACAAATCTATTCTTGGTACTCATTATGATTTACGGACCCTTCCATCTACCCGGACCTTTATCAAGCACTCTGGAAGTGGCTTACATCTTAAGATGCAATTGAGAGTGATGACAATTTTTATATTTTTTCCCACTGCAACCCCACCAGTGCTCCCCTCCACCCTCCTCCCCTCCCCCCCCCAGTGACCCCAACATCCCCACGCTACCCTGGGGAACCCTCCCTTCTCCTCTGAGCATAAGCACTTTGGACGAGGACCCCTGGACGTGACCAAAACAAGACAACATAGTATAGAAGAGGCTCAATCCCACCAGGGCGCCAGCAGCACTTAACTGAACACTTACTAAACAAGAAAGAAAATATATAAAAAGAAGAAATGTCTTTTTTTTTTTTAAATCAGATAGATGCCTTTACCCCCTCATTCCAGTTATACCCCACTTCCACTTCGTATTTTGTCTATTATTAGGACATCAACTTCCTCTATTTGGCACAGATTATACATATGATTGTTCCACATGGTCTGGGGGGATGCAGGAAACCTCAGCTGGGTCTTGGCCCCTAATGAGTCTAAGATTACCATTCTTTTGCCCAGCTCCCACTCTTTTGTTGCAGTGATATGGGATACATTGGACCGGATGGAGAATGAGAATGGACTGGAAAAGGAATTACTCTTAACCTGACCGGCTTTCAAGGCTAAGGATAGAATTTTTTCCTTAATAGCGTATGAAAGGAAATTAACTAAAATTTTCCTTGGCCGTTGCTTTTCTGGGTTCCTCCTGTATGGGTCACGGTGAACCCTTTGGATGTCAGAGACCAGATTCAATTCTGGCAAATCTTTTAGGATGGTTACCTTTAAAAGGGAGATCACAACATTTTTAATATCATCCCCCTCCAGATCTTCAGGAGCGTTTATTATTTTCAAATTATTTTTTCTTGAATGGGTTTTCAAACGCTCTACATCATCCTTAAGTTCCCTGTTTTGTTGTACCAATTTGTCCATCGTAACTGAGGAGGAGTGTAAGGCATCCTTAATCTTAGGAATCTCTAATTCAAGAGCATCCATTCTCTGCGAGACCTCTTCTATTTTCTGCGCCAATACCACAAATGAGGCCTGAATAGCAGCTTGGTTAGCCTCTGAAGTTTAAAATCTTCTCCCGATATCCTCCTTTAGACTTAACAGAATATCAGCCAATGACCCAGTGAGAATCGTAGTCGGAGGCAAGGGAAGAGTAGGTTATCCAGCTAACAAAGTCCCAGATGTGGAAGGAAAAACATCCACTTTCTCCTTAGCAGAAAGGGTACCAGAAAAATTTTCAAGGTTGTCTAATGAGGAAAACTATTAGATAACTCCACTGATGGGTGGACAACCAACTGCTGGCCCGAAGGTGTATCCGCCTCACCTGTTACGCTGGTAGAGAGGCTAGTAGAAGGTTGACAGTTTTCTATAGATGCATAGGGACCAGGCAGAGTAGTAATAGTAATAATAGGTTTTCTATTCTGCCCCCTGTCGGTGGTGGTAGATAACACCTTATAGTACGTCTTCAATGATGGCGTTATTCTAGGTTCAGAACACAGGCCCCTTTTGGCTTTTCCCCTCCCCCTTCCCTGCCTGGGGGAGTACTCTCTGCAATAACTCTCCCTTTATCCTGTCTAACAGTAACCTTAACTGCTGGCGGCCGGAAGCAATGCACCTCTTACATCAGTGTCATATCCATAGAGAGCACTTGTAGTAAAGGTATTTGGGTGTCTTTCTCTTTTTCTCTGCTCTGTACTACTTATTCTGCTATAAGAGTGATCAATTTCAATATTCTCCTCGTTACTGCGAGAGGAAAGGTGGGTGACAGGATAGAGGTCTGAGGATTAAGCTTGGAAATGCTGTGGTTGCAATAAGGGTTACTGCTTGATCCTGTCTACTCATCTCCAAACGCAGATGTTCATCTATCAACGCTGTATACAAATTTTTTTCCAAGCTATCCTATTTGCAGTGTCTAATTTGTAGAAGAATACCTGGAGCACAAAGGCTGTTCAGAAACCTGCAGCCTGCCCCAGCGCGCCCAATGCCAAGGCTGTGGAGTCTGGACCCATCTCATGCCTCTTTTATCGAATACCAGACACTCTCTGCCCTTGTATATAACTTATGCAGGTTCCCGTCTTCTCCCTTTCTGAAGCGTTTTCCGTTTTCCTCTTTCTTCTTCTTTGCCCTCTGTGCTAACTGAATAACCATATCTTCTGGATTCTATCCCTCCTTTCCTTGTACTGTCCTTGCTGTTCTTTGATACCAACGTTATCTGTGGAGCACCCTGATGCCTTTGTGTCATCGAATGGAGGTGAGGCTTGGACTGGCAAGACGGTTCTGTTTTAATTGCAAAGCTTCCTCCTCCCTTCAGGTACAGCGGAAGGACTTCCTGCACGAGCTGAAAGAAGAAGCTGTTCAGAAGAGCCGCTGGAAGGTTGAGCAATTGCAGAAAAGACCAACTTGATATTACAGATGCCGCTGACTAAGCAGAACAAAAGCCTTCTTACTTTGCTTTTTCTATTTTTCATTTTATAGATTCTCATCAAATAGAAACATGCATGTGAAAAAACATTAATATAGTGTATTCCACTGTGTAAAGAAAGAACTTTTATAAAGTCCTCCGGCTATCCTGATTAACAGATCAGTAAAGGTCGTGCATCATCACTGCAGCAGAATAGTAGTAGACAATGCTGCTCAGTCAATGAAAAAGAAAGAGACAGACAACCTATCCAGATACATTGTTTTTTGCGTCCAGTTGGCTTTTAATTACTGGAAATCTACAATCTCCGAATGAGACCAAATATAGTCCATTCTAAAGAAATAACCTCAGTGCATGGACTATTGGTATCAGAACATGTAGTAGAGTAGCGAGTACAGCACATTAAGCTCCCCTTAATCAAAGGGAATTAACGCTAGAATTCCAGTTTAGACTGATTTGTTTCTTGATAGGATCCCAAATTCATATGAATCATACTGTTTCTGGTCACACGCTAAGTAGCACCCACAAATGTCTAATATATAAAAAGAAACGAGTTTTCATTTTATTTACCAACAAATGCTTTCGAGATTAAAACAAGTGCAGGATGGCATGAACAGCTTCAGCAGATCCAAGAACAGTGCAGGGACATCACCAATCCTCGTCACAATGTAACGAAAAGAGGCCTCCACTGCGTTCCAAAGTAAGGACCGGATTTACTAAGGGCTTGCATTGCCCTTACATTACGCGAAGCGATGCAAGGCAATGCAAGCCCTTAAGTCAGATTTTGAAAGCCACGTAAAGTCACCTTGCGTGGCTCTGCTTGGCTTAGCAAATCCAGACTAAAGCAAGACAGTGCAAGTTGCTGCCTTGCGTTACTCTGCTTTGGGAAGGCATTCCATGGTAAGTATGGGCCTTCCCACGCATCTACCCATGGATCCTGGAGAATTTCCAGAGTTACTTAGAATAGCCAGTATGGGAATGCGTCAAAATGCAACACCATCCCAACAGAGGTGTAACGAGGAGAAATATATTTATTCCTCCTTGTTATTTCTTCCTTTTATTTGTCCTGCATTCTGCCGCATACATAGAAAGAGAAAAATGCCACTGAGGGTTGTTTGTACAGGAAGGCTTCCTGCACAAAAAGAACCCTGCTGTAATACAGGCTCAGTGACACCATGGTGCAATTGTGTTCGCATTGGTGCTAGGCAGTCTTCCGTGTGCCTGCGCAGGGAGAGCAGGAATGCACCATATCTTAGTAAATGTAGTGCATTCCTGCTCTCTCGATTTGACGTAGAGCAGCAAGTTGTCTCTCTGATCTGCGTTGCGTCAATTGTTAGCAAATCTGGATCTTAGTGTATTTTATCCTGTGCACAAAAGACATCTGAAGCTGTTGTATCAACCACTGGCATAATTTGTTTAGAATGTTCCAGACCCAGATTGAAATAAAGCTGATGCCTGATGGACAGTCTTTGGCTGCAACTCTGCCCAGTGGCTCAGGTTTGCATCGTCATCGTCTGCGAGAGTGTGGGCGACCACTTCTAGTCGCTACATTGCTGCTGACATTAGGTAGTGCCCAAGCAGAAGGTGACTTTCTGAAAAGGCCCCAAATGGAGGAAAAAGCCCGGAGGAAAACTAACCTCGGAGAAGACACGGAAGTCCTGGGTCAATACTAGTCCAGGCGACTCCTAAAGTTTCATTTCCTATTTAGATTTCTCCCAATCAACATCATAGTGCTGTTTTTATGCATTCATAAAAGATGGGGACTAATGTTTTTTTCTGTTTTGGCTACAAAGGCGCACAGTGGGCTGGTCAGACAGAGGATAGACAGGCTCGAGACAGACAATAGGTTCAGGACTTTTTTTCTTTCTTCTTTTATTAAGGAAGTTATCACCCCAAAAAAGGAATTATAATGCAGTCACAGTCTGTCTGGTCGGGTCTCCTCTAGTCGTGCTACAGTCTCTTGTTCCCCATGCACTGGTGACTCCAGCCTCCCAGGTTCACAGGCTTCAGGCGTCCATTAAAGGCAAAATAACAAAAAAAAATAATAGCCTTCAGATCGGGAGTTGCACATGTTTCATCTATCTTTCACCGTCTCCCTGTGAAAGAAAAGACAAATGGTCGTGAGTGAACTTCTCGCCCTCATATTACCCACTCTCCCCCGATGAGTGCCGTTCACTCATGTAGCCTGTCCCTCAGTTGTGTGCTCCCCCCCCGATTTTAACACACCTCCCCTTCCCAAACACCCGCACCTCAGAGGTCTATGTATCCCCTCCCACTACCTCTATATTATTGCCCTCCCGGCCCACAAGACTTGCCTACGGATGTGACCCTCCTGGGCTGCAGCAGAGAGAATCACCGCATCCACCTGTTTTTCTGGTCGGTGTAACTCCTCTGCGTTGTCCACTGTTTTCAGTTCGGCTGCTCTGGAAGGACCTGCTACTTCCAGGATCTCCATCGGTGATAGTATGTCTTCCTCCCCCATTCCCTCTGTTGTGTCCTCCTGCTGCTTCCATCCCACTGGCAGTGTTGCCAGATTTTGAGACCTATCCCAAGCCAAAGCCGCTCAAGTAGAAGCCCAAATAAAGCACAACGAAGACCAGTTTCACCCCAAAAACCAGCCCAAAGTAGCCAGTCTCAAAGTATGCAGAAATAGTCATCAGAAACAATTTTAAGGACAAATATACATTCTAGTCAATATACAGAGAGTGGGAGGGAGTTAACTGGTCACCTGCCTTAATGCTACTAATTTTTAAGACCAGTCCTCCCTGTGACTTTGTCATGTGAACCTAAGACCCATCTTAGGTTCTTCTAATTAGATTTTGTCATTTTAATAACTCAAATTTGCACCATTTTCGAAATCGATTTAGAATTGAAATTGTGTTTCACTTTATTACTGCTGGAGTGCAGCATAATTATTTTACACATTGGCACAAAAGCCATCAGGCCTAACTTGGAAGCAATCTACCAGTGGGATAATCACAAATGTATTTATTGCATTTTGTGTCTCACCCTGACAAGGATTGTATTTATTATTTGAGTGGGGCTTTCACTGATCTCAACTAATAACTTAATTTCTTACAGTTTACATTTTTATTGATGAAGTTCCTTTGCCCCTAGAGACAGTAGTGTATGTTTACCAAAACATATAAATATACATACTCTGGATATGTAAGAAGAAACTGATAATTGTTTTAAACATATTTTGACACTGTTCCAGAAAATTATGCATCTCCACCAAAATCTGGGGGCTAACTGACATTGAACAATACTTTTCAATGTATTCAGTTTTTCCAACTGCTGGTGTGAGTGATTCAGACAGCAGATTCTATTAGTACTGCATTTTTAAGTTGCCATTTTGATCTTGTAATTACATTACAAAAACGGTATGCATAACAGCAAATAACAAATAGATTGTTTACCACCATATTGCCCCTTGCAAGTGGACAGAAACCATAAAATCATGAATAATGAAAATACCACACCTTGGCAAACTGTAAGCACAGCAGTGCCAGATATCAATCTGCCCTTCAGCCGAGCACTGCCCCATGTCCAGATTGACAGGAAGCCCGGTTTTCCATGGCCATCTTGCGCCTCCAACCCGTGAGAGTTTGTCACAGTTACGGGCTTTTCCACTTCCCTGAGTCGGTATCAAGCTATTTCTGCCGCGTTGCATCCATCCCGAATTATTGTCCCGACACGTGCCGAAAAGGAGGGCGCGTTTGTGTCACTCCCAGCATTTTAAGGAACATCGCTGCACAGGGGCGTACATTTTTTTTTTTTTTGCAGAGTTTTATATAGCGCGAACTAGACCCGAACTGAATCAGGTATCAGAGCGCTTTACATAGCACCAGTTACGTTACATGAGGACACACATTCATTTTAGGCACAGGGAGATTAAGTGATTTGCCCAGAATCACAGGAGTTTTTTTTTTTTGGCGTCGTTACTGAGACTCGAACCCAGATCCCCAGGTCCGAGGTCGAGCGCCCCAGCCGTTAGGCCAACTCCTCTCATTGGTAGCGCTTTTGCGTGCTACAAGATTGACAGCCCTGGGGATCCACATTGGCCCGTACACGCTACTACCAAGCTAGGTGGTGGTGATCTGGTGCAGGGCTGTGCATGTGCAAGTGTAGCAGGTGCACTTGGCTGCACTTACACAATTTCATGTGCCGGTTGCGTGCAGCCAGTCGCCTTATATGTTGCTTGTGTGATGGGAGGGTAGAGGGAGGGTGGAGTCATGTGCACACAGGCAAACCCTAGGGGACCTCCTGCAATGATTAGCACGGTGCTGCTCTAATTTTAGCGCACGCTGCACGCTGCACGCTGCATGCTCTATTTGCCAATGGACCTTCTGTGCCACTGTGATAGGTGCATGCCACAGGCTCATCGTGATCGGCACCCGCCCCAGCCAGTAAATTGTGCACACTGACCTAATACCAGCCCAAAAAGTAGCCCCCCTGCCAGGTATGCGTTTTTCCCGTACAATTGGGAAAAATGACACGTAATTGTGCGGGAAATAACCCAATCTGGCAACACTGCCTGCTGCTTCCAATTGTAAAAACAGGTCAAGGACAACCAATATTTGCCCGGCGGTATCGCCTCTTTAACCCACAAAATCTTAATCAATGAAGAGGCAGGCGCTGGAGACTGGAAGGCAGGAAACAAGGTTTATTCTCTCCGGAGGAGAACACATCAGTTCGGACAGCCAGTATCGTCACGAGGTGCTCTAACCGCATCTCTGAGGCCTGGCCTCTTATACACAAGTTTATGAATTTTATTGCAGGTAACACATTCTTGCAATGCTTTGAAGTATGAAAGGACATCCTCGGAATCTCCCCTTCAGGCCCGTTCCCACACACATTTACAGTTGAAGTCCCCACCCCGGTCACAATAGGTGATGATTATCGCGCAGCTGGACATTCCGCCGACTCACGGAATGTGTGGGGTTGATCGGATATCATAGGGTGGGGGCTTTGATCAATTCGAGGGCCCTTTAATGGGGGAAGCTTCCTACTGTACGGGGGGGCAATAAACAGTATCCGCAGGGCCAGGTGGCGGCTTGGGAACGAGGGAGACAAACGGGCATGCAGGAAAGGGGGTTTGTATCAAAGGGCCTGGGACCATGAAAGGAGTGAAGGGAGGTGCTGCGCTGGGAACAGGATGGGGTTCCGAGGCAGAGCTGCGCTGAAGAGGGGTTTATGACCCAAGGCATGTGAGAGCGGGGGGGGGGGTGGCCAGTGCGTGGGGGGCTTGTGAGGGCGAAGGGCTGTGCTGGGGGCCAGTGGCGTGCAGAGGGTGGTTCTGGTCGAGGCACCTAAAATGGCGGGTGCGCACGACAAAAAGTGTGGCATCAGGGGAAAAGGCAAGATGGCGCAGATAATGTTTACCAAATCGTACTAATTTTCCACAGTCCTCCCTTTAACATTTCCAAGACATCTTGCTGGCCTATTTCCTATCCATGTCTACTGTGGCGGTCATAAGTAAAGAAGTAGGAACCCAGGTGAAGGAGCTATAAACATTACATTTAAAATCTTTCGTCTTAGGAGGCGGGCCTATCGATAAGCTCGTTTGCAGGAAAGTCATAGTAATGCAATATCGGACAAAACGATTCTGTAGCGAGAGTGTTGAGTACATTTCATAGATGCTTATAGTCATTCGGAATATGAACGGATAGGTTATTACATATGTAAGTTCTTTTCGTATTCGGTTGGAGCGTAATCAATACAATGGTGGCTGGGAGAGAAATGAGACGTAGTAAAAACGATAATCAGAGGTGTCAGTGTTCGAAGGGGAAGTCCTATTGTCATGGACCATTATTAGTGAGTTCTCAGCATTCTTTGTCGTCTTCTGTTGGCACTGTGGAGCACCGGCGGTGGAGCTACGTGTCCAGCTCTATTCTAGGTCCCGCGTTGCAGGGCATGACCTTTTCCTCGCTTTCCTGGTCAAGAAGGTCCTTTTCGCCCTGTGTCCTTTTGAGTCGATTGTCAAAGAGTTCAGGTGGAAGAAGGGGGGTGTGTGAGTAGTCCTTAGGGTAGGTCGGAGGAAAAGGGATGGAGCAGGGCCAGATCGGGAACAGACCAGGGGGACGGAAAATTTTAGGTAGGCGGGCCCATGACCGAGTTCAGAGAGCGGGGACTTTTCGGCACACGTTGATCATCGAGCAGGGGCATCAGGTCAGCCCTTTCCTCTCATTTTGTCGGAAACAGTGCCTCGTCCTGCGACTCCTTTCTGTTGCGGTCTTGCCTTGGCCAATGTCGCAGATGTTCCACGATCTGTAGTCAGGCCGCGTGCTCCCACATCCGGTCTCTCTCTCCTCCGACAGTGGTACCCTTAAATGAGTTTGAAAAGACAGTCTTTAGAGAATTGGCAGAGGAAGGTAATCACGTAAGTCTATTTCTCTCCCAGCTCCAAGCAAATGAGAAACATTCGTTACATTGGGGTTCACAACCAACATATAAATAATTGATGATGGGCTTGCTGGATTTCCTATAACTTTCTTTCGTAACTATTTCTTTGGTGTTTGTTGGTGTTACATTCATTGTCGTGGTACGAGATCTGGAACCTATTCATTGCATTTTGTTTATTACAGTCACATCAGTTCTTCTGGCGGAGACCCACTTTCCTAGTACGAGCCTTACGAAGCTATACCATTCTCCAGGGCTTTATATTTTACGAAAAAGTGCAACGTGCTACCACCATGGTCTGATAGGTATCTTTCTGAGGAACGAACATAGGCTAAACAATTTTCCATTCGATCAATGCATCCTACCTTTCAGCTAAACATTTTACTTCTAACAGGGTTTAGTGCAACAATTTCTTCATTTTGGTCTAATCTTAACTTTGCAAACATCATTCTAATTCCTACATAGTCTCTTACAACCTGACTACTTCATTAAAAAACCGAGGTCTTATGGAAAACAACTCAGAACATAGCAAACTGTGGTGAGGGACTATCGTCTTGCTTTGTCATGAGGGCGTTATCTAGCAGAAGGCCACAGTTCAGTTGGTAAGCGTTCAGTGACATTTCTCGAATTTTAAACTCTGTAGCTTGCTCATCAACAAATCATTTCTAGGAACAACGGCTGGCCTGTGTTAGTCGTAAGTCGACCCATCTCTTACAACCGGGGGTGAGGGACATTTTTAAAACTCTCGTCCGGGGCAGCCGATACAAAACTGAGGGCGTTCTGGGAAGAGGGGGATGTTTCGATCACTTTTACTGTTTGGGTATTGAGACAATTCGGGACGGGGAGGGTCGCGTTATCTGAGGCATTTTTTTTTTTTTTTTTTTTTATCATAGAAGCCACTGACATGTAGTTCCCTTATTACGGGTCAGATTAGGGAACCTCAGTCGTCTTACCTGTCCTTTCCTTTTTGGCCAATTCTAGGTTTCATCAATATTTAGCAGAAAGGAGAGGTAGTGACACGGCATCAAGGTGATTTTTATTTAAGACAAATTTTCGCAAATACTTGCGGTAGCTGGAGCCAATTGGGTGGTGCACCAGGGGTGGCGGTTTGCCAATTAGGTGCTAGTCGTTCAGAAGAGTGAGAGTGTGGAGGAGAGAGAGAGAGAGAGAGAGAGAGAGAGAGAGAGATGTGCAACAATAGGCTAAATAGTACACGTGCGACATGGGGAGTGGCCGTGTATTAAGATAGGCTATTCAGCGCATTACACAACATGAGACATTACGGGTCTGTGTTAGAATTTTGAAAGCATGCAGTTTGGGACGGACGAGCATTAAGCCGGGTACAGGGGACATGCATTGAGTAAAAGGCACCATTGTGTCGCACTTCTCGCACTCTCGGTCCTTTGACTAGTTAAGTCAACGCCTCAGTCGCATAAAAACATTTTCTCATAGTCTCAGACATACGTGACATGTGCCCATTCACGCAACACGGATTAGGGGTGATCGTGTTTCATCATATCATACAACTTATTGGCTCTTTCGTTACAAGAGCAGTTTGTGGGTGTGTTTAGGTGCCACCTTGCAGCGTTAGTCCGCTTCATGTATCAGACATGGCGAGGCTTCAGATCTTCACCATACCTCAGTTGTGATTCCAATGTAACCTGTAGAGGGAGGAAAAGAGGGGAAAGGAGGGGGACAACATTCGAGCATATCAAATGCATGGGCACGAAAGTCCTTTACTTACCACATACTCGTCTTATCTCCTCGGCATAGAATCCCTGGGGTCTTGGTTTCTGAAGCCAGGGGGGGGGGGGGGGCAGTGTGTCCTTATAGGCCGTGTGTAGGGAAACGTTAAAAAATCAGAGGCACTTAGTGCGAGGTATCTAGTTGGTAGATGTATCTAGCTATCGGGGTCCTTAAATCTTTTTCAACGCTGTGATGTTCTAAGGCATATCAGCTCTTCGGCCAACTCTGTTCCCTAGTACCTTTGAGTGCCGTACCTTTATAACATTCTATCATTTACACCGCTTCACTTTACCCGTCCTCAGAAGTCGAGGTCCTTCTCCATGCGTTAGTTCCTGAGCCAGTCGCATACTTGGAGGCAGAGTATCGCGTCTTAGATTCGATCCTCCATCCGGGGCTGAGCAACCATTTTCTAATAACCTTAAAAAGAGAGCAAAGCAGGGTGCACAGAAAAACTCTCCCGCTGTTCCCATATTTAAAGAAAAGCATGCAATACCTGTTCATAGTTTGGAAAACCTTTATTTGCACAATCGTTCAGCATGTAGATATGAGAGTGCAATCGTATTTGGCCGGACACGGCGATGGCTGAAGCACGTACAGTAAGGGGGGTATTTTGCAGCATTAAAAACATTTAAAAGGGTTTATTTATTCATTTGCAGGAAACTAAAAAGGTCTATCAATAGGTGAGGGATCAAGGGGCATTCATTTCATAATTGGAAGCACAGTCAGACTAGTTGCAATCAAATTTCCTAAATGCATACTGTGGGCGTGTGTCACAAGCGAGGTTATGTATCAGTTACAATAATATCATAATAAATCGTACATTGAAACCAACATTTTTTTAACAGGGTCCTTTTACATGTTCGTCGAGTGAACCCTCCCTCTTTGTCGTCAAGTGTACAAAAGATCATATACATATCTCAGAACATCAAGTCTTATTAGTTAAAAACACCACGAGGTGTTCGTAAGTTCTTATTGACACCGGCGCCATTTTGGGCGGGGCCGGGTTAGTCCGGAAGTAGCATCAGGGAAAAAATGTTTCCCACAACCGGCGGTTGGACCAGAGTCCTTTTCGGCAGTTCAAAAAAACTCGTGCTAACAGAAGGGGTGGCTATGTCGTGGTTATTTCGTTAGCGATCAAGGCAGTTGTTCCTCATCGGAAGCCTGTAGGGCCCGAGGGCTCCGGGGACTTTTGTAGAATCTTCAAGGCTGTGGGGATGCTGTCGGAGGTGGGGGCTCGTGCCCCGGTGGGCAAGCGTCCGAGTTACACTGCTGGTCAGAGTTACTTTAGCGGCCTAGACCCGCCTTCCAGGGGGCCCAGACGCCATTTTGAGGCCTGCAGCAGCCGCCCTTCGTCGAGTCCGCAAGAGTGGAAGAGGCCCTTTGGGGTGAAAAAAATTGGAACACCGTGCCGTAGGAGCAGGACATTCGGCTAGGGTGCAGCTGTGGTGCCCCCACCTGGGGGGGGCGAGGGAGACTCGTTCGCGCCGTCTCCCTCTCCCAGTGCACCCCACGCCGCCCCTTCTCACGGGCATACATGATGGCCACTCCACATCCCGTGCTCCACAAGTACTCTTGAGGGCCATCGTATGTCTTGTGCTGCGCAAGTATGGCCGGCGCCATCCCATGTCCTGTGCTGCGGAAGTATGGCCGCCTGCAGTGCATGTCCTGTGCTGCGGAAGTATGGCCGCCGTTGCATGTCCGGTGCTGCGCAAGTATGGGCGCCGCCGTTGCATGTCCGGTGCTGCGCAAGTATGGGCGCCGCCCGGCTGGAGGATTTCGGCGCCGGGCCGGGGGCTGGGAAACCTCCTATCCGGGGAGGTGGGAGAGGCTCGTCCGCGTCGCCTCTCCCTCCCAGCCCACCCTGTACCAATTTTCAGCAGAGGTATTTGTGATGGCCGGACCGGGGCTGGGAAACCTCCTATCCGAGGAGGTGGGAGAGGCTCGTTCGCGTCGCCTCTCCCTCCCAGCCCACCCGGTACCAATTTCAGCTGAGGTATTTGTGATGGCCGGACCAGGAGATACGAGGGAGGGGGTCATCTGCACCCGCCCCCTCCCTACTCGTGGTCCGGGGGACGCCACCCCACGAAGAAGAGGATGGGAAGGCCATTTCATGCCGGGCCTGTGGTGCCTCCTGGACATCCCACTGGCGATCTTTTCGATCGATGGCTGTCAGCAGGCTCCGCCCCACACGTGCTGTGTGTTTCACCTTCCGGATGGGCGTGACCGGTGACCTGTGGCATTTCGGGAACTTCCGGAGTGGGGGTAGGTGTTTTGTTTGGACAGGCATGTCTGGGTAATGGGGGTTGTCTATGCAGGCCTGTAATTGCTCCTTTTCTTTTCAGAGTGGGGGGGGGGGCAGCAGAGAGTAATCAGTCCCATTGCACTCGAAGTTTGAGTTCTTTAATGGAATGTATACTAATCTGTCCGAGACTACTCTGTGTATTGTTTCTGTAGGTTATCCGAAAAGGGTGGCTTTTTTTTGTGTTAGGGAACAGTAGCGGTAGTACGGGGTTCGTCACCGGGTAACTTAGAGCTAGACTGGGTTTCCCGTCTTAGCGTTGTTCGATCTATGAGGACTCAAACATGTCGCTGAAATCGGTCTGGCGAAATCTGTGCCATCGGGCATAATCAAACGTGGTGGTTCTATCTGGCCTGTCCGCGTCAGTCTGATTTATCTTTGTCTCACGCCTTTTCCCTTTCTGCCGGCCTGTTATTTCTGTCGGCCCTCTGCTCTTACCCACGTTCAGTAGAGTCGGGCATTGGGCTTTCCAGTGCCCGGAAAATTTACAAAAAGCACATTGGTTTTGCCCTAAGTCTGGTCGTCCTGTGCGTAGTGTCGGGGGATTACTTTCGGGTCGTTGTGTCTTGGGGTTGTCCTGTCGATATATTCCTTTACCTACTCTGACTTCGTCTCTTTTCTTTCGTTGCATTGCTTCTTTGCGCCACATACCGAGACTGTCGAGCATAATAGGCGTTGTCTTATTACTACAAAGGGCTATTTCTAACGTTTCTATTTTATCAAGATCGAAGGATCCTATCAGTGGCCACTGTTTCTCTTGATTTTCTTTGGTATACCTGTGCCACAGCTTACTATAGGCTATGGTGACTAATCCATACTTTGTGAACATGTCTTTATTAGGGGTGCCTTCCAGCGGAGCTAGATGGTCCACCTCTAATAAACGGTCCGGGCTGAACCAACTACCAATCAGTGGGGAGAAGACAGACATGACGGCTCACAACGAGGACAAAAAGTCAGCACTGCCTATCTTATCACTGCGTGCAAAGACTAGACAGAATATTTCTATTCTACGTTGTTTGCAGGCAGTGAATACCTCATGAACCAATATCAAAAAGTCAATAAACAATCAGTGGGGAGAATAAGTAGGCCCGCAAAAAGGTCTGCGTCCTCTACCCTTTCACTATCTGCAAAGAGGAACCTGTTCTTTCCTGTTTGCAGACAGAGAATCTCCAGAAAACAATCCGCGAACAGTAGTTCGGGGTAAAAAACAATCAGTGTGGGAGAGGGAAATCTCCCGAGAGTTCAAAACAATCAATCAGTGGGGGAGAAAGATAGGCACGATGGCTGCGTTACCTATCCTTCACTGTTTGCAAAGAGAGAGAGCCTATTGTTTCTCCGTTTGCAGACAGTGAATCTCCAAACAAGTCAACAAAGAGTAATACTAGTATTTTCCGATCAATTAAACAATCATTTCGCAATTCGTCGTGTTTACACGACCTTACCCGGACCGTATGGACAGTTTCTTATCTTCCGAATCCAGCGCCCGATCGTCCTCTTTTCCTCGTATTCCTCGCGGCACTCCTGATGGTTCCCAGTCAGGACCGTAGATCACTCGAGAGAGGTCTGTTCGGAACCAGTGAAGTTCGGATGATCGGCTGCCAGACGAGGGTCTATTGGGCAAGAGCTCTCCCGATCGTTGCAGTCGTTCACTCTGTCGTCAGGACCTCTCCCACTGGATCCACGTGTCGCTGATGGGCCCCACGCTTGGGACGCCAATTGTAAAAACAGGTCAAGGACAACCAATATTTGCCCGGCGGTATCGCCTCTTTAACCCACAAAATCTTAATCAATGAAGAGGCAGGCGCTGGAGACTGGAAGGCAGGAAACAAGGTTTATTCTCTCCGGAGGAGAACACATCAGTTCGGACAGCCAGTATCGTCACGAGGTGCTCTAACCGCATCTCTGAGGCCTGGCCTCTTATACACAAGTTTATGAATTTTATTGCAGGTAACACATTCTTGCAATGCTTTGAAGTATGAAAGGACATCCTCGGAATCTCCCCTTCAGGCCCGTTCCCACACACATTTACAGTTGAAGTCCCCACCCCGGTCACAATAGGTGATGATTATCGCGCAGCTGGACATTCCGCCGACTCACGGAATGTGTGGGGTTGATCGAATATCATAGGGTGGGGGCTTTGATCAATTCGAGGGCCCTTTAATGGGGGAAGCTTCCTACTGTACGGGGGGGCAATAAACAGTATCCGCAGGGCCAGGTGGCGGCTTGGGAACGAGGGAGACAAACGGGCATGCAGGAAAGGGGGTTTGTATCAAAGGGCCTGGGACCATGAAAGGAGTGAAGGGAGGTGTTGCGCTGGGAACAGGATGGGGTTCCGAGGCAGGGCTGCGCTGAAGAGGGGTTTATGACCCAAGGCATGTGAGAGCGGGGGGGGGTGGCCAGTGCGTGGGGGGCTTGTGAGGGCGAAGGGCTGTGCTGGGGGCCAGTGGCGTGCAGAGGGTGGTTCTGGTCGAGGCACCTAAAATGGCGGGTGCGCACGACAAAAAGTGTGGCATCAGGGGAAAAGGCAAGATGGCGCAGATAATGTTTACCAAATCGTACTAATTTTCCACACAATGTCTCCTCCACCTCAAATGCTGTCCTGGCTCGCCATTTGTCCCATCCTGTAGGGGACGTGACCATGTCAGCAGTGCACACTAGACCACAGCTACTGTTCATTCTCGCCTTTACTTCCCCATGAAGAGGAAAAGGAAGGGCCACCACCGGACTACAGGCACATAGAGTGAAACACAAATTGGAGAGTTGTCGAAAAGATATTGAACTGTGCTGCTTTATTAAAACAATTGATTTGTGCATTAAATTGAATTGGGTCTCTTTTACAATTTTACTACGTCCCAAACAAGAGGGATATCTGATCCACCTTATTGAAAGTCCCAAAGGATATAATGCACTTATAATAAGGCAGACAAGATATCTGTCACATTTGTAATGGTGTATCATATGTACCAAACTCTAAATCTGGTCCATAGTTAGCTGTGTGCAATTCAGATAAATGGTGAGCATACTATTGAGAAACATATATTAGAATTATTTTTAACTATATGTAGATTGTACTCAGTTTCAAATATACTAGGATGGATGGACCTTGACATAATAGTAATTCAATATGGTGGCAATATAAGATATGTCACTATTAAAATACATTCAAATAGACAAAATACAAAAGTTAAAGATGCTAGATATTTGGAGTTTTTTAAAAAAAAGTTTTTAGTAATAGGTGAAAAACAGTATTCATATCTTGGCAATCTCTAATGATGGAAGAAGTATGAGTCACTGAAGGCCCTGAGATTTGATTATTCAAAAAGCAGACAATAGGTTTGATTAAAATATAATTATAATGTTTCCAAAAAGATATAATGCCTTTGGACATGGTGATTATACGAAAGTGGCTTATTAATTGGGTTGACTAGAGGGACCACCATAAGTAATAAAGGCACTATTCTGTTAGGTTCAGTAAAAAGTTTAATTAATTTACACCTGAGCTCAACCTTTGGAATCAATGGGACAGAGCAGACAGTATTAACGTTGGGAAAATATGTAAAACATTTAGTAATACCAAAATGGTGAAGAAGTCATGAACACAAAACAATAAAGATCCCCTTCCAATGTGCCGGAAGCCAAGCAAAAGCTCTGGATCCTACTGCAGCAGCCCTCACCAGACAGTGGAGAGGAGAGCTGAGAGGTCACAGCATCCTTCCTTTCCCATCAAAAGAGGCTGGTTGGCACGTCCAGGTATTCTCTAAACCTGGCCCGTGGTGGTGAAGTACTCCACATTGTTGCACCTGTACCACATGGTCGCGGGCAGCTCCACCCTTACCAGATATTTGGGGGAATTCTTCTTTGGGAGAGAATTGGTGTGGGTTGCACCCCCACTCCGGACTGTGTGCATTGGGCACTGAGGCCATTCTGTTTAGGCAAGAACGCAGTGAAATCTCTGAGTCCTGGAGGAAGAAGGAGCCTCCACAATATTGCCGCATTGGCCCCCAGTGAGGCCCGGTGGCTTATGGACTCCACTTTGGGTGGAGAATTACCGCATACCGGGTAATGTAGAGGTATGAGGCCCTGATGAGATGTTGTGTATGCATAACATATTGTGCAGTTTATGCCTAAGGTGGGCATAATACGATTAGGAGATGTGTGCACTCTTCCAGAAATTGATAGTGCACTGCTGATTATGCACTGATGTGGATACCTGGGGCAATAGGCCCACTGCTGGCATGAGGTGCTCAAGACAACTTCTAAATACCTGGCGAATCCTGAACCACTCACCTGCAATCTCGGGGGCATTTGTGTGTGAGCCCTTTCTGTTGTAGCCGGTCCTGCTGCTCTGTGTTACTGTGTTTGCTCACCCCCGCCGCCGCATTTTGCCAGCACCAGTGCGGCTGCTGTGTGCACTGAGCGCACAGAAAACCACAAGCCCCAGCTGTCTTAGCGGCAGGAAGCCGCCCACGGGGGAAGCGCGCCAGGAGGCGCATAAAATACTGCGTCAATACCCGCGTCGCGGGAGCGCGCGGGGGCGCCCCGGGAGGAGCCCGGGACAAGGGTGGGACCATCTGTGGCCGTCCGTGGCCAAAGGAGGCCGGGCCGGGCTACCCCCTCTAACATCTTGCATTCAACAGACGAGCGGTGAGTGGTAACTTAGTTTGATACAATACCCTGTGGCCAACTGTTGAAAATAGGGAAGAATGGTGCCATTATCCCAGCGGCCAATTTAAACACTATTGACACTATGTTGGAACACGCTATGAATCTGGTGAGCAGTGAAATTCAGTTGGCCGAGAGAAGACTGTCTGTGGGACCCTCTAAACCACCTTGCACTAACCATCATGACATCACAGACTCAAGCTGGCACAGTCACTGAGACACGTAGTAACTGTACACTCACCACAAATTGTAACTGTAGAAATTTCACTGGATATGGAAGGACCAGACTTTACTGGGTTAGTTGTTAATGTTGAGGCCGATTTAAGTCCGACCGACACTTTGACCACAGCAAATGCACCCCCCTTGCCTGATTCAGAAATGTGTGGGACAAAAAAGAAGAGGAAGGCATTAAAACCACCTTGCCCTAAACCCAAATGAAGACAGCCTCCACGCTTGAACTCTCAAAGCACAACCTTAAATAAATGGTTTAGGGGCAATTCAACCACCACAGACCCAATCCCAAGCAATGACCCATGTTGTAATCCTATCGACCCAATCATCGTAGTTGATGAGGACACACAATGCAACATCGCGGAGACGAAGTCTACACAAACTGGCTTCTCAGACTTCACACTTGGGGACACTGCTATTGATATTATTGTCGACACAGTGTGCAATCATATTAAAGGGCTTGTTGATTCAAGCTTTGATAAATTGTGGAAACGTCTAGATCATTTGGCAAGCCTAACTCTTAAAGCTACATTGCCCCATAGGGAAAGCAAAGATTTACCCAACCATGTAAATATCCAGGAAAACCCCCCGTCGGGAATACCACCGCCTTCCCCTGTACCCCCTGTCCCCCTAATTGCAAAATCAGTGCCACCTATTACTAATTGCAATAAACCTATATGCCCTGACATATCCCGCATTGTTAATTCAACCGCCGTACATAGTAACGTGACAGCTAACACTAGTAGTGCTGTGGTCGGCATTAAGGAGCAAGCCGAACCAAATAAGGACATTTTGAATCTACCACCTGCTTCCTGTCCATACGTGTTAGTCCTTTCAGGGGTACCCCCATTAGAGAAAAATACATCGGAGTCATGGGTACAATCAAGAAACAAATGTGTAGACTGGATGGCTAAACATAAAAGGTACAGGAGGCCAGATATGCGTGAAATTTTAATGGTCCGCAGGGTGGGATGGGTGGCTCCCACAACAAAAACTATTAAAGGGGACTGTATCGTTAATAATTTTTCACACCCAAGGACTGTTGGATCCATACTTGCAGTTAAGGAAACTAACAGTCTTTTTTCAACTAATATCTGTGCCCTACCCTTTGGATCTTTTTATAAACGTCCTCTGACACAACACCCATTCTCCAGTTCCCTCCCTCAGCTTGTAAATCAATATTCGGCTATCTCTGACCTAGATACCCTTGAGTGACCCTCTCACATAACTCCCTTTAACAACCTGGTGGTGTGCGGGGACATTGATGAGATTGTTCGTGATAACCCCGAGGTGCCCCACCCCCACCAAATTGATAGTTCTGAATCCATACTGAAGGTCCTGAGCTGGAATGTGGCAGGCTTAGCTTCAAAGTTAAAATTAGTGGATTGGGTAGATATGATAAAAGCATTTGATATCCTTTTGCTCCAAGAGACCTGGGCATCTAAAGAATTATACCTTGAATGGTACGAATGTTTTTATATTATTCCCCCCAATCCTACTTATGGCAGACCATCAGGGGGCTTATCAATATGGGTCAGCATTGCCTCAGGTGGCAGAGCTAAATTAATCCCTACTGGGAATACTAATTTTCAAATCCTAATCTACACACGGGGTGCTTCTATCTGTTTTCTTAATTTTTATAATAATGATTTTTTAACAACACCGAATCCTAATTTTGTAGAACTTTTTAATTTTATCCTGGATCGAGACAACCTATTGGGAAAGTATAATTTGGCAGGGATCTGTCTGGGGGGTGATTTTAACGCCAAGATAGGAAAAGGTCTTAATGGGAATTCCTCCTGCCTAATTACACATAAACCATGCAAGAGAGGATATTAGTTAATGGACCATCTAGTAAATTCAAGTCTCCTAAATGTGATGGATGTTGCTCCTATTAACATCATTGATAATCCACTGCCCACGTATAGAGGATTAGGACGAGCTTCAGTCAATGACTATGTTTTTATATCTCCCTCATTACAAGACCACCTTCTCGGGGCAGAGGTAAAGCCCGTCTACCTTTGGAGATCATAACCCTAAAATCGTCCTGTTAAAGGTTGCACGGCGCTCCAACTTTAGGAAAGTACCGGGAACAGGTAATTTACATCTTTCTACCGACACCTTGAGAATTAAATGCAGAGGCTTAGACTATAGGGAGATTTTTACGAAGATAGTAAAAGCATATCCCACTTTATGTGACACTTGTCTTGCTCTGGCAGACCCTAATCCTGAGGCAGTTTTTGCCTTCACTGAATTATGTGCGGGCATTAAAAATTTGATCTCTAGACCAGTGGGCACACATAAATCTGATCCTAAATGGTTCGATAACATCTGTTCCAGAGCTAATAGGGAACTGAGATCGGCTTTGTCGGCCCAACCTAGAGATCCCACCCTTATTCGTGAATTAAGATCTAATTATAAAAGGGAACTAAGATTCAGGCGCGATACAGTCCTGAAGGAACATTGGGACAATCTAGCCTGTGCTGCCAAAACTAACAACACAAATATTTTTTGGTCTGCCACCAAATCCCTGAGAACTCTTGGGAATCCTTCTACCCCTCTTGACTGTAATATCTCTAGCGAAGCTTGGGTCGCCCATTTTTCTAAGATATATGCTTCCCCACTATATTGCGATAATTCCCTGGAAAACCTGCCCCCCACCGTAATTACAATATCTTTAAGTGAGGTCGAGGAGGCAATATTCCAGAGTGCGGGTAACAAAGCCCCAGGCCCGGACGGTCTACCTATAGACCTTATAAAACTAGAGCTGGAATTCTTGGCCCCTTTGTTATTAAATGTTTTTAATAATCTAACCACAACTAAAATCCCCAGTACATGGTCAACTTCTGTAATTTTTCTGATTTTTAAAAAAAGGATTTAGATCCGACCCCAGTTGCTATAGGCCCATCTCATTAATTGATAATACCCTCAAAATATTGGGGAGAGTCCTTTTTAACAAGATCAGGGCATGGGCAGAGGATGGAAACATTCTGAATAAATGCCAGTTGGGATTTCGGAGCCACCTTGGTACAGTGGAACAGTGTCTGAACCTTAATTTAATAATAGGAAAGTATACCATAGCTCGACACAGTCACTGTACCTGGCATTTATGGACCTCTCGTCCGCCTTTGATTTTGTCAACAGATCAAGGCTTTGGCAACGCCTCTTGGATTATGGTCTGGACAATTATTTGGTTCACTTTTTAGCCTACCTTCATAGAGATCTAAAAGCTAGAGTAAGGATTAGCATGGATGGAGCAGTGTCAGGAGACATAACGGTCGGTAGAGGTGTTAGACAAGGGTGCGTTCTTGCCCCTCTTTTATTTATTTTATATATTAATGAACTCCACAATGTTTTGTCTAATCAAACTCCCGACGTCCCTATAATAAATGGCACTAAACTCCCCGCCCTACTCTATGCAGACGATGCTGTTTTAATGGGTCGCACACCAAATGCTTTGAGGATTTTAGTTAGGGGATTTGCAGATTTTATGTATAGTCTTGACCTTTGTACCAATTTAAAAAAATCATTTTTAAAGTGCTGTGGCCCTAAAAAACGCCACATCAATAGGATTACTTTGGACCAAGACTCCCTGCTATGCACTCGCACTTTTCCCTACCTGGGCATACAATTCTCAGATAGCGGCTCATGGACCTCACATCTGGCTTATGGACGGTCCAAGTTCATTAAAGCTATGAACTTAGTATTGACCCTCCTTAAGCCAAAAAGATTAGAGGTGTATTGTCATTATTAAAAATCTATAGGACTCAATGTGTTCCAATCATGACTTATGGGGCTGAAATCTGGGGATAGACAAATTAAAAAAATGCACAGGCTGAGGAGAATAGATTTTGCAGAAGGCTCTTAGGAATACCAATTTCATCGCCTATTTTTGTAAGCCACACTGAATTAAAACTCTTTTACTTGGAGGACTACATTAAGGCACATCCTGTTCTGTTTTGGATAAAGGTTTGGAAAAACCCTGAAGCCTCTGTGACCAGGGAAATCTTGGCTGACTGCTTAAAATGCGACCAGGGCATTAGAATTCCCTGGCTGGCCCAAGTACGGGCGAGCCTGGCAGCAGTCAACCTCGAGTATATTTTTGATAGTCCTGATGAACTAGATGGGATTGACGGGAAGACAATCCGCAACATCCTTTACAAACATTATGGGGAGATCAGATATAAACAAGAATCTGTTAAAACCTCTGTGAAACAGTACATCCAAATAGATGGTGATACTGAATCCATCTCGTGTATACCAGCTGGTTATCTCGTCAAAGACATCACATGTTGGGAGCGTAGTCTTCTCTTTCGTTTAAGAGCAGGATCTACAACATATTTACTGTGTTTCCCCATAGGCTACCAACCTAATATTGAGAACTTGGCCTGTCCATGTCAGAACTCAGGGAATGGGAAACAATGGTGCACTTTTTGTTCTTCTGCTCCTTTTATCAAAAATATAGCAAGCTCTTGTTGATACCATTCTTCAGAGGTAAAGGTATAAAGGATTTTAAAGTGGCATATAAGACTGTTCTTCAGCTTAAAGTTGATGGCATTATATATCGTGTGTGCACCTTCTTAAAAATGGCTATTCGTTCCCGCTCCTCCATGAATTAATATCTATTAGCCCAAGATGTATTACATATATTTGGAGGTGTCATATATTTGCACTTTGCACAGTTGCACTTTATCCTACGCAGCTATTTGTAAATATATAAGCCACAGTAATCTATGAATTAATGTCTATCAGGCTAAGATGTATTACATGTATGCACTTTGCACAGTTGCACTTTATTTGGCGCTGCTATTTGTAAATGTATGAGCTATAGTAATCTGCTCACTCTAATGTTTCATGGGTAACCCTGCATTTTGCACTTTATTTAGATGGTCCACTAAATAGGAACTATGCACCTTATAAAACTAGCACTTTAGACAACGCTGCTAAATGCTCTAGTAAACCACTTTTTAGCTGATGCATGAGAATGTGTACTGTGTATATATTGCTGCTATCTTAAAGGTGATTTTTGCATATGTACATATTATTTGATGCTGCTATAGAAATATACTTGAAAGTTGGTGATGATTTGGTTAACAATGCACTTTTGCACATTGTCATGCAAGTATTGCTGCTATTGCTAATGACATGGAAACTTAACAATGTTTTTATCTTATTTTATTGTGATTTTTATTATCTTGACCATGTACGTGATTATGTGTGTACTTTTATGGATAACGAAATATCCGAATAAAGATAAAGATTATATTATTGACATATGTATTGTGACAAGTGTGCACTAAGGTGCACTGAGGATTATATGTAAGTTTTAAAAAGATAGGACCCCCGCAGAATGATTCCAGTGTTTTTATTGGTAACATTGGTAACATACAATGGCCCTTGATGGTCTGCCAGCTGCTCCCTCGGTCAACTGCTCTCCACACAGTTCCAGAATCCCCCTACCGCACGGGAAGCCAGTTACCAGGTAACAGCAACCATTCCAAAAGGAATATACACTATGTAATGCAGTAAGATGAGTAAATGTTACAGAGATATGTTATACAGATACAATACATCTCCCCCCTTAACAACAAAAAAAACAATAACTACAAAAAAACCTACAAAATGTAAGAACATACAAAATCATCAAGATGCTTAGTCCTAACTCTGACACGAGTAGTGCGATCACAAACAGGACCCCCCCCCCCCCCCATTTCAACATTGAATTCAACATTGGTGCAGGAACATTGACCCGGCACAGTCAATTACAATTTCATCATGAGGAATTTCTTGACCAACACTGAAATCACAATGAGAACTCTCTTGAGAACTCCCAGGATTATGGAGCTTCAACTATTCCTTGATTGAAACCTTTCTGGTATTCCACCATTTGACATAAGCCAATTTCACACAAATACCTTTCCCAAAAACAACCTTCTTTAGACAAGACCACTCAGCTCAGCTCGTCATGAGTCACGGCTGCGCTGTGCTCATGACGAGCTGAGCTCGTCATGACACTCGCGGCACTCACACGCGGGGATAATTCCCCCGCTCTGCTGAGCGTTCTATAGAAACGGGCGAGGTCATGACGAGCTCG
Source organism: Lissotriton helveticus (assembly GCF_964261635.1). Taxonomy (NCBI): domain Eukaryota; kingdom Metazoa; phylum Chordata; class Amphibia; order Caudata; family Salamandridae; genus Lissotriton; species Lissotriton helveticus. The sequence goes on from NC_136062.1 coordinate 204,172,714, forward strand.
GCTCATCATGAGCACAGCGCTACCGTGCTGCGTGACGAGCTGAGCTCATCACGAGCACGGCGGCGCTGTGCGCGCCTCCCTCCTCCCAGCACAGCGGGGGGATTTGCCCCGCGGGGAAGGGGTACAATCTCTCGACTAAACCATTTCCCCATGGATGGTAAACAGGAGTCTTGGTTTGTTTGATACCCCAACTGGACAGGAATTTCTAAAAATCCCCAGAAATGAATTGCGGACCATTGTCATAGATAATTTCAGCAGAACACCTTTCCCTTCTAAAAATGTCTTCACAAAAAAAGATAATGACAATGGATTTGATTTCTTTTACAAATGCCACCTCAGGCCACTTAGAAAAATAGTAAACCATGACAATGTGAACTTACCATTAGAACCAAGATCCTCAAATGGTCCACAAATGTCAATGGCAAGTTATTCCCAATGAGACTTAGGCAACGGGAAAGGATCAATAGTAGTCTCCTGGGCAGAATGGACTTGTCGCTGACAGCACACTGAATACAGTTACGCACAAGCCTTTCAATCTGGGTGTCCATGCCTGGCCAGCAGAAATCTTCTCTGATATGCCTTTTCATGGCTGTCATGCCTCCATGACCTTCATGGATAAGACGTAGAGTTTTCTCTTAACAAAGGTGCCACCAAACGACATCCTCTTCTTACAATGTCATCCCCAACCGCAAGCTCTGACCGAATAATTTTGAAAGGCTCTACATTTTGATGTAACTTTCACCCTTGACAATGACCCAGTGCCTCATTGAACATTTTGATGGTATCATCCCCTTTGATGGCCAGAGAAATGGCACCGCAAACATCTTTAACTTCATCATTAGATTGCAAACACTCCAATGGCAACCTGGATAAACAGTCAGCAATGATATTTTTTACACCAGGAACATCCTTCACATCAAAGGTGAACTCTTGTAAACGGTAAAGACACTTGGCTATCCTAGGTGTAGCTTTACTTGCACCTCTCATGTAAAACAAAGCCACTAATGGTTGTGATCTGTTTGTAGTATAAACATAATGCCCCGTACAAAAATTTGAAAATGCTGAACACCTCACCAACAAGCTAGGGCTTCTTTCTCTACAGTGGAATAAGTATGTTCAGCACCTTTCAAAGTGCGAGAGGTAAAGGCTACTACCCTTTCTTCGCCCTCTTTGCCCTCATGCCCCTGTTTATCAGAACAGCATCAAGACCATGATTACTAGCATTGGTAGGAACTATGGTCTCATAGTCAGGAGGGAAAGGTTTCAAAATAACAGTACTCACGATGCACCTCTTTGTAGCATCAAAAGTGGACTGACATTCATTAGTCCTCACAAATTTCACACCTTTTTCATGAGATTTCTTAACTCTTGTACTTTGTCGGTGAAATGAACTACAAATTTGGAGTAATACTCTACGAGTCCAAGGAATGACCTAAGCTGGTCCTTGTCAGTGGGAACAGGCGCTTATTCAATGGCCTCCACTAAACTGGCTTTGTGTTTGACACCTTGTTTGGTAAGAGTGTGGCCCAAATACTCTGCCTCACTCTCGCCAAATGTACACTTCTCAAGACCAAGGGTAAGACCAGCATCCAAAAATCTCTTCAAAACTTTTTCCAAAGTCACATCATCCTGCATACAATCATGGCCCCACACCAATACATCATCCCGAAAAACTAAAATGTTCTCCAACCCAGACAATACATTCTGCATTACCCTCTGGAAAACGGCGGATGCAGAAGCAAGTCCAAATGGCATACAGATGAACTGAAACGCCCCCTGTGGAGTAATAAAAGAGGTTAGATGTCTATACTCCTCATGTAATAAAACTTGATGGTAGGCGCTGGATAGATCCAACGTGTAAAAACATGCAACTCCTTCTACAGTGGCTAACATTTCATTGATTCGAGGGAGAGGATGGCAATCAATCCAGATGCTATCATTCAAATCTCTCAAATCAATGCACATCCTAATATTTCCTTTGTTTTTTTTGGCCAAAAGAAGTGGACTTAACCACTCTGACCCCTCAATAGGCTCAATCACGCCTACAGTGCATAGTCTCTGCAATTCTTCGTTTTTGTCTCAACACCAAAGTAACATTTCTTACTTTATGCAACTTGGGTACAACATTGTCTTTTAAAATGATGCGATGCTCAAATCTTTTCAAACAACCGAGAGAACTTTTCAAGAGATCCGGAAATTTGATAACCCAATTATTGGTGACAGGAGATTCAATAGATTAAACTTACTCTGGATGGTTGAGATCCAAAATGATGTCTAAAGCTTGTTGCTTCTTCCAACCTAGCAGAGATTTGCCTTTCTCAGCGATGTAAAGGTTGGCCACAGTTTTCCTGCCTTGAAAACTGATTTCAGTCATCACATAACCTAAAATAGGAAGTCTGTTTCCACAATACCCTTCAGAAGTAACATCAGTAGCTTGTAGATCCTCCAACCCAAAATCCAACCCCTCCCAAGTAACTTTATCACTGATGGAAAAAGGAGAACACAAGTCTGCCCAAACCTGAACTTACTTCCCCTTGATCCCAACAGTACATTTGGGAGGGCGATAACTGTTTTTGCTTCCATCACAAATGCAAACTTGGGAAGAATAGATCATTAACAATTCTACCTCCTCATTTTCACTCTCGCAGGAAAAATCATACTCATTCACCAAATGTATCGACTTTCTATTAGCTGAATACGCACTGGTGCCTTTGCACACCCTAGCAAAATGCCCCACTTTCTTGCACCTGTAACATCTACTTTTTATTGCAGGACAATGATTGCCATCCTCTGTGTGCCTGGGACACAGAGGACCTAAAACAGGATTCAGATGTGGGCCTTGATTGATCATGTTTTCTTTTGCTGGACCTATTATCTTCCTCCTTCTTGACTTGTTTTCCAGAATTGTTTATACTATGCACAGAATCATCTTGGGAATCTTTTTTAGAGGAGGCACTACATAACTCTTTTACGTACCCAGAAGTATTCTCACTTCTCCTGGCTACCTCAATTGTCCTTTCTAATGTAGGATCTTTCATACCTAACAATTTCTCTCGTATTTTAACATTATATAATCTATCAATCATTTGGTCTCTTATTTCATCTCTCAGATCCTTAAACTTGCAATTGCCCGCTAACTTTCTTAAATTAGCAACAAACTGCTCAATAGACTCTCCCTGTAATTGATCACGTGAAAATAATGTATGTCTTTCCACTACCACTCTAACTTTCTTGCCAAATTCTCTTCTAATGCCTTCAGTGCAACTTCATAAACATCCACTCCCCCATCACCACTGTCACCATTTTCACCCTTATATTCAGCAGCATTTTCTTCTACATTTCTTCCATTAACTTCAGGTAAAGTTTGCAACACATTTCTACGCTCTATTCAAAGACAATGTTTAAGAATAGCCAATTTTCTCCTTGCCACATACACATAACCCTAATGGGTTCAAGGTCAGTTTCAAAAGTTTCTTTCTAGTCTTCCCACAACATGCATGGTTGATCAGGACTTTGCAGAAATAATGGTGGTGCTGGTATCGATTGCGTTGTCATAATGCACAGATTACTCTAACTTGGATAGATAATGAATAAAATGTATAATAAATCTGTTCACAGAATAAGGAAAGAAATGTTAAAAAAATATAATGTAAGTATCAGCTGCGTAGAAATATAATGCATCCAGTATATTGAGGAAAAGAAAGATACTCCTTAAGCTCTCCACAAATTTGTAGCAATGAATAAGACTGTTGTGCGTGTCAACGATGAAATGACATACCAAAATACCATAGCTCCATAGAAGTTATGCAAATCTCCGTCCGCTGATAGTGACTACCAAAATGACCATCTGACGTGAATGCCGAAAAAAAAAAAAACTGTCAGCCGTTGCAGGTGATGCGTTTTGCCTGGTTCTATGAGGAAACATTGCAGGCACATGTCCGCCTGATCTGAAAATAATGAAAAGGCACTCGTTGTCGTTATCGGACACACTAATATGAAAATACCTGTAGAAATTATATGAAATGCCCAAAGCAAAATGGTGGCACGCACGCGTAGTACGTGCAATCACGTCCACCTGATTCCAAGATGGAGGCACGTTTGTCAAACAGTACATGCCCTCAGGCAGACACAGGAGCGCACGCTGGAACAGACGCGCTCAATGATTCCAGCCGAGAAGCTCAAGCGGGAACCAAGACGCTTGAGGAACCTTGCTGATGAAGAGCTCGAGCGGAATCCAGCGCAAGCAGAATCCAGTACAAGCCTGGCGGTTTGCTGGATACAACAAACAGGTATGAATCCCAAAAGTGTCAAAAATGCAGAATTTATGTACCTCCAAGAAGGAATGCTCTCCTAGAGCGTCCATAACAACTCTGTAAGAATTTGGCATCAAAATGAAATCTAGGGCCGTACGTCATACAGGAAAGTTTTGAAAGTAGACCATCCATCTAAGCAAAACTCGGAGTCCTTGGTGGAGGGTCTTATCCCATCCCCGCTGCCAGTTTTACAAAGACAGGGCCCCCACAGAATGATTCAAGTATGTTTATTAGTAACATACAACTGTCCTTGATGGTCTGCCAGCTGCTCCTTCGTTCAACTGCTCTTCATACAGTTCCAGAATCCCCCTATCTCAAGAGAAGCCAGTTACCACGTAACAGCAAGCACTTCATAAGGAATGTACACTTTGTAGTACAGTAAGATGAGGAAATGGTACAGAGATATGTTATAGTGATACAACAGTATGCATATTGTGCTATGCTGAGTACAGCTATAAGGTTTATGCCTAATGTGTTGTGCTAAGTGTACTCTTACCAGTAATTACTGGTTGCCCTACGTAACTGTGATTTAGGTGATTACAACAGTGGCCCAATTGGCCTATTGGTTTAAATAATCCCTGTAAGGTCATGACAAGTGCCTGGTGGCACAGTGTATATATGTGATTGTATTCAAATGTGTTTTCGTGGATAATACAAAGTTTATTTTTATATACCCTTGTGTGGAGTTCCTTTTGTGGTGTGCCTAGTGTGCCGCTGCTGTGTGAGTGTGTTGCGCAAACTCTTTACACATTGTCTCTGTGTTAGAACCGGGGTCTCTAGTTGGCAGGGGTATGCACCCTAGTCCAAGTAGGGGCCACCGCTTCCAACCTGGTAGCTTGGCGCAGAGCAGCAAAGGCGTAACTTCAGAGGCAATGTGTAAAGTATTTGTGCAACACACAACGACGATGACACAGTAAAAACACTCACAAAAGGAACACCACACCAGTTTTGTATAAGAATAAGAATTTCTTTATCTAAAAATTATGCGAGAACCAAAAGCAGGTAAATCCAGCTCCAGGCAAGATCAATAATAAAAAGGATTCCAGTTTCCAAGCAATATCAATATTCAATAAGAATGAATCCAGTTCCCAGGCTTGATCAATAACAAAAAAGGATTCCAGCTTCCAAGCAAGATCAATAATCAATAAGAATGAATCCAGTTCCCAGGCCTGATCAAATCACCAAAAGCTCATGTGTGCCAAGGGCTCTTGCTGGTAATGTCTTTCTCACAGTGTCCTTGGATGGTAAAAGTACACTTGAGGTAGGTTCTTATGGTCAAAATTCACTGGGGAAAGGTTCTTAGGCCAAAGTTCCCTTGTAGCGTAATAAGTGTGCCTCTCATAGAAATGATGCTCCCAGCGTAGGAAGTGCGGCTGCCCAGGCGCTGCTGGTAATGCTAAATAATGCCCCAGTGTCAATTACCAAGTAGTTATGCCCCCGTAGGCCAGTCAGTGAAGGACGGTTCCCAGCCAAGCACAAAGCTCACACTCCAGGTACCCGGCCAACCCGCACCCCGCCCCTTCGCAGCAGCCTGGTTGCACTGAGGCGTTACCTGGGGTGGTGGTTGCGGACGCAGGTGCAAGGCTCCTCTCCCCCTGGGGCCTTGGGCTCAGCAGGCGTTGCACGGGTGGGGGTTACAGCCACACAGCGCTTAACAGTGCCTCCAAGTCCTGGGCAACGACGGAGCCTCCTGCCACACAGCGCTTCGCTTCTCAGCGCTACACAGCGCGCTCCGGTCCCAGTGGCGGTGACCTCAGGGCCAGTTTCAGTGGGCTTGGGCCAGAAGCAGAGGCAATCACAGAGTCCTGGGAGGATCACGGGGCAAGCAGTGCTGATGGCAGGCACAGCGTTGCAGGGCAATTCTTGAGAGTGTTGTTGCTGTTCCAAAGGGCAGTCTTTAAAACGCTGTGGTCCAAGGACAGGTAGTTTCCTTTAGCTTAAAAAGGGTGCAGTCCCAAAAAGGCAATCTTTAAAACGTTGAAGACTCTTTACAATGCTGTTCAAAGAAAAGTAGTTCCTTTGGGATGTTGTGGAGACACTCTGGTGGTGATGTTGCAGTCTCCCATGCAGGGCAGGATCAGCAGACAGTAGGGCAGCTCAGCAGGTTGTGGGGCAGCAGTTCCTTGGAGCAGTCAGCCTCCTTCCCAGTGGCAATCCTCTTGCGCAGCAGTCCTCACTCCAGCAGGGATTCTTCCAGGTCCAGCAGTGTCACAAGAATGTGAGGCCAGGACCCTCCCTTATATATTCTACAGTCCAGGGGCTAGAAAGTGGTGGAAGTCTCTGGAAGGGTCTGGGGGCAGGGGCTTCTGGAAGAGTCCAGGGAGTTCTGGTAGGTTCCCTGCCTTCCCTGACCTAGCTGTCAAAGTGACGAGAGACCAGGTAGGCAGCAGAGAAGGCCTCTAAACCGGAGAGGACCCGGTTCACCAGCCGCTGGAAGGTGGCAGGAGCATTTTTCAGTCCAAAGGACATCACTCTAAACTGGTAGTGGCCCTCTGGGGTGGAAAAGGTGGACCACTCTTTAGCTCCATCTGTTAGGGCGATCTGCCAGTACCCCGACGTGAGGTCAAAGGTACTCAGGTATCGGGCAGCCCTTAGTCGGTCAATGAGCTCATCCGCCCTAGGGATAGGATGAGCATCAGTCTTGGTCACAGAGTTCAGTCCCCTGTAATCCACACAGAACCTAAGTTCTGGTGTGGTGCCCGGTGGAGCAGCTTTTGGTACCAGAACCACCGGACTGGACCAAGGGCTGTTGGAGGGCTCTATCACCCCCAATTCCAGCATCTTAGTGACCTCACTCTGGATGCTGGCCTTCACCTTATCTGACAACCTGTAAGACTTGGACTTGACAGGGGGGCTGTCTCCTGTGTCCACATCATGGGTACACAGGTGGGTAATCCCAAGGATAAGGGGAAACACTGAGGCGAACTGCCCCAGGACCTGGCGACAGTCCCTCTGTTGCTCAGGAGTCAAGGATGGGGAGAGGACCACTCCCTCCACCGATCCATCCTTCTCTTTGGAAGCAAAGAGGTCCGGGAGAGGTTCACTTTCCTCTTCCTCGGCCCCATCAGTCACCATCAGTAAGGTGAGCTCAGACCTCTCATGGTGGGGTTTGAGGCGGTTGGCATGTAGCACCCTGTGTGGCTGCCTGGGGGGTCTTAAGGTCCACTAGGTAAGTGGCCTTACCCTTCTTCTCCAATATCTCATAAGGGCCTGTCCAGCGATCGTGGAGGGCACTAAGCTCTCCAGGCTCCATGACCCACACCTTTTGTCCAGGTTTTAGCTCCACAGGGTGAGAATTCTGGTCGTACCATTCCTTCATCACCGCCTGGCTGGCCTCTAAGTTGTCAGAAGCTTGTTTCCACAACTTAGCCATTTGGCTACGGAAGGCCAGCATGTAGCTCACTACATCCTGGGGAAGCCTCCTTGGAGTCTTCTCCCACCCATCCTTCACTAAACTGAGAGGTCCCCTAACAGGGTGACCGTACAAGAGCTCGAAGGGGCTGAAACCCACCCCCTTCTGCGGTACCTCCCTGTAGTAAAACAGCAAACAGGGCAAGAGGATGTCCCACTTTTTCCTCAGGCACTCAGGCAGACTCCTGATCATGCCCTTTAGTGTCTTGTTAAATCTCTCCACGAGACCATTGGTCTGTGGGTGGTAAGGGGTGGAGAACTTATAAGTAACCCCACACTCCTTCCACATGGCTTGCATGTAGGCAGACATAAAATTGGTACCCCTGTCGGACACCACCTCTTTGGGAAAACCCACTCTGGTAAAAATCCCCATCAGGGCCCGCGCCACCGCAGGTGCAGTGATGGTTCTCAGAGGAATAGCCTCTGGGTACCGGGTGGCGTGGTCCACCAGAACCAGGATAAACCTGTGACCAGAAGAAGTCCGTGGATCCATAGGCCCAACAATGTCGATGCCCACCCTCTCAAAGGGGGTGCTAACGACAGGCAGCGGTTCCAGGGGAGCCTTCAGCTTAGTCCCTGTTTTCCCACTAGCTTGGCAGGTCAGACAGGTCCTGCAGAATGTATCTGAGGAGACCCTCATCTGCGGCCAATAAAAATGCGGGACAAGCCTAGCAAAGGTCTTGTCTTGGCCCAAGTGTCCTGCCAAAGGGATCTCATGGGCCAGTTCCAAAAGAAAGGCCCTGTAGCACTGGGGGACCACTAAGGCCCTTGATGACCCATGCACAGGAGCCTTGGGCTCCCTGTAAAGGAGCCCATCCTCCCAGTAAATATGATACTAAGCGGAGGCATTGCCTGCTGCTTGGGCTTCGGCCTGTCGCCTCATGCCCTCAAGGGTAGGACACTCCTTCTGTGCCCGGCAAAACTCCTCCCTGGTGGGCCCTCCTTCCACCTGCCACCCTGCAGGGGTAGGTAGGTCCCCCAAGGGAGCAATGTCCCCCTCCGTGGACTCCGGTGCGACCTCCTCAGGTGCCCCATCCATCTCACGGGGTGACTGCCCCGGGGCGGGCTTCCCACGTCCTCGGGCTCCTCCCTTCTTAGCAGCTGGCTGGGCCATTTTTCCAGGCTCCAGCCCTGGCTGACTCCCTTTCCGGGCAGCCATAGACTGTGTGGTAGCACAAATCCACTCCGGTAACCCCAGCATCTCCATATGCGCTTTGAGCTCTACCTCCTTCCAGGCAGTATGCTCTAGGTCATTCCCTAACAGACAGTCCACTGGCATGGCAGGGCTCACAGCAACTCTTAAAAGGCCTGAAACCCCTCCCCACTCAAATCGAACCTGTGCTATGGGATAGGGACCCTCCCTGTTGTCAGCCATCACAACTGGATGGACGACATCGGGAATTATTTGCTCTGGGGACACCAGCTGACTCCTTACCATAGTCATGCTGGCACCTGTGTCCCTCAGGGCCTCCACCCCCGACCTTTGAGGGTGACCCACTGCCTATACGTGGTAGTATTTGTGGGCACATGGACCTTAGGAACCATCTCACTGTCTCCCAGAGACACTAGGACAAGCCCTGCCCCCTCACTCCCATCATCTAGGGACAGCTCCTCCCCAAGCGCTACACTAGCCACCCCGGGGTTTTTACCTCCAGTGGGCTGTGGTGCTCTCTTGCGACACTTGGGATCCCCCTTGTAGTGTCCAAGTTCACCACACTCATAGCACCGGACAATTCTGGGCTGCTGACCGTTGTCAGGATAAGTGGGCTTCTGGTGGCCAGATTGGGGCTGGGACCCAGACCCTCTCCCTTGTGAATTATTTTGGGGGCCTTTGGAGAACTCTTTCTTTTTGTCTCCCCCCTCTTTCCTCTGGTGGGAACCCTGACCACCCCTTTGGGAGTCCCCCCCAGAACCCTTGTTGGACACCCTGGTACTGACCCAGGTGTCCGCCTCCTCCGCAAGCTTCCTAGGATTGGTCAACTTGCGGTCAACCAGGTGTTGGCGCAGCTCTGGAAAACATTTCTCTAGAAGGTGCTCTCTTAAAAACAAGTCATACAACCCTTCATAGTCATGCACATTGCTGCCCCGCACCCAACCATCTAGAGCTTTACTAGCGTAGTCCAGGAAGTCTACCCAGTTCTGTGTGGGAAGTTTGTGGCTATTCCTAAACCTCTGCCTATACCTCTCAGGGGTAAGACCGAACCTCTTAAGTAATGCGGCTTTCATGACAGAATAGTTAGTCTGGTCTTCCTTCTCTAGGTAAAGGAGGGTGCCCCTAACATCTGGAGGTAGGTACTTATACAAACCACCCCCCCAATAACTCTCTGGGACCCCATGGGCTCTTAAAGACACCTCATAGGCGGCTAACCACTTATCAATATTATCCCCCACCTTAAAACTGGCCATCACATCTTTAGGCATAAAGACCCTGGACTCACGTGAAGCTTCCATAGGTACACTGCCACCATTCTTGCTGCTGTTGGCCCCTACTTCTAGGGCCCGGATTTCCAGTTCCTTCAGGCTGAGCTCATGGGCAAGTTCTTTTTCCCACATAGCCAGTCGCTTGTTCTCGCGATCCTGCTCCATGGCCCACCTTTCTCTTTCCCGCTCTTTCTCCAGCTTGGCAAGCTCCAACTTGAGCTGTCTCTCCTCCCTCCTGTCCTCCAGGTCCTCTGAGGACAGGCTCTTCACTGACACACTACTGCCTGCCCTGGAAGGTACCCTTGTACCTGGTAACAAATTACCATTTCCCGCCAAGTGCAGTAGGTCAAGGTTTCCTGTGGCGTCGTGCTCTGGTCCTTGCCCGTCCCCATCTCCTTCTGGGTGGGCTGTTACCCATGCTCGCAAGGCTTTCTGAAGCTCTGCCTTCTTGGCGCTTCGCTTGAAGGGCACCCCATTCTCCTCGCAGAACTCTTTGAGTTGCGCCACTGTGTAAACTTCCAGATTGGCCAGCTCGAATTCCATGTTGCTAGGTGGGGCCTCAGACGTTTGTAGATAAAACCAAATGAGACTTAGGCAAAAGGACTTTTAAAAAGAGCAGCCAGTCAGGGAGAATTTTAAAAAATTCAAAAATGCCAATTGGAGAGGGTAGACAAAAATTCAGTAGAGTCAGGTGTAGGGTTGCGGTGTACACTGCGTCGCTGCGTGGTGTTACACAAGCACAAGTCCTATCCCACCGCTGCCACCAATGTTAGAACCGGGGTCTCTAGTTGGCAGGGGTATGCACCCTAGTCCAAGTAGGGACCACCGCTTCCAACCTGGTAGCTTGGCGCAGAGCAGCAAAGGCGTAACTTCAGAGGCAATGTGTAAAGTATTTGTGCAACACACAACGACGATGACACAGTAAAAACACTCACAAAAGGAACACCATACCAGTTTTGTATAAGAATAAGAATTTCTTTTCTAAAAATTATGCGAGAACCAAAAGCAGGTAAATCCAGCTCCAGGCAAGATCAATAATAAAAAGGATTCCAGTTTCCAAGCAAGATCAATAATCAATAAGAATGAATCCAGTTCCCAGGCTTGATCAATAACAAAAAAGGATTCCAGTTTCCAAGCAAGATCAATAATCAATAAGAATGAATCCAGTTCTCAGGCCTGATCAAATCACCAAAAGCTCATGTGTGCCAAGGCCTCTTGCTGGTAATTTCTTTCTCACAGTGTCCTTGGATGGTAAAAGTACACTTGAGGTAGGTTCTTATGGTCAAAATTCACTGGGGGAAGGTTCTTAGGCCAAAGTTCCCTTGTAGCGTAATAAGTGTGCCTCTCATAGAAATGATGCTCCCAGCGTAGGAAGTGCGGCTGCCCAGGCGCTGCTGGCAATGCTAAATAATGCCCCAGTGTCAATTACCAGGTAATTATGCCCCGTAGGCCAGTCAGTGAAGGACGGTTCCCAGCCAAGCACAAAGCTCACACTCCAGGTACCCGGCCAACCCGCACCCCGCCCCTTCGCAGCAGCCTGGTTGCACTGAGGTGTTACCTGGGGTGGTGGTTGCGGACGCAGGTGCGAGGCTCTTCTCCCCCTGGGGCCTTGGGCTCAGCAGGCGCTGCACGGTTGGGGGTCACAGCCACACAGCGCTCCTTTAGCACAGCGCTTAACAGTGCCTCCAAGTCCTGGGCAACGACGGAGCCTCCTGCCACACAGTGCTTCGCTTCTCAGCGCTACACAGCGCGCTCCGGTCCCAGTGGCGGTGACCTCAGGGCCAGTTTCAGTGGGCTTGCGCCAGAAGCAGAGGCAATCACAGAGCCCTGGGAGGATCACGGGGCAAGCAGTGCTGAGGGCAGGCACAGCGTTGCAGGGCAAATCTTGAGATTGTTGTTGCTGTTCCAAAGGCCAGTCTTTAAAACGCTGTGGTCCAAGGACAGGTAGTTTCCTTTAGCTTAAAAAGGGTGCAGTCCCAAAAAGGCAATCTTTAAAAGGTTGAAGACTCTTTAAAATGCTGTTCAAAGAAAAGTAGTTCCTTTGGGATGTTGTGGAGACACTCTGGTGGTGATGTTGCAGTCTCCCATGCAGGGCAGGATCAGCAGACAGTAGGGCAGCTCAGCAGGTTGTGGGGCAGCAGTTCCTTGGAGCAGTCAGCCTCCTTCTCAGTGGCAATCCTCTTGCGCAGCAGTCCTCACTCCAGCAGGGATTCTTCCAGGTCCAGCAGTGTAACAAGAATGTGAGGCCAGGACCCTCCCTTATATATTGTACAGTCCAGGGGCTAGAAAGTGGTGGAAGTCTCTGGAAGGGTCTGGGGGCAGGGGCTTCTGGAAGAGTCCAGGGAGTTCTGGTATGTTCCCTGCCTTTCCTGACCTAGCTGTCAAAGTGACGAGAGACAGGCCGTTAAGGCTACAGTGGACAGCCCATCACAGCTCATCCCAGGGAAGAAGGTGTGAATCACCACTCCCACCTCCCAACCCAGGCAGGCTATCAGTATGCAGAGGGGAGGGGGGAGTCTGCAGAGCCTAATCTAAGTGTAGGCAGGAAAAGGTCCTCTTTATAAAAGTGGGATCCCTAGCGTAGTAGTGCCCACACCCTATATATCATTGGAAAGGGTTCCCCGCCCCGAGTCCAACAAGACCAAACATGACAGACTTATTAGGTCCCTGTCAGAAGTTATCCCATAAGGGGAGGTTCCCAATGTTAGCTTATGGAGGATTAAACTTTACTGCGGTAGCAGTGGCTTGTGGCAGATATGCCAGCCTCACAAGGTTTTAGGGGAGAGCACCTGCACCTCAGCACTGTTTAGCAGTGGTGAGGCGCCCAGAGTCCTAAGTCCAACAAAACATAGGATAAAAATGGGAGGCAAAAAGGGCAAAAATGTAGGGGAGACCACCCTAAGGCTGACAGGTCTAACACTCTGGGATAAGCCTGACTGCTCTGTCAAGCTACCAAGGGGGTGAGCAGTTATCTTCAGCGTGTAACTCCCTTGCCCTGACTAGAGTGGTGGGTTCTGCCTGGCTTAGGGGCATAACCTAGACTACCAGAAACCCCATTTCTAACAGTTACCAATAGGAATTAAATATGTAGTTAAATGCAGGTGCTATATCCATTATAAACATTGCTACCTATGGTGCCTGAATCTGTACTGGTGAAGTGTACACCATTAAATAGAGTGTCATAGTAACCACTGCACTATTCTATACCATTCTGATATGGCAGCACATGCAGAATGCACAAGTCATTTAGAACACAGTAAGTATTTGTTAGGATATAACAAAACATATGTGCTTAATGCAGTTTCCAATTTACATTTCTCTCCATCAGTAATATTCAGACCATGATAATGTTAATAATAATTGATTCCCAAAGTGCAGCTAGGCAACCAACAAATATTTCTTCCTTTCTACTGTGACTTTTTCAAGTTAGCGGATATGGAAAAATTACACATTTTGTATATGTTATTCATCTAACTGCATGCATTATTTACACTAGAGACATATATGTCGGTGTGTTTAAAGTGAGGAGAATGTTTATATAAATACCTTCACTCAAGGCATAAATCTGTTTTAATATTTCATATAAAATATAGAATCATAGTATGGTAGACTGAGCTAGTGGAAGAGTCCATGTGACATCCCAATGTTAGTACAGGATCATTTTTTTTAAATTCATAAATATTATTATTGACACAGGATGTGGCTATCAATATTATTCACACTGCGGAGCAACTCTATTTGATTAAGGAATTGTTTTAAAGTAAACAGTAACACATTTGTATGACAAACACAAGGGAAAAAGTTCATTAAGAGTCAAGACGTTTGAGAGATTGAGATGTCTGGGTAGTATTCAAAAGTTCCAAGCAAAAAAAGTGCATAACTTTTAGGAATGCACACAACTGTATGTGACTTTGTCAATTTATAGATTGGCACGTGTGACTTATTTGTTGGAATCATCATAAAGTATATTGTGTCACGTATAATTGTTGACTCTTCTGTTCTACCAAGCATGGTCAACAAGCAGAATCAATAGGAGGCAAAGCAGACTTAAAAACTCCTCCAAAAAAATTAACCCTCACTTGATCTTTTCAAAGTATTAGATTTAGTCAGTAAATATTGTGAACATGCAGTATTAATGTAAGTAGCAAAAACGATTATCAATCGTCACTTAAATAGTATGCTCATAGCACCTAAATTTCATTAAGAAAAATATGCATGCCAAATCCACATAACTTGTCCAAATAATTAGATTAAGCAACAGTGTGCTTTGCACAACAAGACCAATATGTGTTGCTTGCTAATAAATTTAAATCTTCTGTTAGAGTTTTGAAGAATACAAATAATTTATGGAAAGAGAACTAAAAATAACTATGACACATTTATTTCATAACATCAGCAACAGGAACCTACATCAATAATGTCTCATGAAAATGAACCCATTTTCCATCCCCTTTCATCCAGGCACTTGTAAATTTCTAGAAATCAAATGCACTACACTATATTAGGGTATTCAGTATATTTACATATATTTCAACATGACAGAAAATAACAACTTTGAAATATATTTCAGTATTTCATTCCTTTGCAAAAAATGTCCATGAACGTAGTTCAGGCTGTAATGGAAGCACAACAGAAAAAATAAATAGGAGAAAATTGGCACTTTGACCATAACATGCAGACTTCGTCCTTGTAACGTTACATCTGCTAGTCATGAAAAGGTACAACAGGCCAACAAGCATGGCAGTTTTAACTCATTCACAATATGATTTATTCTGCAGAGAAAGAAATATGTGTACATTTATTTGTTTAGCATCTTTAAGAGCTACTGTGTGTGCATCTACAAAAATGATATCATTTACATTTCTAATTAATTAATTAGCCTTATCATAATCATCTTGTGCCAGTTCTGTAACCCCTAAAAAAAGTTAAACTGTGGGACATAAAGCCCAACTAAGGGCCTCATTTACAAGATTTTGACTAAGAAAAGAAAAGTGCAGACATGCACCTTATCTGTGAGATATGGCACATTCCTGTCCTCTTTGACTGCGCTGGCGAACAAATGGCTACCACTCTTGCACCATGGTGCAGAGGTGTCTGCGTTGTTGGACTAATTCTTTTTGTGCAGGCAGGGTCTCCTTCCTGCACAGTAACAATCAATAGGCGCTGCAGAAAGAGGAATGTGAAAGGCAAATCTACCATTTAGAACTATAGCGCGAAATGTGTCCTCATATTCATTTTTTATGCAAAGATAAATTTTATGCTGAAAAATAGTGCAAGAAATAAAATCATTATGAACAACAGCTGCTCTCTGATCACACTAAACCTCATTTAGGGGGTTTTGGCGTAGGACAGGAATACACCATATTTATCCAATACGGCGAATTTCTGGCCTTTCCCTCAGGGCTAGCACCTTCTCTGCAGCTTATCTCCAATACAGAGATCATTGCATCACCATGGTGCAAGGACGCCTGTGTTGTCGGCAGGATTGTTTCAGTGCAGGATGGGGCACATTCTTGCAGAAAAACAATCCTGGTGGCTTTTTCCTCTTTCCCCTAGGGAGGCGTGAGATTTTGGCGCATTCTCCAGATTTAAATGGTTTTGTAAATCTGTGAAATCGCCATAATCCATGAATGTTGCATGGGAACACCCTCTGCAACGCCAATGGATAAGCCTGCCTTGCGCAGAGTAAGGCAAGGCAGCGATTTACGCCTCCTTGCCTTACTCCACATCTATTAGGCCATTCAAAGCCACGCAAAGTAGCTTTGCTTGACCTCATAGATATAATATAGCAGTTTGCGCTGCTGGGGCGTCAAAAAAGTGATGCTCTGGCAGTGCAAGAGGATCCTAAATATGCCCCCAAGATTTTACTGTCAACGGTGCAAAATTACGCTCTGTGGTGTAAAGGCATACTTTTAAGAATTGCATGTAAGAAGTGTACTATGAAATAATGTCAATCTGGCATAATTAAAACTTCGCCCTAGTATAAACATCAAAAAACGACTTACATTGAGAGTGTTCAACTCTGGCCCTTGTGGGAAGAAATTAAACTACTAATTTAAAGTTGGGTAGAAAATACTGTGGATTGTGGCGGAAGTGCTGAATTTTAAAGTAAATTGGCAGGGAGAATTTCCTCCTATCAAGAGGATAGTATGATGGATGAAATACTCCGATGGATTCTTCCCTGGAATTAGCATTTCCTTGGCAAATTGAAAGATTCACCCTAACCTGTGGTCTCTTAATTAGGTGGCGAATGGGGATCATTCTCTCAACCTCAGATGACTTCTGAGTACTGGGCATAAGAACCAATATGCCATATCCCTGAAGAGGGTCCACTTACTTTCCCTCACTCCCCACCACCAGTACCACCAGTTGAGAGAGGAGAGACCTCGAGATGCGAGAGTAGTGAGTAATTAGGTGGGAGCAGTGCAGCTATTGCTATCCAATGCAATTGCAGCTAAAATAAATGGTGTTCATTTTGAGCTCAGTCAATACTACACCTTTCAAAGCATTACAATCCTCCGCTTTTAAAAGCATAATGCAAAAGCCCAGATTTATGTTTTCAATCAGTAATGGTCTCTGGTTTCTGACTCAGCAGTCCTGGGGACAAAGCTTCACAGTCACCGGCTGGCCAGGTCTCTGGCATCTCCAGTGTCGGTCATTAGTTGTCCAAAATGATCTCCATCAACAGTTCCTCAGGCTCTCCTATGAACCTTACAGCAATAGGTGTTCAATGTCCAAATAGAGTTTTAATGATATCTCCTTTATCTCTTTAGTGACTCTGTCCACATCTAGACACATGCGTCCCAGTTCTGCTATTGAAGCAGTAGCGGTATGCATTTACCTCAGTAGACAGGCTGTGCCCTGAAGTGCAGTTTGACAAAGTTTGACCTGTCTCTATTATAAACAGCAACTGTTCTTTTAATCAGAACTGCAGATCTATTTTTTCCTCTATCAGCTGTACCATTTGTAGGAAAAGTTTAGAAAAGTCATGAACCTCATCTTAGCATATGCGGCATGAAGTTTTCGGGTTTTGCTCAAAGCAAAGGTAGATCTTCCTGGTCTAGTGCAGGTCAGCCTGAGTCAAGAAACTTCCATCTGGCTGCAGCAGTCTTCTCTACACAGGTATATGGGTCAGTGAGTACGACAGTCTTGGTACAAGAGGATGTACGTGTGTGTAGCGGATGGTGGCACTGAAGCAGTGGTTGGAGAAAGCCTGGGCAGCAGAGATGCTAGACCTGTCCTAATACATTGAGCAGAAGTAGTTGGGTCTCTGCCCAGGGTGGACCCTGAAAAAGGACAAGCGACTGCCCCTCCAACCTTGTGCAGGCATAACATCTTGGGGATGGTTTCTTGCTGCAGCTGCCTTTTCTTTAGGTATGGGGTTAGCCAAGAATGTTTGATTTTACTAAAACTATATGAAAAATGTATCATTTATATCAATTTTCATCCTTCATCAATTGGTTTGCTGTGTGCCCTTCTTATTTTTCTCTACCTACTGCCTCACATAGCTTGGGACAATTTTTCAGTGCAAAGAGCCTGATTTGATCTTTGTGGACAGGTTACTCCGTCACAATGGTTACGAATATCCCGTCCTTTAAAATATAAATCCCATTATATCCTATGGGATTTATATTTCAGTAGACAGGATATCCATCACCGTTGTGATAGAGTAATCTCTCAATCAATCAATCATATTATTTGTAAAGCGCACTACTCACCCGTAAGGGTCTCAAGGCACTGGGGTGGGGAATGCTGCTGCTGTTTGAAAAGCCAGGTCTTGAGGAGTTTTCTGAAGGTCAGCAGGTCTTGGGTCTTCCGTAGGTGGATGGGGAGGGTGTTACAGGTCTTGGTGGTGAGGTGGGAGAATGATCTGCCGCCGAAGGTTGCTCTTCGGAAGCGGGGGACTGTGGCGAGGTCGGCAGAGCAGAGCTGACCAGTGGGGGTGTAGAAGCCGAGTCGTCTTTTGAGGTACGTTGGTCCCGTGTTGTGGAGTGCCTTGTGTGCATGGGTGAGGACCTTGAAGGATATCCTCTTGTTGACCGGGAGCCAGTGCTGGTCTCTCAGGTGGGGTGTGATGTGGCTGCGGTGAGGGATGTCGAGGGTCAGGCATGCAGAGGCGTTCTGGATGCGTTGGAGCTGTCTTAGGTGTTTGGCTGAGGCTCCTGCGTAGAGGGCATTTCAGTAGTCCAACCTGCTGCTGACGAGGGCCTGGGTGACCATTCTTCTCGTTTCAGTGGGGATCCACTTGTAGATCCTGCGGAGCACGCGGAGGGTGTTAAAGCAGGAGGAGGAGATGGGGTTGACCTGTTTAGTCATGGAGAGGGCGGAGTCGAGGATGACTCCTAAGTCGCATGCGTGGTTGGTGGGTGATGGGGCGGATTCCAGTGCAGTCGGCCACCAGGAGTTGTCCCAGGCCGAAGGGGTGGATCCGATGATGATGACCTCCGTCCTGTCCGAGTCAGTTTCAGTCAGCTGTTCCTCATCCATTCAGCGTCGGCCTTCATTCCTTTGTGAAGGTTGGTTTTGGCGGTGTGGAGGTCCTTGGTGAGGGAGAGGATCAGTTGGGTGTCATCGGCGTAGGAGATGATGTTGAGGTCATGCCGACAGGCGACGTGGGCGAGCGGTGCCATGTAGATGTTACAGAGTTGGGCTGAGGGATAAGCCCTGGGGTACGCTGCAGTTGATCTCGGTGGCTTCGGAGCGTAAAGGGGAGGGCGGGTGTTCTGTGCTCTGCCAGAGAGGAAAGAGCTGGTCCAGTCCAGGGCCTTCTCTTGGATCCCGGCGTTGTGGAGGCATGTTCGTAGTGTGTGGTGGGAGACCGTGTCGAAGCGGCTGACAGGTCCAGGAGGATGAGGGCAGCCGTTTCTCCGTTGTCCAGCAGGGACTTGATATCATAGGTGGCAGCGATGAGGATAGTCTTGGTGCTGTGGTTGCTGTGGAACCCGGACTGGGAAGGGGGCAGGATGTTGTTCTCCTCGAGGTAGCGGGTCAGTTGTTTGTTAACGGTCTTCTCGATGACCTTTGCCGGGAACGGGAGCAAGGAGATGGGCTGGAGGTTCTTGAGGTCCTTGGGGTCCGCCTTGGGGTTCTTGAGTAAGGCATTGATCTCGGCGTGCTTCCAGCTCTCCGGGAAGGTTGCTGTCTCGAATGAGGTGTTGATGACTTTCCGGAGATGGGGTGCGATGGATGTGCTGGCTTTGTTGAAGATGTTGTGTGGGCATGGGTCTGATGGAGATCCGGAGTGGATGGTGTTCATGACCTTGATGGTGTCATCGTCGTTGATGTTGATCCAGGAGAGCAGGCGGTTGGTGCGGATGGTGGTCGTGGGGGTGGAGGTCTCAGTGGTTGTCAGGGCGGTCGTGGTGTTGAAGCTGTTGTGTATGTCTGCGATCATGCGGTGGAAAAAGGTGACCAGCGAGTCGCACAGGTCTTGTGAGGGTGGGATGTCATTGGTGTTGGAGCTGGGGTAGGAGAGTTCCTTCGTGATGTTGAAGAGCTCTTTGCTGTTGTGCGCATTGTTGTCTAGGCGGTCTTTGAAGGAGGCCGATTTGGCGGATCAGATGAGGTGATGGTGTCTGCGGGTGGTGTTCTTGTGGGCTGCGTGGCTGTTCGGTGTTCGTTAATGGAGCCAGATCTTCTCCAGCTTTCGGCAGGTTTGCTTGGAGGCCCATAGGTCTTCAGTGACCCAGCTGGCTTACTTGTTGGTGTGACTGTTGGAGGGTTTCTTGATCGGGGCGAAGGTATTGGCACAGTCGTTGATCCACTGTCTGAGGTTGCGGTCGGCTAGCTGGTCTTCGGTGACTTTGCTCCAGCAGCGGCGAGGCATCTGTTGGGTACGGTGGTGCGTGGTGGGTTTCTTGAAGGTGAAGTGAATGCAGCGATGGTCAGTCCAGTGCAGTTCGGTGGTGTGGTTGAAGGAGACGTGGGGGCTTGCGGAGAAGATGGGGTCAAGCATGTGACTGGCGGAGTGGGTGGGTTTGTGACGAGTTGTCTGAGTCCAAGGTTGGCTAGGTTGTCGATCAGGGTGGTGGAGTTGCTGTTGTTGTTGTTCTCGAGGTGTAAGTTCAGGTCCCCGAGGAGGATGTAGTCCATGGAGGCAAAGGCGTGCCTGCTGACAAAGTCGGCGATGGAGCCACTGAACTGTGGTCGGGGTTAGGGGGGTCTGTAGATGAGGGTTTCACTGATGGTGGTGTTGAAGTCGGTGTGGATCTCAAAGTGCAGGTGTTCGGCGGTGCTGAGGGTGTTGTCTGTGTTGGTCGAGACTCTGAGAGTGTTCCTGTGGACGATGGCGATTCCTCCTCCTGCTCCGTTGGTGCGGTCCCTGTGGGTGATCTTGTAGCCTTCTGGGACGGCAATGGCTAGGCTATGTCGGGTGCCGAGGCGGGGTTAAGCAAGGTCTCCATCAGGAAGGCGATGTCTGAGGAGGTTGAGTCGACTAGGTCCCAGAGTTGAACAGCATGTTTGTGGGCGGAGCGGGTGTTGAGAAGGATGCATTTGAGGTGGTTGGGTTCTTTCCTGGTTGGCAGCATGGTGGGGCGGATGCTTGTGAAGCTGCAGTTGCGGCAGGTGAAAGCTCCGTGGGTGTGCTTCAGGGTGGCCAGGAAGCAGGTGTGTGATCGTCCAGTATTGAGTGCGTGGTTTCTGGCATCGTAGCGGTGTCAGGTGTCGTGGCGTTCGCAGGGTCCAGGGGCCCTGCGCTGGGCGCTGTCCAGGCGCAGATGGGCTTGCCTTCAGCGCGGCAGCGGTGTGCCTGCTGCGCGGCCTCCATATCAGGGGATGTGGGAGGGAGGAGCAGCTGAGAGGCGGGAGCAGGGCAGCAAATGGGATTGCAGGGAGCGGGCCGCAGGGATGCAGCGGCAGGAAAAATGGGCGGGGGTCGCTGGAGAACTGGGCACGGGAAGGAAAAACAAGTTTAAGCAAGAAAACAAGTACAAGTACAGAGGAATAAAAACTAGTCTGGGCAAGAAAGCAAGTACAGGCACAGAGGAATAAAAACAAGTCTGGGAAAGAAAGCAGGTACAGGCACAGAGGACTAAAAATAGTCTGGGAAAGAACACAAGTACAGGCACAGAGGAATAAAAACAAGTCTGGGCAAGAAAGCAAGATTAGGCAAAAACAATACAGGCAGAGCCGTGCAGCAGCGTGGGGAGCGACCTGCCTGCAAGCAGGGTCAGAGGTCAATCCTTTCACCGCTGCGCGGCCTCCATATGAGGGGATGTGGGAGGGAGGAGCAGGCAGGAGCAGGGCGGCGAATGGGATTACAGGGGGGTGGGGCCTTAGGAACGCAGCAGCAGGAAAAATGGGCAGGCCGCGGGAGAACTGGGCACAGGAAGGAAAAACAAGATTAGGCAAGAAAACAAGTACAGGCACAGAGGAATAAATACAAATCTGGGCAAGAAAGCAAGAACAGGAAGAGAGGAATGAAAACAAGTCGGGGCAAGAAAGCAAGTTAGGCAAGGGGATAAATACAAGATTAGGCAAAAACAATGCAAGCAGAGCTGTGCAGCTGTGTGGGGAGTTACCTGCAAGTGAGCAGGGTCAGAGGTCGCTCCGCCAAGATCTTATTCAGGCCCTAAATTTGCTGGGAGTAATAGCTCGGACAAAGCTAAAAGCATGGAAGTCAATGCCAGCTCTCTTGGCTTTGCGTGTTTTTTTTTTTCCCAGTCCTCGGACGATGTGAAAAAAAAGTTTTGTGAAGTTCAAAGTCACCGTAGTATGAGAAATCTAAGCAGGAGTAGGGTTGCCACCTCTGCTCTCCGTGTCAATAATTTTCCAACACTGAGGCTTTCATTTGACAACTTGGGCCCAGATGTAGGTAATAGCACATTACCGAATGGTAAATACCAAATTTTACCGATTCGGTATTTACAATTCGGTAATTGCTATGTAGCTAAATAATTCGGTAAAAATACTGAATCGGTAATATTCGGTAATTACCGATTCGGTAATTACCGAATCGGTATTTGCCATTGATTCCTATGGGCCTTGAAGCCCATAGGATTCAATAGCAAATACTGATTCGGTAATAACCGAATCGGTAAATTTACCGAATTTACAAGGGGGACAGGGTGTCACTTAGACACCCTGTTGCACCCCTGTTTCTGGCTTGTGTGCCATGTGGCACACAGACATGCCCTTAGGGCATGTATGTGTGCCACATGGCACAGGTGTACACGCACAGATGTGCATGTACACTGGAATTCGTTATTTACCATGGAATAGTATTTCATGGTAAATAACGATTCGGTAAGGGCCTGTGGCACTGATTACAGTGCCACCTACATCTTGATTTACAGAATCGGTATATTTACCGATTCGGTATTTTACCGATTCTGTAAATTTACCGATTCGTTAAATATACCGATTCTGTAAATAAAATGCCCCCTACATGCCAATTCCCAAATACCGGTCGGTAAAGGCCGAAATCGGCCGTTACCAACTGGTAATTGGCGAGCTACATCTGGGCCCTAATGCACAGTGGGGGGGGAGTCCTAATATTCTCCTATTAAAGTAATTAAAATTATGCACTTTATAGCAATGGTTCAAAGAGCAAAGCCAAAGTCTTGTTGATTTGTATCATGTCTTACAAAAAAAGCACTTGGAAGCCCATAGTTCATGGATTTAAAAGAGCAAATTGTTGAATTTGTCAAGGCTTTTTATTGGCTGCATGTGAATACATAGACCGTGATACATGCGCACGAATGGCTGGCAGTTTTGCAATGGGTTTTCTACTAAACAAAATGGATTTTATTAGTTTTATGGATTTTTTTTCTCCCAGTCCTCCGACGATGTGATAAAAAAAAAGATTTGTGAAGTTCAAAGTCACCGTAGTATGTGAAATCTAAGCAGGAGTACGGTTGCCACCTCTGCTCTCCGTGTTAATAATTTTCCAACACTGAGGCTTTCATTTGACAACTTGGGCTCAGATGTAGGTAATAGCACATTACCGAATGGTAAATACCGAATTTTACCGATTCGGTATTTACAATTCGGTAAGTGCTATGTAGTTAAATAATTTGGTAAAAATACCGAATCGGTAATATTCGGTAATTACCGAATCGGTATTTGCCATTGATTCCTATGGGCCTTGAAGCCCATAGGATTCAATAGCAAATACCGATTCGGTAATTACCGAATCGGTAAAATTACCGAATTTACAAGGGGGACAGGGTGTCACTTTGACACCCTGTTGCACCCCTGTTACTGGCTTGTGTGCCATGTGACACACAGACATGCCCTTAGGGCATGTCTGTGTGCCACATGGCACAGGTGTACATGCACAGATGTGCATGTACACTGGAATTCGTTATTTACCATGGAATAGTATTCCATGGTAAATAACGATTCGGTAAGGGCCTGTGGCACTGATTACAGTGCCACCTACATCTTGATTTACAGAATCGGTATATTTACCGATTCGGTATTTTACCGATTCCGTAAATTTACCGATTCGGTAAATATACCGATTCTGTAAATAAAATGCCCCCTACATGCCAATTCCCAAATACCGGTCGGTAAAGGCCGAAATCGGCCGTTACCGACCGGTAATTGGCGAGCTACATCTGGGCCCTAATGCACAGTGGGGGGGGGGGTCCTAATATTCTTCTATTAAAGTAATTAAAATTATGCACT
This sequence comes from Lissotriton helveticus, assembly GCF_964261635.1. Lineage (NCBI taxonomy): Eukaryota > Metazoa > Chordata > Amphibia > Caudata > Salamandridae > Lissotriton > Lissotriton helveticus. The sequence goes on from NC_136062.1 coordinate 204,196,491, forward strand.
TTATAGCAATGGTTCAAAGAGCAAAGCCAAAGTCTTGTTGATTTGTATCATGTCTTACAAAAAAAGCACTTGGAAGCCCATAGTTCCTGGATTTAAAAGAGCAAATTGTTGAATTTGTCAAGGCTTTTTATTGGCTGCATGTGAATACATAGATCGTGACACATGCGCACGAATGGCTGTCAGTTTTGCAATGGGTTTTCTACTAAACAAAATGGATTTTATTAGTTTTATGGATTTTTGGGGGGTTTTCTATTAAGCCCATTTGAAGATGGACACCGATTAGCTCGCATGCATCGTAAATCATACACAAACATATATCGTGACACAAGCAAATGAATGCAAAGTGGTACATGACAGTCATTTTCAATTTATCTAACCATGTTAACACAATAACTTGTAAGTAAAAAACATACATAAAACAAAGCATGCACAGAACATTTGACCAGTGGCAATCTGCATTGGCCGTGCCCTCGTGAAATAAGCATATCAAAATAAATAAATGTAAAAAAGAGGAAGCAGGATAGGGAACTCAGTTGGAAGCCTTGGGAAATGCGAGGGGAGCAAAAAGAGAGTATACAACGAGTCTTAAGCACTAAATTTAAAAAGTGTTTCATCATGTCAGCAGATCAAGTTAGATAGACCAAAATACTCCTGATTGGGAAGAACACAAGAATAAGGAAGAAAACTATTGAATCAAAAGCAGACACCTGAAATAGACATCAATGCCATCCAATGATGAACAAGGGGCTGACCTAAAGGTCAGTGTAAATACATACGCATATGTTTACAGGAAACAACAGAAGCCCAAGGGCAGCCATGTCCTCTATGAAACATCTGTCATTCATTCATCTTCCCAACAGCTGAAACTTAAAATGCAGCATCAGCAGAAAATTGTTTCTACTGCAGAGAAAGCTTGAGAAAATGGGTGGTACCACAAGCAGTCCTGGATACAATGTCCTGAAGTTACAGCTGTTTATCTGTATTAGCAGCAATAGCTTTATTTTGATACAACGTAGTACAACACTACTCTGGAAGCTGGCAATTCAGACTGGCATTGACAAACGAGGTACGGTGGTACATTTTTGAAGTAATACATACATTTAATTTTTTCTGTGTTTGAAATCCAGGTTATTTCCTGTTATATTGTGTGTTTTACTGTGAGATTTGTCTCTTCTGTGATATGGAAAGCTCTGATTTGCTTTCTTCTCCACTGTGTTTTATATATGTTTGGGAATAAGGTTGATATATTATTTTTTCTATACAGAATCTGGAGGTAGTGTGTTCCAAGTGTCTTTCTATGCTGGTACGGGGACGTTTTAGGCTAGTATCACTCACTCTCTATACTGTTAACGTATCCAAGTGTCTTTTGCGCTCTGGCTTGATCTGTGTTTACCTGCCTCTTTCTAGCATATTCTCACTTGCATTTGTTGAGCACTTGACTGTGGTTTGTTATCCATTCAAGTTGAGATATTCTAAGGGGCTAATTACAATGTCAGTCAAAAAGGCTCCGAATGGGATTCGCAATCTCCGACCGAATCGTACACATTTCCAATGACAGATTACGATGCCCGGAAACTGTTCGGGCTGTTTGATTTGGTTATGAAAGGCATTTGGACAGTCTGAGTCTTACGGAGCCTAATCTTACAGCTCTAAGCACACGGTTACCAAGCTAGCGATTACGATGACCTATTCAGACAGACATTCAGATTTTATCTGCCTGACATGAAACGGCTGTCGGAATCTGAATTTGGGGGCCCGTTGCAGGCCCCTTTTCACTCTAAGGCCTCAGCTTGGGGCACGTGGGTGTACCCAAGGCACCCCTCTTTCCAAACATGCGAAATGTGGCAGGCACCATGGGGTGCTCACCACAGGGTGCAAGGTTTTCCACAACTACCCTTTTCTTCAATGGGACCCTGTGTTCTCGTTCGGAACACAGGCTCCCATTGAAGTCAATGCGAGTCCAACGGAACGATGTTGGGAAGCATCCTAAAAGGTGGGTTGGGCTCGCAAAACCTGATTCGGTCAAAAACGATTCCGAAACCGATTCAGTCGTAAGAGTTTCTGAATGACATCATAATCGGCCCCTTCGTGTTTTGCTTGAAGCCTTATACAAGTGCTCTCTAGTCTCTTATTTTATTCTGTTGTGTCTCCCATTAGTTTACGGAATGCCTTTTGCAGGGTTTACTTTAGGTTCTTAAGAGATGAGATACAGGAGGGTGCCAGAAAGATGATATCAAAGGCTACCAAATCTTTGATGTAAAATATTTTGTTGGTCTTGCACCATCTGGGTATTTCTGTGACTTACATTACCATGCTGCTGAAATTTACACGTGCCCTTCCAAGCACTGAGAAGCAGGGAGAATCCATCCTGGTCTGCTCTAAAACATTAGCTTCAGCATGCTGTACTGATTTAGATTCAGTTTGTAGATTGGTGGGTTGTGTGATGTCTGTGAATGTTTTGACGCACACTGCAAACTCCTTTGATGTTGGACATTTGTGATAGGATAGGAGCAGGGAGATGCTAATTCCAAAGAGTTTCAGCATTCATTTTACTAGAGGATTCCAACACTAATTGGTTTCAAAGCAGTATAAATGAGAAGTGTTTGCTTCCTAACTCTAGATTAAAATATCCGAATGAGCCCTGGAAAAGAGCAGTCTCTTGAAGTTTTGGCTTCTGCACACTATGAAAGAATGTGAGTAAGTTTTAGCTGGCTTTCATTTTCTTCTAAAGCACCATGGTTTGGTTTTCTGTTGTTTTTCTTTAGGGTCCATGTCTTGTAGTGCTCTCCCTGGAGATGTTGGTTGTGTTGGGCTGCATAACCAAGAGTTGAGGTTCCAATCTTCCTCCTGTAGAAGTGGCAGAAGCTGTGTCACATTGGCTTGCACTAGGATTCTTCTTCTCCATAAACAATAGTTGTTGTGCTCCCCTACAATACAGCTCTAGCGTCTTTCCACTACAAATAGTAGGTGTTTTTTTACTTTGAGCTGGAAATGAATCCTGTCCATTAACAGTAGGATCTTTGCTTCCCTGGTCTGAAGTTCTTGACCTCTCGCCTCTAATCTGTAAACAGTTCGAGCTTTATCTCTCTGAGCTGAAGGCATAACCTCTTAATTCCAATGGACATTTCACTGGACATCTATAGACTCTTATACTGTGAAGGTGTTGGACTTGGCCTTTTTTGCAGGGTTATCCCCAAACTTTTTGCTTCTTCCTCCTATTTTTTCCTGATGACTGTGTGGGGCCTCTGGAGGTTATTTCTGCTGCTGGGAGCTGGCAAGCAAAGCAACAACAAGAAAATTGACGCAATGCTCTTCTTGCGACAGTTTTTCTGACCCAAAGGCGTGGTGCGAGAAGAATCTCCCCGCATTGCTGCTGAAACCGACGCAGGGTATGCTCAGACGTGAGTCCCTTGCTCACTTTGCCACTGGATTCAAGCAAGCCGGGCTGAAGACGGCTGGAATGCCAGAAACCAGTCCCCGGAAGCTTGTTTCCGGTCCAGGGAAGGCATGGCTTGGCAGTTCGGGCTGGACTGTTCCCATGAGGCACATGGTCAGACTGATTTGCATATAGCCATGTCTGAACTGGGGTGGCAGAGTGGGCTAAAGAACGGTGATGGATCAAACCCAGATCTTTTGACTGGGTGTGAGTGTTTGATTGGTTCAGATGCTCCGTCCATCACCACCCCCTTTTGTACTGCTGAAACTGACGCAGCGCCTGTCGCCGCAGCAAGAAGCGATGCATCAAAGGATTAAAGCTGAAAAGGTCAATGCAGCGCCGCTCACCGCCGCTGTTTTGTTCTGCGATGCATCTCGGACTTCCACGCATCGTCCCTGTGCAGCAGGTTTTCCTCGATGCATCACCCGCGTATCGGAGTCATCTCAGAATCGATGCATCGTTTCCCTCTACAGACCGGACCAGATGAATCTCTCCCCTGTGTACAGCGGAACTGTCGCACCGCATCCACGAAGATCTCAGGAACGTCGCATCTTCTTGTTTTTTGACACTTCTCATCGCTGGGGCTGTTTGGCTTGGTGAATTTTGTCCCAACAACTGGTACCTTGCAAGAAATCACGCATTCATAGTTTTCTATGGACTCAGTTGCTAAAACCTTTCGAAAGTTTTCTTAATACTTGTATGTTGGCATTTTGTCATTTTGGTCTTGTTGAGCTTAGATAAAGAAACTTTATTTTTCAAAACTGGTGTGGTGTTCATTTGTGGTGTTATCACTGTCTTACTGTGAGTGTTGGTACAAATGTTTTACAAATTGCCTTTGGGATAAGCCTGTCTGCCTGTGCCAAGCTACCAAGGGGATGAGCAGGGGTTATCTAAAGTGTGTATCCCCCTTACCCTGACTAGTAGCAAGGGCCCCTATTTGGACAAAGGTACCTACCTCTACCAACTAGAGACCCCCATTTCTAAAAGAAGGCTCATAAGGTTCGCATATTGCAAAATAGTGTATATTTGCATAACATTGACACGCAATGTTATATTGAGATTTATCACACATTTTAATGCAGGCTTATATTTTAAATTAATCAGATGAGGATATATCTTAACCCACAGAGTCCACCTCTGCAGTGCAGTATGAGTAGATATAGCATACAGCAGACTTGTGAACTGTAACTCCCCAACAGCATATGCTAATACGCTGGTGCCTTCATGTTCCAGAATGTATTTTGTAATATAGAATATGGAACAACAGACGTGCTGCTGAAAACTATGATGGGTGTTCACACAAAGCCGAACACAATATGGCCAATTCATCATTAATTATAGTTTATCCTGTGATGCTGCTTCAAACCCTCATCTGGTAGCTGTGGCAACTGACATTTTTCAAATACTAAAGGGTACCCATTATCCTTATTTATTTTTGGATGAAACTAAAGTTTGTCAACATGTGAATTTATTGTTTTTATGAAAACCATTAACGGTGTTGTTTATGGCCTCAAATCTCATATAAAATGGATTAGATATTTGCAGTCAGGATCCCTGGCAGACCTTGTTGTTGTTCGTAGCCTCGTTCATCCCAGGTTGGGGTGTGTCACTGAGATGCCCCCTTTCCCTGGTCTTCTTTGCCATGTTTTCCTAAACCAGTGCCTTAATGATTCCTATTAAGGTTACGAATAAGCACTTCAACAGGGTATGCTGATGATATTGATACACTTAAAAGACAGAGGGCTTGATTCACAAGGGTAACGTCCACTTTTTAGTAAGTTTACACTTTTGAGCAAGTTTACTGCTTTTTGATATTCACATACTCTGGGCCTCATTTATGAAAAGTGACGCATCGCTGCGTGAAAACAGCGATGCATCACTTTTCATTGCGCCCTCCTTGCTACACCAATGATGCGTCATATTTACAGTATGATGTATCATATTTACAGTATGACGTATTGCGCAAGGAGTTACAGATACGTCAGTATTTCTGACGTATCTGTATGGCGCAAAAGTGACGCATTGCTGGAGTGTGTCACAAAAGTGACGCAACTCCAGCAATGTGTCCTTTCACATGGGGCAAGCCCCATGTGAAAGGGCCTGCATCAGTCTTATGCCTGCTGTTAGGCAGGCGTATGAAATTGACGCATTTGCGTCCTAGAAGTGGCGCAGTGAAATCTTATAGATTTCACTGCGTCATTTCTCTGACCTTTTCTTGCGTCAGAACGCCCCCCTGCATACATTATACCTGGCGCAGGTATAATGTAGCGCAGGGCTTTACAAAGTGACGCATCTACCTAGATGCGTCACTTTGTAAATATGGTGCAACAAGGCACATTTTTTATGCTGCTGGTGCTTCACAAAAAGCGACGCTCCGGCAGCGTAAAAGTGACGCATGGCCTCATGCATGAGGCCCTTTGAGTGCAAATTTCTTCTAAACAATTAGCAGTAAGTAGTGCTGGACTTTTGTTTTTTTTAGTCATAGCCGGGTCGTGGACAGTAGAGTCAGGTAGCAGTAGAGTCCATTCATAACAATCAGTTTAAAAGGATGATTCATAAAGGCTGGAAATAAGGCCAATGTTCTCAAGGCCTAGCGAGTCATGCCAAATGTGGGTCTATATGGTTGTAGAATCATTATAGTCCAGAGTGATGACAATAAATGACCTTAAGAGCAAAGTACAGGGATAGAATATAAATATATTCCATTGTTATTGTCTAGTCACTACCTAAGAGTGATGCATTTTAATCACCTCCATGTACAGTCACTATTGTGTTTAGATGCATTGTCTCGTGAGCCTACCTCAGTGTTACATGAAGCTGCCTTCAGAGACCCTGGTGAATCATTGTTTATGGACCCTGTAGGGGCCTAGGAACCTGACTTATGTACTTGGAGATATGGTCGGTGGACTGGATTCACCATTACCCAAGGATGTGTAGGCAGAGGTCCAATGCTAGATGACTCATTACTATACATCTATGGAAAAGGTCTCTGTAAATGAACCAGTAGCTGAGATAGATGACTTAAGATGCATTTGGATCAGTTTAGCATCAATATTATATACTCTTTACAATGTACCAGTTGGAGACACCTTGTTTCCGATTTTTAGCACCAGCATGTTCCAAACCTCTGAGGTCTGCCTATCTTTCCTGTCCTCCTTGAAAACACCTTATAATATAGAATGATCATAAAGCGGCATCAAAGGCAACATTTTATAATGCTTCTTCATTCATACTTCACACGGAATAAGTTAGCCAGGATGTTCCCCTGACGCACCCAAAAATTTGTAGAAGTGGAGATGTAATCCCAAACCGTGTACATGTCTTATCCTAGCTCCATTTTGGGAACTGATTAGTGTATTTTAGAGAACATTCGGGTATGGTCAGATAGAGGTGGATGTTTGGTTTGCTCTGTTTGGAGTGTGCCCACAATTCAGTCGCAATAAATGTGATGGTATGTCTGGCAATGCCAGTGCAAGACTCTAAATAACTAAGCACTGGAAATGTCCCAATGCACCAATTTTGAATGTGTGGCAAGGGAAGCTGCAACATGTTAGCTTAATTATGGGAAAGGTTTAGAGTAGTTTTGCCTGTTTTGGTCCTGATATAATTATCATCCAGCTGCCATACATTTAAAATCGATGACTAGTGATGGGAATTTTACGGCGACTTTTGTGTCTTTTTGTTGATTGCCCTGTGGGCTTACTAACAAAAATGAAAGCAATGCTCCTCTTACAGCAGTGTCACACAGTGTCATATCCGTAGAGGACACTTGTAGTAAAGGTATGTGGGTGTCTTTCTCTTTCTCTGTACTACTTATTCTGCTATAAGAGTGATCATTTTCAATGTTCTCCTCGTTACTGCGAGAGGAAATGTGGGTGACTATATAGAAGTCTGTGGATTAAGCTGGGAAATGCAGTGGTCGTGATAAGGGTTACTGCCTGATCCTGTTTACTCATCTCCAAACACAGATTTCCATCTATCAACGCTGTATAAAGATTTGTTTTTTTAAAGCCATCTTATTTTCAGTGTCTAATTTGTAGAAGAATAACTGGAGCACAAAGGCTGTTCAGAAGCCTGCAGCCGGCCCCAGCGCGCCCAATGCCAAGGCTGCGGTGTCTGGACCCATCTCATGCCTCTTTTATCAAATACTAGACACTCTCTGCCCTTGTATATCACTTGTGCAGGTCCCTGCTTTCTCCCTTTCTCACGGGTTTTCCGTTTTCCTTCTTGCCCTTTGTGCTAACTGAATAACCATATCTTCTGAATTCTATCCCTCCTTTCCTTGCACTGTCCTTCCAGTTCTTTATTACCAACGTTTTCTGTGGAGCACCCTGATGCCTTTGTGTCGTCGAATGGAGGTGAGGCTTGGACTGGCAAGACGGTTCTGTTTTAATTGCAAAGCTTCCTCCTCCCTTCAGGTACAGCGGAAGGACTTCCTGCACGAGCTGAAAGAAGAAGCTGTTCAGAAGAGCCGCTGGAAGGTTGATGAATTGCAGAAAAGACCAACTTGATATTACAGATGCCGCTGACTAAGCAAAACAAAAGCCTTCTTACTTTTCCTTTTCTATTTTTCATTTTTTAGATTCTCGTCAAATAGAAACATGCATGTGAAAAAACATTAATATAGTATATTCCACTGTGTTAAAAAACCACATAAAACCTTTATAAAGTCCTTCGGCTATCCTGATTACCTGATCAGTAAAGGTCGTGCATCATCAATGCAGCACAGTAGTAGTTCCCAATGCTGCTCAGTCAAAGAAAAAGAAAGAGACAGACAACCTATCCAGATACATTGTTTTTTGCGTCCAGTTGGCTTTGGATTACTAGAAATCTACAATCTCCGAATGAGACCAAATCCATTCTAAAGAAATAACCTGAGTGTATGGACTATTGGTATCAGAACCCCTAGTCTAGTAGCGAGTACAGCACATTAAGCTACGCTTAATGAAAGGGAATTAACGCTAGAATTCCCGTTTTGACTGATTTGTTTCTTGATAGGATCCCAAATTCATATGAATCATACTGTTTCTGGTCACACGCTAAGTAGCACCCACAAATGTCTCATATATAAAAAGAAACAAGCATTCATTTTATTTACCAACAAATGCCTTCGAGGTTCAAACAAGTGCAGGATGGCATGAACAGCTTCAGAAGATCCAAGAACAGCGCAGGGACATCACCAATCCTCATCACAATGTAATGAAAAGAGGCCTCCACTGCGTTCCAAAGTAAGGACCGGATTTACTAGGGCTTGCATTGCCCTTACATTACGCGAAGCGATGCAAGGCAATGCAAGCCCTTAAGTCAGATTTTGAAAGCCATGTAAAGTCACCTTGCGTGGCTCTGCCTGGCTTAGCAAATCTAGACTAAAGCAAGACAGTGCAAGTTGCTGCCTTGCATTACTTTGCTTTGGGAAGCAATTCCATGGTAAGTATGGGCCTTCCCACGAATCCGCCCGGACCTTGGAGAATTTCCAGAGTTACTAAGAATAGCAAGAATGGGAATGCGTCAAAATGCAACACCATCCCAACAGAGGTGTAACGAGAAGAAATATATTTATTCCTCCTTGTTATTTCTTCCTTTTATTTGTCCTGCATTCTGCCGCACACATAGAACGAGAAAAATGCCACTGAGGGTTGTTTGTACAGGAAGGCTTCCTGCACAAAAAGAACCCTGCTGTAATACAGACTCAGTGACAACATGGTGCAATCGTGTTCATATTGGCGCTAGGCAGTCTTCCGTGCGCCTCTTACCAGAGAGAGAGCAGGAATGCACCATATCTTACTAAATGTAGTGCATTCCTGCTCTCTCAATTTCAAGTAGAGCAGCAAGTTGTCTCTCTGATCTGCGTTGCATCAAAAGTTAGCAAATCTGGCCCTTAGTGTATTTTATCCTGTGCACAAAAGACTTCCGGAGCTGTTGTATCAACCACTGGCATAGTTTGTTTAGAATGTTCCAGACCCAGATTGAAATTAAGCTGACGCCTGATGGAGAGCCTTCAGCTGCAGCTTGGCCCAAGCAAAAGGTGACTTCCTCAAAAGGCACGAATAGAGGAAAAAGCCCGGAGGAAAAATAACCTCTGGAAGACATGAACGTTCTGGGTCAATACTAGTCCAGGCAACTCCTAAAGTTCCATTCTCTATTTAGATTTCTCCCAATCAACATCATAGTGCTGTTTTTATGCATTCATAAAAGATGGAGAATAATGTTTTTTTCTGTTTGGCTACAAAGGGGCACAGTGGGCTGGCCAGACAGAGGACAGACAGGCTTGAGACAGTGAATAGGTTCAGTACTGTTTTTTTCTTCTTTTATTAAGGAAAATATCCCCCCAAAAAAAGAATTATAATGCAGTCACAGTCTCCTCTATTCGTGCTACAGTCTCTTGTTCCCCATGTACTGGTGTCTCTCTTCCTGTGATGCCAATACTCCAGCCTCTTGTTTCCCACACACTGGTGACTTCAGCCTCCCAGGTTCACAGGCTTCAGGCGTGAACCGGGAGGCAAAGGCAAAGGCAAAACAACAACAAAAAATAATAGCCGTCAGATCGGAGGTTGTACTTGTTTCATCTATCTTTCACCGTCTCCCCGTGAAAGAAAAGAACAAGCATTTGCAATGCAATTGGTCTGGCATTTTCGCAAGTTTAAGCTATTGCCATTGTAATCAGGCAGTTCGTAATGCAAGAATAATGCAATCCTCAATGCACGTAATCAGGCACTTTGTAATGCAAGTATAATGCACTCCTTAATGCAAGTAATAAGGCAGTTTGTAATGTGAGAATAATTCAATCCTCAATGCCCATAATCAGGCAGTTCATAATGCAAGAATACCGTACTCCTTAATGCAAGTAATTGGGCAGTTTGTAATGCGAGAATAATTCAATCCGCTATGCACATAATCAGGCAGTTCGTAATGCAAGTATAATGCAATCCTCAATGCACGTAATCAGGCAATTCGTAATGTAGGAATAATACCAGGCCAATCGACGCGATTAGCGTGGGAGCCACTAGGCCCCAACCACAGACAACAGTCTTGAACTTCCGATGGCGGCCCGGTCCTGCCAGGCAGGTCCGGGCCGCTCGAGGACTCAGCGCGTCTAACACGATGCAGCGGGAGAGAGATGGGAGCACTACTGTACTCCTCCTACAAGCCTCTGCAGGCCACACACTCGGCTCCAGACTGGAGTCCAAGTCTTACCTGGTGGATGCGCTGCCCCGCTCTCTCTTTCTCACTGCTCATCGGATGCCCTTCTGGGCGCTCCTGATGAGGACATAGCTCCGATGCAAGGTGATACTGTAGCCGGACAGGTTACGGCGCTGCCTCCTCCATTGCTGACGATTTTGGGCAGATTCCTCTTGCGAACAACGATCATGATTACCTCACAACTTACTTAGCTTTACGAAATTCTTCAGCATAGTGCGGCTTGGGCTGTTGGCGCCGATTTTGATCCGCAACCTTCATTACGATGACAGCTCGGGCCACGAACAGCTACACAGCAGCGTGGACGATGATTCATGCTGCGGAGGCACTGCAGTCACGGGGCAATGCTTACGAAGGTCTTGAAGAACCGGGGTTTAACCCAGCGGCGTCAGGGGCACGCCTAAGTGTGCGTCCAGGCGTCCTAGACGTCCCTAGAACCGCAGACCTTTCGTCAGTACGCGGGCCACCCTTTACTTATACCGCGACCCTGCAGCTGAACCCGGATGGTGGCTCAAAAAGAAAAAGAAAAATAGTCTCTTGTCTGAAAGAGTGTAATTCACAAAAAAATTCAAATTTTATTTGTCCTTTTTAGACCTTAAGTTGTATCGTTCTTTACCAGGCACAGTTTGATCCTGAAAGAGTGTCTCTGGATGCTTAGTATCAAGTCTCAAACACGGCGGCACAGCTTCTTGCAAACTTCATTATCCGCACGTTCTGACTGAGTCCATTCCAGATGTGCATCGCTAAAAGGTACAAATCTTGGAACCCTTTCACTCTCGGAATCGGCAACACCTTCCCGGACCCACTTATCGTACGTTAAGGGCAAATGTATCTTCTTGCAATGGGTACCATGTACCCAGTTTTTCTTGCCGAGCACCTTAATAGCAGTCCGAGTTGATAACAGGACTTGGTATGGACCGGTCCATCTTGGTTCCAAGTTCTTTGACCTCTGAAAATTCCTGGTTAGAATCCAGTCGCCAGGTTGAATTGTGTGGCCTGCGTCTACAGAAACTAAAGGCAAAGTGTCATGGACCTGTTGGTGAAGAACACGCAATTTAGCAGTCTTATCATGTAAGTAGTCAACCAACATAGGGTACTCGATATCACTGTACTTCTTAGGCCTCGGCACACCCCAGACATTCGCCGGGCATCCAAAAACAATCTCGTATGGGCTAAGTCCCACGCGAGAATGTACTGTCGTTCTCGATGACAAAAGTGCCAATGGTAAGGCATCGGGCCATGTAAGACCAGAGCTCGCTTGCACCTTGGCCAACTTCAGCTTCAGAGTGCCATTATAGCACTCGACCAGGCCTGCTGACTGGGGGTGATTTGCAGCGTGAAATTTCTGTTTAATACCCAGACCCGCACATACTTTCTTCATAATCTGACCCACAAATTCACTTCCATTATCACTCCATACCATCCTCGCCAAGCCATATCTGGGAAAAAATTCTTTGAGCAAAACCTTGGCTGTAGACAAGGCAGTATTATCCTTTAGGGGGTAGGCCTCTATCCATCTGGAAAAGGCACAAACAACCACAAGGACATACTTCAAGTTATTGCATCTTTCCATATGAATGTAGTCTATCTGCAGCACCTCGAACGGATACGTTGGAGGAGCAAAATGACCCACTGGAGTTGGGGTTCCCTTTCCAGGATTATGCATCAAGCAAATCATGCAGTGTTTAACCAAATTCTCAGCACACTTAGGAATTCCACCATTCTGCCATACCGGAGCCAACAACTTACATATCCCTTTTGATCTAATGTGAGCCAGCCCATGAGCCATAGTAACCACCAGGAGCACATATGCGTCTGGCAACAAACATCGCCGGTGCTCTGACAACTCAACCCAACAGCCTGTTGAATCCAACATTCCCGTACTCTCTCTCCACATACTCAATTCTTTCTCAGTAGCTTCCGCCTGAATCATCTTCACACTTTCTGTTGTTTCTTCACACATTCCTCCTTCCACAACCCATCTGGCAGGACCTGCAACATACATCCGACTCGTCACATCTTTCGCAGTTTCTCTCGCTACTTCATCTGCAAACGCATTCCCTAGACCCACATCATCCGTAACCTTCTTATGCGCACTACACTTTACTATCGCAATTTGGGTCAGCAAAGTAAGTGATTCAAGAAGTTCACTCACTAATTGTCCATGCTGAATTTTCGTACCATGGGAAGTAAGAAATCCTCTCTCTTTCCACAAACGACCAAAACTGTGAGCCACGCCAAATGCATATTGGCTATCAGTAAAAACATTCACTCTCTTTCCTTTTAACAACATACACGCTCTAGTCAATGCTATAAACTCCGCTGCCTGTGCTGAATTCTGTGCAATACGTGCTGTTTCAACAATCGTATACAAAGTTGTGACAGCATATGCTGCAGTCGTCTCTCCATTCGGAAGCTTAAAGCATGAACCATCTACCCATAGGGTACCATCAGGATTCGAAAGAGGAGTATCTTTCAGATCAACTCTACCCTTCGTTTCCTCCTCTGTCCGGAGAAAACAGTCATGCTGTTCCTGAGCATCTGTCTCTTCAAAAATTGGCAACAATGTAGCTGGATTAAATGTGTTGCACCGCTTGATATGCACATGACTAGCAAAAGCATCAACTCATAACCTGACAAACGTGCACTGGTAAGATGTTGAGTCTTTGTTCTGTTCAATAGGGTATTTACTGCATGTGGAACCATGACAATCAATGTATTATCCAATACCAAACCAGCAGACTGTCGAATAGAAACAGCCGCTGCCACTGTAGCTCTTAGACAACTAGGCAATGCCCTAGCTACCGGATCTAAAGTTGCTGAAAAATACGCACATGGGCGCTGCTTGTCTCCAAATTGTTGCATCAACACTGACAATGCACAACCTTCTCTCTCGTGTACATAAAGTGTAAAAGGTTTACTATAGTCGGGGGTACCCAACACCGGAGCAGAACACAATGCATCACGCAATTCAGAAAAACTCTTCTGACATTCTTCAGACCAAGGAAGAGGGTGTGGTGTGTCCTTAAGAGTAAGTGCCAACAAAGGTTTCGCTAACAAAGAAAAATTCGGAATCCACTGTCTACAATACGAGGTGATACCTAAGAAGGCACGCACCTCTCTCTGTGTGCATGGCACAGTCATTTGGGCAATCGCTTGAATACACTCTGGGGTCAATCGTCTTCCCTCCTTTGACAAGAGATGACCTAAGTAGGTCACTTCTTGCCGGCAAAACTGCAACTTCGAAGGTGACACTTTATGATGAAGGTCAGACAGGTGTCGCAACAAAGAAAGAGTAACCTCTTTACAAATCTCTTCATCATCAGCAGCAACCAACAGATCATCAACATACTGGATAAGAGTAGCACCAGAAGGCAATGCAAAAGTATCAAGCTGAGTTTTCAAAGCCTGACTATAAATGGAGGGACTCTCACAATAACCTTGAGGAGCGCGTTTAAACCGGAAACTGCGACCTCCTAAAGAGAAGCCAAAAATATCCCTACTTTCCTCAGCAATCGGAATACTGAAGAAAGCGTTCTTCAGATCAATAACAGAAAACCAAGCAGCTGAGGCAGGGATCATTGTCAATAAAGCAGTAATGTCTGGGACAACAGGAAACTGTGGCACAACAATCTTATTGACCTCTCGAAGGTCAATCACAAACCGATACACAGGTGGCTGAGAAGAGTCAGTACGCTTAAGGACAGGCAGAACAGGACTATTACACACATTGCCTCTCGTTTCTTCAACCACACCTTTCTCAACCAAATCATAGATGATCCCTAAAAGAGCTCTTTCGCCATCACTGGAAATTTGGTACTGAGTAATGCGAGGTAATTTAGCATTCGACTTAAGGGTAACAACGTAAGGTGGAATCTGCAAGAGACCAACATCATTTGGACCTGTAGCCCAAAGTGTATCAGGGAGAGAACGCAGTTCCAGTGGAAGGTGATCCTTAGACAGATACATCGGGGAAATCACTTTCTTACCCACTGTAAGATGTACTCCCAAAGGAGAACAATGTAATGTCGCATGCAACCTTTTCAATAAGCCCAAACCCAACAAATTCTCGCCACAGCCAGTCGTTAGAATAAGGGGAGCCTCCAACTCACAAGGAACAATAGAAAGGGGCAAAGGACAAGAAACTGGGTTACTAACTGGGGCGCCAGAAAATCCTACCGAAACATTAGTCAAGCCAGACAAGGGTGCGCCAGGGAGTTTACAGTGCATGATAGAACTCTTTGCTGCACCAGTATCCAAAAGAAAAGGTTCTGCCACACCTGATGTAATCACTTCAACATAAGATCCACTCTGGTCTACTGGAACTGACACTACTCCCTCCCTTTGTCCATGGCTGTCCTAACTATCATTAAAACCAGCACTCTCACTTCCAACATAATAATCATCAGTATAGTACTGAGCGGACTGAACGGTCGGAACATTCTGTTGGTCAAAATAATGTATAGAATTCTGAGGGGAAAAGGAACGTTCATTCTGGGGAAACGCACCACGTCCCCTACCCCTAGGTACTTGTTGGTAACTCCCACGACCTCTCAGACCAGACATACCATTTGTACGCTGTAGCAAGATCGGGCAACTATTCTTGAAGTGACCTTCCTCTTTACAATAGGCACACTGATTAGGGCCTAGCGGGAGTCGCGAAGCAAAAGACTCAGGCTTCTGCAACAGTTTCTGAAACTGTGGGGGTTGCTGAAACTGACGCTGATTAGGGCGAGGCGGATAAGCCTGCTGCAGAAGAACTGTTCTAGTCTTCTTCTCTACTTTATCCTTCTCATGTTTATCTCTATTCTCATAGTATTGTGCAGTAGCCAATATCTGGGCTAAAGAAGAAACAGCCCATGAACTCTCAGAGTCCTTTAACTTATTAGAAAGTTCAGGAAGTAAATTAAAACAAACTTATCTACAAACAACCTCTGACCACCTTCTGTACTCATGTCCTGACCACTATGATCAATGAATGTTTCCTCGAACCTAGTGAATAAATCAGACACACTCTCATCTTTCTTTTGTTTGCATGCTGCTAACTTGTCCCAATTCACCCGCAAAGGAAGCATCATAGTTTTCATTACATTAATAATCCTACCAGGTAGTTCTGCAACTAAGGGTTCAGGTTTGGCACATCCTACCTGCCGACCATCTGCAGCAGTAATATTAACCCATGTATCTCCTAACTCTGGCGCGTGGTCCTCATGACGGATCTTCGCCCACAAGGGTTGAGGAACTACATTACCCATCAACATATCTATGTCAGCTAAATTCATAACACATGCATCAACTGTCTGAGACAACTCCTTGTAATAACCAGCAGGATTTTTACGGGGGTCAGGCAAGATCTGCTTAAGAGCCAGGACCTCAGCTCTCTTCCAAGGGACATGCACCCACACTCGCTGAAAATGAGCCGGTGCAGCCGCAATACCATGAGCGGCATCAGCCAAAACTTCTTCTCTCCATACAGGGGGAACCTCTCTCATAGGATACTGCTTCACTTTTCTCCTAATAGAAGGGTCAGGTTCGAACAATAACTGAGGTGGAAGTCTAGACCTAAAAGTGAGTAGTGT
The DNA here is from genome assembly GCF_964261635.1 of Lissotriton helveticus. Taxonomy (NCBI): domain Eukaryota; kingdom Metazoa; phylum Chordata; class Amphibia; order Caudata; family Salamandridae; genus Lissotriton; species Lissotriton helveticus. The sequence continues at coordinate 204,212,703 of NC_136062.1, forward strand.
CTCTACCGCTTCCTCAACATCGGAACCCACTATCGTTCCTTAAGCAAATTCAGACTAAACATTAATCAATTCCAATGGAATTGACCCCAACTCATTATCTTCCCATTCCTGACGAAGGAAGGTACACATGACATCAAAACATACCTTTGTTTTGGTGCCTCCCACTGTAGGAAGATATCCATAACCACTTGTGGACCGTACTTGGAGGCATTCGAAACCCATCTACGAGCAAGGAGATCTAACACTGCCCGCTCTTCGTGACCAGGAAGCTGACTACGTCTCTGCTTACGTTCAGAAACAGGGGTCATATTTAGTGACCCAAAAGACTAGTGACAATCTCAGTCATTCGTTGCCGAGCAGAAGGAGAAGAAGTGGACATGAGGACAGGAGACAAAGTTTTTTGAGGCAAGAGAGACATAGGGACAGAAATAAGAGAAGTCGAAGATAAAGGAGTGTAAGGCAAAGGAGTTTGAGGCAAGGCTGGTGACAAAGCTGGCGGCCCTGGAGGGGGCTGCGCCACAGAAGGAAGAACCACCTGTGAAGCAAAAGGTGGCGGAACAACAACAGGGGGTTGAACGACAACAAGGGGTGCAACAACTGGAGGTAACGGAGGTGCAGTAGCACCCTGCATATAATGGGGTAGTAATCTCAGTAAATGTGACATCAAAGGATCTTTTTCAGGGTCTTCAGTCACATTTGAAAGGGGAGGTGGCAAAGCCGGGTAAAATTTGTCAATGGCCATGCAATGTTGTCTACCTGACACTTCAATCGCACGATCTTCTTCATCTTCCTTAAACTGCCTAGCAGCTTGCATTACTGACATATTCCTTTCCTTCCTATCTCTCTTAGCTTGCTTAATTTCTCGCTCTTTGGCTTCCTTACGCCAAAGGCTGAAAGAGTCAAACATCGCCGGCCGGGCTTTCTTCTTAAATAGCGCAACTTCAAGGTTATCTAAAACATCTGATTCAAAACTACCATGTTGGGGCCATCGTAAAACACCATCTTTCCTTGTATAACGGACCCATACTTCATTATAGGTAATGGGACCCACACCCTGCTTTGAATAGAGCTCATAGGTTGGAGTTCCAACCGGAGGTATCAGACACGAGTCCTCCAATCGGGAATCCTTATTACAACTATAACAAAACCATTTCCTAATATTGCCAAAACCAGGCATCTTTAGCTCGCTAGTCTTGCTTCAAACTTCAAGGGGTTATCAAAAATGATACACTTGTAAATATACAAGCCCTTATTGCAATGGCCGAATCAAAACCAAGAAACAAAACAAAGTCGTGGGAGCGACCAACTTATACTTAACCAAAATGTCTGTCACGCCACCAGAAGACCGTCTAACGTCTCGCCTTACAAATCATCACAAGAGGGTCCAAGACAGGGCGACAGTCAGAGCAGCAGTCCTTCGCAGCCGTCGGAAAGGGGAAGCCTCGCAGAAAAAACCTTTGGTCCACGTCTACATGCAGGGGTCATTGAAGTGGCGGCCGTCCTCCAGAATTTCTTCACAGGGCTCCTCACAATCTTCGGGCTTGGACCAGTACCGCTGAAATCGCCCCACGTTGGGCGCCAGTTGAAGAACCAGATTTTAACCCAGCGGTGTGAGGGGCACGTCTAAGATCTTCGAGTTCGCCTGTCTTGGTATTCAAAGACACGGAATACTTCTGGATGGTGTCAGAGACCAAGTTTATTAGCTGCAGCTAGTAACAGTAATCCTAGAAATACATCACGGTGTAAATTCTCAGGAGACTGCTCATTTTACTAAGGCGAGACGTCTCCTTTTATACCCAATATTCACATTATAAATGTACACCCATTGCACAAAATTCTAGCCAATAAGATACATTTTCAAACAAAGTATCACATAGCAAAAACTCAATTTACAGTTTCCCAACCCAAAAGTTAATTATTAGGAATGTCCCAAATTCAATCTCCACAAGCCGGACAAACCTATAATTGAAAGCATAACCCATGTAATGAAGAAACATAAAAAAAGAAACAGTAACAGATACTGAACAAGATAAGCACGTGCAAGGAAACTAAAAAGTTAACGATGTCCTGAACATTGATTGGCAATCTCAGATAAAAGATCGATCAAGGAAATTGGCTTTGCGAGGTCAGTTTCAGGTGAAGAGGTCAGTTTCTTACAGTTCATTTTGGAGTCAAAGAGAAACCTAGTTAATGTATACATGAACTAAGAAGGCCAGGCCACTTCGTTTGCCAGGTTACCTTTACAGGCCTACGTGAGGTCAACACAAAATGGTGGCACAGAACAAAATGGAGTCAGACTCGAGAATTACAGAACCTCAGTCTCAGGCTACAAAAAGCACATGCACACAGCGTCGCTGAGACACACTAGGAAACTTTATTGTTCCTGAGTTTCTACAACAGTGAGCCAGCTCTCCTCGGGCCCTTGGGGACAAGTTACTTCGGGACACAGCTCACAGCAAAGTCCTTTCAAGCAGGGGGACACAGCACACAGCAAAGTCCCCTAGCTTCTCCTTAGTTAAATAAGCAAACTGCAGGCCAGCCCCAGAACACACAGCAAGGGTCAGTCCTTCTCTTCACTCTCTTCAGATGTTCTTCCTTGGCAGAGGTTCCTCTTGACCACGAAGTAGTTTCAGTCCTTTTCGGTGTTGAACAGTCAAATGTTAAGGGGTTTCAGCTCTCATAGTTATACCCCTAAATGTCTTTGAAGTCTTTGTGTTCAGGGGGCACTGACCCCTGTCCAAACCAGTTCTGGGTGTCTCCCTGCTGATGACACCTTCTTCCTCCGGTAGTGGGGGTCTGGTTCCTCAATCACTCAGCAGGAGGGTGAGCCATTCTTTTATGGCAGCAGCCCAGGCCTATTCACATCCAGGGGGCTACTCCTCCCCCTACACTCCAGATGCAGGCCAGCCTGTTGCTGTCTCACCTACTCCTCCCCTGGGTCAAGACATTTCCCAGATCCTATCACATTCAAATCCAGACAGCCAATCCACAACCAGGCAGAGACACACAGAATTGGTAGAACAAAAAAACAGACACTTCTAAAAGTGTGGTTTCTAAACACACCTGTCAAAAACCACCTTCACAAAAAGATGTTTTGTTAAACTGTGAGTTCAGGCACACTAACCTTCACCTCTCCATCTTAAGACTATGGGAAGATAGGCTGGAAACATGTTACACAGCCTTCCCAATTCTGTACTATGGGCAAGATGGCCTTGCAACAGTGAAAAACGAAATGAAGAGTATTTCACTGTTAGGACATGGTACACACCTCAGTACATGTCCTACCTTTCACAGACACTGCACCCTGCCCAGGGGGGTACCTTGGGCTTACTATAGGGGTGTCTGATGTGGATGGAAAGGGAAGGGTAAGGACTGGCAAGTGGGTGCACTTGTCAGGACAACATGGTAGTTAGCAAACTGCGCGCAGGCACTGCAGTGGCAGGTCTGAGTTCTCTCTTTAGGGTTACCTGTATGGGTGGCACAATTAGTGCTGCAGGCCCACTAGTAGCATTTGTATTACCAGCCCTGGTACACATAGTGCACTTTACTAGTAAGGCAAACATACCAATTATGGACAACCAATTACCATAACACTTTACACAGGAAGCACTTGCACTTTGATACTGATCAGCAGTGGCAAAGTGCCTAAAGCATCTAAGCCAGTAAAACGCAATCCATCACAGCATCAAAAAATAGAGGAGGTAGAGGCAAAAGGTCAGGGGTAGCCACGCCAAGAAATGCCAGGTCTAACACGCAATTTGAATTTTTAAAGATGTTAGAGCAGTGCCAAAAAATGCAAAGGGCTAATTGTAGTCAATGGTCACAGTATACCAGAAGAGAGGCGCGAGTTCAGGCCCACCACGATGGAGCGTAGGTTGGATACACCAACCGGACTTGATCTGGTCGAGCTTTTACTTTGGACCTCCGGGCCCAAATTATATGTTGGCAGTAAGGATACTCAGTTGCAACAGAGTATGTTTTTCATCAGCATAAAGGACCACCCACCAAATATAAAAGCTGACACAGGATAGTTAGGTGATGGTGGACACTACTCCATCTTCGCAGTGGCCAAACTTTTCTAAATGCCTGATAAAGTAAGGGCCGTTGAAGAATGGCTATATGTTTGCCCCACCCAATTTAGATGAGAGGACATATAGCAGTTTTTTACTGCCTGTCACCGCAAGGAAAACCCTAATGGTAAGGGGCTGTAAAAAAATAAAAAAGGCCCCCTCGCTGTGAGAGATGACTCCCATGGTGAAAGGACATTGTTTGTTTTTTCTACTTTCAAAAACAAAATCCCACATTGACGTTGTTTTATGAAAATGAAAAAACGTTTTGTAACTTTGCCATAAGGCTCCGTCATGTTTGATGGAGCCGTACATAAAAGTTATAATGCATTCACAGGAATGCACCAGATTATGACTTTGTGTCCTCCAACTAGTGAAATACCCAGAGTTTTCCTTTCCCCTATATTTTTTATTTTTGATGTTACAATTGCTTATTGGGGCTATAGAAACTGTAATGACTATTATGTGGCTTCACAACTGTATTTGTAACAGCTTATAAGTAACTGCAAATGATTTGCAGTTCTAATTTAACAGAAGTTCCATTGAATGTTACAGATGTCCATCGCCTTGATGGATATTTCTAAATTTGGCAGTCGGGCCTTCACCAGGGCGATGGAGTAAAATATTCCTCTGCCCTCGTAGAGGACGGCCTGGCTGCCAAAATCTAAATCAGGCCCTTAGTCTTTTCTTCCAAGGCAGCAGGCTGTATCCGTAGAAGGCTTCATGATTCTACATAGGCATTGGACGAGGTCCTGATGAAGGTGTTCGTTTTGGTGAGAAAACCTCAGAGCGAGAGAAATTCAAAGTTCACACCCAGGGAAGTGTTCTTGCCAGCTGGTTATTCAAGGAACCTGCTCCCCATCAACATTTTTACCTTTGGACTTAGTCTCTTTTTCGGAGCTTGAAAACCAGTGGAACAAGGCGAGACGCTGTGTCTTACAAGGGGTCAATGAGGTCAGATACATTCTTGATGAGGACCCACTGAACAGATGTGCTACTGCAGAGAAACTCCAAGTGTGGGAAAGCTTTTTTTTAAGCCCTGCGAGGTTGGTTGTGCCTAGAGCGGATCAGTTCAGCAGATATGTTTCAGTCCCCAGAGGTACTGAAGTACAAAAACTTTGTACATCCCAGGTTTAAGGAGTGGTAATAGAAGCCCAGTTAGACACTGCCAAGATTCCCAAGACCTTGGGAACCACTCTTGGGGGTCAAGTTGTGCCCTGGGAGAGGCACGCAGCAGGGTCCAGGTCAAGTTCAGCTAAGACTGGTCAGCTGGTAGTTGCAGGATAAGGTCTCTTGCAGCTTGTTGTGTTCCTCTAGCCACACAGGAGTAAAACCAACTGACCCTTGGAGTGCTCTACTTTACCCTGCGAACAAGTGAGAGCAGGTCCAGATCTCTAGGTCTACTCATAGATCTCAAACAGCAGGTGCAGTTCTTCTTCTGCTCTTCCACAGCTCTATAGTGTGCTGAAGAATGTGCCTTGAGGTGCGACATTTATGCCTGGCACTAGCTTACAGGCCGGGGTGACTCCGAGCCTCTCCATGACTGTTAGACCTGGTACCATTGGCGTGGATCTCCCTTCCATTTTTGCTGTTGCCTCATGTATTTTTGCTGGTGTTGTATGCTTTGGGCACTGTGCCACTGCTATCCAGTGCCACAGTGCAAGTGCTCCCTATTGTAAATTGATGTACTAATCAGTGGTTCTAATGTTTGGCTATTTGGTTTACTTGTCAGACCCTAGTCTAGTGCACAGAGTGTGCCCAGGACGTGTAAATCCAAATGCTGCTGGTGGGCCTGAAGCACTGGTTGTGCCACCCACAGAAGCAGCCTGGTAAAATGTGTCTAAGGTCTGCCATTGCAGAGCCTGCGTGCAGTCTGGTACTGTCATGCTGACTGGGCAAGTGCACCTACTTGCCAGTCCCTAAACCTTCCCTTTTCTTCGTATCAGTCACTCCTATGGTAGGCCCAAGGGCAGGGTGCATTGTAAGTATAAGGTCGGACAAGCCCTGGTGTGTGTAGCATGTCCTAAAAGTGAATTACAGCCATTTTCGTTTTTCACTATTGCAAGGCTACCTGTTCTCCATAGGCCAGAATGGGCTGTTAGAATTGTTAAATTTTATAATCCTAACTGTCTCAGAGTACATGGTAGAGATTCGAGTTTAGTATGCCTGAACTTAGAATAATAAAATACATATTTTAGTGAAGTTCATTTTAATATTCTGTGTTTGCAAATACCACTTTTAGAAAGTAGGTATTTGCTTGTCTAAACATTCAAACCTGCCTCTGCTAGGTTGTGTATTCCTATATCTGGTTTTGAGAGTGACAGGGCTGGGGAATTCCAGGAGACAGGCTGAGTCACCCAGTGGTGAATAGAGAGATCTGCATCTAGATGGGAGAGAGGAGTTGCCCCTGAACCTTGATTAGTGCTGTGCCTGCTTTCCACAATGCTGGCTCCACCCCCTGGGGAGCGGCTGAAGTCTCTGCCCTGCACACTGAAAGAAGAGAAGGAGTCCTGTAAACAAAGTGCTCCAGGACTGTACTTGCCTTCCACAATGATGGCTCCACCTCCTGTGGGGCGTCTGATGTTTCTGCCCTGCACTGTGAAAGGAAAGGAGAAGTTTGGTAAACAGAGTGCTTCAGAACTAGTTTGGACTGTGCAAAGGTCCCTCTCCCCTCAGAGAAAAAATGATTTTGGGGTATAAATACTGGGACCCTGAGCCCATGAAATTAGATCACTTTGGACAACAAAAAGAAACCTTTACTGAGGAGAGGAACCTGAATCCCCCAAGCTGAAGTGCTGCTTGGGGGATTGGACTGCAGTGGTTGCCTTATTGCCAAAGGAAGGAGAAAGGAAATTTGTGTACTTTGCTTTCAACTTGTGAAGGATCTCCAAGGGCTTGGAAAAGAGCTTGCCTTCTGCTGAGCTCTCAGGGACAACAGACCTCACCCCCAGCTCCCCAGAGTTCTTTTGGAAGTGCCTGCTGCTGTTTTGGGCCTTCTGAGGAACTGCGTGTCGCAAGGAGCTGTAAGCGCGACTCAACGAGAAGAAGCCGTCGCTGTTCCTGCCGTCGCAACTCTGAAGGAGGAGGGTGTCGCCGCTGGAACTGTCGCACTACACCGCATCGGAGAGAAGCGTGCTGCAACGAAGAGGAAGCGTGCCGCCGTCGCTGCTGCTGCCGTCGCAACTCCGAAGAAGGAGGGTGTCGCCACTGTAGTTGTCGCACTGCACCGCATCAGGAGAAGAATCTCGCAATGAGATCGGAGCGTGTCGCTGTCGCTGTGCCTGCCGTCGCAACTCCGAAGGAGTGTGTCGCCTCTGGAACTGTTGCATTGTACCTCATTGACCAAGAGCACCTCGCATCCCCGAGAAGCGCGCCACCGTAGGAGCTGTTGCCGTCGCATCTTGAATGTTGCCGCTGTAGTTGTCGCATCGAGCACAAGCTTCACGCATCGTGGGAGAAGAGAGTCCCCGCTGGAGCTGTTGCCGTCGCATCGTAAGGGTGTCGCCGCTGCAGTCCTAGCATTGAACCGAGGACTTCTCGCATCCCCGAGAAGCGTGCCGCATCTGGAAGATCTTTACGTCTTTATTTCTTTGCACCCGACTTTGCCGCATTTCCCATCGCTTCGACATTGCTTGTCGTGGAAGCGCAACGTTACTTAAGGTACATTGACGCAGAGTGTCGCATCTAAGAACTGAACTGAACTAAGCTTAAATCTACCATCTTAAAGTAATCATAGTGTGTATTTTTGTCGTTTATGGTCTTCTGGTAACGCTATATAAAGTCTACTTATTTTTTATATAAAACCTGTGTGGTGTCCAATTGTAGTGCTGTCACTGGGTTACTGTATGTGGTCACAACTGCTTAACTTACTTTGCCTCTGAAATAAGCCTTGACTGCTCACGCCACGCAGCCTAGAGGGTGAGCAGGGGTTATTTTGGCAGTGTAATCCCCTTGTCCTGACTAGAGGAGAGGGTCCCTATTTGTCACAATTACCCACCTGTGCCAACTAGAGACCCCCAAATCTAACAATGACCAATAGAGTAAATGTTTCCACTTTTGCAGAAATTCCTGTGCGATCTATTGCAAACAATTCTAAAGTGCCCCTCACTCACTAAATCCAATGTAACTAAATGGATTTTTTCAGAGTTCCCCTTCATTTTTTACCCCACATTTTGTAACTTTGGCCTGATACTATTGGTTATTCAACTCTGTAAGAGCACTGAGTCTTGCCAAACAAGCCTCAGTGGCAGTTCTCAGACCCTTAAGAAGGTACATATCTAATAGGCTCACCCGCTATTGGAATAAGTGAACTTATTTTTAAGTCCCTATTGTATAGTACTTGGGGTACCCAGTGTCTGTAAGTTGATGTGTCCCGCCTTTACTGCAGCAATAGCTGTACCACCACAAGTCTGAAAATGTAAAAAAGGTAAGTCATTGCAGACTGGCAGTGACTAATAAATATAGTACTTCAAGGTATAGATAGAATTATTACATTAAACCTGACTTGCCGCTCAAGTCAAATTTTATGTAACTGCTGCACATTTTGTTGCCAAAAGTTTCTACTGACCGGTTAGTGTTGCACACAAGCTGCTCTCCTCAAGGCAGCCTTCTACCAGCCTGCAGAGAGGTGTGAACAATTCCCGGGATGGAACACATAGGATCTGCCAAGGCAGTAGGTGTGACCACCTCCCAACAGGTAGGCCAAACAGGGTGTGAGCCCAAAAGTTGAGCTACGAAACAGAAGCCATCTTAGAAGGAGAAATGATAGTCACACACCAGAAGGGTTGTTCTTTTGTTTTTGCAGACAGGCTGGCATCTCAGACAGAGAAGGAGAAGCTATTGTCATATTGGTTTTGCCTTGGGAGTGTAGCCCCATCTAGCTACACCTCTGAAATTGGATAGAGACCTCCACACACCAAGAGAAGGCTTCTACCATGTTGATAATGGGCAGAATAGTAAACCCTGGAATAGTTAGATGCCTCACTTTACAGGTTGTTGATATCAGGCTGGAGGTATATGGTAGTTTGATTCGCTAATAAGCCACCCCATCCCCTTGAACTCATAATGGGCATAAAAATTGGCACTCCTGGAACCCATAGTTCAATTTGCATCTCTACTAGAGATAGGACCGAAGAAGCACTTCCCTGCTGTCCCCTAGGCCCAGCATAGAGAGGCTGCACCAAAGACTGATCTTGACCTGCTGCACCTTGGTCTAGCAAAGAAATGGCTGTCTTTGTAGTGTTCAGCTCTTGGAAAAGTCGTTCCCGAGCCACAGACAGATAAAGTGACTCTAAGAGTCTGTTGGCTGATCCCTGTAATAGCTACAGGGCCAAAGACTCCGAAAAAGTCTGCCTTGAAAAGTTGGGAGTCAGAAATGCCTGATCAGCCATTGACTGGCTATGTGCAGCCTGGAAGACCGAGTCCTGACCCTCAAAAATGTTACCCAAGTCTGCTGGACCCAGGAGAGTCGTCTGAGTGCAGTTTTGTCACCCAATAAGGAAGTTACTGCCAGTAAAAGGGAACCACTGTTTGCGCTGTAACCAATAAACCATTGGCAATTGGTTTTTGGCTTGACTTAATCAGTACTACGAGGGACATTGACCACTGAGGTCAAAGTTGCCTCACCATGTTTGTGGACCAAGGTGGTGGCCACAGGAAGACCCCTGACACTGGCTTAGCCCTTGAGCATATTCAGCATCTTGCTTTACTTGCATCAAGACCCCTCCATTTATACCTATGGTGGTTCACACATAAACTGTGGAACTGGGCTGGAGACTGCTCTAACTGTGAGGTAACTGTTCAACTGAACCTTATTGGTCGGGTGACTGGCTGTCGGCTGGATTGTGCCAACAGAAGAGTGCCCTTATAACCATTTTCAAGTTACTTGTCAGGCTAAACCCTAAACCATGAGCTGCAGATTGCAATGATTTATTGCGAAAAGTAAAAAGCTGTGACTCATAATTTCCTTAAAAATTCATATCTCCAGAACCCTCTAGTGGATTTTTGTCAGTGCAGTGCCTATCTATGGATGAATATACAACCTATTTTTATAAATTAGTGCCAGCTTTTAATTGTGTTGTGTTTTCTTTCTATTCAGCTGGTTTGGTACTTCTTAATGCTTTACACTTGTTCATTTGATAAAGCCTGACGGCTCCCCGCAGCTACCCAGGACTGAGCTAAGGTTTTATGAACAAACCTTGTTGGACCTGACATGGAATTGTGCTATTATTGTGCTATGAGGTTGTACAACCACATCATATAATAAACCCTTTTCTCACATCCAAGAAGGAGAAACTTTTCTCCTCTTGAGCAGAGCCTGTGTGCAGACCCAAAGGCGTGGCAAGCTAAAGAGCAGCCCCTCCTCTTTGGTCACTCCAAAACAGTTCTAGGGACAGTTTTCCTCCCATTGGTTTTGTTACCTGCTGACTGCGAGTGCAAATGAAGGGGACAGTTCAGGTGTCATATTACGTCAGCTGGTAACAGGTGAGGTACTTTGAAGTAAATTAAGTTTTAGGGCACAGCCACCTGATCTTCCTAAAAGGGGAACAAACACACCTCTCGCCCCCTGGCCAAGCAAAAGCAATTTATATAAAATGTTAATGTGATTGTTGATGCTTGCAAAATGGGTCATCTCAAAATATAAGTATGAAAATCTCAAATTAAATAATATTTAAAGGGTGTTCGGTTTGTCTATACAATGTATACGTGTACATAGAAGTGATTTGCTGTTTCTTCTTTGATGTTTTGTAGCCCAGATGAAGTAGGTCTCATGTTGGCTGCTGTTTGTGGTAATGTCAAACTTATGGAATGCTAAAAAAATTTTTAAAGAAATTTAAAATAAAAGCATGAAGACGATTTACGCCATTTGGATTCATGAAATATTTTTATGGACTTTTCATATGTTATGTTATGTTATCATAATTCTTCTATAGCGCAACAGCTACTCCGAACGGAGTGTCCCGGCGCTTTGGCGAAGAAGTCCCACAAGGGCAGCTACATAACAAAGGTAAGGAAAGGCGAAAGCCCTAACTGGTGAAAAGCCAAGTCTTCAAGGCCTTTCTAAAGGACAGAAGGCTGGGGATCTGTCTCAGAAAAAGAGGAAGGTCATTCCAGGCACGAGGAGCCAAGTAATGAAAGGAACGGCCACCCAGTCTTGCGCGTTTGATGGTTGGAACCATCATTTTGGACAAGGAGGCAGACCTTAAAGCTCTGTTAGGTTTATAAAAAACCAGACGTTTCCTAATATAACTAGGGCCAGTGTCATGAAGGGCCTTGAAGGTCAGCGTCAGGCCTTTAAAAAGGACTCTCTTGGTTATGGGAAGCCAGTGCAGTTCCTTTAACAGATCAGAGGCACCGGCACGTCTAGGGAGCCCGTAAATGGCGCGGGCAGCTGAGTTTTGGACTACTTGAAGTCGCCTCATAAGGTATTTAGGGAGTCCCAGGTAGAGGGCATTTGCGTAGTCCAATCTGGACCCAATAAGAGATTGAACAATGACCCTTCTATGCTTAATTGAGATCAAAGGGAGAAGTTTTCTAAGCATTCGAAGAATGCCGAAACATTTCCCAGAAAGGCAAGATATTTGGGGTCCGAAAGCTAGGTCGTTATCGACGATGATTCCTAAGTTTTTAGCTTTGACACTCGCATTTGCAGGTGGAAACAGGTCTTGCGGCCACCAGTTTTTCCAGTTTGGTTCGGAGGTGCAGCCAAAGAAAAGCAGCTCCGACTTGTCGGAGTTGCACTTTAATCCTTGCTCTCTGAACCAGCCAAAGACTGTCTCTAGACAGCTTCTGATAAGACTCCCATCAAACACCTCATTCTTGCCACATGTAAACAAGAGTTGGGTGTCGTCGGCGTAGGATACGATCTGAGCGCCAAAGGACTCCGCCACCTCTGCTAGGGGGGCCATAAAGATGTTGAAAAGCAGGGGGCTAAGAATAGACCCCTGAGGGACCCCAACCTCCAGAGGTGCCATAACGGCGGAGTACGGAGGCGCCCAGATCGTTTGACGGCGGTCGGCTAGAAAGGACTTCAGCCAGTTCCACACCGGAGACCACATTCCCAGAGTCGATTTAGGAGGGTGTCATGGGGAACGGTGTCAAACGCCGCCGACAGGTCCAACATGATCAGCATGGCCTTTCCTCCAGCATCCAAGACCTCTCTAATAGCGACTGTGACTTCCAGTAACGCGGTCTCTGTACTGTAATTAGTACGGAAACCAGATTGAGTGTTGTGCAACAGATGATTCTCCTCGATGAAATTCGAGATTGATCTGTACACATGTCTTTCAGCCCCTTTCGCCAGAGCGGGGAGGAGGGAGATAGGCCTATAGTTGGCATGGACAATAGGATCGAGGGCTGGTTTTTTTAGAAGTGGAAGAATGAGAGCACACTTCCAGGCCCTAGGGACTTCACCCGAAGACAATGAGGTGTTGAGGATAGAGTTAATAAGACCATTAAGGGCTGGGGCTATTTTGTTAAAACAAGAAGCTGGGCAAGGATCAAGAGGTGAACCAGACTTCAACCCGGACAGATGGTCTAAAGAGGAATCAAGACTCAGCGGGGGAAATTCCCAGAGAGTGGGGATCATGACAAGTTTTGAGGAAGGGTGGGCAGTAAGTAGATCTACCCTGTTCTGGTTGGAATGAACAGTAAGGGAAGTATGAATAGATTTTATTTTATTAACAAAATAAAGAGCCAATTCATTCAGCCAAGATTGTGAATGGAGCTGAGCCGGGGTGCCTAAGGATGGTGACGTAAAATCTTTAACGATCCTAAAAATTTCCTTGCATGTGTTTCCCGATTCATCAATGCGACGCTCGAGGTAAGATTTTTTCTCATTCCACAACAACTTATGGTAGGATCTAGTTAGATTTTTAAATTTTAGTTTCTCCAAAGGGTTATACTCCCTCCTCCAAGCTCTTTCAGCTTTCTTGCAGTTTTGGCGAGCTTCCCTGAGCTTGGGGGAAAACCAAGGGGCAGAGGGTCGTTTAACCCCAGACTTGGCAATTTTCTCGGGAGCGAGAATCGCCAGTCTTGCAGTAAGCCATTCAGCAAAGTGAGCTAGATCATCTTCCAAATTGCCAGACCACTGCCTGCTCTTAAAAAATGAAAAGAAAGCTTTTTATTTTTAATTTTTAAATGCACCGTTTTGTTTTAAGAAAAAGAGGCTGCATAAAAAAAACATATGTATTGCTTTATTTAATAGTAGTCAGAGACAAGGTGGGCTGCTGTCCCTAACAGGCCACCATTCCTGTGATTTTAGCAATTCCTAATGGGTCTCAAATTGTGATCTACCTCATTAATATTCAGGAGGCAGGTCGTTCTACAACCCACTAGGAACTGCTAAATGAACCTCCATGAGATTCCTACATTAGGTAGAGAGATTCCCTAATTGAGGTTCACAGAGAATCGCAATTAAGTAATTACTATTCCCAATATTGATACATCTGGCCCTTAATAGCTAAATATGAATGATGAATCAGGTAACATTTCTTAACCCACCAAGCAGCACTATCTGGTACTTATTGAACCACAGATGAAACATGAATACAGATTCAAGGTGAAATGCAGGTTGCTCATTTGACGCACAAAGAGGTGTTCATTTGTGATCATTACGTAAGTACAGACCTGATAACACAGAAACGTGTTATCAGGTCTGTAATTACCTAATGCCCACAGATGAACAAATCTGAGTGAACCTAATCCTCAGATCTGTCATCCTCCTTATCTGCTTTCATGTGCTTCCAAGTCTATGTGCACCCTGGCAACAGCCCATTATCTCTATCAACTAGGAGTACCTTTTCTGTTACAAGAGCTACTTCTGTGCAATGATAATCATCTAATATTAGTGATGGAATAGTGACCTCACCATCCAGAATTGACAGCATTGATCACATCAGCGCTTCCGGCAAGGTTACCAGCAGCAAAACAAAAAAGCATAATCATTTTGGAATGCCTCTAAATGGGTAATACATAGAACCCATAGGTACAATTCCACTGGTACGCAAGGCAATATTATAAGTAATATGTGTCTCCAATGCCTCAGGATTCATCATTCAAGTAATAGCTTTAACTTAATTTGGGAAATTCAACAATTTTTCCTTAAACAATAGCTTATTAGTTCTGAAAATACACACATTTTTATTATAAATGTATGCCTTTCAATTTTGCTATGCATATATTAATTCAATTAAGGAAAAGCTTCTATATTAGTAGGATGGACTGAGCACAGGACAACTACTTACAGGTCGCTGGATAAGAGCTGGCAGAACACGAGCTACTTGTTGGAGACACCTGAACTGGGTCGTGTATGATTACGCAAACATGGTATTGCTTGGTTTTCTTGTTTGAGCAGGGTCTTATTTTTGTCTGTAATGCCCTTAGATTGCTCTGTAGGAGCCTCTATATTTTCCGCCAAGTGGTGGAATTGCCAGAGTGGCATTCCAGTAAATTCTGTCTTTGGGTCTTGCTGTCTCTTCAGCTACACTTTGTCGTCTTGTGACTACTACACACTGTGTAAGGTATCAGTATGTATGACATGGAGTGCAGTCATTTGCTCTGGATCATCAGGGCTGTGTCTGTGAAATCAAGCAGCAGCACCACAGGCATCAAAGCAATTTTCTTTCTGAGTTGTGTACTTTTTTTTCTATTTTAGTAGCCAGAATTTCTTGCTGTACATCCTTAATGTTGTGTAGTTTGTTATGCTGCTCATTGTATAGATTTTTTCATTGGTAATGAATATGTCTGATTGGCTTGGCTCTGTCGATTGTGCCCCTTGAAGCACCTTCTCAAAAATAGTGTGAAAAATTATTGGAAACAATGAGGTCTACATATTTTCCTGAAAGGAAGGAGTTAGTTGGATTCTGTGTGGACAGTTATAGAGGTTGTATGACAGTAGCACACATGGATGAATCACGTGTGCCACTACAGCGTGGTTCCAACAACAAATGTGTCTTCTTAATCACGCATTCCATTACCACACATGCCTTTCCAACTAATGTTGTTGTAAAGGCATGTTTCTAAAGGGATATGCATGGTAAAGGACCACTATCCCAACCCTCCCTCCCTGACCTAAAATCATATCCCCCTATCTCGGCCCCCCCGCCCTGAGGCCTAAGATTCTGCCCCCTACCAAAAACTACCCGGAACCCAGCCCCCTGCCCTTAGCCCTAAAACATGCCCTGCCCTGTCCTTAAATCTACTCCTACTCCTACCCCTGCCCTGAGCCCTAAAACTATGCTCCCCTTATAAAAAACTACCCAACCCCTTGCCCTGAGCCCTAAAACTGACTTGCCCTTAAAATTACACATTCTCTTTTCCCCGCCTTGAGGCCTACAACCCTGTCCCCTACCAAAAACTACCCAGCCCCCCGCCCTGAACCCTAAAATGTACCCCGTCCTGCCCTTAAAACTACCCCAAACCCCCGCCCTGAGCCCTGAAATCTTGCCTCTTTTTAAAAAGACTACTCGATCCTCCATCCTGAGCCCTAAAATCAACCCTCATCCCTAAAAACGACCCCCCAAATGGGTCCCAGCCCTTAAAACTACCCTGACCATCCACCCCGCCCTGAGCCATAAAACTCTGCCCACTACAAAAAAATAACCCAGGCCAACCTGAGCTCTAAAACAGACCCCCAGCCCTAAAAACTACCCCACCAAACCTGGCCCCAGTTCCACTTACCTGTCCATATCTGGAGCCTCCTGTTCCGATGCTTTATGTCCTCTTCCTGCATATCTGCACACTATAACGCTATATTCCTTAACCATGCATATGAGTGGTTAAGGCAGATGCATGGTTCAAGCAAGCGTTGTTACACTTACGTGGAAAGATGCATGGTTCAGCCCACGTTGTAAAGACCGTTTCCCATTCGCCATTTGAAAATCTTGTGAAGTATTCTGAGAATGGGGCAGCAAGATGCGGTCACAGCGTTTTCCTGTGTATTCATCGTGAGTTTGTTGTCTAGGATGAGGCAGAGGTTTCTGGCATGGTCTGTGGGGAAACACCATTACAACGCAGCCGTCACCACTAATAAATAGTAAAGGGATATGCATCGTAAAAGTTAGGTGTACAGCAAAGGGTGTTTCTCGGCTGCCGTCAGGATTAAAAAAGAAAACACTACTGTTTTGGAGGGATACAGAAGTCCTAGCTACCTTAAACGCTAACAATCTTAAAAAGTCTGGCCTGAGAACTACTAAACTGCTACATCTCTAACTACAATGTTTGCCTTTAAATGATCACGCACTGCATAAACTTAAATTTCACTCACAAATGTAAAACAGCTTCTTCATATATATTATCACACTGGCCGAGCCTGGAGCGCTAACTTACAGCAAGTGAAAGCGGGAATAACAAAGCCAATTGTGTCTCCGAAGACAGATCTGACGCGCATTCCAAAGATTCAGACAGGCGCACAGACCTCCTCAGAGTTCACAGAGACAGATGGCAAAGGCAAGCATTTCACTAATCAGCAAATTCAAAATCATTTCCCGAAGCAAAGTCAGCCAGCTATTGCCAATTTATTGCTATACGCTAAACCTGCAATGTATTTTTGAGTTTCACTGTTTTCATTTCGTTGGGCCCACTCACAAAACCTTAGGGAACCATTTATAGTCTTTATCTAGGGAATATTTTCCAGCTTCGACATCACTTAAATGGGAAAATAGCCATTACTATGTGGCCGTTATCATAAATGTAAAACCTTCATCGCACATATGGCTTTACCAATCACCCCTTTACAATGAAATTCGCTATAAAGGCATGCGTGGTAAGGTCAAATTCGTAGTAACATCCTGCGTGGTAAAGGTAACGTGTGGTAACGGTAACCGCGTTGTAACGGTAGTGTGGTAAAGGCATGCATGGTGATCGCATGCATTGTTCCAACATACAACCAGTCTGTGGGGGTGGGGGTGCATCCTAGTTTGGATGGCAACCAGGAATCGACCAATGGAGAGCTCTTACAAAGATGAGTATCTTCGTTTTGCCTGTGCTGAGTTTTAGGCAGTTCTCCCACATCTAGTTGGCCAAGTTGGTCATGCAGGAGGTAAAGTTAATCTTGTTGGTGTTTTTCTCTTTAATGACGGAGAGCATGAGCTGTGTGTTGTCAGCATAGGAGACAATGATGATGCTGTGGGCTCTAATGAAGTGGGCGAGAAGTGCCATGTACACATCAAAAAGTTTTGGACTGGTAGGATCCCTGGGGGACGCCTTAGATGAGCTCCTTGGGTTTGAATGTGTTTGGAGGGGAAGGAGGCAATCCATCTTAGGTCAGGTCCTTGAATTCAAGAGTCCAGGAATCTAGTGATGAGGATTCCTTGTGATATGGTGTCAAAGGCCTATGAGAGGTCAAGGAGGATGAGAGTGGTGGTTTTACCTCCATCCATGATGGAGCAGATATCATCTGTTGCTGCTAGGAGAGTGATTTACGTGCTATGGTTGCTGCAGAACCCTGGCTAGTTAAAGTCCAGGAGATGGTGCTATTCTAAATGGGATGTGAGTTGCCTGTTGAATTCTTTGCTAAGACCTAAGACAGAAATATAAGTACCCAGATGGGTCTGTAGTTGCTGAGTTCTTTCAGGACTGCTTAGGGTTAGTTAAGGAGAGCTACAACTTCTGCATGTTTCCAGCTATCCAGGAAGACTTCGCTAAGGATGGAAGAGTTATTTATGGTAGTGAGGTTGGGTCTGATCAGTGTTTTCACAGGTTGTAAATGTGGTGAAGGCATGGGTCTGTGAGGTACCCGAAATAGAAGGTCTTCATAATGCCAGTGTTGTCTTCTGAGGTGAGGAGGCTTCTGAGTGTTAGGAGATGGGCGGTCTTGGTGGGGGTGAATGATGGCATCATCATGTATACTGCGGTGGTTTGGGATGCAAAATTAGTGTATATTTTGAGTATTTTGTTGTGAGAGAAGTTGGAGAGGTTGTCGCAGAAGTCCTGTGAGGGGATAATTGTGCTGGTGGCTGCTTTTTGAATGTTAAAATCTCTGATGATGTTAAATAGTTCTTTGCCTGAGTTGGAATTGGATTCCAGTATCAGTATGAGGGCTGATTTTCTGGCTTCTTTGATCTTTGTGAGATACCTTCTGAGTGCGGATTTGTAGGCATCTCTAGAGGTGTTATTTCTGCTAGTTCTCCATCTTCTTTCTAGGTTTTTACAGTAGCGCTTGGAGTCTCATATCTTCCATGTACCTTTTAATATTTTGTCCTTCATTATTCTGTCCTTGATACTAGTATGCCACAATATTATTGGTGTCGATATTTAGTAGTGTAATCCATCTGAAGAACGCCACCTGATTGTAAGGCACAACCACGGAAGTATTGCTGTATTCTGTTATTGATGTGTTACGGATTTTTCCAATTGATCCATCTTCCCTTAACATTGCAGGGGGATAAACAACACTTACTGCAGAGCAGACAACAAAACCCATCAGTGATGATGAAGAGGACAACCTGCACATCTGTTCAAACACCCTCCAATGGCAAATGGACAGCCTCCACACCCCTCCCCCAGGAGCAGGGCAGCCCAGATGCCTCGAGGTGACCCCACCACCTGCACAGACCACACAGCAGGAAACACACACCACCACAGCTAACTCCCAGGACCCCCACAAACAACACATGGAATTTCAACGCTGTGTGTTGGGTTGCCAGGTGGAATTGGCTGATCAGCTGCAGGTGGATTTTGAGCTCGTGGAAGCCAAACTCAATGCCATACGTGGGTGTCTGAGTTCCATCAGGGACCACTTACAGTCCCTAACAGACACACACTGTCCACACCATGCTCCACGACAATCCTTGGCTGACATCGCTGGTGCCATCTCTCGGATACAAGAACTGTCTAGTCAGACAGGCACCAGCGATGACAGCACAGAGTTGGCACAGATGCGCAAGACAATTGAGACAATGGAACAGATGCAGGCTGGAAGTATGGCTGCCACGACTGAACACCAGCGAGATGTAACCGGGATCTTCCATGCCTTGCAATTAATCATCCTGCCATTGTTGCCACTGAGCTGCTACCAGATGACTGCAGCGGGAACAGCGACACACACCTCTTCGACCACTGATGCATTGGTGGCACACAGTGATGCAGCCCTATCACCATCTCACCCTGATGGGTCAGTGGCACCTAGTCATGCAGCCATTACCCCACCACACACACCGGACAGAACGGACACTGAGGAAATATCAGAGGAATAAGATGTGGATGGTAATTACTATGTGAGGAAGGAGGTAGTAGCATCCATCAATGCCATATGACCTGTCCCTACCGGGTTCTGCCCTATGCATCATGCCCTGGGACAACACCTTTCATGACCCCAGAGCACTCTGCGACATACACCTGGAGCCCGACATGGACTGATATATCTTCACTGGTTGACAATAACACAGCAATCTTTCAGCGGACTGCACTCTCCCTCTCCCAAACCACTTTACAGTCCCCAGAGGACTCTGGTAGGCCCATCACTGGGCTCTCATGTAAAGTGGACTTGGCATGGCCATGTAGAGCTCCCGCTCCAGATTTCACCAGAATGTGAATAAAACATTTGAAATCACACAGATATGTTATGACTATGTTCACTCAAGTGTGAAAGTATGTATGTATGTATGGACCATTGTACACCCTTGCAAAAAAGGTACACCCTTGTAAATGACATTAATGCTCATGTTGAACCCTGAGCCACATGACCAGTTGGATGTCTGTGAAGGTGAGTACTAGCTGTGGCCTCGTTGCACATTAATGACAATCTCGCAACCCCTCAGCGTAGGCACACGCCCATGTAATAAATAGGGCTGTGTGTAGGAATGACCAAATTGGTAGCAGGCCAGAAGTGGTGTCCTACATCAGATGTGACACCAGAAGTTCACTTTGCATACCTATTCACACACATCTGTGTGGACATATTCTGTTTTGATTCATAGCATTGCTCCACATGGTCAGAGGTTGGACACCATACTCACATTGCTGGAGACACGTAAGTGCAGAGGCCTGCCAGCAACTATCCTAAACACAGTGTTTGGCTCACAGAGGTGGAGCAGTCAAAAGGGACCCACCCCATTGTACATGCGTCACTCAGTCCCTCCTTGCCACACAATTCGTATATCTAATCAACACTCATCACAGTTGGACAGTAGTGAAGTTGCGGAGACTTTATTGGAATGTGCGTGTCAGTATGGACAAGGGCTTCAACATGCAGGGACATGCTTGTACACTTACACGCAGCATAAGAACATGTGAAGGTGCAAGACATGGCGGTGCAAAAATGTACACAAATCATTACAGATGGCAACAGTCTCAGCCCACCTTGCCTTGCTGGATGAGTCATGTGATGTTTGATGTCTGCCCATTGCCCCGTGTGAGGGGACACGACTCCCAGCCCATGGGGTCTGCATAGTACTGTGCCACCGGACTGCGACGACTGTCTGCTCTGCTGACAGTGATCAGGTGGAAGGGTCCGAAAAGGTCACATGTTTGCTACTTTGCCATGTGTGTACTCTCCCAAGCAGTATGTTCGATTTGGGAACCTTGCCAAACGAGGCTGTGCTGCTCCGACCATGGAAGTACCTCACCTTGCACAGGTGTGTGTGTGCACATGTGTAGTTCCACGCACATGCATTTTGAGTCCAGACGAAGGCGGACATGTCAACTGTTGTGGGGGGATATGTGAGCAATCCCCACGATGCAACATTGTGTTGGGACCTGTGCTGTGGGTGACAATCCGATGTGGCTGGAGGGCGGAGCTTGCCAGCGTTGATGGCGGACGCCTGAAGGGAGAGCTCCGAGCCATCACCTTAACTATCCGTAATTAATCCTAACACTGTTGAACCTTGAAGTCCCCGAAGGCGTTAACTGACTCCTAAATCTACCGAAAGCAGCGATGACGTTTTCTGCGGCTTCCTGGCCACCTGAGAGGAGGGCGAGTGCTGGTGACCAACCTGACGCGCTGGGCCGCTGAGCCGCGACCTTGACAAGCGCTCTCCCCGGCGTACGTCGCTCGACGTGCGGCCTCCCGGACGGCCTTCACCTCGGAGGGCCCGGACCTCCGATCTATATCGGAAGGAGCTGTGGGCATCTGAGTGTGCTACGTTCCTCACGCTAGCAGCAGAGACCCTAGAAGCCTGCCGATACCTGCTGGATTGCCGGTAGGCACCCCACGCCGCTGCCACCACACGGGGGAGTCTTGCGGGCCCTGCTGGTGCGGCGCCCCGGCCACTTCCATACCGGCCGCGGCAGGAAAACTGCGATCTGCCCTGCGCCTCAACGGCGACTTCTTCAGCTGCGGGAGACGGGGACGCGCGGGACACGTCCACTTGATGAGTGAGTCTGCGGGCAGGGTGGAGAGACTCGGCTGGCGGGTGAGCCTGGTGCATCCCGGGGCCGCCATAGAAGACCTGGCCCGCACGCCCAAGCAACGAGCGGTCCCCGGGAGGCGCTCCTCGGTCTGCGCCTGCCTCCCCCCTCGCTAATACTTGGACGCCTGCAGTGCTGTGGGGCTCGGGGGCGGCAATAAACTACGGGGAACGAGCCGTCGGCTTTGCACTGGTGGAGCACTCCTGATCTGGCCCGGGACCCATATCACCCCACCAGACGCGCTGAAGGGGCGGTGAGAGGCCCGCATCTGGAGGGCAGGGGAGCCGTGTCACGACTGCTGGGGGGCACGGGCCAGCAACCCACATCGCCATCGCCTGCGGATACCTGGGGGAGCCCGGTGGATCCCAGAGCTGCCGGGGGCCGGTCCCTCCCCCCCTCTTTGGGAACTATCCTGTGGGCACTGACTGCTGGCCCCCGCGATCCGCTTATATAGCGAAGGAGCGTGGGGAGTTTACTTTGCTCTGCGGTCTTCTTGGAGATAAGCTATCGGGAGATGGGCACAGCTCTGAGGAGCGAGTAGGCTCGCTGTTCCTGAACACTCGCTGTACGCCCCCCCATATCAGCACGGTGTGCAACCTGGGGTATCCTTACGGTGCCGGCCCCATGCTTCCCTGCCTGTGCCTGAGTCTGAAAGGAGCTGAGACGGCCTGCAGGTGCGGGAAACTTGCCTGATAGACGACGACTACTGCCTGCGTTGGGCCCACGGGGGGCGGGAGTGACACTATTGGACTGGTGGAGAGTCATTGGCCATAGCGGTGGAGTGATCAGGCGGGAGACCAATGGCGGGAAATCTGCACTAGCTCTGGGCACAGAAGGCTCACAGAGAAGACCTTCAGCATAGCTGCTGATCAGGCCACCATGGGCAAGGGAGACAAGACACAAACTAAGCTCCCTTTTGAGCAGCGCCGAGCAAAGCCCCCGGAGACGCGAGAGTCTGCGCCTTCACAGCAGGAAAAAGGTCCAGAGAGCTCGTTTTATTCAGACATCAAGGAGCTACTGGTCACCATGGAGAAGGGCCTACAAGACAGCATGGTGTCAATAGGAACGAAGATTGATGCCCTCACTTACCGAATGGATCGGATGTCCGAAAGAGTAGATAAGCACGCAGAGAGATTGGACATGTCGGAGAGACGCCTGACTGAAGTGGAGGAGGCTCAAATGGAGTTGGATAAAGATCGCAAGCAGATTGGCATGCTCCTGCAGGTAATACAAGATAAGTCAGAGGATTTGGAAGCCCGCTCTCGGCGATCTAATATACGGATCACAGGCATCTCGGAGACGACTCACACCGGGAAAATGGAGCTGTTTGTAGAGAAACTGCTTACCACGCTACTGGGAGATGACGTCTTCTTGCCCATGTTCATAGTTGAGAGAGCGCACCGCACGTTGGTCCCACGACTGCGCTCGTGAGCCCCCCCCCCCGAGGCCAATCATTGCTAAACTTCTAAATTACAGGGACAGAGACACTGCGCTGAGATTGGCCAGAGAGAAGGGACAGCTACAATTTGAGGAGGCAACAATCTCCCTATACCCGGACTTCACGGCGAAGGTGCAGGAGGAGCGAAGGCACTTTGCTCCCTATAAACAGCAACTCCGTGCCCTGGGGCTGGATTACGCTATGCTGTATCCGGCGAAGCTGTGCATCAACCGTCAGGGACACTCCCATATTTTCACCGACCCTAAAGACCTACAGAAGTCCCTGAAAACATGGACTAAAGAGCAGAAGAACAGTCCCAGGAGCCAGACTGACAATCGAGAACCTGTAAGCGGCCTGGACGAGCAGGAATAGGACTGCTGCATCATCGATGTGTCCCTGCCATCTGGTAAGATGAGATAAGACCTGGACCTTGCTGGGGAGCTGGGCTCAGCTTGGCGGAGCCCCCGGCTCTATAGTTCACATGCAGCGGACACGTCCCTAGGAGAACACGAGAGCTGAGATGCACCCGTGGCCTGGTGAGATCTTTCCAAGTTATCTTCTCTTTTGTGCAAGCTAGTGACTGAACTTAACAGACGCTGAGATGTCTCACAGTTCCTGGTTGTACGCTACTGTCATGCGCTACACTTGGGGGCGGGAGGGGGGGAGATAGTTACACAATTGTTGGGAGATTGTTACATGCTGTGCAGTAGATCACGGCCTACGGCTCGAGTGAAATGACACTTAAGTGGTGATGGAGTTGGGGGCTTTACGGGGTCAAGACTTCACATGCTCTTGATACCGGCACTGTTGCTGGCGACCTCTGCCCTGGCGCTGTACGCTCCAACGTGTCCCGTGAGAGACTATATGGGTTGCTTGGGGGTGATTGGGGGGGAAAGTTCATTCATGCTAGGCCGTGTTGGGGATGGTCTGCTGTGGGTGGGGGGGAGGGAACTAACGGGAAGTGGGAAGTGTTATTGTGTTGGTATTTCTGAACAGTGTCCCTTACCTCGATGGCCACGAAGAGTTCTCTATTGAATGGCCCAAGCCCGAGATGCACCCTGCTCCTTAAGAGGGCTCACCAAAGTGTATCCCCTCTGTAAACCTGGCTACACTACCACGCTACACTACACAGTACCATGGCCAATGTAATGAAAGAGCAGGGGACGGCACAGTCTGCTTCAATCTGCACCCTTACATGGAATTTCAGGGGGTTGAACGATTTCAGAAAACTAAGGAAAATACTGGGGTACCTAAAACGACATAATATAGATATAGCGCTGCTGCAGGAAACACATTTGCTACTCACTAGCAGAATGCTACACAGCAGGGGCCTGGAGGGGAACATTGCTGCTGCCGGGTTCACCACTCACGCTAGGGGGGTTATCACTTGGGTCAACCCGGGCTCAAAACTTCAAATACAGATGCTCAGCGCAGACACAGAAGGCAGATACGTCATAGCGGCCTGTAAGGGAGTGGGGTTGGACTTGCTAGTTGTGAATGCATACGGCCCCAATTATGACTCCACTGAGTTCTACGACACTAAGATCGGAACATATGGCAGGCCCCACGTGATATGGGGAGGGGACTTCAACTTGACACTTAATCCAGATCTGGACAGGTCCACAGGCCCACCCCGCAGGCCGTCGGCGGCGGCACAGATGCTGATAGCTAGACTCCTGGTGTTGGACATGGATGATGTGTGGAGAAGTAGGAATGCGGGGCGAGGCGGATATACACATTACTCGGCTTACCATGAAGTGCACACTAGAATCAATTACTGGTTTGCCATCTCAGGGATTAACCGCTGTATTAGACACTGTAAAGTCCTGCCGCGCACCCTGTCAGACCACTCCCCAGTACTACTGGTGATGGAGGCCCCTGTCCGGAAGATCCCCCCGTTAACGTGACACTTTCACCCCTAGTTGCTCCTGGACCCAGTTTTCCGCGGAGAACTAGCGGAGTCAATTGAAATATTCTTTGAAAAGAATGTAGGTTCAGTGGAGGACTTTCAGACCGTATGGGAGGCATTTAAAGTCTACATACGAGGCATTGCGATGTCCAAACACTCCAGCGTTCTGAAAGCGATAAGGAGCAGGCTAGCTGAGCTAGAAAATCAGCTGCAAGCCCTAGAGGAGCAGCCGCGGAATCGTTCTGACAAGGCCACGGAGGAGGAAATCAAGCGTCTCCTAGTGGAGTTTCATGAAGAAGCGGACAGGGAGATTAAGCACTTGGGCAAATACGCCACGGCCCGCACATATGGTGAAGGGGAAAGGCCTGGATCAGTACTGGCCAACATCCTTAAAGGCAGAAGGGGGAAGCCGCTGGTCTCGGAATTGAGAGATGTAAATTGTTGCAGGGCCACGGATGAGGCAGACATAGCATCTATCTTTAGAGATTACTACTCGGATTTGTACTCCTCGAAGGGCGGGGACCTGTCGGCTGAAATCCTAGATTACCTGGAGCATATAAAGCTCCCGTTCCTCTCTAACTCCCAGAGGGAATTCCTGATGTATCCTATACAACAGGACAAAAACAGAGACGCTCTGGCCTCCATGAGATCGGGCAGCGCGCCGGGTATTGACGGTCTGACGGTCGAATTTTATAAAGCCTTTCAGGAGCAGCTACTGCCACATATCTCCACGCTGATGAGTGACATTTGTATCCAGGGGAATATGCCTTGTTCAATGAGAGAGGCGATGATTGTCACCATTCTCAAGCCGGGCAAGACACAGGACGAGTGCGCATCATATCGACCGCTGTCGTTGCTCAATGTAGACACTAAGCTCTATGCTAAAGTGCTTGCGACTAGATTGGCACTACTGGCCCCAGACTTAGTGGCCCCAGAACAGGCAGGGTTTATACCAAGCAGGAACTTGACATACAATATCAGGACGGTCCTAGGAACTATTCAACATGTGAAGCAGGACTGTTTTCCTCGACATGGAAAAGGCGTTTGACTCGGTGGAATGGCCGTTTCTGCTCCAGGTGTTACGACGGATGGGACTTGGGGAGCCCTTCCTGCAAATGGTGGGAGCCCTTTACGCTGGACCTTCGG
This sequence comes from Lissotriton helveticus, assembly GCF_964261635.1. Lineage (NCBI taxonomy): Eukaryota > Metazoa > Chordata > Amphibia > Caudata > Salamandridae > Lissotriton > Lissotriton helveticus. Next base: position 204,238,609 of record NC_136062.1, read on the forward strand.
CTAGAGTGCGAGTTGGCAACGCGACCTTGGAACCCCTCCACATAGGTAGGGGGACTCGTCAGTGGTGCCCCCTATCTCCCTTGTTATATGCCTTAGCGGCAGAGCCGTTGGCTTGCGCGCTGAGAGAATACCACGGACACGAGGGCGTGCGCTTCCCGACCTACAAAATAGTAGTCTCCATGTATGCTGATGATACGCTGTTATACGCGCACGACCCCGCAACAACTCTACCCCCGCTTCTGAGGGAGGTTGTACGCTTTGGCGCGCTCTCTGGCCTTAAGGTCAACTGGGCAAAATATGTTGTGCTATCGCTGACGCCTGTGACTAGACAGGTGGAGACGGAGTACCCTCTACAGTGGACCGAAGACCCGATCAGGTACCTGGGGATAAAAATTCACACAGATTCGGACCTGCTCATTAGCCACAACTACGGTAGAGCGGTCAGCAAGTTGGAAGATGATATTGCGCTCTGGAGCAAATTGCCTCTTGCGCTCATGGGCCGCATAGCCGTTATGAAAATGGTGGTACTACCGTGATTCTTGTTCCTCTTCAACGCTCTCCCAATAGTGCTATTAAAGGCCTTTTTTCAACGGCTGACGAGTCTTATGGTCAGTTTAGCCTGGGCGGGAAAGCAGCCGAGAGTGAAGTGGTCGACACTTACTTTGCCCTACAATTTGGGAGGCGTGGCGGCCCCAGACATTGAACTGTATTACAGAACAGCTCAAGCGTCGCACCTTCACACCTGGATCCACGGAGACAGGATGATCCCGCATGTTCGCATGGAGCGACTATTCGCGAGCCCACGGCCTCTCCCAGCCACGATTTGCATGCCACTGGATCGTCGGACAGGGGTACTGGACTCCATTACTGCTACTAACCATGCATGGCACTCACTCCTACAGCGGCAGGGAGGAGCACTACTATACTCGCCAGAGATGCCGCTAGAATGGATGCTCTGGCTCCCACCCATGGCCGAGAAGGGAGTCACTAGAGAGCTGGCGAAACTAGGTCTCCGTAGAGCGGGCGATCTGTTTCAGGAGGGTGTGGCTAAGGACTGGGATCAGGTGCGAGGGGATTGCAGTGAGACCCCTCTGCTGCAACGCTTCCAATTCCACAGGACGAGGAGTGCTCTCTCGGAGCTGCTAGGTCCGGACATGGCAGAACCCCCAGACGTCCCTGAGCTGACATATATCATCAAAAACAAGGAGCCTAGGAAGCTCCTCACGAATCTCTACAGAGTGGCTAGGTCGCAAGGAGAGCACCAGTTAATGAAAGCTAGACTGGCATGGCAGAGAGACCTGGAAACTACGTTAGATGATGTGACCTGGCAGTACTGCTGTGACAGCACAAAACGGATATCGCTTAATGGTAAGCACAGACTGATCCACTTTAAGTACCTGCAAAGGGTGTATTACACCCCGGAGAGGCTCTATAGATACGGCCTGCGGCAAACGGCACAATGTGAACGCTGCCATGCTGCTGACGCTGACTTCCAGCACTTTGCATGGATCTGCCCCGGCATACAGTCATTCTGGTGCGATATTTTTTCGGAGATGAGTAAAATCCTGGAAGTGGACATGCCCCCAGACCCGGGCCTGGCACTCATTGGCAACTCCAGATGGCTCCCAGTCGCGATTCGCAGACTCACGGATATGGGGATGTTGATGGCTAGAAGAGTGGTGGCTCATTGTTGGATGAGAGGACCACTCCCAACCAAAACCAGATGGGCGCGGGACATGTTATACTGTAGCACACAAACGGAACACTATAGTGAATTGCTGCCCCTCAAAAGACGCCCTAAAAACTTTTGGGCACTGTACCAAACTTACCTCAATGGAAGGCTGAGGGAGGACTCTGACAGCCCGGAAAAGGAGACCCCAAGCTGAGGGGCAAACAATGCCTCGAAACTGGACTTCTGCACGTGGTAGAGTGGGAGGTGCACACGCCCCAGAGAGTGTGGTGTGGAGAGTGATTGAGGCGTGGAGTGAAGTGGGACATGTGCGAAAATGCGAAATGGCACTGTAACACAAATGGCCCGCACCCGGCTTAGCTGGTACACAGCACCTGGGACAGACATTCTGGAAGAACATACTCAGAGGGGACGCAGACACTATTAAGGGACACACTAGGGGCAGGTGAAGTCAGGGCGCGAGTCTAGGCACCACACTGACGGACACAAATGCGCAACACATGATGAACACAAGGGGGGAGGGGTAGAGAGGGGTGGGGCCACTGATCGTGTTGGAGGTTTGTATTTGTTTACTTAGGGCACAAACTCTCAGGTCTTGATAATTAGCAGCGGGAAAATAGGGGGGGAGAACAGGGACGTTCTGGTGAATTGACTTTAAAAATTGCACACGATAACTAAACCCTGTTCTAGTGGCGGTGATGACTGGGTACTGGTCAATTGCTGTCAGGAGTACGCCGCCGGACCCCCGGGTTGTCGGCTGATGGGCTGTGCAGAAGCATGTTCGCTGTTTATTCGACATCTTTATCATGCGGCCGGCCCAAGGGGTTGTAGGCCTGAGACTGTGAGATATAAGTTCATGGCAAGAAAATAAATTAAAAAAAATTAAAAAAATTACAATCTGATGTGGCTGCAGGAATGTAGTTACTCATCCATGAATGCCAGCGCAGCTTCATTGGCAATGTGTTCCAATAGTATGTCGTTGTCGGGTTCAAGGAACACCAGGGTGACCCAATCCATTAACTGGTCAGGCAGATGTGCTCAGTCAACACAGTTTCCCCAATCCCCAACACAGCCCAATAGGGTAGCTCCTCGATGTGGTCACTGCAAACGAGGAGTTGTGCAATCTCCCATGCACATCTGCCAGCACATACGCCAAAGATCAGTGCATCCCATTCACGGGTATCCCGGTGACACTCCTGTTCGTAGGCCAACAGGGGGCACACTGTCAGGTCATAATCCAATTCAGATACTGTTGCATTGGATAGGCAGACCTCCATGGGCCACTCGAATGTGCATGATCGACATTGGAACCAGGGCTGGACGCAGGTGATGTAGGCAAGACAGAAACTCAGATGGAACCTGATTCGCAACACTGCCATTGGCAGTGATCACAACAGATGCATCATTCGTGCACGGTACAGTTCCACGTGACAGGGGTTGTGCATGTGCCCGGGATTGCCTGCCATTGCGTTTGTTGGTCTCGTATCACTGGCACTCCTCAGACCGGCCGCAGTTCTGTGGACGATATGCCACAGCTAAGGGCAATGAGTCGTATGTGAGTGAGGGAGTGTACACTTGTAAAGCGCATGGCTACCAAAAGCCTCCCAGTGCTGGAGACAAGCATGAAACGAAGGCAGGGCAGCAGGCTAAAGTAAACAGCAGAGTCTTTAGAAGTTTGCGGAACCGTAAATGGTTGGGATCAAGCCGATTAAGGTCCGGCAGTTGGTAACAGCACTTCGCCGCAACGGCGGCGAAGCACCGGCCCCCACTCCGCACTCGGTTAACTCTGGGAATAATGGCAAGGTGTTTCTTCTCAGAGCGCAGTGACCTTTTAAGAAGGTACCGGGGAATAATGGCACGAAGGATCGGAGGGGCACTACACGAGAGAGATTTGTGAGCAATACACAGTGCCTTGAATTTGATTCTCTCGGCCACTGGCAGCCAATGCAGGGAGGTGATGTATGGTTTAGCAGATTCCTGGTTGTGGGCCTGCATCAGAAGACGTGCAGCGCAATTTTGAACGATTTGAAGTTTTCTTATAGTAGTAACGGGGAACCTAGATGGTTCACATTAGCATAATCCAGCCAAGAAAGAATCACGGCCTGTACCAGCAGTTTCTTGGCACTGACAGGCAGGAGTGGTAGAATCTTTCTTATCATTTTGAGGATGCCATAACGGGCACCTCCTACCCTGCTCGCCTGTACCCCAAAATTCAGGTTGTGGTCCAACCAAACCCCAAGACTTTTGATATGGTCTTTGGGGAGGCATAGAACCTAGTCAATTTGGCCAAAAAGCACTGGGCTCCAGGTTGGTGGGTTTGCCCAAAAACATAAGCTCAGTTTTAGCAGCATTCAGTTTAAAAAGGAGCTGTCCATCCACGCAGACACTTTTTCTAGGCTGGTATTATTATTGCCTGAGGGATTAAGGGACACAAGCAGCTGGGTGTCATCAGCGTAGGTAATGATCCTAACACCAAAGGGCTTGACTACATCGGCCAGGGGGCGCATATAGACATTAAAAAGTGTGGCCCTCAGGGAATAGCCCTGAGGCACCCCACATTTCAATGGCATCCTATCTGAGACAACATTATCTTCAAGGACCTGGAAAGACCTTTCTGTGAGGAAGGACTCCAGCCACTTTAAAAGCATACCCGTCACCCCGCTTTCTCTTAGTCCTACCACCAATAGTTGGTGGTTGACCGTGTCGAAGGCCACGCTAAGGTCGAGTAGTATGATAGCTGTGGACCCTCCAGCATCAAGAATTTTCGTTGACTCCTAGTAAGGCAGTCTCTGTGACTTGGTTGGGTCTGAAGCCAGTTTGCGAAGGGTGTAAACAATTGTTTTGCTCAAGAAATGTAGAGAGAACAGAGTTAATGTATTTTTCACTCATTTTGGCTATCCAAGGCAAAAGTGAAATTAGGTGGTAATTCGCAAAGACCTCGCAGTCCATGGTTGGTTTCTTCAATAGGGCTCTGACCACGGCCCGTTTCCAGGAGGAGGTGACAGTCCCAGCAGAAATGGAGGTATTAATAAGTTCCAGGATAACAGGAGCAATAACATCGAGAAACTTATTAAGGATAGTGGGGGGAGCGCTATTGCACGGGGAGCCAGATTTCAATTGGCCAAAGTAGATTTTTAAAGCTTTTATATCCATGGGGGGGATTAGTCAATAGTGGGGACAGGGAGTTGGGAAGGTTATTCAGACAGGTCGACCTTGTTGGCATTACTAGCAGGGGAAAGGTGGAGTAAATATCTTTGATTTTCTTATGGAAGAGCAGTGCCAAATTGTTACATCTTTCATCATTATCCTCTGAGGGTAAAGGGGGTGCTGAAGGATTCAGAAGAGACTTAGTGATTTTAAAGATTTCCCAGGGGAATTGGCAGCAGAAAGTATTTTCTTGCCATAGTAGTCAGATTGAGCAGTTCTGATTTCTGTCTCATAAGCTCTCATGGCAGCTCTGTATTTAGTTTTTTTTGTGGTGGAGACAACCCTTCTCCAGTTTCTCTCCAAGCGCTTACATAATTGTTCCATTTCCCTAAGTTTGGGAGAGTACCATGGTGCACAATTTTTTGCTTCGTTGTCCATTTTTTTAGAATTAGTGTGTCTAATGAAGTCTCCAGCCACTGGTTGACTTTATTGCTGGCAGATTCCGGGTCACTCCCTAGAACCGGCCTCATGTGTGTGTAATGTCTGGACGTCTGGGTAGTTTTTGACCAATCTGTCAAGGGCATCCCTTGCAGGTGTCGGTCGTGCAGGGACAAGTGTGTGTGAGGTTTGGGCAGGTTCATTTTTCATTAGCGTTGTTCGTGGTGTGGGAGTCATAGGAGGCTGGTTTGGTATCTCACGCAGGGTGTGCCAGCCAAATTCAGGACCAAAGTCGGAGGGTCGGTTGGCCTTCCGCCTTGGGTGTAGAGACAAAGGAGCTTTCATTCCTAATTTTAGTCTGACTACTGCTTGCAGTTCTGAGATGTGATGTGGCCTTCACGCTGACTTTGATGCCAGGCCTGTGATTTGGGGTGCATGAATTTCGAGACACACGCAGCTATTGGCATGTTTGCATGAGCCAAGGGCCCGTTTGGCATTGCGCTCCTTGTTCAGTCTCTCTCTTTCTCCCTCTTTCGTACTTTCTCTCTCTCTTTCTCTCTGTCCCTGTCCTTTGATGAGTGCCTGACACACCTTCTTATCTTGGATATAGTCTTGCAGGCTGTGACTCGCAGATTGTCCAGGGATGCCCCGCCATGACTCTTCACAATAGTTGTTTGGAAACAAATTAGTATGTGACATTTTGTTTGGTCTTTCAATGGTGCATGAATGACTCAGGATTTCTGTACTCACATGTGTGTTGATTGCAGCAATTGTTCAACATCAGGCGGGTGCTTTTATCCATGTTTTCCGGCCATTCATGAGTAGTGTTTTGGTCCGGTGGTGGGGTGTGCCCCGGGTGGGGCCCAAGGGGGGTGTGGTCCTGGGGGTGGTGGCGGTGTATGTTTTGGCCCTCTTGGGTGTCCAGCCTGCATGATCAGTGGCTCCATGGCATCTGCTGTTCTTCAGGTGTGGCCCTGGGCTGTGCTCCCTTTTGTGGTCCAGGCTGTTGTCCGACTTTGCACCAGATCAGAGCAGGTTTTAGTTTCCTACTGCTAACGCGCCTTTCCCCATGTTTTGTGTTCTTATCGCCAATCTGGCTGGTCGTTGCGAATGTTTCAGAGTGGTGTTGTCGCTGCTTTTTGCATGGGAACGCCTACTCTGTATCTCATTAGCGATAGTTCCCGGGGTCGTCTGTGGTGATGTTTTTTGTGGCTGCTATCGCGGGTAAACTGGTGATGTCGGCTGTTTGTGCCTGCTTGTGAATGGGGTGATGATTTGCAGCAATTGTTCAACATCAGGCGGGTGCTTTTATCCATGTTTTCCGGCCATTCATGAGTAGTGTTTTGGTCCGGTGGTGGGGTGTGCCCCGGGTGGGGCCCAAGGGGGGTGTGGTCCTGGGGGTGGTGGCGGTGTATGTTTTGGCCCTCTTGGGTGTCCAGCCTGCATGATCAGTGGCTCCATGGCATCTGCTGTTCTTCAGGTGTGGCCCTGGGCTGTGCTCCCTTTTGTGGTCCAGGCTGTTGTCCGACTTTGCACCAGATCAGAGCAGGTTTTAGTTTCCTACTGCTAACGCGCCTTTCCCCATGTTTTGTGTTCTTATCGCCAATCTGGCTGGTCGTTGCGAATGTTTCAGAGTGGTGTTGTCGCTGCTTTTTGCATGGGAACGCCTACTCTGTATCTCATTAGCGATAGTTCCCGGGGTCGTCTGTGGTGATGTTTTTTGTGGCTGCTATCGCGGGTAAACTGGTGATGTCGGCTGTTTGTGCCTGCTTGTGAATGGGGTGATGATTTTATTGTGACTTGGGCTGTGATAAAGTGTCATTAACTCTGCGATAGCTCCTTGAAAATATGCCCCTCAGTTGGATGAAAAACAATGTGGAAGAGAACTTTTTACTTTATTTAACCTTGAGTGATTTAACATAAGAACTGACAGAGATTGGAATAGTAAGTGCCCAATCAGAATCACTAAGACTGTCTGAGGAAGCACTCAAACCGGTGGAGACAGGAGTCCGAAACTTGTGCAAGCTCAGAGTGGCAGTGCAACAGACTGTCAAAGCCAATTGTGACAATGCATGTGCTGAATTCCACAAGGTTTGGCAGGTATGTTATGCATTTATCAGCTGCTTCAAAAATGTTACTCTAGATTTGAAAAGAGTGCTTGCCCAATAATGCAAGGCCAAACGCTAAGCTACACTAAACCAAGGTGGCAGATATTGTTCAGGTACGTCTGGAGTTAGGTAAATTTAAGGCTGGGTCATCATAGGCATAAATAAAATGTTTACATATTCTTTTTTTAATGTATATTTAAGATATATATATATATATATATATATATCAGCTAGCAAATCTCCAGACCACCTCCAGCTCAACCGAACCAGCGGAGAAAGGAGAACAGACCGCTTGAGTGCGGCAAGATGTTCCCTTTATTGCCAAGTATTACCAATGACGTGTTTCGGGCGCGAAAGCCCTTGATCACACAATGGCCTCAGCAAACTTTTCTTTTTTAAATGCTTTGAAGTGCACGCCCACCAACACCATGTTGCTTGGTCATATGACCATAGACAGTGAGAACATACTATGTAAACCACACAGATACTGTTGGAACTGGCCCTTCTTGCAGGGTCATCCCCAAACTTTTTGCTTCTTCCTCCCTTATTTTTCCTGACCCGTGGCTGTTGGCAATAGGACTCTGCGCACTTTACCACTGCTGATCAGTGTTAAAGTGCAAATGCTCTCTGTGTAAATTGTTATTGTGATTGGATATACATGATTGGCATATTTGTATCACCATGAAGTCCCTAGTAAAGTGCACTGGGTGTGCCAGGGCTGGTGATGACAAATGCTACTAGTGGGCCTGCAGCACTGATTGTGCCACCCACATGAGTAGCCCTAAAATGGTGTCTCAGGCCTGCCACCACAGTGCCTGCATGCAGACTGTGAACTGCCATGTCCTCCTGGTCAGTGTCCCCACTGACCAGGCCTAACCCTTCCCTTTTTGTGCACATTAGTCACCCCTATGGAAGGCCCAAGGTACCCCCCTGGGCAGGGTGCAGTGTATGTGAAAGGTAGAGCATGTACTGGAGCAGGTGACATGCTCTGGTAGTGAATGGCAGCCATTTTCGTTTTTCACTATTGTAAGGCTATCTTGCTCCATAGATTAACATGGGGGATGCTGGCTACAGTGGCTACCAGCATTTCTTCTCATAGGAACAAGATAGGACATAAGAGTCTGGTATCCCTGAACTCAGAATTTAATAATACATCTTTTAGGAAAGGTTGTTTTTAAATCCTGTGTTTGAGAACAGCACTTTTAGAAAGTTGCTGTTCTCTTGTCTGACCCGTCTGTGTGCCTTGGCCTGTTTGTATATTGACTGTCTGGTTTGAGAGTGAGAGGGGCTGGGGATTCAACAGGAGGCTGGCTGAGTCAGCCCTAGGCTGAATGACTGCATTTGCAACTTGAGTGGTGGGAGGAGTTAGCACCTGGGCCTGAATAGGACTGTGCCCGCCCCCCACAGTGCTGGCTCCACCCCTTGTGGTGCGTCTGATGTCTCTGCCCTGCACTGTGAAAGGAGAGAAGGAATCATGTCAACAAAGCGCTCCAGGGCTGTGCTTTCCCTCCACAATGCTGGCTCCACCTCCTGCTGGGCAGCTGACGACCCTGCCCCTCACTCTGAAAGGAAAGGAGAAGCCAGGAAAACAAAATACTCAAGCAACACCCAGAACTGGTTCAGACCGGGCTCAGGGCCCACTTGCACAAAGAGAACAAAGGGGCATATTATCAAGAATGGGCGTTACATTATCGCCGCTTTTATCGGCAGGAAACTGCCGATAAAGCGGCGATAATGGGCTTGATAATATGCTCTATGAATTCCAATCGAAGCCCATGTTAGATGTCTTTACATCTAACATGGGCTTCGATTGGAATTCATAGAGCATATAATCAAGCCCATTATCGCCGCTTTATCGGCAGTTTCCTGCCGATAAAAGTGGCGATAATGTAACGCCCATTCTTGATAATATGCCCCAAAGACTTTTAGGGGTATAAGTACAGGACCCCTGACAACAGAAAATTAGATCATCCTGGAATCAAGAAGGAACCTCTGCCAAGGAGTTAGCTGAAACTGAAGAAGGAAGACTGTCCTGCTGTTGCTCTGCTGGACTGACCTGCTGTTGCTTTGCTGCCAAGGAGAGGGGAAGGACTTTGCTGTTGTGCTGTGTCCCCTGTCTTGAAGGAATCTCCAAGGGCCTGAGAAGAGCTGGCTCCCTGTTCTGAAGTCCCAGGAACAAAAGGACTTCACCCCCAGCTTCCCTGAACTCTGCTGGGAGAGTTCTGTCCTTCCTAGAGTGCTTGATCCAGTTGTGGGGCCTCTGGCAGTTGTACCTGTGCTGGGAAGCTTGAAACTAAGCTTGAGAGACTTTTGCAATTGAAAAGTGTCACATCGCTCGCTTGTGGAGCGCATCCCCAACAGTGCGAGGAATTTCCCGCCGCTACGAAGGCCAAGATCGTCGCAGTGCCTGTTGCCGCTGCCAGAGCCGTCGCATACTTCGTTTGTGGGACGCACCAGACGGTGCGGGAAAAAGTCTAACATCGCTGCGAGTGTCGTCGCAGAGCCTGTCGTCGCAGGGTGAGATCGCTGCACCGCTTGCTTGCGGACCGCATCACGTCGCTGCGAGTGTCGTCGCAGAAACTATCGCGTAGTGGAGCTGCGAGAGAGAAGATCACCGCTGGTCCGCGCATCGTCGCCCCGGAGATCGTCGCAACTCCAAAGATTGTCGCATCGTGCCTTTTGCGAAAAACAAACTTCCTACGGAACCTCCGCACCGGAATCCATACAAGTGGCCTTCCTCCCCATACAGACCGAATTCGTCGCAACACGCCCGCTGCTGCAGCGGGGCTGTCGCATCGCCTCCCCAGGGTCTCAGGAGGAACGCATCGCTTGTTTTCCACCGCACCAGCTTCTGCTTTTGGAACTTTGTTGCAACTAAAAGGTACTGTGAGTAAACGTGATGCAACTGTGAACTTTTCACGCATCTGTGGATTATTCTATCGCAACCTAGAGAATTCTATCGCAAACTTTAAGAACTCTTTTGAAACCATATTCTTGAACCGTGTATGTTGGATTTTTGTCGTTTTGGTCTTGTGTAGTTTAGATTAAATACCTTTATTTTTCTAAACTGTTGTGGAGTCAGTTTGTGGTGTTTTCACTGTGTTACTGTGAGTGTTGGTACAAATACTTTACACATTGCCTCTGGTTAGCCTAGGCTGCTCGTGCCAAGCTACCTAGAGGGTGAGCAGGCGTTATCTCAGAGGGTTTCCTCCTTACCCTGACTAGAATCAAGGGTCCCTATTTGGACAGTGCTACCTACCCCTGCCATCTAGAGACCCCCAGTTCTAACATTGTTGGTCAGCGGTGGGAATTGAACTTGTATTTGTACTAGACTCACAGTGATTGGTGTACATCACTAGTGAGTGCAGACCCCTACGCCACCGCATACTACGGTTGAGTTTTTTATTTTTTGTTCTATTTTTGATCATAACCCTGAAAGAATACAAGCATCATGTCTCTTAAAGGTAAACCAGCAAGTGATGTTGCAGAACTGGAGTTTGATATTGAAATGTTAAGTGATTACAAAGTAGGTCAACTCAGACAGTTCTGCAGGAACTTGAGATGCCCCATGAAGCGCTGCTCCAAGAAGGAGGAGCTACAGGAGGCCTTAAGGGCCTGGTGGGAGACCAAAGAGGCTAGGGAGACAGATGATGTAAAAGTGGATGAGGATGTACAAAGGAATAGTTTCAGGCCACAGGATCTGCCTGTGTCCAAAGCAGCCTCAAGGGCTGGCAGCAACTATTCAGCTGAAAGTTTTTCCCCAGAGGAGTTGGAGGAAAACCAAAGGGCTAGAGATCATAAATTAGAAATGTTGAGGCTTGAAGTGAAGATGAAGCAAATGGAAAAAGAAACGGCGGCGGAGGAGAGCAAACATGCCCGTGCCCTAGAGGAATTGAAATTGACTTTGGCCCATGAATTAAGAATGAGGAAGCTTGAGTTGGAGCTCAAGAGGCGTGAGGCCATGAGGGTCTCAGCTGAAGAAGAAACATGGGTAGCTCAAGAGGTGAGCTTTGCTGAGTTGGAGGTGGAGTCCAGCACAGATGGTGGCAGCATGATTTTGATATCTAGTGCGGAGAGAAAGGTACAAACACCCAGAGATGTGGCGCCTGAGTTGAGGGAGGGGGTTGACATACACCAGGGGGTTCAGGTTTATGATGTAGTTCCAGTGGAGTGCAGTGTCCCTGAAGTAGATTGGGGGACTGGCACAGGGGACCATATTCCTAGTAGTGGGAGGGACACTCTACTGACTCTAGATGAGAGGTACAGGGAGAGGGGTTCCCCCATGGTAGAAACCTTGGTGTGTGGGTGTGAAGACCAGCCAGAAGAGTGTGGGTTGTGTGACAGAGACAGTCAGATACTGTCTTGCCAGTGTCAGGAGAGTGGTGTGGGGTACTTGTGTGAGGCACTGGAGGGTGAGGCAAAGGATAGCTTGGTTAACAACTGTGGGGGGCTGTGTGATTCATTTGTTGGAGAGCATATTTTAAGTCCCTGTTTTCCAGAGCTATGCCAACAACCGGTGGAGTGTGAGTTCTCTGACCCCAGCGAGCTTGCGTTGGAGGCAGACCTCTTGGTGGATTCCAGAGAGTCTGAGGAGGCATTGGGGAGTGATCCTAAAAGGAGTGGCTCAGATATCTTCCAGACCTGTGAGGTGGAAGAGGTTCAGTGTAGCCCAGTTAGGTCCCAGTGTAGTGGGAGGGGTGTAGGGGCTCATGTCCGGTCTCAGTGGAGAAGGAATGAGTGTGGGACGGTGTGTCTCACAGTGCCCGAAACCCAGTCTCAGGGCCTGGAGGGTTCCTTAGGAGAACACCAGGTTGGGGACCTAGACTGTACTTGTAGGCCATTTGAGGAGGATCTCCTAGTGTCTGTTGAACGGGGAGTGTCTGTAACCAGGCCTTCTTCCGTTCTGGTGTCTGGCAGTGCCACTCCAGTTGGGTGGGTGCAGAAGTCCAGACTGAGGGGTGAGAGGTGGAAGGAGTCCCCAGTGGGAGAACCAGTGGGTCAGGGACCAATCAGAATGGCTGAGTCCCCAGTGAGTGACCATGGTGATACCACTCCTGTCCTGAGGGATCTTTGTGCACTGTCAGGTGGACAGGGGTCGGGAGATCTGCACCAGGCAGACTGTCACAGGACACATGAGTTGTGTGTCACCCTCAAGGGGGTACTATGTGAGTCCCCAGAAGTCCTGGCGTGCCAGGCAAATGCACAACCGCAGGTTTTGGTCCCTGGGTTGGGAGACCAGGTTCAGGATCTGCCTGACCTGGAAGGAAGGACATCTGTAACCAGTGTCCTGACCAATATGGTTCCCAAGGGTACCCCTCCAGTAGGGCGGGTGCAGCGCTCTGGAAGGGGGTGCAGAGGGAGGGAGTCCTCGCCTCTGACCCCGGTACAACCTGAGGGGTTAAACCCTAGGTTGGGAGCCCAGTTGCTGGAGGAAGGTCCTGAACTGGTAGGAAAGTTGTGTTCTTGGTTGTCTTGGTGGACAGGGTTGCCCCTGGAAGGAGGGCAGGAGTCTCACCCTGGGGGTGGACTGGGCCACACCGTTGTGTTGGCCAGGTGGTTACTATGTACCAGTGTGGGCATATCCGTGAGTGAAGTCCTGGTGCACCAGGCAAGTGTTCCACCGCAGGGGTTGGTCCCTGGGTGGGGAAGCCAGGTCCAGGTGTTGTCTCACCTGGAGGCTTTGGAGCCTAGGTTTGAGGGCCAGGCCCGGAGTATCCGCCTGACCTGGAATACCAGTTGCAGGATAGCACCCCATAGCTGGTGGGTGAATGGTGCGGGACACCTGCCACAGGTGCCCTGGCTATTCTAGAAGGGGGTACCACTCCAGGTGGGAGGGTACAGAGCCCCAAGGAAGAGGAGGACCTGGTGTGGGGAAGCCCACCCCAGCCTCCTGTCCAGCCGCTGGATACCGGTCCGGGACTGGTGGGTCAGTGCCAGGATGTTAGACCTGACCTGACAAGAGAGGGAGTGGACAAAGGGTGCCAAGCACCTGGGACTACTGCCGAACACCCTCTGACGCCACAGAGGTTTGAGGGCCCTGAGAGGCATGAGGCCCGGGTCTCATACCTGATCACCGGCGGTGGTCCTTGTGGCTTGCTGTCTGTCTGTTGGGACACACCGGTGAGCAAGTTAAGTGTAGGTGCTGCACAGGTGGTGTCCACAGGTGAGGAGAAGGGTTCCACATGGATTGGCATGGTGGACCCTGAGAGTATGGCTAGAGTGATCCAACTAAGTTCAGGTCGGCGTAGAACAGGAATTGTGCCCTGCTGTTTGGGCCAGTTTCCGTGTTCTATCGCCTTAAGCAGGGAATCCCATTGAGGTATCGTTGGTCTACCCTAGCTTTAGGCTGGAAGGGGGTTGTGTTGGAACTGGCCCTTCTTGCAGGGTCAACCCCAACCTTTTTGCTTCTTCCTCCCTTATTTTTCTAGACCCGTGGCTGTTGGCAATAGGACTCTGCACACTTTACCACTGCTGATCAGTGCTAAAGTGCATATGCTCTCTGTGTAAATTGTTATTGTGATTGGATATACATGATTGGCATATTTGTATCACCATGAAGTCCCTAGTAAAGTGCACTGGGTGTGCCAGGGCTGGTGATGACAAATGCTACTAGTGGGCCTGCAGCACTGATTGTGCCACCCACATGAGTAGCCCTAAAATGGTGTCTCAGGCCTGCCACTGCAGTGCCTGCATGCAGTCTGTGAACTGCCATGTCCTCCTGGTCAGTGTCCCCACTGACCAGGCCTAACCCTTCCCTTTTTGTGCACATTAGTCACCTCTATGGAAGGCCCAAGGTACCCCCCTGGGCAGGGTGCAGTGTATGTGAAAGGTAGAGCATGTACTGGTGCAGGTGACATGCTCTGGTAGTGAATGGCAGCCATTTTCGTTTTTCACTATTGTAAGGCTATCTTGCTCCATAGATTAACATGGGGGAGGCTGGCTACAGTGGCTACCAGCATTTCTTCTCATAGGAACAAGATAGGACATAAGAGTCTAGTATCCCTGAACTCAGAATTTAATAACACATCTTTTAGGAAAGGTTGTTTTTAAATCCTGTGTTTGAGAACAGCACTTTTAGAAAGTTGCTGTTCTCTTGTCTGACCCGTCTGTGTGCCTTGGCCTGTTTGTGTATTGACTGTCTGGTTTGAGAGTGAGAGGGGCTGGGGATTCAACAGGAGGCTGGCTGAGTCAGCCCTAGGCTGAATGACTGCATTTGCAACTTGAGTGGTGGGAGGAGTTAGCACCTGGGCCTGAATAGGACTGTGGCCGCCCCCCACAGTGCTGGCTCCACCCCTTGTGGTGCATCTGATGTCTCTGCCCTGCACTGTGAAAGGAGAGAAGGAATCATGTCAATAAAGCGCTCCAGGGCTGTGCTTTCCCTCCACAATGCTGGCTCCACCTCCTGCTGGGCGGCTGACGACCCTGCCCCTCACTCTGAAAGGAAAGGAGAAGCCAGGAAAACAAAATACTCAAGCAACACCCAGAACTGGTTTCACACCGGGCTCAGGGCCCACTTGCACAAAGAGAACAAAGACTTTTAGGGGTATAAGTACAGGATCCCTGACAACAGAAAATTAGATCATCCTGGAATCAAGAAGGAACCTCTGCCAAGGAGAAAGCTGAAACTGAAGAAGGAAGACTGTCCTGCTGTTGCTCTGCTGGACTGACCTGCTGTTGTTTTGCTGCCAAGGAGAGGGGAAGGACTTTGCTGTTGTGCTGTGTCCCCTGTCTTGAAGGAATCTCCAAGGGCCTGAGAAGAGCTGGCTCCCTGTTCTGAAGTCCCAGGAACAAAAGGACTTCACCCCCAGCTTCCCTGAACTCTGCTGAGAGAGTTCTGTCCTTCCTAGAGTGCTTGATCCAGTTGTGAGGCCTCTGGAAGTTGTACCTGTGCTGGGAAGCTTGAAACTAAGCATGAGAGACTTTTGCAATTGAAAAGTGTCACATCGCTAGCTTGTAAAGCGCATCCCCGACAGTGCGAGGAATTTCCTGCCGCTACGAAGGCCGAGATCGTCACAGTGCCTGTTGCTGCTGCCAGAGCCGTCGCATCCTTCGTTTGCGGGACGCACCAGACCGGTGCGGGAAAGTCTAACATCGCTGCGAGTGTTGTCGCAGAGCCTGTCGTCGCTGGGTGAGATTGCCGCACCGCTTGCTTGCGGACCGCATCACGTCGCTGCGAGTGTCATCGCAGAAACAATCGCGTAGTGGAGCTGCGAGAGAGAAGATCACCGCTGGTCCGCGCATCATCGCCCCGGAGATCGTCGCAACTCCAAAGATCGTCGCATCGTGCCTTTTGCGAGAACAAACTTCCTATGGAACCTCCGCACCGGAATCCATACAAGTGGTCTTCCTCCCCATACAGACCGGATTCGTTGCAACACGCGCGCTGCTGCAGCGGGGCTGTCGCATGGCCTCCCCAGGGTCTCAGGAGCAATGCATCACTTGTTTTTCACCGCATCAGCTTCTGCTTTTGGAACTTTGTTGCAACTAAAAGGTACTGTGAGTAAACGTGACGCAACTGTGAACTTTTCACGCATCTGTGGATTATTCTATCGCAACCTAGAGAATTCTATCGCAAACTTTAAGAACTCTTTTGAAACCATATTCTTGAACCGTGTATGTTGGATTTTTGTCATTTTGGTCTTGTGTAGTTTAGATTAAATACCTTTATTTTTCTAAACTGTTGTGGAGTCAGTTTGTGGTGTTTTCACTGTGTTACTGTGAGTGTTGCTACAAATACTTTACACATTGCCTCTGGTTAGCCTAGGCTGCTCGTGCCAAGCTACCTAGAGGGTGAGCAGGGGTTATCTCAGAGGGTTTCCTCCTTACCCTGACTAGAATCAAGGGTCCCTATTTGGACAGTGGTGCCTACCCCTGCCAACTAGACACCCCCAGTTCTAACAGATACAACTTTGTATCTCTGTATATTTCATTACTTGCTGAATTCCTCCATAAAAATACAGATAATCATTGTAATATTAAAGGAACGATTCGAATTTAAATAAAATGTCTGAAATAATATGGACACCACCTCTACTACCTCAGACATCATAAGATAGTATATACCTGTTTAAATACATATTTTTATCTTCTATTGTAGACCATTTCATATTACATAATATTTCTAAAAAGCCGCTAATTGAGTGTTTATTACTGTATAAATACAGGAAATCTGATAACACATATATGTCCTTTGTTATCTAATGTTGTTTAAAAGTTATTCAATATCTATGGAGTTCATGTGCAAAATATAGCAAAAATGTATAAAGTTACTGTGCAAAAAACTGTGCAAAAATCTGTGCAAATAGATTATGAAAAGTGCAAACCGTATGAAAAATAACATCCATCAATATCATAAACAATAAGGAACCAAAATTCTTGGATAAAAATTGTTAAAAATATAAATAGCATTTTAAGACATTATCATAACGGTAAAATTAAATGTAAAAAAGGAGGTAAAATGTATATATCTATTTACATCATATTTGCTGTCCAATCTGTATAGAAATTGTTGCCTTAGAAACTCATCATAATAATTCATATTATTTCCCATTATGTTAACCCCTTGGGCACAGCCACGTTTTCTGCGCCTGTGCGGCATTTTTCGAAGTGGGCGAGTTCATGACGGCCCCCAGCCGTCATCAGCACACGCCCACCGCGGTGCATGACGGACGGGGGCCGTCATCAGCACCGAAGGGGCTAAATGCTATGATATTAGGGAACCTATATACCATGCAGAGAAATTCAAAACAAAGCCCGAAACCAGCAAACCCATAGAAGACTTACAATAAAACCAACTCATTCAGTAGATACCAGGGAACCTCAATATCTACAAGAAATTTATGCAATTCCTCAGTATTATTTAACCCATTGGGCCATTTGCTGTCAAATTCTAATATCATCTTGGTTTCAATTTGAGTAAAAGCGTTTTGGTTACAGTAGTGATTTTTAAGGAATATTATTGTATTTTAAAAGTTGACACTTAGACATTTTTTCACATAGAATCACCAATGTTATCCTATGGGAGGAAATTCACTTAGCAGGTAAGTAGTGTTATTGTTACTTTTTCTTACTCAGTGGTGGATCCTGGTTCCAGCACTTGCGCATCTCCTGTAAACAGTTGAAAAAATGTGTTTAAGTCATACAGGTGATTTTTAAGGAATACTTTTAGTTTGTGAAAATAGACACTTACGGGCACATGCATCAACGCTAATTGCATGTGCAAACGGTGCGAATCGCAATTTTTGGCCGTTTGTGAATGCAATTATCAAAATTGGAATGCATCATGTATTTCGCAATTTTTGGAATCGCAATCTTGTTGCAATGTCTAAAATTGCGATTGCATTTAAGAAATCGCAATTTCAGATTTCTTAAATGCAATGCATGATCATTTTTAAATTGCGATTTAGCTGTTTGGAAGTGCTAAATTAGCATGAGGTTGAACCTCATGCTAATTTACCGAAAATCTACAAACATGAAAAAAAATGCATTTTTGAAAGTTGCATTTTACACACACACGTCCTTGGGACATGTGTGTGTGTAAATTGCACTTAAGTTTAATTTCAGGGGTGCAGGGAGGGGTTCTTTGGACCCCCCCGCACCCTTGAAATTGCATTTTCAATTTGCGATTCGCAAATTGAAAATCGCAAATTGTAAATGCCTTCCCATTGAATCCTATGGGCCTCTTGTCCCATAGGAATCAATGGGAAGGGTTTTCCTTAATTGCGATTCGCAAATTGTGAATCGCAATTAAGGAAAAATAAGAAATCGTTAAAAAAAATGCAAATTAATCATGCATTGCCGTTTGCGAATTCTTAATTGCGATTCCTTAATTTTTGCAATTAAGGATTCGCAAACGGCAACATTGATGCCATGGATTCCTATGGAAGGAAATACAAGTTACCGGTAAGTATGGTTAGAATTACTTTTCAGGGTCAGTGCTGTGCTAAAATATACAGCAATGGGTTCTCTCCTGATAACAGGTGAGTAAATCGGAATTCATTTTTCGGATTATTTTAGGTGAATATTTAAAAGTTCCAAAACTCCACACTCGGAGCAATTTCTAAGTAAAACCAGTCAATGTTAGCCTATGGAAGGAAATTCAAGTTATTGATAAGTATGGTTAAAATTACGTTTCAGGATCAGTACTGGGCTCAAAGATGCAGCACTGAAGTCTCTCCTGATAACAGGAGAGTAAATCGGAGTTCATAGTACATCCAGTAAGCGCCACAGAGCTGCGTAGTAGAGAGATGTAAAAAGGGGCACGGCCTGCACCATCTCTCTGCAACGCAGCGCAGTGGCGCTTCCTGGAAGCACCTGGTGGGCTACTTGGCCCCCATGGTCCCTCAGGTTTGAAGTGGAATTTTTTCCCTAACTTAAAACGCGCCACCTGGTGTGTTTGCACACATCATGTCAGGTCCCTCTCCTCTCTTCACCACTGTGTAAAAGCGCCCTGTCACCGTTCTAAGTTGAGAGATTAAGTCCCCTTCAATTCCAATGGTCCCTAGTGTCAAACTAGCCCACTAGGTACCTCCAGTAAGCACCATGGAGCTGCGTTGCAGCGAGGTGTAAAAAGGGGCGTGGCCTCTGAACACCTGTCTGTAACGCAGCTCCCTGGTGCATACTGGAGATACCTGTTGGGCTATTTGGCCCTAAGGGACCCTCAGTATTGAAAGACAATTAATTCCCCAACTTAAAATGCCCTACAGGGCGCGTTTGCACAGTGGTGAAGGAAGGAGGCGTGCCCTGAGGTAATATGTCTGTTAGAGAATTAATTCCTTCTCAATCCTGTGGGTCCCTGGGGTCCAACTAGCCCACCAGGTACCTCCAGTATGCGCCAGGAGGCTGTGTTGCAGAGAGGTTTTCAGAGGCCATGCCCCTTTTAACAACACTCTGCAACACAGCTCCATGGCGCTTATTAGGACCTGGTGGGCTAGTTTGATTTGATTTGATTTGTCAATTTAGAAAGCTTGCGAATGTCCGAAGGCGTCTTGGCGCTATGACAGACCCTCGACTCTCGAGAATGGTAGCTAGAGCTGTGCAGAGAACAACCAGGTTTTAACTTCCTTTCTAAAGGATTCCAAGGATGGGCTGATTTTTATAGCAAAAGGCAGCTGATTCCAGGTTCGTGCTGCATGTACCAGGAAACTTCTGCCACCCCAGCTAGCTTGTCTAAATTTTGGGACCCTGATGAGTTTCAGTTGGCAGGATCTAAGAAGTCTGGTTGGTTCGTATTGTTTTAGGTGTTACTTCAGGAATTGCGATCCTGTTCCATGAATTGCCTTGTAGGCCAGGCACAATGATTTGAATTGCACCCTTTTTGCAATTGACAGCCAATGCAGGGTTTTTAGTTTGTGGCTGATTGGCTCAAACTTAGGTATGCCGAGTACCTGCCTGGCTGCTGCGTTCTGCAGGTGTTGTAGTTTGGCTAAGATCTTTGTCCTAGCTCCAGCATATAGGCCATTCCCGTAGTCCAGTCTTAACAAGGCTAAAGCTGTCACCACTGACTTACACGAATCCTGTGGTAGGTAAGGCAATATCTTCTTTATCATTTTTAAGATGAACCAGAATGTTGATGCCAGCTTGCTGGCTTGGGCGTCAAAAGAAAGATTGGTGTCTAGAGTAATCACCAGATTCTTCACTTTTTCTGACGAATCTGGGCATCTACCCAGATTATTGGACCACCAAGCGGTGACCAGATATTTTTGTCACCCCCTAGTATCATCACCTCGCTCTTGTCCCCGTTAAGCTTTAGGCAATTCTTTTTCATCCATTGGCTGACCTGTATCATACATAGTTGACATTTTTTTGCTGTGTCCTTCACATCCTTGCTGATAGACACCACGATTTGGGTATCGTCAGCGTAGGATATTGGGGTGAAGCCACAGTCCCTTATAATTTCTGCAAGAGGGGCCACATAGAAGTTAAAAAGGTGGGGCTCAGTGAGGACCCCCAGGGACCCTCAGTATTGACAAGGAATTAATTCCCCAACTTAAACCGTGACACAGGGCGTGTTTGCACGCCCCCTCCCTTCACCACTGTGCAAACGCACCCCGTGGCGTGTTTTAAGTTGAGGGATTAAGTCCCTTTGAATTCTGATGGTCCCTGGGTTCCAACTAGCCCACCTGGTACCTCCAGTAAGCGCCACAATGCTGCGTTGCAGAGAGCTGTAAAAAGGGGCGTGGCCCTGTGGCGCTTACTGGAGGTACCTGGTGGGCTAGTTTGCCCCCAGAGACCCCAAGTATTGAAGGGGAATTAATTCCCCAATTTAAAACGCGCCACAGGGTGCGTTTGCAGAGTGTGTTTGTGAGGGGGCGAGGTCTAGGGACGATAGCGTCTTTTAAAAAAATAAAACGTTGAAAGGGGGGCTGTGTGGCCCCCCTTCCTTTTTCTTTTTTGGGCCCTGGGGACCCCCTCCCCCAGGGCCTGACCCGTAAATATAAATTTTATCAATCTTTTTACGGGAAGGGGGCCGCATGGCCCCCCTCCTGTGGCCAATTCCGGGCCCCAGGGGCCCCTTCCCCTGGGGTATAGCCCAAAAATGTAATATTTTTATGGAGGGGGGGGGCTGCATAGCTCCCCTCCTCAGGCCACTTCAAGGCCCCTGGGACCCCATCCCCAGGCTGTCCATTGTTTAAAAAAAAAAAATTGTTAATGTGGTAGGGGGCCCGCGTGGACC